>NC_062561.1:129226291-129861958 GCF_022837055.1 Prionailurus viverrinus | reverse complement strand
TACATGAAAACTCTTCAAGGAAAAAACAAATACAGTATTTTGAATTTATATCTAAAATTAAGTTCCATTACTGATTTTAATAACATTCCCCAAGAACAAAAATAGTAAGATTTTAAGTGGTATTTGAGACATCTTAATTACTTATATTTTCTATCATTTATCAAATGACAAAAGGTCCACAGAACTCAAGTGAATTATGCAAGGTCACATGACTAGTTAGTAGCTAGACAATGTCCAGAACATGATTATCTTTTGGTTTCCAGAACAAGGGTCTTTTCATAAAATTGCTCCAACGAAATACTGAAATATTAGAAAAAGAATTATGTAAAGGGAAAATACCATTTACTAAATCCAAGTTAAGATTATTTTAAAAGCCAGCATTTTCATAAAATATAACAGCTCATGAATTATTATAAAATCTGACTTGTATTTGTTTCCTGTGGTAAAAGCTTAAAGGATCTTATGAAATTTATAAGAATTTGCTTTCATAAACCTTTTCCTTCCTTTTTACTTTCTTCTCCCTCCCAACCTCTCCTCCATAAATAAATAGTTAAACTAGGTCTACAAACCAATCCCATGTTTGGTCAAAAGTAATTCCTTAGCTCTTACACACATCCTTATGTTCACCTTTCTACTATAGTATAACTACATGCCACATTGTACGCCTATAAATAGAAAGTCTTTTACAACTATCAAACTTCTAAATGATTCCCTCACTCCTAAAAATCAAACATAATCCCCAAATATAAATCAATGCGGAAATGTTCTATGCCTTGCTTAGACAGGAATGAAAGGCAATAAGACAAATGTACCTAATAGAATTCGTCTGTTGTCACAGTACTACCAATTTAAACTTAAGAAAAACAAAATTTCAGAACATAATGGTGACTCTTTTAAGCTTATTTGGGTTAATGACAAAAAATGTTTTGACAAAAAATGAACTGTTTCCTTCTTTAATGCCTTTTCAAGACACCTAAGAAGAAAAACCAAACAAACAATCCACCAAAATAAAGCACATGTTTCACTCTTTTACGTGGAGTATTAAACTTTCAAAGGAAATAACTGGATATTAAACTATTTGGGGATAAGTGTATAGAAGGGTTGATCTGTATTTATAGGTGGACTATTTTTTACTTTGTTGGCTTCCTGATTACGGGTCATTTATTTTAGAACATGAGAACCCAATGAAAAACTGAAACTCAGAATTTTTATTTACTTCCTTACATAACCAGGAAAAGAAAAGTTGGTATCTGTGGACAACATCTAGAACAAACAAGGGAGACGTTAACATCATCATTATTGACACACATGTACAACAGGGTTTACACTTCTACATCCATGTCGTAGGTGCCTCTCAACAAACATCCTTACAGAGTTGTCAATGGACTAGAACAAGCAGTATTATTTCCATCTGACAGATAACGAAACTCAAGAAGGTTAGATGACACATCAGGGCCAAGGCTACTTAACCAGCTGTGGTGAAAACCGAAGTCCTTAGGTGCCAAGTCCAGCAGTCATTCCACAACACTCCCTCAGTTCATTTCACTCATTGCAATTAATTTGCAACAAGAATAATAGAAAAGCTACGTGCAATGCCTCACTCTGCTCATGTACTGTTTTTGGTCTTCCTTTCTCTCTTCCAACCCAGTGACTCAACTACATTTGGGCCCAACACTGGGCTGAGAAGCCAGGCGTGTACTTCCTACACACATCTATAGATTCTATAAACTGAAGCCTATGGTTTGTTTTGCACAGGTGGTTGGGATTCCATTTAACCACTTGTGTATATACAATTCCTTCTCAATTCAAACCTAGCACAGGCTGAAGTTTCATGTTTTAGAGAGGAGGGAAGCAAAATTGTTTTGAAATTCTCTGTGAAAAACAGCCTGTTGTATTAGAACAAACAGCAGCTTGTTCCTATCATTCCTTTGTTTGACAAGTCTGGGCTGGCTAGAAAGGTCATTTATGCCTCAAAGCATCAAATTAACATTTGAAGACATGAATTTTAAAAATGGCTATTTGCTTCTGTTCCGTGAATGGCTAATGCAGTTCACAAAAAAAGGAAAGAAAAACCCACTGCAGTTTTAGCCAAGTCCCAAAACAGACTAAAAACCAGTAACAAAAACAGAAAAAGGAAACCCAAAACTTTCCCCAGGCAAACTGAGCACCGATTTTATGTCCACGTCAACACAAGGTATCTCTTAATTAAGTCTCATTCTTTAAGAAAAGAATTAAGAAAGTAGCTGAAATGGTCAAATGTTTACATAATTCGGGCGGGGGGTGGGGAGGGAAGTCACTATTTAATTATTGTAAAATGACTTTCCGCCATATCAAAAGGTTCTTCCATCTTAACCCTCCTGCCCCAACACTAGCAATGACTGTACAAGATAAACTAACTTAGTAGTCTTGGTTCATACACAACAACTTTTTCAAAACATGAAGTTCCTATATTATTTTCCCAACACAGATCTATGTTCCTACATATGTGAAATGTAAGCTATCATTACTAACTACAACTTCTACTACATACATATGCATTCAAGATCAGAAAATACTGAGCCTCAATGGCTCAGTCGGTAGAGTATCCAACTCTTGATTTCAGCTCAGGTCATGATCTCACGGTTTGTGAGATCGTGCCCCACGTCGGGCTCTGCACTGGAGACACATGGAGCCTGTTTGGGATTCTCTCTCTGCCCCTCCCTCGCTCACACTCTGTCTCTCTTTCAAAATAAATATTCAACAGAAAATACGCGGGGCGGGGGTGGGGAGCGGGCGCCTGAGTGGCTCAGTCAGTTAAGTGTGTTGACTTCGGCTCAAGCCATGATCTCGCAGTTCATGGGTTCGAGCCCCACATCGGGCTCTGGGCTAACAGCTCAGAGTCTGGAGTCTGCTTCAGATTCTGTGTCTCCCTCTCTCTCTGCCCCTCCCCTGCTCACGCTCTGTCTCTATCTCTGTGAAAAATAACATTTAAAAAAAAAAAGAAAAAAGAAGAGAAGAAAGTACTTTGGGTCCACTAGAAAGAACAAGGGATGTAAAGTCTGAAATTCACTGTACAGCCTTACAAAGGTGATTCATTCTTACTATAACTCATTTTCTACAGGCGGTATGTATACTGAGAATACCACAAACGAGCTTCCTGAATATTATAGGAAATGTAACATTTTAAATTAGTACAAATTAATATGAGATAATATGAACAATATGGGAAATAAAATTTGAAAATCTTACTAATTCCCAAAGTATTGTAAGAAAATTTTGAGAAAATTTATAAAATAAGAGGAAAATTATAAAACATTACTATAACAATTCAAAATAATCTCTAAAATGCAAATTTATTTTTAAATAATTACCTCACCAAGAAATACCCTATAATATTATATATAGTTCATAAAATCATGTCACAATGATGATGTTGCCTCAAGTCACTTCCAACGTCTCCTCTTCTCACCTGCTTAACCCCTTGCAATCTGTGTTCCATTCCAAACATCCCATGGACAGGGATATCCTTTAGAGATAATTAATAATAATCTCATAAATGTAAAGCACAAAGGTCTTCTTTCAGGCCTCATTTGCTCTGACATCTCTACAACGTCTGACACTACTCCATAAAACCTTCTAACCTGGCTTCTGCAATACCGCACTGGCATCCTTCTCCATCAACCTGTCAAAACACCTCTTTCTCAGTACCTTTCACTTAGCATTCATGGATCTAAATGATCCTAAGTAGGAGACTCAAACTTAAGATCTGCCTTTCATATATATATCTGCCCCACTGCACAAATCGTAGGGGTGCCAATCACACAAATGACAATGCAAACTGGTACCCACAGGAGCTGAGCAATGGAGCGGACCTCTCCTGGGATTGTTCTCAGCCTTACCAGAGATAAGGCTTCCTTTTTATGAACAACAACATCCATTCCCACACTTTCTACTACAAACTATACAACATACAAAATACATACACACACAACAGATATACATACACTCAGTCTAGCAAGCTCCCAAATCTGTATCTTCATCTCTGTTTTCTTCTGATGACCAGTCCTTCCTACCCAAGTGTTTGGAGCTATCTCCATATATACAATATATATTTATATCCACCTGTACTTTATTCATCTCCTGCCAAAACCAGTACCACTTTCCAGGCCATGTCAGATTCCTTAATTTCATTCATGTTGGCCACAGTGGATCTTGCAAACGCCTTCCTCTACATTCTCTCTTGCATCGATTGCTTCACCTTCATTCCCAAAGCCCTTCTCTAAATCAGGCTTTGCCTCTGACCTCAACGGATGAGCTCTCCCTGCCTGCTTCCGCCATCTTGCCACTCCAATGTAGACTATCAATCTAAAGCACAGGTAGGAGCACTGCATTCCCCTATGCTCAGACTAACTTTATATGCTACGCCAAAACTGTGACTCTATTCTGTGGGAAAAATGAAGGCTTCGGATTGTGACCCCCCCCCCCATCTTCATCTTTACATTTTCTACCTCATCCACTTTATATACATTGTCATTTACTATATCAAGAAATCTAGGGGCGCCTGGGTGGCGCAGTCGGTTAAGCGTCCGACTTCAGCCAGGTCACGATTTCGCGGTCCGGATCTCGCGGTCCGTGAGTTCGAGCCCCGCGTCAGGCTCTGGACTGATGGCTCAGAGCCTGGAGCCTGTTTCCGATTCTGTGTCTCCCTCTCTCTCTGCCCCTCCCCCGTTCATGCTCTACCTCTCTCTGTCCCAAAAATAAATAAACGTTGAAAAAAAAAAAATTAAAAAAAAAAAAAGAAAGAAATCTAAAATTTTCCTCCATTAAATCCCCACATAAAAATTACTACAACACAGTCATGTGAAGCAAATCCACTCTGATATATTTTAATAATTAACCATGTCAATGTACACGTTTCCAATTAAAATCAGCTTATTAGTTGAACTATTTATTTCTAGATTGCTTTTTAAATAAATTTCAATTAAAAAGCAAGATACCCCATGTTTATGCAACATTATTTAAAATAACAAACTATGGAAGCAGCCCAAGTGTCTACCAATAGATGAATGGATAAAGAAGACACACACACACAACACACACATGTATGCATGTGTCATATATGTATATGTGTGTCATGCACATGTATGTGTATATATCATGGAATATTAGTCACCCATAAGAAAGAATGAAATCTTGCCATTTGCAACAACATGGACAGAACTAAAGAGTATAATGCTAAGTTAAATAAGTCGGTTAGAGAAAGACAAATACCATATGATCTTACTCATATGGAATTTAAGAAACAAAACAAACGAGTAAAGAGAAAGAGACAAACTAAGAAACAGACTTAACTACAGAGAACAAACTGATAATTACTAGAGGGGAGCTGGGGAGGGATAGGTGAAACAGGGGATGGATTTTAAAGAATACACTTATCATGATGAAAGAAAATAAAATAAACCATCCAGCAAAGAAAGGAATTATCTGCCCAGTTTAAAAACAAAACAAAAAAGAAAAACAAGATAATCATGCCACCTGATCAAGGCAAGAAGCACATCATCACTCTCTAGAACAACCCCCCCACCCCTTGCATGAGCAGTGCTTCCTGCAAAGTAGGCACTCTTAATAAATGTCTCAGAAGCTGAACCTCAAATGAGTGGCAACATCTGACTGTCCCTCTAGCCACAAACAGGGGGTGTTTTTACCTGAAGTTGGTTTCCCTGCCATCTCAAAATGTAAAATAATAAAGATGTAACAAACCCAAGAAATGAAGTAGCGTTTTCTCTAAATTACTAACAATTGGTTTTACAGTAGTAGCAATGGACCTGCAGTAAATCACTCAAAGTATTTCCTCTTCCCTGCCTTATAACAGAGAGTAACACAGCCAAAGTGAGTGACACAGGCCACAGTGATTAAGAAGCACAAAGCCACGCAGAAAGCATACATGTGAAGCCCATTTTAAAATTTAAAAAAAAAAAATTTTTTTTAAAGCAAAAACCAAAAGAGGTTACACAGTATGAAGATATTTAATGAAATGGGACTATGTTTTCCATCCCTTCATATATTTCTGGCACCCCTGTTAATTTTGAAAATAAAAAAGCCCAAGGGAATCACCAAAATGGTGGTTCACTCAAGAAAATGATTAGAGCACTAATAAATTAAAAGATTAAGAAAGTCCTATATAAACTAGAGTTCTCTTAGATACTGACCATTATAAATGCAATGTCTCCTGTGGTCCCAGTCCCCTTCAATGATAATATTAAATCTACTAAGCTCATACCTAACCTATCCAGGAGCCATCATCAAGGTACAAAGGAACCAAGGAGGCCATCGTCAGTAGCTGGAAAGGAATTCTCAAAAGGGCAGAAGTGGGATGGACAATAAAATCCGCCCCCCATTTTTTTTTTTAAATTAAGCTGTAGGCCCAATGTAGGCCTTGAACTCATGACGCCAAGGATCAAGAGCCACATGCTCTACCGACTGACCCAGCCAAGTGCCCCCAAATCTCATTCTTTTTTAAGTTTATTTATTTATCTTTGAGAGAAAGAGAGTGTGTGTGCAGGGAAAGGGCAGAGAGAGAGGGAGAGCATGAATCCCAAGCAGGCTCAGCTCTCAGAGTGTGGCTGGATCTCAAGAATCGTGAAATCATAACCTGAGCCGAAGTCAAGAGTCACTTTACCAACTGAGCCACCCAGGCACCCTCCCTCAAAATCCCATTTTTATTAACTCAGAAAGAATCATTGTAAATACATGATGTTTAACAATTTAAGAATTTTATTAAAATAGCTCTTTGATTACTACTAGAAGCATATGCATTAGAATTTTTATTTAAAAAAAAAAACACCAAACTTAAAAAATATATAGATGATTTAAGCATTTTGCAGCTACTAAAGTAAACATTAGTTCAAGCATGAATCACCTGTAGATGCCAAGTCTAGGAGAAATTTTGATAAACAGCAGGACATTTTCATAGTCTTAAAGTATCTCCCCATAGAATGCTAATTCTAAGGGGAAATTAACTATATAGTGAAGAAAGTGGAAAACATTTTGACCAAGTAATGATCACAATTAACACCCCAATGAGGGGCAGATGGATTTCATGTGCCTCCAGATTTGATACCTTGAGAAGAACACATTACTTATGTAGCATTCTGGCAGAGAATACGTCACCTGAATCTAATCATGAGAAAACCAAATAAGAAACCTCCTATTAGAAAAAGAGGGAAAATTCAATTCTTTAAAAATGTCGATTGTCATAAAAGATAGTCTTTGGAAATATCCCAGATTAGAGGCTAAAGAGAGAGAACGAAATGCAATACCTGATTCAAGACTGAGTCCTGTTACCGAAAAAGGGGAAAAAACCAACAACAACCTATGAAGAACATTATTGGATCAATTGAAAAAAACTGGAATATAAACAGTACATTAATTTTAAAAGTTTTCATCAGTGTTAAAAGAAAAAGAGCTCAATAATAAAGAAAATAGGCTAAAAAGTCAAGTGAATAGAGGCAAAAAAGAGGTAAAAAAAAAGAATCAGTCTTTGATTCTTGTACTATTTTTCTGCAGTTTTGGAATTATTACATTTTTAAACTTAAAATATAAAAAGTTTATATGCATCACTCTAGTGTTCTGCCATCTAATTTGGTAAACAGTGTTTGCCCTTAAATAGTATTATGAAAAAAAAGACTTCATTACATTATCATTCTACAACCTTAGAAAGCACACAACAGCCTCACTGTGTCAGAGAAGGGATACCTGTGTCAAAGAAAGGTTTAAAAGCAGCCTTCACACTTCCATAGCTGAGTGTAAACGAGCAGTTCCTGCTTCAACAAGGCATAACTGTATAATAACAAAACAGAAGGAAAGGAAAGTTATTCTGCTCACATCAGCCCACTGCTTAAAACCTCCAGTTATCCACCCATTTCCTACAGGACAGAATGTAAAGTTCAGACTCCCTAACTTGGCATACAACACGCTTCGCAATCTGGGGGAGAAGATTACCTCTAGAGATTTATCTGCTGCAGCCACCACCCCCACACACACCCTCAATTTTTCAGCCAGGCTGATTATAAACCAAAAGCCTTTACACATGCGATTCCCTCTGCAAGGACCATCCTTGTCTGATGCCCTCCTCTTTCTGGTGAGCTCTTTTGTTATGCTTCCTGATTAAATGTCACAGCCTCTATGAAACCTTTCCTGACTCTCTTCCAGACAAAGTTAGTCTTATTCCTTATACTCTGCTCCCAAAGAATTACATCCCTACTTTTGAGTCATATGAGGATCTCTTTCCGTGAGTTTCTCTAAAGCTAGAATGTAAGGCCCCTCAGAGCAAGGATTGTAGTCTACAGTGTCTTCTAAGCACACTGACTCGATGACTAAATTAACTTCTCTAAATAGAACAGGTTCAACAGTAAACAACAGCTAACTAACACCTGGAACACTTATTTTGTATCAGACACTACTGTAAGTGCAAAACACCAAATTACTCCTCACAACAATCCTAACTCACAGGGTTTTTGCTATTTTAACCTCCCCGAAACTGGGATGTGTCATAATTAAAAGGACAGCATATTTTTCTTAGAGTAAGAAATGGCTTAGCGTAAAGCAATGGTGCTTCTTACAATCAATGGTGTGAGTTTTGATGAAATACAGTTTTACTCCCACATATTCCTTTGTAGTTATAGATGAGGAAACTGAAGCACAAAAGAGAATTTAATTAATTTGGTGAAAGTTGCACAGAAGAGTCAAGATTCAACCCTAGGCTGACTGGACTCCAGAATCCATACTCTTAAACCACGAGGTTATACTATTTCCCCAACAAGAGTGATCCCACAGCATGGATAGGCTATGGGCACCAGAGCCAGGACAAATACAAAAAGGAAGCTTGCTCTTTAAGGTCACCAGGATCCTGAGAAATGGCTGGGATGAACCTCAAGATTAGATAGAGGCAGTGAATGAAAAAGGTCCTCCAAGTGCCTGAAGAGAAAGCCAAAGGCCCATCAGCCTCCACTCTCTGGGCAAGGCCTGGGTCTAAGTCCTGGCTCCCTCTCCGCCCCCCAACTTTTCCCTTAGGTTTGCCTTCAAGTTCCTAATGAATATAATCCTAATTCTCTCCCAACTAGTATTTTACCAAAAAAGTGAGCTAATCAAACCTTCCTTCTGCTATATATCTTAATCCCTGTAACATCATCCCTGCTAGTAATCTAGCCTCAGCTCAAACACGTAAGCATTTTCGTTTATTTTCAGAAAGATGGAAGAAGATACTCCATATATTAAAGTCCATCCTCCTTCTAATTTCCACCCCCAATCCTTTGTCTGCCGTCAGAGCCTGCACAGCAAATTTTACTTTCTCTCACGACTGTCCTTGTCCTTCAAAAACTATAGTCTTGAGGTAACAACTCACAGGCACCCTGCCTACTCCAAAAACTTGCCATCACCAAAGGAAGGAAAGGAGGGAGGAAGAAAGGGCTCGTATAACTAAGACATAAGCAAAGTGCTAAAAAACAGAGAAAGGGCAGCTCATTTGTGGGGGATAGAGAGTGGGGTGTGGGGAGGAAATAAAGGTTCATGGAGGAAGTGGCTTTTGAGGGATAAAATGTCAGTTAGTGTCAAAATTCAGTATTAGACTGGGGTGAAATTCTATAAAAACAAAAAGCTGAACTTTAAATATATGAAATGTTTTCGGTTCCTAACATTCTTGCTTCCTCTCACTTTATGATTCTGGGCAGAAGGCTCATTGGCTTGTACAATTTGTACAGTGCTGAATGCATAGATAACCATCCTACTGACAGTGGAGTGTAGGGTTGGAATAAACAAAGTAAAATTTACCATCTGGGTGGTGCCATCTGATTTGGAGCAGTATCACTTGCTGAAGATTACGTTTGTATTCTTCACTAACAGAAGGTTGCCTCATAGACTTCATTTCTACTAATCTAAGGTAAGAAACTGACACAAATGCAACCTCTGCAATTGTTTCTTATCATCAGTGACCAAGTCAGACTGATCCAAAGCACAACTCCCCACATACTACCCACCCCACTCCCCAGCAGCCCAGGGTCCACTGCAAACTGTCTGCCACACTATGTAACAGGGATAATGCCCTAATGCTGTGTTCCAATTCCCAGTGAGATCAGAAAGATCATGAATTCTGGTAAAAATACTAGAAACTTCTGTACAGAGAACATTAAAAAACGTTGTTATAAGTGATCTTTCTTTCCATGTGATGTTTAACGAGCAACATACTGGTCCAGAAACAAGTGAAATGGTTGCTAGAACTTTTAGATATACTATTAAGAAGCAGGGGCACCCTTATCATTTTATCTTTACCACAGTCCATAAATTAACCATATAATGTCACTGGACAGTTTTCTGATCTCTAAAGCACAAGTTGGCTTGTTCGTATGGTTTTCAACTTTTCTTTTTTTTTTTTTTTTTTAATATTCATTCATTTTTTCAGGGACAGAGACAAAGAGACAGAGCATGAGGGGGAGAGCGGCAGAGAGGGTGACACAGAATCCAAAGCAGGCTCCAGGTTCTGAGCTATCAGCACAGAACCCAATGCGGGGCTCGAACTCAAGAACTGCGAGATCATGACCTGAGCCGGTCAGTTGCTCAACCGACCAAACCACCCAGGCATCCCTCGAGTTCTTTATCAATGAGTTCATAGTGCCTTCCAGGCAGGATGTCAGAACTTAAAAATTACTACTGCAAATTAATACTGCTGATACATGTAAATTCATACCATATACTTATAGAGACTTCAGTTTATAAACTACTTTCCAATGCTTTTGACACAACCACCTTATGAATCAGATCCTTATTTTACAAGTGAAGAAGCCGAAGTTCAAAGACATCAAGTGATTAGCCCAACTCCCTACTGCCAGTAAGGAAGGAGCAGACCTGGATCTCAACCTGTATCTTCTGACTGCATTATTCTATTAATAAAATTTGTTCATCTATTAATAAAATCATGGCTACATCTAACCCAGTTGCACACCTAACTCCAGCCAGGAAAAATCCCATTATCTGTTGCATATCCTCTTCTGCAATGAATGCAACTGGGGGGCCACGGCCATTTACTAATACTATGCTGAGGGGCTTTCAGAAAGGTTTGCACTGTGTGGATGAGGAATAACACTTTAGACCCGTGTTGTCTAACAGAACTTTTTTTTTTTTTCAACGTTTATTTATTTTTGGGACAGAGAGAGACAGAGCATGAACGGGGGAGGGGCAGAGAGCCAGGGAGACACAGAATCGGAAACAGGCTCCAGGCTCTGAGCCATCAGCCCAGAGCCTGACGCGGGGCTCGAACTCACGGACCGCGAGATCGTGACCTGGCTGAAGTCGGACGCTTAACCGACTGCGCCACCCAGGTGCCCCTAACAGAACTTTTTGACAATGGAAATGTTCTTCTACACCTGAACTGGTTCAATACAGTAGCTACTAGATACCTGTGGTTATTGCGCACTTGAAATGCATAACTGAGAAACTGAACTTTTACTGTTATTTAATTTTAACTAATTTAAATTTAAATGGCCACATGTGGGAAGTGGCTAACTTACTGGGCAGCTCAGGTCCTTCCCATGATGATGGGAAGTGAAGCTCAATGTTAATGTCTTAATATTGTAGACTTAAGCATAAATGAAAAAGAAAATCAACTAAACAGCAGGCCCAGAGCACACCACTGATTCACAGGAACTAGAATGGATATGACGCCATCAAAAGTAATACAACCAAAAGATAATCATAGAATAATCTTTCAATCTCTGCAAACTCTCTGGTCAGCCAAATCTAATAAGTGACTGTAAACGCCCAGGCCTGCTGATAGCATCGACTGTGAAAGGCAAGGAACTCTACTCTATAGGTCACAATGGCTTTCTTGGGGAAAAAAGACCTTATCACTGCATGGAAACTACACCAACTAAACTATAAACAAGAGCTGATGGATATAAAAAGCAAAGTATCTTAGTAAATCAGCCATTATTTCTCTAATAATACTGTATCTTTACACGGAAGGATTTAAAGGAACATCTTACAGGACAGGACAGCCATGTCTGTGTCCTTCCAGTATCACATTCATACCTCTTATCACAATCCATAACATTTGTTACTATGTCTCCCTTCTCATTACCTAGCTAGGGAATAAGAGGTTTCATTTAAATAAAACAGACTAGTATGGCATCAAATTTTTGTTTTAAAATTACCGAGACTTCTTAAAAACTGAGAACAAACTGAGGGTTGATGGGGGGTGGGAGGGAGGGGAGGGTGGGTGATGGGTATTGAGGAGGGCACCTTTTGGGATGAGAACTGGTGTTGTATGGAAACCAATTTGACATTAAATTTCATATGTTGAAAAAAAATAAAAAAATAAAATAAAATAAAACTACCGAGACTTTCGAAACCCCCAGATAGGTTTCACGAGTCCCATGAACAAAAGTACTTGTCATTTCTTACTCCTTTAGTTTCATCCAGGTTCAAAGGGCCTTACTGGTGCTGATAACACAACTGAACTACAAGTCAAAAGCCTGGAGTCTTTGTTCCGATTCTTTGACTACTGTATTTTGTCCTTTAAAATCCATTTAATTTCTCATTGCCTCAGTTTTCTCATTTTTAACTGATGGGATGATTAGATCACCTCGAAGAAATGTCAATTTTAAAACTCAACTCTTCTGTGATATCCTCAGTGGTTTTCAGTTGGATTCATGGTCTTTCTTAGAGCCTCCTATTAAGAAAAATCACGTATTTTGCTTAAGTAGCAAAACCTATGTATGTGCAATCTGCTTTAAAAATTCACAGATCCAGCCACTGTCCAAAATTCTGACTATAGAATTTAGTTTTTAAGTATAAAAAAAAGACATTCATTTCTAGTATTTCAAAAGCACAAATCCTTCCTAACTGCACAAATTAAAAAGTACACTCTTAAGAGGTAAGGAGATAATTACTTATACCGTTAACAACCTAGAACACTAAGAAAAGCACATGCTATCATGGACCTTTACTGGTTAGTTTCTGCTTTTCATTTAACTTTCAAACTCTTCTCATATACTACAACAGCAGCCTCTTCAAGAGCCTTTCCACCTCCAGTGTTCAGCAATTCTGAAGCAGTGGATTCTAACAATATCTTAAAAAGATATTCATAAGCAAAGAACAAATAGCTTTTCTACTTACATGAAGGCTTTTTTTGAAACCTGGATCAATATATACCCAAAAAAATCCACTTTGGATACTAAATTTGAGTAATCTTCTAAACCTGTTCAATGTAGATGATATATACTGAAACAAGACCCTCTAGAGCAAGGATAGGCAGTGAGTTTCTTGTGAACTGAGTCATTTCTACAACAGCAGTTCCGGCCAAATGTAGGCACTGTCTCTTTCTTTATTTTTAAACTTTATTTATTTATTCTGAGAGATAGCGGGGTAGGTAGGGGCAAAAAGAGAATCCCAGACAGGCTTCATTCACGCTGTGAGCACAGAGCCTGATGTGGAGCTCAAACTCCCCAAAAGCAAAATCATGACCTAAGCCGAGTTCAAGAGTCTGACGCTTAACCGACTGAGCCACCCAGGCACCCCTCTCTTTGATTCTTTTTGTCCATCTTTCTCATTTTCTTCACACCTGTTCACTTTCCTTAGCTTCTGTAAAGACATATGGGCTTTGTGCTTTTCTAAACTCAGTAACCTATTTTTGACCATCCATCTTTTCAATTAATTCTGTCTTGCAATCCAAGCATGGTAGCTGGCAAGGCAGCAGGCTAGGGCTACTGGGCTATATGAGGCCAAAGGATATGGCACAGCCACACTAAATCACTCCCAGAGGTATGGACCTATAGGAATCAAACCCTTGACTTAATCTCACTGGCATGAGGTCTTAATCAGCTGGCTAAAAAGCCTACCTGCTGGTCACTCATCACTTCTAGAGAATCAAGGAACAGTATGCTATCACATCCTCAGGAGGCAATCAGAAGTATATAAGCTCTGACAGGTATATAATCACCCAAGAGAAAAGACCAAAAGCAGCATGATATCAGAGGCTGTGGCTCCTAGAAATTACTGTGGGAGTACCTAAAATTCTCATTAAAAATTTCAAGAAGTTTCATATAGTTTCTGGGGGAGGGAAAGATGAAGGGATAAAGCTATATGTGAAGAGAAGTGTCAGTAGTAGGAAAATTCCAAGGGTAACCAGAATTAACACATCTTAAGAAGGCCTCCATGAAGTATGACCAAGCAGCATAGCACTGTGAGAACCAAGTCTTTCTGCTTCCTTTCACTATACTCCTTTCCCAGTGCTTGGACTCCTTGAGCAACAAAGGAATGCCTTTTGTTCTACAAGCTCATGTGCAGAGAGTCTACTTCTATCTGCCCTTTCTGTCCTCAGTGATTCCTACAATCCACATACTTCTCTACCCAACCCATACGTAAGAAGGTTAGACAAAGATTATGATCTGTGCTTTTGCTTTTACAGTAAAATCAGGCTGCTGGTATTCTAAGCCCTGATAAGCTTATCTTGAATAACTTAAGCTCCTATTACCTTTCATTGGTAAATTTTTTATGAAGGCTTTTTGCCCTTAAAGTTCTCAGTTGTTTAAAACAAACAGAAAGAGGAGGAGGGGTGGGGGAGGAACAGAAGTTCTAAAGACCTAACTAGTCTTTCTGAGGTAGAATATAGCATATACATTAACTGACCCAAGCTCATCTAGCAACACACACTGAAAGATGGCTTTTAGGTCACTAGCGATACTATCTTCTAACTGGGACGTCTGTGAGTTATAGAGAAATGTGGCCCAGAATCTTTATGTGGCCAATACCAGATCTCATCTCCTACCCATCGCAACAACAAACATACTCATATACAGGATTCACCAAGTATTTCTAAGCCAAACACTTCTTTGACATACACTAAAACAACACTGTCTTCATAATCTATAAAGTACCCCTAAATTAAAGACTCCAGCCATTTGGGCTTCTAAACTAAGAAATGAAAACCTACTTGAGCTCTACCACATTAACTTCTCTGTGTAGCACATTACTTCAGCAAAGCCTGCAAAAAACACAGACCTGTTAGTTCAGTTCCAGCCACAGAGAATAGTGACTGAAAGCAGGGGCTTTGGATACAGTCAAACATGAGTTCTAGTCCCAAATGGCAATGTTAGCTCCATAGCCTTCAACAACTAATAACCTCCCCACAACCCAGTTTCCTCATCTGTAAAGTGCAGATCCACATGCCAACTATTTCACAGCCCTCTTATGAGGATTAAAGCTTGAATAAAATAATACACAGTAAGACATCAGTATAATGCAAGAAATGCAGTGTTCAACTTTTATTGTAGATTCTATTATATGGGTCAGTTCTCTCTCTGTTACGAGATAGAGGTCTTTGGTTCTATTATCCTATGACCTCATTTGCCATATCTCCAGCTTCAAGAAAGTCTTAGCCTGGACTAATGAACACAGCATTCCCAATCCAATCTAGTCTATATAATCAAATATCTCAACTACCCAGAGAAAAGTGCCAAATGAAGCATCATTTGTTCTGTTCTACTTCCACAACTTTATTAAGTGGCTCTGTCACAAATGTGTAACTAGTTTTTACAGAGAATCACATGACAATGTCTGTACATATCAGAGCCAGAAAAATAAATCAAGGGCAGGTCTTACAATGAATAGGTCAATGGCATCCTCTGAATATATATATATATATATATATATATATATATATATATATATATGATAAACTCCAACTTTCCAATTTTCTATCCAATACAAAAATGTACTGAGATTGGAACAATGTCCTCATGCTAACACTGTTACAAAAACACACCTGTACACTATTTCTAATTTTCATAAACAGCTGGCAAATATCTATAATTCTTTACTTTTTATTTCTATTTTATAATTTTATTGTAATATATCTTTTCCTTAAACCTCCTAAAAATTCCTTGGGGAAAAATAATTCAAAAAATAAGCAAAAAAATACCTAAAAATCAAAATAGGTATTGGATGCTCACTCCTCTGAAACATATACAGTCTTCTTTAACTTCCAATCATATTTCATGAGCATAGCATATTTCATGAGAGTTCTCCCACGCTGAGTTCTTCAGTTCAGGGGTTGTTTGTTGCCAATTATAACTACCACAAGGTATTTCCCCTTCAACAGAGGAAATAGAAGTCTACTATTATTAACTCAGTCTGAGTTACAAGAACACCCAACAAGCAGCAGTTAAAATCCTGTATCCTCAGTTTTTAAAAGCATAAGTAACTCTATAAAAGAAAAAAAGCTCTCACCACTCTCCCTATCTGACCTCTCTGCTGAATAGCCCAAACATACATGCGAAACAAGCCTTGATTAGTCACACTCCAAAACCCCTCCAGTACAGAGGCACCACCCAGATGTTCAAAGCAGAAAATAAACCCTGTTGATTTGTCCCCTTCTATGTCCACCACCCCACAACAGCAAGAGCTAATATTGCCTGAACTAATGCAACCACCTTCTCTACGGGATACCCTGCTTCCACTCTTGCATTCACCAACCTATTCTCCATGGAGCAGCCGGTGGAGGGGGGCAGGTTGGGAGCCTTGCCATTACACTCAGAATAAAAGCTACTTACTTACCATGCCTCAAAAATGCCTTACAGGATCTTGCCCTGCCCATTTCTCCTACCCTATCTGGGGTCACTCTCCCTTCATCGTCTACTTCACCATCCAACACTGGTTCCTTTCAGTTCCTTTCAGTTCCTTCGCCACATCAGGTCCTTCTTCCCTCAAGAACTTCTTCCCACATACTTTATTAATAATCTCTACTTTCCATTAGACTGCAAGATCCATCAGGCAAGGAAGAGTTTTTATTCAGTAGTACGTACCCAATACCTGACATAAAGTTTGGCACATAGCAGCTATTCAAAAAGTTTCTGAGAAAAGAATGAATGAATGAGAAGAGAAAATAAATTTTAATGACAGATACCTTCAACAACAAAATGAAAAGCAATATATGAAACCAGCCTCAATGAGAATAAATTAAAAATAAGCCATTTTTTAAAAATGTTTATTTAGTTTTGAGAGAGAGGAGACAGAGACAGAGCGTGAGCAGGGGAAGGGCAGAGACAGAGGGAGACACAGAATCCGAAGCAGGCTCCAGGCTCTGAGCTGTCAGCACAGACTCCGAAGCAGGGCTCAAACTCACCAACTGTGAGATCATGACCTGAGCTGAAGTCGGACATTCAACCAACGGAGCCACCCAGACACCCCCAAAATAAACCATTTTTAAATTTAATATTCAAAATGGACACTCCTAAAAGATTCTTGAGCAATGCTCTGAGGAACCAAAACAAAGACTAACAGAAGTTTTGAAAATTAAGTACAACATGCTTCTATTCTGGTTTTGACAAATCTGTTGTCACTACTGAACTTGCTCTTAATTCCATGTCAGTAAAAACCAAGAAGTAGCTCATAAAAGGAATATGCAAATAGTTAAAACACTAACCAGAACGAAGACACAAATGTGCTGCCAGCTGCTTCAAATACCAAAAACAGTAAATGCCTTCATATCACTATTTCGTGATATGCAAGAGGAGAGGGGAAGATTCTAAATTCAAGTCTTGAAATATACTGAAACCACAGCACTATGCCTGAGCCATCAGTCTTCAAAGGATCAGAGCAAAGATGCTGCCTTTCCTCACACCCCATTCCAAATAAACAAGATGCCAGATCTGAAGTATGATAGTTGCAACTCTGACCTATCCAACAGCTCTTTCCCTACGAGAAAAGTAGCTCCACTTTCTCTCCTGAGGTTTTTCTCTTTTAATCATGAAGTCTCAGTATTGGGGTCCCAGTCTCAATCTGCTATGATTCACTGGAAAAGTATCTACATGCTTTACTCAAAGTATCAAGCCATCCAATGGAAATTAAAGATTTACTAGGGGTGAGCTACAAGGCTAACAACGGTTGTTTCTTTTTCCTTGTGGGCTGGAATTAAATCAACTCAGTGTGGTTATATTGGTTATATGAGGCTGTTGGGTATTGCCTGCTATAATGTCTTCGGTGTTTTTTTTTTTGGTGTTGTTTTTTTTTTTTTTTTTTTTGAACACATAGTAATTACAAACGCAATGTATTTGTAGATAGTATCTTTTAAAACATGGGTTAACTAGACAAGAAGTAATTTTAAAGCGTTCTTATTAAAGACAAGGCTGGAAATCCCTAAAACACATCATAGTATTTGGACAGTAAAACGTACTGCAGTTTGGGGCAAAAACTTCCAACACAGACCGCTGCATGGCAATCTTTGCCATGTTCCCATCCTTTAGAAGCTAAAATGTGCTCACCTCACTTGGTATTAAGTAGAGCTTAAAAAGTGGTCCATTAATTAAGTCATACTTATCTTCTACAAACTCCAAATAGACTCATTCAAGAAGCCAATAAGCATTCAGTCATTATTTTGAAGGTGTTTTTAGAAAAAGTAATAACTATTTTTGCAAAAGCAAAGAAGAAAAGCTTTAATTCTAAACCCGTCCACACTCAAAGCACTCAGGGCTCCTCTCCCAGAACACAGGGCAGCCCAGTGAGGTACTCACAACAGTGCTGGGGTGCTTCAGACTGACACCTTACTGGGGTGTCAGTAAGGACTCACACTAACTCATTTCTTCTGCTGCCTGGGGAGCCCAACCAGATTGTATCATTGCTCAGAATTTTTATGTTAATAACCTTTTTTGCCTTGAGTCCTATTATGGGGGAACTAATTAAAAGCATTTCCCTCCAGTGAAATCAAGACACAGTGCAATCAAAAGTGAGTGGAGAATGCCATGTACTTGGTGACTAAGCAAGAATTCATAACCTCTTTCTGAATTCAGTGTTGAATATACCAAATACTCCTGTGGATATTCCACGTATTAAATGAAGTAACTTTAATATTTGGATCTAATATAACAGAATAGGGGTGCCTGGGTGGCTCAATCGGTTAAGTGTCCAACTCTTGATTTTGGCTCACGTCATGATTTCACAGCTGTGGGATCAAGCCTTGTGTCAGGCTCTACACTGGGCATGGAGCCTGCTTAAGATTCTCTCCTTCTCGGGGCGCCTGGGTAGCTCAATCGGTTGGGCGTCCGACTTCTGCTCAGGTCACGATCTCGCGGTCCATGAGTTCAAGCCCCGCGTCGGGCTCTGTGCTGACTGCTCAGAGCCTGGAGCCTGTTTCCAATTCTGTGTCTCCCTCTCTCTCTGACACTCCCCCGTTCATGCTCTGTCTTTCTCTGTCTCAAAAATAAATAAACGTTAAAAAAAAAAATTTTTTTTTAAAAGATTCTCTCCTTCTCCCTCTGCCCCTTCCCTAATCACACACGTGTAAGCATGCACTCTCTCTCAAAAAAACAAACAAAATAATAACAATAAATAACAGAATAGTTTATAGTTTTTTATATTTCTGATATTAATCTGCATAAAATGTATTATTATCACCAAAGACACCTAAGTGAAAAACACAAGTCTTTAACATGTAGCCTGATGCTTTAAAAAGAAAACAAATAAATAATTATGACACTAAGCACAAACTCTGAAAACTCTAAAATTCTGTCGAATCGCCAATTTAGGGCTGACCACTTGAGCCTCTCTAAATAATTTAAGGCTAAGCATGTTGTCAACCATGTTGTGTTTCGCCAAACAACGTCCTGGTTTTTTGCTCTTTGTTTACTCCTAGTGTACACGATGGCTTCACCTTAGCTGAGGCTGCTACACACAAGTGAAATCATAGTGACGGACTCCAGAAGGTGAATGCCATCAATGCCTAAAACAAGTGCAGAAGCAGCTTCTTAGCAAGAAGGATAAATATGCATAAGGCTTCCTTTCATGAAAAACTAAAACCTCCTGGGGTTTCCCGGCTACCTTAGCTCAGATGGTAGAGTGCACTACTCTTGATATTGGGGTTGTGCTGGGTGTAGAGTGTACTTTAAAAAAAAATAAAATAAAAATAAAAAAGCTAAAACCTTCTGTATTGAAGGAAAGTCATAATAAAAAAACTTATAAATTGGGGGTTCCTGTAACAGTTACTCTAAGCCACTCACTTAAATTAGCTATACTAGATAATTCCAGTAGCCACTCAAAGAAGGCTTCCCTATTGGCCTGATCAAGTAACAAAGCTTTCCATCAAGTTTAACGGCTCCAAGGAGCTAAAGATCCTTGTTTATAAACTTGTACTGCACTCCACGCTGACCACCCATACCTCTCATCACCCCACACAAAAACTTAATGAACTTGCATTCCTGACTGACTCACATCAAACTAAGAACCAGAAGATTAACAAAACTCTTGACTATAGCTAAGCAAAATGATCTACTTAATAAATAGTTGAGAAACATAAATGTTTTTCAAAGTAAAATTAACCACATGAGAACAGGATGTAAGGGGAGAAAATGTAGCAGCAAACCTGATCTTTGAAAGATGTCACCAGGGAAAAGTCCCCATTTTTAAGAGCTGAAGAATCAGCAACAATAACCCATACCTGTCATGCCCAAAGGTGTTTTTAATAGAACTGTATTCAACTCTGGCAGTTTTCCACATAGTATTTCTTCTTTTTGGTGTTCTGTTTTACAGAACTGCATCTGAGAGCCTTTACAATTTCTTTCTGGTACAATTCTGAAATAAAATGGACTTAAGATTAAAAAAAAAAAAATCAACCACCTCATTATCCAGCAAAAGTCATCACCCCAACCCCTCCACCATCAAAGATCGCCATAGTTTTTACTGTTTCCCTGTCAGAAGCAAAAACAAACACAACGGCCCATGAAATCTGACAATTTGATGTTACAAATACTTAGTTTTATGCCATTTAAATTGAAGCAATACGAGCCCTGGCTTTCGAAAACGAGGGGGGGAAAAAAGTCTTTCACCTTACCACACAGAAAATAATCAGAATTTAGCATTCGTTATGAAACCGCAAACCCGCGCGCAACCCTGCCTCGGCTGTCAGTCACACACACACACCGCCCCGCCCCATACTGTCAGTCACATGCAGGCCCCGCCCCTCCCCGCCCCCTACGCTGTCAGTCCCGGGCTCTGGCCCGCGGCTGAACCGGCGGCGCTGACGTCAGCTGGCGACCGCGGCCGCATTCCTAAACAGTTCAGACAAACCCACTGGTGGGAAGCTTCGAAAGCCCTCAGCTGTAGTGAAGAAAGCAAAGGCTTGGCTGGCAGCCAGACTCCTGAGCTCAGCATTTTGTAATGCACTTCCTTTTTACTTAACAGCTTGCATAATGTCCTTAACCCTTCCTTTACCTGCATCACACCTTTAACCCCTTCTTTTCTGGAACTTCAAAGCAAACTTCCGAACTCGGTCTCCTACAGGGTTGTAGTATATTCTGCACCAAATTACAACTGGCCGATTTTTAATATTGCTGAGGAGACAATTTAATTAAACACACATGCTCCCACTACAAGGCCCACATTTTCCCCCCTTAAAAATGTTACTTTTCAAGCAAAGAAATTAAGTTTATTAAAACAATATAATGTTCAGTTTTTTCAATACCCTTCCTTAATTTATCTTAGCACTTATTTTTTCAAGAGAGTATACATTCAAATGGTCCAAACACAAAAATAACAGTATACAGTGACAAAAATCTCCCTCCAACCCTGTACCCCAGGGTAACCGGTTCTCACTCCATGAAAACCAATGTGATTTATTTCCTTTGTAATAACCCAGGAGTAGTTTAGTATATATTCTATTTTCTCCCTTTTTTACATAATAGTAAACACCACACATGCTTTCTCTCCTTGGCTCCCTTCTTTTCTAGAGCTGCATGGAATCCCACAACTGACTTAGTGATCCCCCATATACGAGTATGTAGGTAATTTCCAATTTTTTACTATTTCAAATAAGGATGCAGTCAAACTCTTATATGATGATATCTCTAGAATAAATTCCTAGATGGAGAATTGCTGGGTCAAAGCAAACATACATTTGTAATTTTGAAAGATGCCTGCAAACTGCCCTGCATTGAGGCATACCTCTTCCGCTCCTACCAGAATGGCAGAAGGATGCTATTTCAACCTCACGCAGCTCAGACTATGTTCCTGCTTTAAGAGGCTCTCCTTTATTTCACAGTGGTCCCAGATCCCCCATTCGTTGTCAAGTCATTGTTACGAAGATTTTTTATTTTTGGAAAACAGATCTCTTTAAAAAAAAAAAAAAGGTATCTCAAAGTAGTTTTATTTTACATTTCTCATATGAATGAAGTTGAGCATCTTTTTATACATTTAAGAGCCATTTGTATTTCCTTGTGAACTGTAAAATTAAAACTTCGTCCATTTTTCTATTGGGTTGGTTGTGATTTTCTTACTGCTTTGTAGAAGCATTTTTAGCTAAGTATCTTTTGTCTATAATGAACTTGAAGGAGCTTTTTATATATTAAGGAAATTAGCCCTTTGTTTGTAATATGAGTTGCAAAAAACTTTTTTCTTCTGGTAAATTATTTTGGTGGTTTGTGGAACACAGAAATTTAGGAATTTCATGTAGGTGGAATGTTATCAATCAATTATTTTATGGCTTTTGTTTATCAGACAGACTGTAATTCCCAATGCAATTTATAAAAGAACTCTCCTGTGGTTTCTTGTAATACCTATTATGTTCTCAGTTTTACATTTCAGTATTTGTGAAGTTTATCCTTTGTTTTTTTTTCTAGATGAATACCCAGCAGTTCCAACATTATTTACTGAACAATCTTTCCTCCTTCAATTTGAAATGCTACCTTTATTATATTTATCAAATTTTGTATGCATGGGGTTCATAGGATTTTCATGATGTATTATATTTCACACTGCATATAAGTTACTGATCATTTTAAAATCTAGTAGAAAGTAAGATATGTGTTCCACAGACAACAAGATCTGGTTTCCATAAATACATTTTAGATTTGGGGAGTTTTGTCCATTTTTAAACCAAACTAAATCCTTTTCAGGATTTCTGGGATAAATTATAGCAAAGTATCATACTGAAATAGTATCTACTGTGATTTCAAAGTAGCTTTTTGACAATATCCATTCAGAAACATGACTCCCGACCAATTATGGCAAGCACTTTTGGTCTTCTTAAAGCCTCAGACCATTACTAGAAAGATTGAAAACGTTGAAAACACAGTTAAAGCAAAATTTTGATACTCATTGTAGACAAACGTGTCTTTTATATATCCTTTAAAAAATATTCTATTTTTTTTACAAATGAGGATAAACTGGGGCACCTGGGTGGCTCAGTTGGTTTAAGCATCCAACTTGGGCTCAGGTCATGATCTCACGGTTTGTGAGTTAGAGCCCCACATCAGGCTCTGTGCTGACAGCTTGGAGCCTGGAATCTGTTTCAGATTCTGTGTCTCCTGCTCATGCTCTGTCTCTCTGTCTAAAAACAAATAAACATCAAAAAAAAATTTTTTTTTAGATGAGGAAAAACTAGTCCTTGCAACTAGTCTTTGACCTTCTTTCTAGATCTGTTAGAGATTATTACACCCGGGCTCTGAAATTCCTAGGTTTTATATTTATGTAAACCATCATATTAATAAATAATTACTTATTCTATTAATTATACAAATTATTAAGCATACCAATGGTTTCAACTTTAAGAATATATGAAAAGACAGTAATAGGCAACTTTCATTAGCTGCTAAAAACACACCAGAAACACAGTTTTGAACAGGATCTCGTAAGGGTAGCCAAGTAGTTCCCAAAAGGTGTAGCAAGATGACACAAACTTTCAAGCACAAGGTTCAAAGCCCCTGTATGTTAGTAAGAGAGGGGAAAGCTGGAGACAGGGCAGGGAGCAGGAGGACAAAACAGAATGACTGAAGCAGGAAGAAGGCCCAAACCCTGAGAGGCAGAAGATCCAAATGCGGCTAAGGCTGTTCTCCACATGATGAGGTTCTCATTTATTTCAGTACTCCCAAGCCCCAGTTTTCCTAGGGCAGGCATGACCCAGAGTCACCGGACTGCAAAGTACATGTCAGGAGAAAGCAGTTAAAGATGTTTGCTTTGTGTGAAACAGACACCTGCACATATGCAGTTTTGAAAGTTCTGAAATAGAATTCATGTAAAAGATTTTATTCTCCTAAGATATAGTGCTACAATTATAGTTATGAAGTTACTATTTTAAACTCTGAGTCCATTTCCCTACAAAAACTATGACACACAGCATAAAGTCCAAACAGAAATTCTTTAAAGCTCCTGACACTCTGCCCCTAGTCTAGCATTCTATGCTTTTCTTTCAAGGAGCCTACATTTTGGCCCCATGGGAGGAGGGCCTGCTGTTTCTCAAACATGCCTGTTAACTTTGCTCACATTTTCCTGTATCTGGAATATCCTCCCAACAAGAGAGAATACCAATCTCTAAACTCACATCTTCTCCCACATTTTAGAGACTTGGCTCAAATGCTGCCTCCTCCATAATTTCCTCCCTCTCCGAGGAGTCAGCCCCTCATAAACTCCATCAGCCTCCCCAACGATGATGAAAACTGCAAAAGACAAATGTCATCAAAATACATGTTTAAATTTCTCAAATTAATGTGAAGATAAAAGAAGAAACTAAGAGAAGACCACACTCCACTAATAGAAAAAGACGGATGATTATGAAGAAAAACAATGTAGATCCTATTTATAAAAAATCTACTTAGGTAACCCATTTATGTAAAGAAAGTATACATTTTTTAATTGGTCTCATCTTTTTTTAGGGGAATGGGATCAGCTTACCCATCACATCTTCAAATGGAGCTTTCCATCAACTTACAAATATAAAAGAGGACAAAGCTAATATATTTTAATATGGCACTAAAAACACAACATCCACCAACCAGATGACTAGAGAGAAGTACAAATGCTCTTTCATTCCTTGAAGCCCTCTTAGTTCATGAACCCCTGGTACCTGTGGCTTTATCTGTCGAGTAGTAAGTCCCACTGGACCTATGACTTACGACTCAGAACTTCCAAGGTCAGGATGAGTCAGTATCCAATAATTCTCAAATCTAACTGGGCATCAAAAGCACCTACCTGCATAATAAGTCAACAAATACAGAGATTTTCACGATTCAAGCCTCAGACTTCCTAAAGTATAAAAGCTGACAGTGGGGCCTGGGAAACTACTTGGTTAAAACAAAAACCAAAAAAACCCAAAAATACCTCCCTACATGACTCTCTGATTTGTAAACAAGTAGTTTGGAAAATAGTAGACTGGGCAGGGCCATGAAGGGAACAAGAGGACTAGAGGAAGTGGTGAGAATCCTTCTTCTCTGGAGTTCACCTTCTCTGCCTCATATCTCAGACCCAAAAATGAAAAGGCAGTTACTAGGAGAAAAGCGACAGAGTTACAGGAATAGCGACTGTTAAGGGTTTCCTCTTTAAAGCCCACCTGCCTTTGTCAACCTTAAGGTCTGCTGCCCACAGAAAATCTGAACCAAAGATAGCAGAACAGGGACAAGGGTTCTCCTTGTGGGGTCGTAGCCATGGCTTAAAGGCGCTGGCAACAATAATTCAGGAAGGTGCTGGAAGCCCTTTGAGGTTTTCCATCTGCCTCAACTTACGCCATTATTTGCTTAAAAATTTAGTCCTAGGGAACAAGAAGAAAATGTAATCATTTTAAGAATTCAACTGATAGGAAAGGGGAGGGAGGGGGTTTTACCCTATGGTATAAAAAGTAACTTTTCAAACCTCCTAAGACTGCTCTTAAAGAGACTGTATGAGGGGGCCTAATTCATCTCTTAGCAAAGACTACAGCTAGTGCTCTCCAGGGGAAGAAATTAGAAAATACACTTCAGGGGCTGAATGATTTCCAAATGATTTAATTGCTTTCACTGTCAAAAATATTACTTAAATACCAGGAAGCTCATAAGATTGCAAGCTATGAACAGAGCATTAAAAACTGCTTCCTTTTGGGACAAAAATATATACTAGCCAAAAAAAAGTTTTCAACTCCCATGCAGAGTATGAGTATCCATTACTCTGTATGATTCCAGACTCGTGTTTGACATGCATAATTTCCCTTCTGATTTTATTCAAAACATTCTCTTTCCTTTTCCAAGCCTACTTCCTAAGCCTGGAGACAAAGTGCTCCTTTTCCCACCTCGTCCATGTGATGGTGCAACCCCTGCAACAACTAAAGGAGGTATAGGCCCCTAGCGGTCTTACTTGTTAGTCTGTGAAAATCCGAAGCTGCCAACTGCACACAGATTAGAATGGCCCTGTTGAGAAGGGCTCCCTGCTCTGTATCAAGAGAAATGGGACTGACCACAAGTCACATGGTTTAGAAACTCCAGGCCTTTTTCCATTTTTTTTAATTTTTCCATTTTATTTTTATTTTTATGTTTTATTTTTCTAAACAATAACATAAATTCAACAGCCCCAAGAGTTCTGAACGCTATAAATTCTAAATTTTTTGGTAATATGAAAAGTGTCCCAGTGAATAATCACTCCATCTTTAGTTACTGCCTAAATTGAATGGGTTTTTTTAAGTAAATCCAGCCAATGGTTTCAAGATAGTCTTTGAGAACCAGAGTTACCTCAAGGACACCAAAGACTTGTGTCCTCAGTGGAGTCCAAAATCTTTGTTTCTTCTATGTCAGATGTGTAAGCTTGGCAAATACCATCATTTGTAGACAACATATTATTCTTAGTGCAATGCACAATCACTCCCTTAATTTTATCACAAAATCACAGATACATGCATTTCCCCCATATTACCTAAGTGTACAACATAAAAGCAAGGATTTTGTTTTATTTGTTCATTTCTATATCCCTAGGCCCTATCACATAGTATATGTTCAAATCACTATTGGTTAATGAATGTTGCCCAGTTACAATATATACAGAAATGAAGTTAATTTCTTTCCCTCATTTAGATATAAGACTCAACTGTATATATTGAAGTATAAATTATACATTATGCTCAACAATGCAAATTCAAAATCTGCCCATGGGGACAAAGTAACAGTTATTTTGAGAATAATAACTTTGAATTTCCTAAGTTGAGTGCAACTGGATACTTAACCTTTAAGGTGCAAAACCTCATGTATTTAATAAAATTGAATCTCATTAGAGTTCTAATTTCCACATGTACCCCTACAGCACTGTAATCTAGAAACCATACAGCATCTTGTTCTCCACAGAAAGTTAGTCGTTAAAGACTCCTTCATTTGAAGAGCTTCTAGACACAGTATTTCCCATATTAATGGAAATTCTTCTATATACTGTTCCTGGAATCCATGCTGCAAAAGTCTGACTTACTTCAAGTAATTAAAGCCTTTATATAAGTTGGAAGCCAAATCTAAACAAGGCAAAATTCCAATGATAATGAGTGACTTAATGCAAAATTCTATTGTAGTTTTAAAAGTTCTCATTAATAATTAAGTACATCAAAATTCCAAGCATTTATAGGTCCATGTTCAAAATCATTCTCACAGGTTAGTCCTCCATTCCAAATGTTCTTCTCCCTTTTACGGTACAATTCATCTTTTCTAATCCTTACAAATGAGGTCTTTTCATTCCACAGTATGTGTGCTCTATTACTGCTTAATACTTTACACTAAAGAGAACCTCAAACACAGAAATATCTAACTGCTACCATTACTTGGGATACACATGTTCCATAAAGGACATTGTAAGAGTGATAAAATAAGAGGAGATAGTTTCTTAAATTTTGCCCCCTCTTTACAAGACTTCTAGGGACAACTGAGTGGCTCAGTTGGTTAAGCATCCAACTCTTGATTTTGGTTCAGGTCATGATCTCACAGTCATGAGATCAAGCCCGGTGTCAGGCTCCACATGAGCATGGAGCCTGCTTGGGATTCAGGATTCCCATTCTCAATCTCTCTCTCTCTCTCTGCTCCTCCCCTGCTCGCACTCATGTGCATTCACGTGCACACTCATATGTTCTCTCCCTCTCAGTCTCTCTCTAAATAAATAAACATAAAAAAAAAAAAAAAAAAGACTCCTGGAATGTTTTTTTCCAATTTCTCCTTCTACCCCTGGAGGATGAATTTAAACTGTCTAAAGTTATAGTCTTTTGAAAAACTCTGTGGTATATATGTAGTAGTACCTCTGGAAAAAAAGATCAGAAACCTTCTTAACATAGGACATTTCCTCCTTCTATTGGTCCACAAGCCAATTCAGTACTCAGTTCTGGGCATTCCAGAGGTCAGGAAGCCAGAGGAAGACTGAGAGCACCAAGAAAAACACAGGATGGGGACTAGTGGGCAATATTATTGGAGATCACATATGGAAAGGCTCACCTAAGTAGAACACAAGAACTGGCAAAAGAGCTGGCACCAGCAGTCCAAATGCACACGAAAATAGAAACTTACAAATACAGAATTTTCAAGACAGATGATAACTTACTGAGAAGCCTGTTTGAACTGAAGGCTTCAAAACAAGACAAATTACATCCAGCTATGATTAAAAACATATTGCTGGTAAGAGCCTGGAACCACCATGATGGTTCCCCACACGTTAAATGTAAAGAACAAAGAAAGATGCTGGCTCTCTGCCACAAGAGTCTCCAGTTGGCTTTGCCTTGGTCAACATTTTCATCAACTACCTGGGATGGACTCAGGGGCAGTATCAGAGAGGAGAAATGAGGAGAACACAACCTGTGGGACTCCCTAATATCCAGGACAGATGGAAGGATCAGAAAATTCAGCAGTCAGGAGCAAGGAACAGGTATAAAACAATTCACAAGAAAAAAGAATTAAATATGAAGTACTGCCCTAGAGCTAAAACATAAGCTGTTCATCTATAAAATAAGGCCTTACCTGTGAGCAATTCATGTGAAAGACAACTCCAAGGATGA
Source organism: Prionailurus viverrinus (assembly GCF_022837055.1). Lineage (NCBI taxonomy): Eukaryota > Metazoa > Chordata > Mammalia > Carnivora > Felidae > Prionailurus > Prionailurus viverrinus. The sequence continues at coordinate 129,833,187 of NC_062561.1, read as the reverse complement.
GAGCTACATGCTCAACATAGCAGAAATCTGTCTATAAAATAAACCAACAAAAACATCAACTTGGGCTATTCTCATTAAATTACAGTTTCCAAACATTCTTAGCATGCACTGTGCTAGTCACATCCTAGCTAAAGTACTGGATATGCTTCTCCAAGGGTCACATTTTAAAAGTGGCAGTGAAAACCTGAGATATTTCAGAAAAGTTAGCATGATATTGAAGTTCTGAAATACATCAAAGAGCAATGGTTAGAGCTTCGGCAGCATAACCTGGAAAAAATTAACCTGACACTCGTTCAATATCTGAAGATCTGTTGCGTGAAAGACGGAAGATATAATTAGGACTATGGGAAAGCTAGGAATCTACACACCATGAAAAGCTCCTCAATATTAAGCTGTTCAAAGCTGCACTGAAAACAAAGAGTTCCCCATCTCTAGAAGGGAAGGGAAGCTGAGGCTGAATGAAACAGCCAAGAGACAGAATAATGACCTGCCAAGAGTGCTTCAAGGATGTCTACCTGTGCTCTTATGGAAGGCTGCATAAGCTACTTCCAACCCAAGAGCCTGGAGATCACCTACAGCCCCTGAACGACAAGAGACAAAAAAAAGAAAAAAAAAAAAAAAGAAAAGAAAAAGAAAAAAAAAATTGAAGCCAGACCAGCAGACTACCTTTCTCAAGTATCACAATCATATATTAGCAAAGCCAGAACCAGAAGCCAGCATTACGGGCTCCCAGATCCACACTCTTCATATCCTGTTCCATCTTGTTCCTGCTCTTCCACGTATCAGGCCACTTTGACCCTTGTCTTCCTCAGAGATCATTCACACTTGAGAAGGAGGAGTTGGAAGAACTCATGGGATAAGTGATTTTGTTTGTTTCTTACTTCTTTACATACAGTTCAAAGTTACTCTGATAGCTCAAGAAACACCAATCCTTCACGTACACAGGTATCATACACCTTCTTCTACTAAAAATTCAGCCCTGAGAGCTTTGCACTGAGGATTCAGGTCCTTCAGGCCTACAAAGAGGAATGGCTCAAACCTTTCACCTAATTCAGTAAGTATTGATAGATTCTAGAAAAGGCAAAAGAGGATCTTATTTTTCCTCCTCAGTCAAAAAGACAGAAATGAAATCTGCACCGGCAAAGAAACAGATTTCAGTGTTTAAGAGAAACTGCCAGCGTGAATAATTTTCTCACTCCAGTCACACAAAAGGATTTAAATTCACAATCAAACTCAGTGTTTTCAATCAATATACATTTTCAAATAATAGATGCTGACTGACTTTTTAAAGGGCCATAAAACTCGCTCCTCTTCACTCCCTGAACTGCCATTCAGCCATAGGACCCAAAGTCATCCTTCCTTTTCGCACTAACAGGCACCCTAGTAACAATAGTCCACAAATTCAGTTTGTTCCCTAACTCCCAGAAAATTATTCTCAGAATTGAAATCACACAATGCTTGGTTTAATCATAAAAACACAATCTTAATGAACCTCTGCTAAGGCTCACCAGGTGCCAGATGCTATGCTAAGTACTTTACGGCCTACTGATAAGGTAAATATTATCCCCGTGTTGTAAATGAAGAAAACAAGGCTCCAAGAGATTAACTTACTTGCCCAAGGTCAAGAGCTACTAAGTGTAATGGCCATGCTTCAAACTCCAAACTCCAGGTCTACAAATTTCACCACTTTACAATGCTGCCTGCCTACTTACTTGCACAAGGAGAGTGATCCTGTAGACTCCAAGCAACAACTGGAACCACAGCAAGGAGGGGGTCCTGAGTTTATTCAAGGGTTTCACAGGGACCAGACGACAGAAGGGACCACAGGGCACAAAGTGCCATTCTTGGAAACACTGCTGAGATGCGATTTTGTAACCAGAAACATTAATGGCAGCAGGAGGCACTAAATGTAGACATGAAAACGAACTTCCTTTATTATGAAGGTAAGCCTCTAATAGTTACATTAATAATGATTAAATTTCTCATTGCTTTGTGTGCTAAGCACTGGAATCAAATTTCTTCTCTTTAGGATTGGGATCCTACAGCCCACTCTATACACTTGGAGTACAGGCAGCAGCAAGAACTCTATTCCCCTTCAGAAGTCACCTCCTGACAGCTTGGCTGTCACTGATGGGCTGCGCATGCCAACATCCCCAGAGGGCCCCTGCTGCGAGGCTGAGGATTCACTGCACGCGCAGACCAACAAAACAAACTGTCATTTTTTTCCTGAAATGTGGATTCAGCCACAATTGCCACTCCCCAGAGCATTTCACTGATTCCCTAATATAACACTCAAAGTGAATTTGACTAATCAAATTTTGTTAGTAGTAAATTTATTCCTGGGTATTTTATTATTTTTGAGGCAAGTATAAAAGGGATCGTTTTATTAACTTCTCTGATAGTTATTAGTACATAGAAATGCAACAGATTTTTGCATATTTTGTATCTTGCAACTTTAACAAGGCACTGTATGTAAAATGCTCCCAAGAGATTAACTATGTCCAGTTCAAAAATTTAATGATGAATATTTAAAAGACATCAGAAGGATCAGTCATTTAAACCTAAACCCACTCTGCAAAAAACCATGTGTTTTCTGAATATTTTTTCTTCAGCAGCATGTAGAAATTATAACCAAAAACTTACATTTAAAAATGTCTAATTAGTGTATTGATGAATGTAGATTTCTGCCCTTCTCTTTACTTAAACCAAGCTAAACTGAAGTTAAAATATGCTATGCTTGGGGTGACTGGGTGGTTCAGTTGGTTGAGTGACTGACTTAGGCTCAGGTCGTGATCTCACAGCTCGTGAGCTCGAGTCCCGCGTCGGGCTCTGTGCTGACAGCTCAGAGTCTGGAGCCTGTTGCAGATTCTGTGTCTCCCTCTCTCTCTGCCCCTAACCCACTCGCATTCTGTCTCTGTGCTCTCAAAAATAAACAAACATTTTTTAAAAACGCTATGCCACTAAAAACAAAACTTTTCTGACACCTCATACTGCCATCTTACATCGGTAAAGTATTTTGCAAGCTAAATAAAATGTTTCATTCACATTAGAATGAGAACATTCAATTCTCACAAAAAATCTGTACAATTAGGAGGTAGAGGTGTTATAGGGATAAGTCTGCAAAAGAAGATGGAAGTGATAGAGGTAAATAAGACATCTAGGGCACAGTGCTCAAAGTGGTGAGACGTAAGCAGAAACCCAACCTTCTGGATCCACGCTGCCAAAATCACATCTGCCTCCACACACCAGACTGTACCTTCTGATCTCAGTATACGCAGGAGATTTGTAAAGAAGCACAAGCTTTCCAGATTCTTTCACTTCCAAGCCAATACACTGATTGAGAATTCCTCAAACCAACATCTGCCCCTCAAGAAAACATCTTTAAAGCTTAGTAAGATATTCAAGTCAACAGCCCACTGACTGCTCTCCCCCCGTAAATCCCGTTTATTTACTCCATTTGAATAATTTATAAAGGAATAAATTCTCTAAGTACACTTTAATATCAGATTATGAATACAGTCCATGGCCTACTGTGTCTTACTTAAAAACTCTGCTTAAAAGATCAAGTGAATAAAATGTCTTAATTTATATACTAGAAATTCTAAATCCTAATCTCTTTTGATACATTTTTAAAATTTTTTAACCAAGTGTTTTTCAGTTTTTGAAAATCCATTTTGTTTTAAAGTCAGGTTTTTTAAAAAAATCAATTAAGTATTTATCGAGCTATTACAAGTCTAGCCCTATGCTCATTTCATCAATTAAACCACTGATTTTTATCTTAACTCTGATATTGCTTAACTCAGTATTCAGAGATGACACCCTGACAGATCCATATTTGTGTGCAGGTATGAAATGGGGGGAAAAAAATCAATGCACAGCAGTCTTTTTCTGCACTGCACAAAGACTGTTCCTCTTTGCACAGCCTGCCGTCTGTCCTGTGTCGGGCTGTCAGGCAAGGCTGGGTAAGGACACACCCTGTGCCATCCCCCAAACCTGTATCTATACACCAGATTGGACTGCCTGGACATTAAGTTTTCTCAGCACTAAGCAGTTATACCACCTGTCTGAAATGGCATCCCCTTTATTAAAGGAGTCTTTCTGCTTACCTTACAGACCCTGAAAGCCTTGCTGAGGGGATGAGTCACATTATAAATGTACTCCCTCTAGTACTAATGTTTAGCACATCCCCTAACTCATAAATGGGATTTTTATTACTCCATGAAATGAGCACAATAGGTTTTCATTTGCTGCTCATGAATGTGCCCATGAATCAAGGCACAGGGCTAATTAAAGCTTTGTGATGATGCCCCACTATCACTAAAAGATCAAGTCCAACTCTTCATCACAGCACACAAGGCCCACTATGGTCTCTACCATCTCCTCTTCAAGCATCCCCCTCTCCTCCAACACTTAGCGTGCCAGCCATGAAAGCTGTGCAGAATGTGAATCACAAAAGAGGTGTAACTGTTTCCTATCTTCACATTTTTCCACAAGCTTTACCTGCTGCCTAGAATGAGTGTATTTCCATACCCCCAACTCTGACCCCACCTTTCCCCCTCCTAACAACTTTCCCCCTCCAACTCTTCTCACTTTCCACCTCTGGATACAAGTTTCCCCGTCTCTTCTGGAAGCCTTTGCAGCCTTTCTTCCTCAGAACTGATAACTCCCCTCTCAAACACACCACTCAGAGGGTACTTGGTGTGCCATCTATCAAGCTACATGCTTTGAGGTTGTCTTACTTTCCACAAGGTGAGCTCCCAGAAGAGGAGGAAGGGGTCTGACTCAGTTTTGCACTCCTAATACACACCAGTGCTGGCAGCACAAATCAGGCAATAATGGAAGGAAGACTGGCACTGCTCAGTTGCCCAGGGCTCATCTATCCCAGAAAACTGTTCCCACACAGGGGTTGCCAGAGCCCAAGCAGTCAGATTCTGGCTGACTCCCTCATGACCAGCCTTGGAGAAGGCACCAAGGGGGCCAGCAGCCTCGAGAGCATGCCCAGAGACAAAGATATACTTCCCCAGTGAAGAACACAACAAGTAGGCAATGCCAGGCAGAGAAGGAACGAGGAGGCAAACACTCCATCGGCATTTCCACCCACCTGAAGGAAGGGAATTTCCTAATCATAAAAGCTTACCTTTTATCTCAATTCATACAGCCTTGTCGCCTACATTCAGCAATAAATTGCTGCTTTGTAGTAGAAATAATTCAATACAACAGAACGTGGACATAAAATAAACAGCCCCCAAAATGAAAATAGTCCTTACATTTCCTAAATTCAACCAGTCAACAACTTTATCCTACCTCTATAACTAGAACACTCCATAGATTTTGACTCAGGGGCTACTTGATTTAATTTTATATATCATATAATAAAGTTATTTATCTTGTTTCCAAGTTCCCTACAGGTTAAAAGCAGCAGGTTTGAGAAAAGAGTTTTATAAGGAAGACAAAAATAAATCTATAAAAATGCAGACCCCCAAACCCCCAAAACCAGCAATCTGGACCATTTTGGCCCTATATATGTGGATGCTAATAACTACATTCAGTCTCAAAGAGCACAGGTCAGATTCTTAAAAGGGAATATTATCAGCTTTCCAGAACTGCTGACCATACAAAATTATATACTTTTTAATATATTGCCACAAAGTATAATTATATTTAAAATAAAATTATATTAGCATTTCTATTTACAGAAATGTGCCCCCAAAATACAAGCGGACAAGAGGAATATGCCACTATGCTTAGGGTAGCATTGCTCCCAATAGTGAAAAACTGAAAACTAAACACCTATCAAAAGGGTACTGAGAAATAGATTATGATATATACATCAAGTGAAACATAATTCAGTCATTTTAAAATATGATACTCATTAGCACAAGAAAAAAGCCACAACAAAGTATTAAGTAAAAAATTAAGACTGGTAAATGGCATGTGTTATAGAAGTTCACTCATGACACAAGAGTGTACACATGTGTATGTTCGTGTTATGTGCACATGGACACCCATGCATGCAAATTACCAAACTGTCGACAGTGATCAATCTGGAATTACTAAACTGTTAACCGTGATTTTTGCTTCCTCACAATTTTCTATATTGTCTGAATGCTCTACAGGATCAAAGATCTTATATATAATGAGAACAAAATTATTTTTGAAAAACAGACTCCAGTATAGGCACATACATCTCAAACACTGGTTTAGAGAATAAAAGAAAAGGGAGAAAAAAGCAGGTACTTGCATGTATGTAACTAGCCTGGACACAACCACCAAGTGTTGCTTTACATCTATCTGCCATAATAGAGAAATCAGCAAAAGGCTATATAGGTGCATCACTGTAAATTCATCAATACTAGTAGAAAACAGAATTTTGGGGGCACCTGGATGGCTCACTAGGTTAAGCGTCTGAATCTTGATTTCAGCCCAGGTCATGATCTTGCAGTTTGTGAGTTCAAGCCCCGCATCGGACTCTGTGCTAACAGCACAGAGCCTGCCCTGGAACTCTCTCATTCTCTCTCTGCCTCTCCCCCACTCACGCTGTCTCTCTCTCTGCCTCACTCTCTCTCTCTCTCAAAATAAATAAATAAACTTAAAACAAAAAAGAAAACACAATTTTGAATGCCAAAGTATTTAGACAGAATATTATAAGGATACCTTATAGATAGCTTCAATCACCCTATCAATTTCAAATAGTTTCTTAGTTCTATCTGGAAGAAATACTTCATCAAATTTTCACTGTTGAAACACCACAGCACTTCAGCCTTAAGAAAAATACAATCTTGAAGACGTATACAGTTGACCCTTCAACTATGCAGAAGTTAGGGACAATGACCCGCAAAACAGCCAAAACTCCCCATATAACTTTTAACTCCCCAAAAATCTAACTACTAACCAGAAGCCATACCAGTAACATAAACAGTTGACGAATATTATATTTTATATACGTATTATACACCATATTCTTACAATAAATTAAGCTAAGGAAAAGAAAATATTAAGAATCATAAGGAGGAAAAAATACATCTAGAGACCTGTACTGTGTTTATTGATACCATGAGTTTATGTCATCTGTTTACACGATGCATCATCTATCGGTACCTTCACAATATTGTCTTATATGATATAAAACACTGTATATGCCATACATATTACTAGCGCTAGACATCAAAGATGAAAAAAATAATGTGGAAAAGAAATTCATATGTATTTATAGGTATAATGATCCATGCATTGATAACAAAAAAGCAGCAACATGGTGCCAACTAATGTTTAACAAAGCAGGAAAGAATATCCAAAGGAATAAAGAGTGTCTCTTCAGCAAGTGGTGCTGGGAAAACTGGACAGTGACATGCAGAAGAATGAACGTGGACCACTTTCTTACACCATACACAAAAATAAACTCAAAATAGGGGCGCCTGGGTGGCGCAGTCGGTTAAGCGTCCGACTTCAGCCAGGTCACGATCTCGCAGTCTGTGAGTTCGAGCCCAGCGTCAGGCTCTGGGCTGATGGTTCAGAGCCTGGAGCCTGTTTCCGATTCTGTGTCTCCCTCTCTCTGCCCCTCCCCCGTTCATGCTCTGTCTTTCTCTGTCCCAAAAATAAATAAACGTTGAAAAAAAAATAAAATAAATAAACTCAAAATGGATGAAAGACCTCAATGTAAGACAGGAAGCCATCAAAATCCTCAAGGAGAAAGCAGGCAAAAACCTCTTTGATCTTGCCCACAGCAACTTCTTACTCAACACGTCTCCGGAGGCAAGGGAAACAAAAGCAAAAATGAACTACTGGGACCTCATCAAAATAAAAAGCTTCTGCACAGCAAAGGAAACAATCAGCAAAACTAAAAGGCAACCGACAGAATGGGAGAAGATATTTGCAAATGACATATCAGATAAAGGGTGAGTATCCAAAATCAACAAAGAACTTATCAAACTCAACACCCAAAAAACAAATAATCCAGTGAAGAAATGGGCAAAAGGCATGAATAGACACTTCTCCAAGGAGGACATCCAGATGGCCAACCGACACATGAAAAAATGCTCAACATCACTCATCATCAGGGAAATGCAAATCAAAACCACAATGAGATACCACCTTACACTGGTCAGGATGGCTAACATGAACAACTCAGGCAACAGATGTTGGCGAGGATGCAGAGAAAGAGGATCTCTTTTGCATAGTTGGTGGGAATGCAAGCTGGTGCAGCCACTCTGGAAAACAGTCTGGAGGTTCCTCAAAAAACTAAAAATAGAACTACCCTACAACCCAGCAATTGCACTACTAGGCATTTATCCAAGGGATACAGGTGTGCTGTTTCGAAGGGACATGTGCACCACCATGTTTATAGCAGCACCACCCACAATAGCCAAAGAATGGAAAGAGCCCAAATGGCCATCAATGGATGAATGGATAAAGAAGATGTGGTATATATATACAATAGAGTATTACTCGGCAATCAAAAAGAATGAAATCGTGCCATTTGCAACTACGTGGTTGGAACTAGAGGGTATTATGCTAAGTAAAATTAGTCAGAGAAAGACAAACATCGTATGACTTCACTCATATGAGGACTTCAAGAGACAAAACAGATGAACATATGGAAGGGAAACAAAGACAATATAAAAACAGGGAGGGGAACAAAACAGAAAAGACTCATAAATATGGAGAACAAACTGAGGGTTGCTAGAGGGGTTGTGGGAGGGGGGATGGGCTAAATGGGTAAGGGGCACTAAGGAATCTACTCCTGAAATCATTGTTGCACTAGATGCTAACTAATTTGGATGTAAATTTAAAAAAAAAATTTTTTTTTTTAAAGCAGCAACACGGGTACTTTATGGTAGTCTAGTATAATTGGATATGATTGCTTCACAGCAGCCTAGCCTAATGAATTAATCATTATAAAATTTTTAGGGCATACAGTATTATGGTCATAATTCAGAATATAGTATTGGAAATATTGTTAACATTTTTAAAACCACTTACCTGTGATGATAAGCTGATAGGCATTTTCTCCAATTACAAGAGAGGGAGGCATACTGTACAATACTATAATTCTTTGAAAGCAGTTATCAGACAGTAAGAAAACTCATGTTATTAATTTTATATTAAATATCACTCACCTTAAACCTACGTAAGAATAAGTTATCCTTTTCCATCCAAGTCTTGCACACAATATTCTATGCAATTAATACCTGGATGATGATGACACAAAAACATCTCACACAGCTCTTTCCATACAGTTACTAGATTTCCACAGGAAGACATACATAGACACAAAAGATAAGTTCATTAACTGTACGGTCTGACAATTTACCATTCATTTGGTGGGAACGGATTATCACAAAAGTCTTTACCCAAATCATCTTCCTGTTGAGCACGCTGAGAAAGAGGAAGAAGACAACAGGTTGGTCTTGCTGTCTCAGGGATGGCAGGAGAGACAGGCACACTCAGTGTCACTTCACGGCAAAACATTATAATTTCTGGCTTTGCTTTTTCATTTCTCTAAAAATGTTTCTATACAGTATCGCCATTTGTTTTAATTTCAGCGCCTGTAAAGTAGAAGGGCCTATGTCATAAAGGAAGTCAAGGCAGTCTTGAATAATCAGAACTCTTCTGTACTATGGTTTAATGTCAATTTGTTGTCTGGCACTGCTTCTTCTAGGTCTTCTTTCATCTGGCACTGGTTTAGAAGCACTCATCTCCATCAAGCCATCTTCGGTTTGTTCCTCTAGCATGGTGTCGATTAGCTCTCGAATTTCTTCAAGCTCCCTACCTTAAAACCCTTTGCCCCCACCTTTTTGGCCATACACACAATCTCTGTCATAATCTCCTTAACTGACTCTGTTGTAAACTTTGGAAGTCATGCACAACATCTGGACAGAGGTCTCTCCAGCAGGAATTTATTGTTTTGGGCTTGATGGCTTTCACCGCTTTTTCTAAAACAATGATAGCATCTTCAATGATGTAATCCTTCCAGACTTTCATGATGTTCTCTCTCTCTCAGGGTTCTCTTCCACAGCATTGACAATCCTTTCCATAAAGGATCATGTGTAACGAGATTTAAAGGTCCTCATGACTCCCTGGATCTAGAGGCTGAATCAGAGACACCGTGTTTGGGGGCAAGTAGACAACTTTGATGCATTCAGTGCTGAACTCATGGGGTTCTGGGTGGCCAGGGGCCCTGGCCAATATCAAAAGAACTTTAAAAAGGAGTCCCTTACTGTCAAGGTACTTCCTGACTTTAAGGACAAAGCATCGATGGAACCAGTACAGAAAAAGGGTTCTCACTGTCCAGGCCTTCTTGTTGTACAATCAAAAGACTGGCAGCTGGTGTTTATCTTTTCCCTTCAAGGCCAAGGAGTTAGCAGCTTTATAGATGAGAGCAGTCCTGATGATAAATTTGACTGCATTTCCACAAAACACTAGATTTAGTCTATCCCTTCCTGCCTTATATCCTGGTGCTCACTTCTCTTCCTTACTAGGTAAATGTCCTCTGCGGCATTTTCTTTTCCAGAATAGGGCACTTTTGTCTGCATTAAAAACCTGTTCAGGCAGATATCCTTTCACCTCAGTGCTTTTCTTAATGTTGGGTATGGGAACTCGTCTGCTACCCCCTGGTCAGCAGAAACTGTTTCTCCAGGTATCTTGACATTTTTAAGCCAAACCTCTTCCTAAAATTATCAAACCATCCTTTGCTGGCATGGGATATTCTCCAGCTTTAGGTCCTTTACTTTCATATGGTCATATGATGACTTCACCTTTTCAAATCACTTGAAGAGTCTATAGGAATGTCTTTCTCGCAGCAATCCTCACCTACATAAAAACTGCATGTTCAAAATGAGATGAAAAAGTATTTTGCTGAAAGTACAAGGCTTTTGCACCTATGGCACAGTTGCAGCAACAGCTTCACAAAATTTCCTTTTCTTTTTTTACAGTGGTACTTATGCTGGATTCATTTATCCTGAAATGGTGGGCAACAACAGGTGAAGACCTCAATCTATGGTAGATGTCAAGAAATTCCATGTTTTCTTCTAATGTCAGGACTTTTCTCTGCTTCTTGGGAGCACTTCCAGCACCACTAGTGCACTTTGTGTGGGGCCCCTGCTGTCATTCAAGGTTTACAGTATTGCACTAAACACAGTGAAAAGTACATGAGAACCTCACGAAAGAACTTTTCACCGTGATACACAATTTACCATAAAGACAAACTGCTCATGAGAAAATCAGTGTTACACGGTACTTTAACCAGATACTTGCAATGCTTGAGCTCAGTACAGTGGCAACAAGAAGGGCCTACAAAATTATTACTGTAGTATAGTATGTACTACAGTTAATTTTCTGTGGCTAGGATTTAATAATGCATCTTTACGTTTACGTATCTCAACTGTGAGTGATGTCACATACAATCTGTTGGATGTGTGCATAAGCTTTGATAAGTTTTAACTGTTATAATAGATCTGTGTATATTTTATGGCAGTAAATGATAAAACAGACTAATATCTACATATATTCCATGTATTCATGACATACTTTTCTCTTTTTTTTGATATTTCTAAGCTATGCAGTTTATCTGGAGTTTTCTGAAATTGTCACAAATCTCCAAAAATTTTCCAGCGGATCTATTGAAAAACATCCATGTATAACTGGACCCACACAATACAAACCCATGTTGTTAAGGATCAACTATACCACTTTGGAGATCACTAGCCAACTGACAGTGCTCATTTATAAAAATGTTATCAATGAGGCACCTGGGTGGCTGAGTCGGTTGAGCGTCCGACTTCACCTCAGGTCATGATCTTGCAGTTCGTGAGTTCAAGCCCTGCGTTGGGCTCTGTGCTGACAGTTCAGAGCCTGGAAACTGCTTCCGATTCTGTGTCTCCCTCTCTCTGCCCCTTCCCCGCTCATGCTCTGTCTCTCTCTGTCTCTCAAAGATGAATAAACGTTTAAAAAAAATTTGTTTTTAAACGTTATCGCATGTAGGCTCTCCAAAACAAAGGGCAACGACAAAAGTGGAGGAGAGGAGCACAGAGAAATAGGACTTTCCACCTCATGTAGAAAAGAATTGTGAAAGACACAAAAAATATTACTTTCTTATAAGCACAGGTTTAATAAGGGAGAGGTATAAGGTATCTGAAGGTGTGTGAGCTAAAAAAACAATTGAGAGTTGGGCACAATGCTGGTCACATTCTTTCTGAATTCTAATAATTTTCCCTTTTATGAAAAGCATAAGTGGATAAAAAATGTTAATTATAGCAAACTTCCTTATTAGCCCTTGATGAAAAAAATACTTTTGAAAATAAATACAATAAACAATTATGAAATGCCCTACTCTCTTCATTGTACCAGACTAGCTTCCCAATGAAATGAATTCATTTGGGAAGGCAGGACATCCCCCTATAAGTAGACAGGCAGACTGGCAGGCAGGCTGGCCAACAGAGTCAAGGAAAGGAGAGAGAAAAAGAAGATGAAGAGGAATGGGAACTTTGTAGCAAATGAGATGAAAGAAAAAGAAAAAAAGAAAGAAAAATTCAACTCTGCCTCATGCTGCAGATGCCCTCAAGAAATATGATAAATGACACATTCTCATTACAAAAAAAATCCCCCAGATTGGCCAAGGGACTTGGTTTCTTTGTGGTTTCCAAATCAAACATTGTATGCACCTTTTGTACATCAAGGCTAGTATATATACAGCATGTGGCTATTCTCAACCCAGCATGTCCTCATCAAGATATATCTGTGGCCTGCTGTAACTTCTAATGACAACACTGATAGCTGCATGGAAGACCAACACAGACACAGAACAGACAGACACAAAATGGATTTGTAATGTCAAATCTATATTCTAACCTAACCAAAGAGGTGAAAAATCTACACACTGAAAACTACAGAAAGCTTATGAAAGAAACTGAAGACATTAAAAAAATGAAAAAAACATTCCATGCTCATGGATTGGAAGAACAAATACTGTTAAAATGTAGATACTACCCAAAGCAATCTACATAGTCAATGCGATCCCTACCAAAATAACATGAGCATTCTTCACAAAGCCAGAACGAAAACAAACAGTCCTAAAATTTGTATGGAACCAGAAAAGCCCCCGAATAGCCAAAGCAATCCTGAAAAAGAAAACCAAAGCTGGAGGCATCACAATTCCAGACTTCAAGCTCTATTACAAAGCTGTAATCATCAAGACGGCATGGTACTGGCACAAAAACAGATACACAGATAAGTGGAACAGAATGGAGAACCCAGAAATGGACCCACAAACGTATGGCCAACTAATATTTGACAAAGAATATCCAAAGAAAAAAGACAGTCTCTTCAGCAAATGGTGTTGAGAAAACTGGACAGCGACATGCAGAAGAATCAAAGTGGATCACTTTCTTACACCATACACAAAAATAAACACAAAATGGATGTAAGACCTAAACAAAAACAGGAAGCCATCAAAATCCTAGAGGAGAAAACAGGCAACAACCTCTTTGACCTTGGCCACAGAAACTGCTTACTTGACATGTCTCTGGAAGCAAGGGAAACAAAAGTAAAAATGAACTACTAAGGCTTCATCAAGATAAAAAGCTTCCATATAGCAAAGGTAACAACAAAACTAAAAAGCAACCCACAGAATGGGAGATGATATCTGCAAATGACCTATCAGATGGAGGGTTAGTATCCAAAATCTATAAAGAACTTATCAAACTCAACACCAAAAAAACAAGTAATCCAGTGAAGAAATGGGCAAAAGACATTAATAGACAATTTTCTAAAGAAGACATCCAGATGACTAACAGACATATGAAAAGATGCTCAACATCACTCATCATCAGAGAAATACAAATCAAAACCACAATGAGATCCCACCTCACACTGGTCAGAATGGCCACCATTAGCAACTCAAGCAACAACAGATGTCAGCGAGGATGTAGAGAAAGAGGATCTCTTTTGCACCGCTGGTGGGAATGCAAACTGGTGCAGCCATTCTTCACCAGTATGGAGGTTCCTCAAAAAATTCAAAATAAAACTACCCTTCGACCCAGCAACTGCACTACTAGGTATTTATCCAAAGGATACAGGAGTGCTGATTCGAAGAGGCACATGTACCCCAATGTTTATAGCAGCACTATCGACAATAGCCAAAGTATGGAAAGATCCCAAATGTCCATCGACTGATGAATGGATAAAGAAGATGTGCTGTGTGTGTGTGTGTACACACACACACACACACACACACACACACACACACACAATGGACTATTACTTGGCAATCAAAAAGAATGAAATCTTGATATCTGCAACAATGCGGATGGAACCAGAGGCTATCATGCTAAGCAAAATAAGTCAGAGAAAGACAAATGTCATACGATTTCACTCATATGTGTAATTTAAGAAACAGATGACATAAGGAAGGGAAGCAAAAATAACATAAAAACAGAGAAGGAGACAAACCATAAGAGACTCTTAAAACACAGAGAACAAACCGAGAGTTGCTGGCGGGGTGCTGGGTGGGCTAAATGGGCGAGGGGCATTAAGGAGGGCACTCATTGGAATGAGCAACTGGGCGGTATATGTAAGTGATGAATCACTGGGTCCTATTCCTGAAATCATTATTACACTACATGTTAATTGAGGAGGAGGAAGAGGAGGAGAAAAAACCGTATTCTTAAACTTGGGTTTTATTCCTCAACAAGACAGTTCCCAAATGTATTTAGTCTTTGAACCACCACAGGATTTTTCATTTCCCTAACTTCTCCATTAAGATGTGGAGCTCTGAAAGCTGCAAGGAAAGTATATTTCCATTTCAGTATGCAGGTATGGTACCACAAGTCTCAGGTGAGGAGAGCCGACCTAAGAAGGGAAGCTGACCGAGTGGGAGGGGCCCCCCAGAGCAAACAGAGTGTGCTCAAGGGCAGGAGAACAGACCGAAGTTTCAATGACAGATGGTGACTTTCTTCATTTTTTGTCTCTTCTCTCCTTTCTTTTCCCCAAATAAATTTAGAGACAAGGGTTCCAGTGTGCCAAAATGCATTTATGGGTCTTCAAGTGACAAAGAATAAAAAAACAATAATCTACAATGATTCAAAAGACAGACTGAAGGCAGTCTTTTTGCTTACTGCAGAACCAAATTCAGAATTTACCAATTTCAACTGTGAAATTGTCAATTTCACAATTTTTTCTACTTCTACATAAACAGTATAGATTCCCATTGTTAAGATTTCTCAGTAGCAAAATACCAAAGCCACAATTCTAACTCAAGAAAACTTAAAGCCTCTCAGTTACTACACAGCAAAGTGGTTAAGAGCATAGATTTTTTTTGAGCCACTGTGTGGGCTCAGGTTCCAGGTCTGCCATGTACCAGCTATGTGACCATGGACAAGTTACTTAAAGTCTGTACCTCAGCTTCCTTATGTAGCTCTTAATTTAAATAAATTAATATACATAAACTCTTAAAACATTATGTCACACAATAATAGTAATGACTGTTACTATTATTACCATCATCATCATCCAGCAGGTTTACCACTGAACATTTCAATTCAACTTCTCTCCTGGAAGAAGAGTATCACTGCTAAAGCATCCCGACTATTTCTCAATTTCAAAAGACAGTATAAAACTAAAGTGTTTCTTACATCTTAAATAACATTTTGGAATGTGGTGAGCTATTCAGCTAACAGTGGTTTTTCAAAGAGTTATACTCAAGAAAAGTTTTGAAATTAAACCTGTTCCCTCCCTCTTTACACCTTTCAAAGGGAAAAAGGAAAAGGAAGATAGTTTGGGAGGTGTTTTGTTTGGTTTCATTCTGTTTTTCAAAGAGTGGCTTTGACTGGTCACTTATCCAAACTAGTCTTACAGACATTTGTAGAGTGTTAAACATGTGAAGTACTTTTGCCTTACAGCTCTAAAGTATAGAATGTTATAAGCACCCAATTAATTTTAAAAAGCACTTTCTTAATTCGTAACTTTTGCTTTTGAATCTCAGGAGTGTTGTCTTGCCCCTTCTATTTGCTACATTTAGCATATTCCATTATTTTTAATAGTGGAGGAATGTTAATTAACATAAGCATAGTTTCTCCAGCATCAGGCATGAAAGAGAACAGGAAATGGACACAACGCTGGTTTTCAAGCAACTTATGCAAACATATGGCTTGTTTGGGGGGGGGGGGGGGGCTAGCAGATTTACTTTATTTCATTAATATTACCCATTCACTGACTTAGGGAAAGTATAGATACCTCCCAAACGCAAATGCCAGTCCAACTGAAGAAGAGCTGTTTTATACTCAAACAACTACAAGTAAAGTAGTAAATTCTCAAGTTAGAACAAGCCCCTTTGAACTCTACACAGTGCTCACTATCAATAGCATAAATAAAACAATAAAAGCAAACGCTCCCTTGAAAAGAGTCTTAGCAACTAAAGATAAAGGGGTCTGTCATAATCAAGTTGCACAGACGGCATCTGGCAAGAGCAAATGGAGGAAGAGGCTCAAAAGTAAATCATGATTTTGTTGAGATATGAAAATAAAGAAAAAGGGGAGCTAGCAACGTTTCTTGAGAAAGTAAGACATTCAGAGGTATGAAAAACATTTTTTTAAATCCACATAAGGGATTTTAAAACAGGAAAATTAACCCACAAGTTGTTGAATTATTTTGCTTAAGTATACATGTTTTAGAAACTTCAGAATCACGAAATATATTCCTGATTAGCAACACTCAAGTTTTCCAGCTGCCTTTACATTTGTTCACTTTGTCAAAGCCCTAATTCTATACCAAAGCCTTTTGTCCTACTCAAATGCTAGCTCAGCTCACCTTACTGGAAAGGCTCTTCTGGTTTTGTCAGCTGTGCCCATGATAAGCAGCTGGGAAGTATGGAAGAAACATTAACTATTGACTAAAAAAGAGTATGGACGTGGAGCTTTACCATTTGTTACAGAAGAGGTTATAAAAAAATGTAAATCCAAAAAACAAAATGAAAAAGACTATTCATTGCTCCACACCTGCTCAGAAAAACTTACAATCACCAATCCATGTAAAATAAAATAGCCTCAGCTCAACTAAAGGAAGTATTAATCCTTGTTTAAACAAGGAGCGGGGAAAAAAACTACCGAGGCACAAAGGCAAAGGCAAAACCACTCAGAAGCAGCAGGAAGAGAAATGTCCACTGATATACTGGGAATAAACTCAAGGTCTCTCGGAGGTCTGTGTTTCCTTGATGCAGTACTTGAAACAAACAGCAAGCTCGGGGCATAGACATTAATCTAGAACGTAGGCAGAACTTTTCACAACTTCAAAGCATAAAATGTGTTCTCAATTAGTATGTCATATATAAATGCCAAATGTAGACTAGCTCTCAAGTATTTACCATCTTTAGCCTGCGATTTTCCCATCTTTAGCAATGGGAACCAGTGCCACTGTTCTCATTATCGGCTATGCGCCCCTGTTCCCCTTATCTGCTATGCCTATCTGTGCCCACCCCTCCAAGTGGTATGGCTGAGGAGGGACTTCTCCTGAGTGTGACTGCAAACCTCTGTATTTGGAGCTGGCAGTAAATTATATCCAACCAGGCACCAAACAGTCTCGGGTATTCACTGCTATTCAAAAGACAGCCAGGTTAGACACGCTGTAAAACCGGAAGTAAGCCGGTATGATCACCAAGGCTAGCAAGAGTTATCCACACCTCTTTGCCCATGGGGTAAAGGAGCTGAGAACAGGCTCTCAAAAGAACCAAGATGCAGGTGGATTGTCAATGATGGAGCCAAGTAAACTTCTCTGCCTGGTTATTTGAGACATTATGTGCTGTGCAAAATATGTGCAGTCCATCATGAAACAATGAAAGAGGAAAAAAGCATTAACAGTGATAAAGCATCAATATACTGGCCTAGATATGAGACATAAAGTACCTCAATTAATGCAAATGAGCCCTAGAGAATTTAAGTAACTTGCCCAGGTCACAAACTTGGTAAGTGCTAGAACCATAATCCAAACACTGATCTCCTCAACTACAAAGAAAATGTTCTTTCTATCAAATCACAGTTCCTTGTATTATTTCTCTCATCATCTGAAATAGCTGTCCTGAAATAGTTACAGTTCCACTGGAGGCATCTATAAAGGTGGTCTGAAACTTAAAAGGAACTAAGCATTTCCTTGACAACCAAGCAATGCACACTGGGTTGGAAGAACTCCTTTAATCAGTAACATTTTTCTATTTTTTACCACTTTCGACGAAACGCTTTCTCAAAATCTGTAACTTCCTTCTTAAACATAATAATACAGCAACCACCGCCGAACAGTGTGTTGCGCCATGTCCACAGTGTTGCGCCATCTGGGATGAAAGACTGCACTCATCTGACAGATAGAAAGGGCCACAGACCACCTGGTCAAACCCCATAATTGCAGGACCTCCCTCATAAGATTTGCCCAAGGTAGAGAGCTAAAGTGTTAAAAATATGAAAAGAAAGCCATTTACACGTGGCTCAAGATATCTAAAATTCATTTCAGCAGCTTTGGGGACACAAAGGTTCCAACATACCATCTACACTCAAAGCACTCCGCCAACACTTGAGTTTCATTCCAGAAAAGGGAAATAATGCCCATCGCAAGACAAACTGGTCACCTGTCAATCTTAACATTTCTTAAACACTGTAATCTCATGAAGTCATACTCAACTACATGAAAGTAAAGCAACTGTTCACAAGGTTGTGTGAGGGTGGTGGTATTCTTTTACTCTTTGCGAATCTCTCCTCCCTCTCTAGACTTACAGAGCTACGTATACTTTTTACTACCACACTTGTTCTAAAAACTCTGTATCAGTTTGGAAGACTTTTTATCAATAAGGATCAAAGATTCTCTGTTTTACCATGAACAACATTTTAACAGTGTAAACCTGATCCCTATCTGGCAAATTTCAGTATCATTAAAGTAGTAGTTTTTCCTCCGAAATATTACTGACTTTAGCATCATTTTTTTCATTTTTCTAAATAAGATGATTGTACGGACACCTGGACAGCTCAGTGGTTTGAGCGTCCAACTCTTGATTTCAGCTCAGGTCATGGTCCCAGGCTCATGGGATCAAGCCTCATGTGGGGCTCCATGCTGAGCATGGAACGTGCATGAGATATTCTCTCTCTCTCTCTCTCTCTGCCCCTCTCCCCAACTCACATGTGTGTGCACACGCTCTCTCTGCCCCCCTAAAAATGAGCAAATAGATAAAGTGATTGTATTACTTAAACCAGTCCCACAAGCCACTGGTATGTATAAGAAAAAGTTTTTATACATCAGTAAGTACCAGATTAAAATAAGAAATATCAAAATAGTACTGCTATGCAAGAATCATCAACCATTTGAGGCCTTCAACTCACTCAAAACAAGATCAAGATTTCACTTACAGCTACAGTCAGCTGCTGGAGTGAAAAGAAAGCCAGCCAGCCAGCCAGCCACACCAGCCTCCATCCCCACCTTTTGCCTTTCACTATTCCCCACCTTCCAAAGTTGAAGGTGCAGCACCAAGCAGCCCAGAAGGTCTTTAATCTAAAAGAGAGGAGATTGCTGGTCAGTTGTCTAGCCTCCTTCCTGACAGTAGAGTTATTTTAAAATAGCACCATGCTGGGGCACCTGGGTGGCTCAGTCGGTTAAGCAGCGGACTCTTGATTTCAGCTCAGGACATGATCTCACAGCTCATGAGTTCAAGCCCCATATCAGGCTCTGTGCTCAGCGCACAGAGCCTGCTTCAGATCCTCAGTCTCCCTTTTTCTGGCCCTCTCCCGCTCCTGAGCATGCTCTATCTCAAAAAGTAATAAATGTTAAAAAAATGTTTTTAAATAAATAAATTAAAATAGCACTATGCTTGAAACTTGGAAAGAAAAAAAATCCTAAAAACAAACAAAATATTGAGTGTCTAAAGCTGTTTCAAAAAACAGAGTAAGTATGTAAGTTACATTTTAAAATAATATTCTCAATCAATAAGCACATTATTTTCCCGGGGGGGTCCACACTTATTGGACACACTATTTACTGTACTTACTTCAGATTAAGAACTGTATCCATTGCTTTGAATTCAGAGAAACTTTACCTGGAAAGTTATTTGGAGGTTAAAGAAATCATAATTAAAATGCTGTTTAAAAATAAGACTATTAGGGGCACCTGGGTGGCTCAGTCGGTTGAGCATCCGACTCTTGATTTTGGCTCAGGTCATCATCCCAGGGTCATGGGATCAAGCCCCCATGTGAAGCAAGAGCCCCGCTTAAGATTCTCTATTTCCCTCTGCCCTTCTCCACTGCCCGTGCACGCTCTCTCTCTCTCTCTAAATTAAAAAAAAAAAAAAAAAAAAAAAAAAGTCTATCTCAGGTTTCCGGATTTCCTGACCCTCTATTTCAGTTCATTGCAAATTAGCTCTTTAATTTCCTACCTAACCGCCCTCACTCACCCCAAAAATCAAATTTCTTTCTACAAGGAAGGCATCAAAACTTTACTGCTTTTGGTATAACACTTTTAGGAAATTGAAAAAAAAAAACCTGCTAAAGAAAGAATTATTTACTCCATTAGGGTCTAGTTTATTTTGTCACTGTCTGCTGTGTAACTATAGGAAAGTACTTTATCATAAATAAAAACACATCTCAAGATTATCACTGTTGATGGGCGTCAAAGGCAATGGCAGTACAGTACTCACATAATCCCTCTGCAGAAATCTCAGAGAAGAAATGAGGTGGAAAGGATTCTCTCTTTTGGCTCTGAAATACAGATGTATATTCTGGCTATTTTATAACCAAATGACTGATAACTACATGTAGAGAGAGGGAAAAGATGCATAAGAGAGCACGCAGGACCAGCCACACTGGTTTATCAAATAAACAAGACGCTACTTAGTCTTGGTTGCATTCATCTGGAACAGACCAGCTTGTGGCCTGCATTCCAGTTCTCATTTTTCTAGCATATCTGTATCACTCCATTTTCTATCCCTCAACAAAGAACAGAAAGTTTAACAGGTGGACCTCTACTAGCATAACACATGTTAGTTACAACCAACTTCATCTGTTATATAGAAAAAGATATCTACATTCCACATCTCCATGAAAAGCCCCAGTAAATTTCATATTTGTTTTGAATGAATTGTATTATACTTATCTATGCAGTAAACTACATACTGCACTGTGATGGCAGGATCTATTCACTCCACACTGCAAAAATGCTTCAATTGCTAAAGAGAAAACAGTCCTTCTCATGGCACTCAGAAATTTTGACTATACGCAATTTCAAATGAACAACAGGGAAAAATATATTCCTCTGATGATGAAAGACATAATATACTGTATGTTGGTTTTCTACAGCCAAGAGGCCACAGGTACAGACTAGAACAAAATAAACTACAGCAGTTGTCTGTTCACCACCGAGGCATGTGTGCGCCTTCCTTCACACTTTTAGATGAAGCCACGACATCCATCACAATGTTACTTTGAGCTCTTCGTCCAAGACAAATGTAGTTTATTATAAGTAAACTCAGTGTTCTACACAAAAGAAAACTTTTGAGATGATTTTCACTTTAAAATAATTTGCAATGGTATTCTTTAAATATAAGTCCTGGAATGGCTCATACTATAAGGAGGAGCAGAAGGAGCAGTACCTCCTTATGAATGTAGGAAGGAGTCTGTGCTTACAATGACGATTCTAAATTAGGGACTGGTAATTACTGGCACAAAAATCAAAGAGAGCAAAAGTCAACACTCAAGAAGACTTCATGGTTAATAATGATTATAGAAGTATAATCCCCCTGGGCTCCAGTCAGCATCTTCCAATAAACAAGTATTTCTTCAGTACTTACTACTTGCCAGAAAATCCTACCCAGCTGAACATTTCCCACACTTCCACCTCTTGAACTGATACCCAGAAAGGGCTCCAGACTTTTATAGAGAATACTGACCCAGATACAATACACTCAGTAACTTCAGTTTTGTCAAGATTTGAAGTCCTAAGAACTATGAATGGATTTTACAGTGCTAGTATTTTCAAAAACTAGACTTAAATATCCTAAGAAAACCATTGTACAGATGCTGCTAGGAATATTTTCTGGAGCTCTACTATTATGAGGAAACTACTACTGGATGTCCAAATGCTGGGCATAATTTAAAGCTCTACGAAATCTAGTGTGAGGATAGTGAAAAACAGAACAAAATGGGTCCAAGCCCATTTAAAATCATAAACAAAGCCATTTTCTCATCTTAAACATCACACAAAGAGGCTTAACAGTTTTGTTTACTATCAGATGTAACTTGACATTTGCGTTGCTCATAGTCCTTCTTCCAAGTATGCTCAGACTTTCAGGTCCTTTTGAATAGCAATAACTGGATCTCATACCTGCCCTCGGACCAGGATATGCTAGTAACATCAAGATGCAGATATGCATACTTCCACTTTTATATTACCAGGGTAGAAAATTTTTGGTAGGGGGATGTTTATTTTCTTGGGAAGGCATTGTAAAAAGGAAGGTCCGCACTGCTTTATTCTAGTGTTCACTTGATATCCTATAGGGGTGGGTCCAAATATAATTTATTCCTCCTTAAAGACATCCCTCACAAGGCAAGAACCAATGGAAATGAAAATTTCCTACAAGAGCTGTTTTTCAGATACTCAGTGGAATAAAAAGGGCTTTCCGTTTTTTGTGGTATCAAATTCTTTGCCTTCATACAGTTATCACCTCAAAACTAGTCTAAGGACCCTCTGGCAAATGAAACTGTAAAAGGCAATGGATTACTCGACCACAAGTAAATCCTTACAATTTTAAGATGACAGTGTACTTCTATGCAGTCGTTTAGACAATAGAGATTTAAAAGAAAAGAGAAGCAATAAAACACACTTCACAAATTCAAAAGATCGTTCCCCAGATAGAAAAAGAATTTCCTTCACAAGGTCTAGCCCAAGAAATTGTAGTAAGCATAAAAACATTTCTCAGTTGATAAAAAGAAGACACAGACTTAATGTTAAATTCCCAACTGTTTTATATCTACCTTTCTAATTTTTATTTGATTTTTATTATGGCTGAAAACTGAAAAAAAAAATTGAAAGGATATGTTTGCCTCCCAAACTCTCCCCAGGAAACATAAGGTTATCATTTTCTGACTAATCCTTCCAGAAATACTATATGCACTTACACATAAGCAATATAAATGCTTGTATAGTCTCCTTTCTACTCAAGTGGCAGCATAACACAAACTATTTTACATCTTTCTTTTATTTAACAAACATCTGTATCATTACATATCAGTATGGTTCTCCTCATTGTTCTTTTACAACTGCACGATATTCCATTATGTGGAAGGACCATAATTTATTTAACCAGTCTTCCATAATGAACATTTAGGTTGTTTCCAGAGTTTTGCTACCATAAACAATGCTTCAGTAAGCTACTTCATTTCAATTCAGCATAAGCTAAATTCCTGGATGTGGAACTGTTACGTCAAAGAGGTCTGTACATTTATAATTCTAACGGATGCAATCAAATTGCCCTCCATAAAGACTGTGCCAGTTTATAACCCCACACCTATCTAACCTATGCTGACAATGTGTTAAATTTTTTATTTTATCAATGTGATGGGTTGTTTTTAAAGGGCATCTGATGCAGTTTTAATTTGCATTTCTCATAAAATAAGTACCTTTAGATTTAGTGCCATTTGTATCTCATTTACATGAAATCTCCACACATATCCTTTGCTCATTTTTCTACGAATTGTTGGTCTTTTTCTTACTGATTTGTAGAAAAATTTTATATATAAAGAAAATCTCCTATAATCTTTGAGGAGTTAAATGTTTTCTCAACTTATCTTTTGACTTTGCTTGTGTTAGTTTTTGATATGCAGAGACATTCATTTTTTTTTTTTTTTTTTTTTTTTAACAGAGATTGTGCCATTTTATTTTATTGTTATTTTTTAATGTTTATTTTTTTTTTTTTTTTTTTTTTTTTTATGAAATTTATTGACAAATTGGTTTCCATACAACACCCAGTGCTCATCCCAAAAGGTGCCCTCCTCAATACCCATCACCCACCCTCTCCTCCCTCCCACCCCCCATCAACCCTCAGTTTGTTCTCAGTTTTTAAGTCTCTTATGCTTTGGCTCTCTCCCATTCTAACCTCTTTTTTTTTTTTTTTCCTTCCCCTCCCCCATGGGTTCCTGTTCAGTTTCTCAGGATCCACATAAGAGTGAAACCATATGGTATCTGTCTTTCTCTGTATGGCTTATTTCACTTAGCATCACACTCTCCAGTTCCATCCACGTTGCTACAAAAGGCCATATTTCATTTTTTCTCATTGCCATGTAATATTCCATTGTGTATATAAACCACAATTTCTTTATCCATTCATCAGTTGATGGACATTTAGGCTCTTTCCATAATTTGGCTATTGTTGAGAGTGCTGCTATGAACATTGGGGTACACGTGGCCCTATGCATCAGCGCTCCTGTATCCCTTGGATAAATTCCTAGCAGTGCTATTGCTGGGTCATAGGGTAGGTCTATTTTTAATTTTCTGAGGAACCTCCACACTGCTTTCCAGAGCGGCTGCACCAATTTGCATTCCCACCAACAGTGCAAGAGGGTTCCCGTTTCTCCACATCCTCTCCAGCATCTATAGTCTCCGGATTTGTTCATTTTGGCCACTCTGACTGGCGTGAGGTGATATCTGAGTGTGGTTTTGATTTGTATTTCCCTGATAAGGAGCGACGCTGAACATCTTTTCATGTGCCTGTTGGCCATCTGGATGTCTTCTTTACAGAAGTGTCTATTCATGTTTTCTGCCCATTTCTTCACTGGGTTATTTGTTTTTCGGGTGTGGAGTTTGGTGAGCTCTTTATAGATTTTGGATACTAGCCCTTTGTCCGATATGTCATTTGCGAATATCTTTTCCCATTCCGTTGGTTGCCTTTTAGTTTTGTTGGTTGTTTCCTTGGCTGTGCAGAAGCTTTTTATCTTCATAAGGTCCCAGTAATTCACTTTTGCTTTTAATTCCCTTGCCTTTGGGGATGTGTCGAGTAAGAGATTGCTACGGCTGAGGTCAGAGAGGTCTTTTCCTGCTTTCTCCTCTAAGGTTTTGATGGTTTCCTGTCTCACATTTAGGTCCTTTATCCATTTTGAGTTTATTTTTGTGAATGGTGTGAGAAAGTGGTCTAGTTTCAACCTTCTGCATGTTGCTGTCCAGTTCTCCCAGCACCATTTGTTAAAGAGGCTGTCTTTTTTCCATTGGATGTTCTTTCCTGCTTTGTCAAAGATGAGTTGGCCATACGTTTGTGGGTCTAGTTCTGGGGTTTCTATTCTATTCCATTGGTCTATGTGTCTGTTTTGGTGCCAATACCATGCTGTCTTGATGATGACAGCTTTGTAGTAGAGGCTAAAGTCTGGGATTGTGATGCCTCCTGCTTTGGTCTTCTTCTTCAAAATTCCTTTGGCTATTCGGGGCCTTTTGTGGTTCCATATGAATTTTAGGATTGCTTGTTCTAGTTTCGAGAAGAATGCTGGTGCAATTTTGATTGGGATTGCATTGAATGTGTAGATAGCTTTGGGTAGTATTGACATTTTGACAATATTTATTTTTCCAATCCATGAGCAGGGAATGTCTTTCCATTTCTTTAAATCTTCTTCAATTTCCTTCATAAGCTTTCTATAATTTTCAGCATACAGATCCTTTACATCTTTGGTTAGATTTATTCCTAGGTATTTTATGCTTCTTGGTGCAATTGTGAATGGGATCAGTTTCTTTATTTGTCTTTCTGTTGCTTCATTGTTAGTGTATAAGAATGCAACTGATTTCTGTACATTGATTTTGTATCCTGCAACTTTGCTGAATTCCTGTATCAGTTCTAGCAGACTTTTGGTGGAGTCTATCGGATTTTCCATGTATAATATCATGTCATCTGCAAAAAGCGAAAGCTTGACTTCATCTTTGCCAATTTTGATGCCTTTGATTTCCTTTTGTTGTCTGATTGCTGATGCTAGAACTTCCAGCACTATGTTAAACAGCAGCGGTGAGAGTGGGCATCCTTGTCGTGTTCCTGATCTCAGGGAAAAAGCTCTCAGTTTTTCCCCGTTGAGGATGATGTTAGCTGTGGGCTTTTCATAAATGGCTTTTATGATCTTTAAGTATGTTCCTTCTATCCCGACTTTCTCAAGGGTTTTTATTAAGAAAGGGTGCTGGATTTTGTCGAAGGCCTTTTCTGCATCGATTGACAGGATCATATGGTTCTTCTCTTTTTTTTTGTTAATGTGATGTATCACGTTGATTGATTTGCGAATGTTGAACCAGCCCTGCATCCCAGGAATGAATCCCACTTGATCATGGTGAATAATTCTTTTTATATGCCGTTGAATTCGATTTGCTAGTACCTTATTGAGAATTTTTGCATCCATATTCATCAGGGATATTGGCCTGTAGTTCTCTTTTTTTACTGGGTCTCTGTCTGGTTTAGGAATCAAAGTAATACTGGCTTCATAGAATGAGTCTGGAAGTTTTCCTTCCCTTTCTATTTCTTGGAATAGCTTGAGAAGGATAGGTATTATCTCTGCTTTAAACGTCTGGTAGAACTCCCCTGGGAAGCCATCTGGTCCTGGACTCTTATTTGTTGGGAGATTTTTGATAACCGATTCAATTTCTTCGCTGGTTATGGGTCTGTTCAAGCTTTCTATTTCCTCCTGATTGAGTTTTGGAAGAGTGTGGGTGTTCAGGAATTTGTCCATTTCTTCCAGGTTGTCCAGTTTGTTGGCATATAATTTTTCATAGTATTCCCTGATAATTGTTTGTATCTCTGAGGGATTGGTTGTAATAATTCCATTTTCATTCATGATTTTATCTATTTGGGTCATCTCCCTTTTCTTTTTGAGAAGCCTGGCTAGAGGTTTGTCAATTTTGTTTATTTTTTCAAAAAACCAACTCTTGGTTTCGTTGATCTGCTCTACAGTTTTTTTAGTTTCTATATTGTTTATTTCTGCCCTGATCTTTATTATTTCTCTTCTTCTGCTGGGCTTAGGCTGCCTTTGCTGTTCTGCTTCTAGTTCCTTTAGGTGTGCTGTTAGATTTTGTATTTGGGATTTTTCTTGTTTCTTGAGATAGGCCTGGATTGCAATGTATTTTCCTCTCAGGACTGCCTTTGCTGCGTCCCAAAGCGTTTGGATTGTTGTATTTTCATTTTCATTTGTTTCCATATATTTTTTAATTTCTTCTCTAATTGCCTGGTTGACCCACTCATTCGTTAGTAGGGTGTTCTTTAACCTCCATGCTTTTGGAGGTTTTCCAGACTTTTTTCTGTGGTTGATTTCAAGCTTCATAGCATTGTGGTCTGAAAGTAAGCATGGTATAATTTCAATTCTTGTAAACTTATGAAGGGCTGTTTTGTGACCCAGTATATGATCTATCTTGGAGAATGTTCCATGTGCACTCGAGAAGAAAGTATATTCTGTTGCTTTGGGATGCAGAGTTCTAAATAGATCTGTCAAGTCCATCTGATCCAATGTCTCATTCAGGGCCCTTGTTTCTTTATTGACCGTGTGTCTAGATGATCTATCCATTTCTGTAAGTGGTGTATTAAAGTCCCCTGCAATTACCACATTCTTATCAATAAGGTTGCTTATGTTTATGAGTAATTGTTTTATATATTTGGGGGCTCCGGTATTCGGTGCATAGACATTTATAATTGTTAGCTCTTCCTGATGGATAGACCCTGTAACTATTATATAATGTCCTTCTTCATCTCTTGTTACAGCCTTTAATTTAAAGTCTAGTTTGTCTGATATAAGTATGGCTACTCCAGCTTTCTTTTGGCTTCCAGTCGCATGATAAATAGTTCTCCATCCCCTCACTCTCAATCTAAAGGTGTCCTCAGGTCTAAAATGAGTCTCTTGTAGACAGCAAATAGATGGGTCTTGTTTTTTTATCCATTCTGATACCCTATGTCTTTTGGTTGGCGCATTTAATCCATTTACATTCAGTGTTATTATAGAAAGATACGGGTTTAGAGTCATTGTGATGTCTGTATGTTTTATGCTTGTAGTGATGTCTCTGGGACTTTGTCTCACAGGGTCCCCCTTAGGATCTCTTGTAGGGCTGGTTTAGTGGTGACAAATTCCTTCAGTTTTTGTTTGTTTGGGAAGACCTTTATCTCTCCTTCTATTCTAAATGACAGACTTGCTGGATAAAGGATTCTTGGCTGCATATTTTTTCTGTCTAGCACCCTGAAAATCTCGTGCCAATTCTTTCTGGCCTGCCAAGTTTCAAAAGAGAGATCAGTCACGAGTCTTATAGGTCTCCCTTTATATGTGAGGGCACGTTTACCCCTTGCTGCTTTCAGAATTTTCTCTTTATCCTTGTATTTTGCCAGTTTCACTATGATATGTCGTGCAGAAGATCGATTCAAGTTACGTCTGAAGGGAGTTCTCTGTGCCTCTTGGATTTCAATGCCTTTTTCCTTCCCCAGTTCAGGGAAGTTCTCGGCTATTATTTCTTCAAGTACCCCTTCAGCACCTTTCCCTCTCTCTTCCTCCTCTGGGATACCAATTATGCGTATATTATTTCTTTTTAGTGTATCACTTAATTCTCTAATTTTCCCCTCATACTCCTGGATTTTTTTATCTCTCTTTTTCTCAGCTTCCTCTTTTTCCATAACTTTATCTTCTAGTTCACCTATTCTCTCCTCTGCCTCTTCAAGCCGAGCTGTGGTGGTTTCCATTTTGTTATGCATTTCGTTTAAAGCGTTTTTCAGCTCCTCGTGACTGTTCCTTAGTCCCTTGATCTCTGTAGCAAGAGATTCTCTGCTGTCCTGTATACTGTTTTCAAGCCCAGCGATTAATTTTATGACTATTATTCTAAATTCACTTTCTGTTATATTATTTAAATCCTTTTTGATCAGCTCATTAGCTGTTGTTATTTCCTGGAGATTCTTCTGAGGGGAGTTCTTCCGCTTGGTCATTTTGGATAGTCCCTGGAGTGGTGCGGACCTGCAGGGCACTTCCCCTGTGCTGTAGTGTATAACTGGAGTTGGTGGGTGGGGCCGCAGTCAGACCTGATGTCTGTCCCCAGCCCACCGCTGGGGCCACGGTCAGACTGGTGTGTGCCTTCTCTTCCCCTCTCCTAGGGGCGGGATTCACTGTGGGGTGGTGTGGCTCGTCTGGGCTACTTGCACCGTGCCAGGCTTGTGATGCTGGGGATCTGGCGTATTAGCTGGGGTGGGTAGGCAAGGTGCTCGGGGGCAGGAGGGGCAGGCTTAGATCGCTTCTCCTTAGGTGATCCACTTCAGGAGGGGCCCTGTGGCAGCGGGAGGGAGTCAGATCCGCTGCCGGAGGTTTGGCTCCGCAGAAGCGCAGAGTTGGGTGTTTGCGCGGAGCGAGCAAGTTCCCCGGCAGGAACAGGTTCTCTTTGGGATTTCGGCTGGGGGATGGGCGGGGGAGATGGCGCTGGCGAGCGCCTTTGTTCCCCACCAAACTGAGCTCTGTTGTCAGGGGGCTCAGCAGCTCTCCCTCCCTTTGTCCTCCAGCCTTCCCGCTTTCCGAGCAGAGCTGTTAACTTATGACCTCCCAGACGCTAAGTCGCGCTTGCTGTCGGAACACAGTCCGCCCGGCCCCTCCGCTTTTGCAAGCCAGACTCGGTGGCTGTGCTTGGCCGGCGAGCCGCCCCTCCGCCCCGGCTCCCTCCCGCCAGTCCGTGGAGCGCGCACCGCCTCGCCGCCCTTCC
Organism: Prionailurus viverrinus; assembly: GCF_022837055.1. Lineage (NCBI taxonomy): Eukaryota > Metazoa > Chordata > Mammalia > Carnivora > Felidae > Prionailurus > Prionailurus viverrinus. The sequence goes on along the minus strand of NC_062561.1, from coordinate 129,803,496 downwards.
TACCCTCTTCCGTGGGCCTCTCGTCTGCGTTTGGCTCCGGCGACTCCGTTCTGCTAATCCTCTGGCGGTTTTCTGGGTTATTTAGGCAGATGTAGATGGAATCTAAGTGATCAGCAGGACGTGCGGTGAGCCCAGCGTCCTCCTAAGCCGCCATCTTGCCGCCGACCGAGACATTCATTTTTTATAAAGTCTAACTAACTTATGAGTCTTTTTCTTTTATTGCCTCAGAGTTATGTATCAAAGTTGCAAAAACCTACTTCATTCTAAATTGTAAAAAATTTCTCTCCTATTTAGTTCTATTTCTTTTGTGACTTTGCTTTTTAAATTTAAAGCATGATCTACTTAAAATTCATTCTGGTAGAAGTATGAATTATACATTCCACTTTATTTTTTTTCCAGTTGGCTCCCCAGTTATGCCAACACCACTTACTGAATAAATTTCAGCACTGATTTGAGATGCCAATTTTATCATGTCCTATGTGTTTTGAGGTCTCTTTCCAGTATTTCTACTTTATTTCATTGATCTGTAGACCTACACATGTGCCTTCATCACACAGTTTTAATTAATGTAGCTTAATAATACCTTTCGATATCTTATAGGGCTGGCTCTACCTCTCATCACTTTTTTTTTTCCCCTACATTAATTAACATTAGTTTGTCAAGCCAAAGAAAACCCTTTTGGAATTTTTATTAGGGTCACTTCTAATTTACAGACAAATTTGGGGAGCTCATTTAAGCAACAACCCCAATCCCTGGCAATTTTGTTCCACTGAGTACTAATGGTGTGATTCAAGACTTAGTTAAAGCGTTCATATTTCACATTAGCAGATCTCCAGTCACAAGATGATGGTCTTCTTCACAGGTAGTGGTGGTGTTTGGCCTTAACCCTCCTCCTACAGACAAAAGGGTCATATGAAAATGTCTGAAAGTCAAAAGTACTGCTAAAACAGCACATTCACTGAGTTTATCCATGGATTAAACATAAATAGGAAGTTATTCTATGGTCCCCATATGTTTTCTTAAAATGTAAGCTACAGACACAAGAGTAAAGAACTGAAAAAGGCTTCTACAGATGATCTAGACCAGGTTCTAAGCAACCTTTTCTTCAAAACATATCACACCTATCGTAAAGATTTATTTTATGGACTGTTTCCTAATTCCCCATTCAAAGGACGCTCTAAATTGGAAAATCATGTCCATTCTACCCCAACATTCCTACAGAATTGTTACCACATGTATAGTATCTTTTACCATCATGTAGATGGAAGCAAAAGGAATGATGGATGGGAGCAAAAAGTTGAGAGAAACAATATTTTATATTAACATTTACAAATTATAAACACCTTAACATACACTATCTCATTTAATATACATATGCCTACACATGAAAAAGTACACAAAAATGAAGAATAATTTTATAAGCAATATTTTAAAACCAAAACATTCATTACTACTATATCCTGTAATTTTAATGCTACAGGTCTTAGATATCAAGAGAAATGTATTCTCTCTGTCAAAAGGTGAGGGGAGCAAGATATGAGATTAAAGATGTATGCAGGGCCAGATCAAGCAGAGACTTACAGACAACAGTTAAGAATTTTACATTTTAGCCTCAGAGAGATTTTAAATAGGGAAAGAACATAATCATAATGGCTTTTTAAAAATTATCTGTGTACAGTATAGAGGAAGGGTTAGTGGTCGTATGGCACGGGAAGATACAGAAAAACTTATTGCAATGAACCAGATCAATAATGGCTGGACTTTGGGTAGCAGCAGTAGTGAAAGGATCTGTTTTACAGATATTGAAGAAGTAGCAATGCTAAGACACTGATGGCTTGAACCCAGAGGATGAGGTGCCATTTATAGAACTAGGGGACATATAGGGAAAGGCAAGTTTGTAAGGAAAATACTAAGTTTGAGGCACAAGTGCTGGAAGCAAGTAAAGATATCCAGTGAACAGACTACAGACTGCTGGAGCTCATGAGAAGTAAAGATTTGAAGCTAGAATGTGGAATTTTTCAGAGTAGGTTAAGAGTAGGGAAAGGGCCCAGAAACATGGGTAGAAGGTGACCCAGCAAAGAGAGGCAGAGTTAACCTGAGAGGCAAGAGAAAAACCAAGAGAGTTTAGAATTATAAAAGTCAACTGAAGACTATGTTACTAGAAAGAGCGGTCAGCTTCGTTCAGTGTTGTTCAGCTGTTAAATAAGATGAAAATGAGAAGAACACATTGCATTCAGTGATGCTGGGATCCTTAACAGGCATAGCTTCAGTGGAGTGACAGGGACAAAGACCAGAGGGCAGCGGACTGAGGAATGAAGCTGAAGGTGAAGAAACAGAGTGACATCACTCTTCCAAGAAATACGAATATGAAAACAAACAAACGAGAAAGGTTACTGAGGGACAGAATGAAGTGGGAAGGCTTGGGTGTCAAATGGGAATTTTTTTTAAAGTAGAAAAGCCTTCCTAATGTTTAAACGGTATGTATACACAATAGTAATACGGTAAAAAGAGTTATCCCTTCCCGTTTTGATAATGTCCCCAAATTAATACAGAAAACAAACTGGATTGCTGTTCATTTCTGAGGATGGTCTGTCTTATTAAGGTAGTGAGAAATATCAGCCATCAATAAATGGAATTTATTTGCTCCTAAAGATAAGCTCTAATAAATTAACAAAAAACATCAACAATAAATCTCTAAAAAAATAAAATCAATCCGAAAATCTTTTACATAGACATACGAGAGTTCATAAGAGAAGTCTGCATGCATTTAAATCATATCAGAACTTTAGGATGCTCACATCAAAACAGAAAATGGAATTCAAAGTTCATATTCCTAATGTTCAACCAGGAATTGGTAAATTCTGAAATATACTTTCTCAAAATAATCACATAAAGGAAAATAATCTGTAAATCCAATAGGTCAACTTCCTCTGATTCTTCCACAGATTAAAGGTTTTACAGTTGCCTTGAAATAAAAGGAAACTGATGATTTCATGAATGGTCTGGTTATTTACACCCCTTGAGGCTCATACACAGCACAACTAATGGTTTTGCCTTGAGGCAAGAGATTTAACATATTGCCCTTCTAATTGCTCCCTGGACACTGTACACAGGCCACGTGTTTCTCAAGTACAGATTCCTATATAACACTCACCTTTAGAGAAAAAAAAAATCAAAGATAAATATCTCACCAAATACTTCTGAACCAATAAAACTGTTTGTAATATCCAAACCCTAACAAATCACCATGCCAAACACTAGCTAATACACCCAATAAATTCCAGTTCTCTGACCAGGTTTCTCTAAAATGAAAGTGATTTAGGTGAAGACATTAACTTCTGAACATTTAGTTGTACTACAAATGCAGTGCCAATTTTGAAATTCCAAACATGACAAATTTCATTCCTGAGGAACATCTCTTATGCCTTCATAATAAGCACGGGCACTTAGGAAAGTGATCCATTTTATAGGAGCTTACAACATAAAAATAAAATCTCAGTAAAGAGATAATTTTTAAAAAGAAAACAAAAATAGAACTGAGTATTAAACTTCTGGAAAGGTGAGAAACATTCTCTATACTTAGAAAAGAAAGCACAATGGAAAACTGTTTAAATTCCAAAAGTAAAAAAAATCTTACAAATGTCCAAAAATGGCAACTAAAATCTTGGCAAGATGGTAACACCTGCCCAACATCCCCCACTCCCGGGGGCAGATGCGAGGTGGGGACTGAGCCAACTGTCTCCAGAACTCATGCTTTCCACCACTGTGTTCCTTTACCCAACCTTTACTAACAGGTGAGGAGGACAGGAATAAAATTCCTGAAATAGGAAATGTGACTAATAAGCAAACACACAGGAAAATATTCAACTTCCCGAGTGACCCAAAAATTTCACATTAAAACAACAGGTAACTTTTGTTTTATGCCAACTTTGGTAACTTGCTAACTGGGCAAAAATTTAAAACCTCAGTAATATCTAGAACTGGTAAGTGGTGTGTGAAACTGGCAGGGAATTTGGCAGTATGTACACAGAGCCTTAAAAACATCCCCATGCCCTTTCATCCACAGTGTCCACTTCTAGATGTCTATTCTAAGGGGGGGGGGGGGACTAAAATATGGACAGAGCAGAGGGGGGTGCTTACTGCATATGCTCAAAGATGCTTTTCTGGCAATTATTCATAAAATGAAAACCTGGAAACAACCAAAATATGTCCAAAATAAGAAAAACAGGGTCGTGTAAAATGGGATAAATCCACTGGTTTATTATACATCGTCAGTCATGCAAACTTGGGATACCTGAGTGGCTCCGTCAGTTAAGTGTCCGACTTCGGCTCAGGTCATGATCTCACAGTTCGTGCCCCGCATCAGGCTCTGTGCTGACAGCTCGGAGGTCAGAGCCTGCTTCAGATTCTATGTCTCCCTCTCTCTTAGCCCCTCCCCTGCTTACACACACACACACACACACACACACACACACACACACACTCTCTCTCTCTCTCTCTCTCTCACTCAAAAATAAATAAAACATCAAAAAAATAAAAAATAATTATAACAGGTATATAAAAAGAAAAATGTTTTTCTAATATATTCTCTTTTTTTTAACATTCATTTATTTATTTTGAGAGAGAGAGAGAGCCCATGAGCTGGGAAGGGGCAGAGATGTAGAGGGAGAAAGACAATCCCAAGCAGGTTCTGCAATGTCAGCACAGAGCCCAATGTGGGGCTGGATCTCAAGAACTGAGAGACCATGACCTGCGCCAAAATCAAGAGTGGGACACCTAACCAACCGAGCCACCAGGAGCCCCAAGAAAACTGCTTTTCATACATTGCATTTTCAATCCAAAAAAGAGCTGGATACAAAAATGTACAGATGATAGAAACCCCTTTTTAATGCACAGGAAAATACAAAAAAGAAAAACACTAAAACTGACTATGGTTGGTTAATGTGATGGTACAGAATGGTTTTTTCCCCCACTATCGTGCAAAAATCTCAAAATGTGGTTTAATTACTTTTATTTCAATAAATTTTTGAAAAATGAGTGCTTTACAGACCATGTGCAAATTTAAAATATAAGAACAGAAATTTGAGTGTTCTTTGACATTCTTTTCCCAAGAATGAAAAATAGGAAGTACAATAAAGATTCCTCAGGTAATTTGTTATGTATGATCCGAATTCCACTGTACAAAGGATGCAAAAAACAATTGATTGTGAGCCTACCTAGGACTTTAGAAATTACTCCACTAGTTATTTTATTTTAAATGCAGTCAGAAAACCATTTGATTTTTAACCTGGTATGTTTTATTATGTGATTTATGCTACACCCTCCATTTTCTAGTGTTTTTGTAAAATCTGACATCCTCAGTACTTAGCAAAATGTCTGCTGGAAAAGAGCTACTTATACTAAGAAAAAACTTTGTTAGGTAAAAATCATATTTAATAATATTCTAAATCTTAATAATGTGTCCCATGCTAGCAGGACAGTTCCTGAGACCACAGGGAGTTTGGTTCTTACACAAGCATACAGAGCTATGCTTGAGTAGAGGAAACACTAATGTCCCACAAGTGAGGATAATCACAAACCACAACTCAAGTAAGCAGACATACATAGGTTGTCCACATCCAATAACACCTGTGCACAGTATTAGAACATTTCTGAAAGAACTGGATAGGCTACCCAAATGACTAAAAAAAGTCCAGCTAAACCTCCATGTCACCCTAAGCTTGACACTAGGAAGATCAATTCTAGCCAACCATAAATCAATACATTTATTACAAGAGACTTTGAGACCTGTTTCTTTTAGCTATTACATGAAATGGTGGCTGGGATGCCTGGATGGTTCAGTCGGTTAAGCATCCAACTCTTGATTTTGGCCCAGGTCATGATCTCACAGTTCATGAGATCGAGCCCACGTCAGGCTCCATGCTATAGCGTATAGCTTGCTTGGGATTCTCTCTCTCCCTCTCTCTCTCTGCCCCTCACCCAATCTTTCTTTCTCTCTGTCTCTCTCTCAAAATAAATAAACTTTAAAAAATGTGATTGGTAGCTTAGTCAGTGAAGCACCTGACTTCAGCTCAGGTCACTATACCATGGCTTGCAAGTTCAAGCCCCATGTAGGGCTCTGTGCTGACAGCTCAGAGCATGGAACCAGCTCTGAATTCTGTGTCTCCCTCTCTCTGCCCCTCCCCTGCTCATGCGCTAGCACTTGCGCGCTCTGGCTCTCTCTCAAAGAATAAACATTTTTAAAAGTTTTGTTTTTTTTTCTTAAATAATGGTTAACAAAAAGCTCATTTATGAAGTTTAACCCAATGATGAAATTATTTCATTCAACTTGGGCTTTCACTTACCTATGCTCAGAGACCTTTTGATTGTTATAGGAGATAAATTCTATGATAGGGAATGTGAGATTTAGCTCCCCAAGAACTGCCACATTTATTACTAAAACTACTGGGTCTTCAGATCTTAGAACAATACATGAATCTGTATCTAGTACCAAAGGAAGTGATTGCTAAAACCACCAACAAACATTTGTACAACACTTCATAGTTTTAAAAAGGCATCATATATAAAATATTTGATAACTAAAATGTATCTAGACCCTCAAGGTGCTCCCTTCACACATTATATGCCACCTCACATTCCAACCAACCTTTTAAGTTAAGCAAGGCAGGTATTAAACGATGAAGCTGAGGCTCAGAAAGCTTAAGTGATTTGCCCAAGTTCACATAGCTATTAAATGGCAAAGCAGAAAGTACACTTTGGGGTGAAGGACACTTTTGCGTGCCTCTCCTCTCCGTGCCAGAGCTCCATCAGAGAGCTGATGGACTTGCATCTTGTGCAAGCAATGTGATCAAAGGGAAACTTTGTGATGACATCCCAGATATATGTCCTTTCTTGGTAGCCAGCCAGCAGTAAGACTTGTTTCATCTAATGACACACATAATAGAAAACCCACAGTTCTTTACCCAAAAGGCAAACCGATAATTAAAAAGGTAAGCCTCCTACTGAGCCAAAGCCCTGACTTTTTTTTTAAGGATTTATTTAAAAGTTCAGGAGCAAATACCATAAAGGAAAATCAAAGGCAGACCTCTGAAAGGTTTTGTTTCACCTTCTTTTCTAATGTTTATACATGAAGCAAAACAACATCTCAATATCTAAAATGGCAATGCCAATTATCCTAACTTACAGTGATAAATGATGACCCTGTGTAAGTATTAATACTCTTTAAACATTTCAGCTGCGTAAAATGTTCCTAGGATGTATTAAACATCTGTCTTCTTAAATATAAAAAAAATTACTTATGTGTCTGCTGTGAATCATTAGTAACTGTATTTTATATAAAGTATAGTAGCTAACGTGTTCCAAGCTCTTAATATGTGCTGGGCACTGTGTTATTTACCTACAAAGTCTCACTGAATCCTCACAATAACCCTATGATGTAAGTACAAAGAACTTTAAAATCCAGTGCAATATTTTATAAATACAGAAACAGAGGCAATGAACATTAGTTAAAAAATCAGAAAGTAACAGAACTACAATCTGAAGCTAGAAAGTCTAACCACTATATTATACTGCCTCCCTCTGCTCTGGCCTGTTCTCTGGGGACTGGAGATTATGGGAAAGGCACAAACTCTGGAATCCGACTACCAAGATTCATATGCTAGCTCCCCTGCTCAATAATGAGTCTTGGAAAAGCTAGAGAAAAAAATCTCTCACTTTTCTCAGCTACAAAATAAATGTAAGAGTTGATACAACAGTTCTTGCATTATGGAGCTGTTATGAGGAGAGAGTGTGTAATATGCTTGGTAAACAGAACTGACTCAAGTAGAGGACTCAAGAAGATCAGTAAGCAATAGCACAGTGATTCTTCAAGGAAGAGTGAAGTGTTGGGGGCTTTGGTCTCACACCAAATGGCCTCAAAATGCTTTTGGTGAGTTCTTTAATCTTTTAAGGTTTTACTTTCTCAAACTATCACTTTCTCAAGCTGGCACTCTTGGATGCTAACCTGCCTATATGGAGCTTACCCTTCTTTCCCCTCTTCCACATCTCCTTCAAATACACTGTTAACTAGAAAGGGAAAAAGTCAGACTTTCTAAAATGATCTCTTAAGAAGAAATACAGATTGTAAAGGAGGATTTAGGGTCTCCTAATTAGGGAAGAGGAAAATAGGGCCGGACTTTTTAGAGTGCTGCTTTTTTTTTTTTTGCTTAGTCAGCTTGTGATATTTTTTTTTTTTCAAGAGTGTAGAAAATACGCTACATTTTAGGCTTACAGATAAGCAGGATCTTGCTGGAGCACACTAGAATGGGCCACTGCTATGGCTCCATCAAATCAGATACACAAAGATGGTGAGGGAAGGCAGGCTAGTACACTGCACTGCCCTAAACAGTCCACAAAAACACAAACAACCCTCTTCCTTTGGCTCACTATAAGGGTTAAGGGAGGTAAGAGGTGATGCCTAATATAAGTAAGAGATAGGTCTTGGGGTCTGAGGCACCGTACTGAAGAGGAACTAAAGTACATTGAAAACATCCTCATCTTAGACACACCTGCCCGGGGACTGCCAGGTGTAGTGGATCAAGAGAACAGCTTTTCTGCACACTACAACTCAGTGCTGTGTTGCAAGGCAGCCCCACGCAAACCCACATGCTCTCTATCAAGGCAGCAGAGAGAAATGACTCCGACTTTTAGTGATGGGGCCCATTACACAAACTTAAGTACCAAAAACCACTAAGTGTTAGAAGAGAATATAATCACACTGTTTACTGTGAGGCTGGCTTCGCTGGATTAAAATAAAAGCACACAAGGGAGGGGTGAAATGGAGGTGATCATACAAAATGTATTTGAGATACCTCAAAAATAGAAGCTGTCAAATGTGAACAAAGTTTAAAATATTCCACTTTTATTACAGCAACTATATCAAGCACTGCTATATTTCTGTGTCATACCCTTATAACTGCCATTTCTCAAAACTTGCCATTTTTCAAAATTCGGCAAGTCATTCATTCCCCACCCAAGAAGCTGGTCTAGGAATTATTTCCACAGAAACAAATTCCTGTTTTTAACCCCCAAACCCTTGTTATTACCTACGTTTATGAACATGATATTCCACAATGGAATGTTTTAAAATAGTTAAGTTCAGGGGCGCCTGGGTGGCTCGGTCGGTTGGTTGAGTGACTTCAGCTCAGGTCACGATTTCGTGGTCGATGGGTTCGAGCCCTGCGTCTGGCTCTGTGCTCACAGCTCAGAGCCTGGAGCCTGCTTCGGATTCTATGTCTCCCTCTCTCTCTGCCCCTCCCTCACTCACACTCTGTCTCTTTCTGTCTCAAAAATAAACATTAAAAAAATTTTTTTTAATAAAAAAATAAAATAGTTAAGCTCATTGATATAATCGATAAAATATGTTACATTCCAAAAGGCCAGGAAATGTATAGGCCAGAGACAAGGAAGCTTTTTCAGTAAACGACTTTTTCTATTTTAGGTTTTGCAGGCCATAAAATCTCTGTCACAACTACTCAATTCTGCCCTTGTACCACAAAAGCAGCAAAGACAACCTGCAAAATAATAAGCACAAATATGTTCCAATCAAATTCATATGTCACAAAACATTATTCTTTTGATTTTTTTCCTCCAACTATAAAAATAACATAAAACCCAATCTTCATTTTGCAAGCTACATAAAAACTGATGGCAGGTCAGAGTTAGCCAATGAAACATACTTTTCGGATCTTTGACATAATACTAATACTCGCAAATGAAGGGGCGCCTGGGTGGCTCATTCAATTAAGTGACTGGCTCTTGATTCAGCTCAGGTCATGATCTCATGGTTCATGGGATCGAGCCCTGGGTCAGGCTTCTGCACTGACAATGCGGAGCCTGCCTGGGATTCTCTCTTTCTCTCTCTCTCTCCCCTTACCCCACTCATGTGCACACGTACCCACTCTCTCTCTCAAGAATGAACAAAATAAACTTTAAAAAAATGAAAATGCAAAAAACCCCACTGACTTGCAATTCTGAAATGAGGTTCCCTTCAAATATAAGGTGGTTGTTAAACAATGTGCTATTGTGCTTTTGAATTCAAAAAGATGGAAAAGATGCTTTACAAACAATTTAAAAATCCTGGCTTCTAAAGTTAACACCAAAATGTTAAATAAGACTGTGTATTTGTAATAATCTTTAAACATGTATGAACTTCCCTCAGGAATGACTTAAACTTCTGCAATGTTCATATTATTAAGCACAGTATTTTTAGGTCCATCGTAGCACAGCTAAGAGCCCCCCCATCCCTGCATAATCCCTATAGGTCAACTAACCAACCAGTAAGTCACTGTGCCAAGTGTAAATTTCTTCAGCATGATACAAGCTATTTCCTGAAGCTTTATTAGAATAAATGTTGGGTCTAAAATATGCAAACACTCTTGGATCAGAGAGGAGGCTTTTGAGAACATTGGATTAGTCAACCTTCTGTGAGCTTAGCAGAAGCGTGCAAGGTAAGTACCTATAAAATCTTATTATAGCGAGTTCTGTTACAGATATATTCAAACCAGGTACTATATAATCCGACAATTTCCACATGTCAGTAGGTGACTGAGAGTATCCTTACCAATTCTAACTAATAAACAATTCTGAACAACCAAAAGCTAGCTCTGATTCCATACTGAATCTCTTGAGGAATTTACATGATCACTCTTATATGGGATAACCTTTTAAACTGGGGTTGTTGCCTATAATAACTCTTTTCAACTTGGTCCGCCTCAGTGGACTCTGATCAAACACCTTTCCTGTGTGCAGTGGCCTCTGTGGGGTGGAGAGAGAAGGATGCAGTCAAATTAGAGGAAATAAGCTTCCTCATTTTAACAACTTTTTTCAAGCAAGTGTCAGAGCTGCCAAGTAGGCAGGTGTTAAAGAAAACAGAGCTCTTCATCATGAACCTCAGGGGAAAAAGAGATAAATTGAAACCAGAATGATTTACCTCAGGTATCTGAAAGTCAGTGATTCACTTGGAACAAACATGTATTGATCTGGGATATCAAAATCTCTTAAGTAAGCATTTGAAGGGAAAAAAAAAAAAAAAAAATATATATATATATATATATATATATGTGTATATATATATGTATATAATATATATGGGCCAGACATTTGTTTTGTACCTGGGAATTCTAATTGGTTGCATTTTCATAACTTTTTAAAGTCATTAGTAATTCCATTTATCCAGATCTTGCTCATACAGGGAAAGGGCAGAAATACAGTTTCCTAGGAGGGTCAACCAACTAGTGGTTGGATTATCAGTGACCTCAAGAAGAGCAGTACAAGAAACTTTTGGCTTCCTGAAATAGGGAAAAACAAGGAATCTGTTCAAGCCTTCTTTCATAATGATGTATTGCACTCTAAATATTTATGGTCCCCAAATATGTGGACAGACTCTCCTCAACCTGAAGTATCTCATCTAGTGGCTCAAGAACAGTGTTTTTCAAATAGTAGGTCACAAACCATTAATAAGGTAGATGTGGGTCACAGAGAACATCTTTTAATGAAATGAAACCGAATGCTTTTGAAAACATCAAGTATGTCATCTTTTAAAGGTAATTACTGTCTTTGTGAAACTTTGGTTCCTATTATTTATAGTAATGTATGTTTGTGCACAGCTGTGATATAGTTTCTTACGGATTCTATGTCTCCCTCTCTCTCTGCCCCTCCCTCACTTACACTCAGTCTCTCTCTGTCTCAAAAATAAACATTAAAAAAATTTTTTAATAAAAAAATAAAATAGTTAAGTTCATTGATATAATCGATAAAATATGTTACATTCCAATGTATGGCATGAAATTCCCACCAAATCTAAATAGAGGTAAGAAGTAAATAAGCAACCAGGAGAGCAGTCAGACCTGGAAACCAAAATTGGGTAGTAATCATCACTTGGTAGCATAGAAGAATTTGGGGGTGATTGAGATCACCTAGATAGGAGAAAATAACCCAGCCTCAGGTGCCGGGGACACATATAGTTAGAGGTTTGCTAAAGGAAGAACCAACCACCTAAACCAAAGGAAGGAGTGGCCAGGGAGCCAAGATTCCCCTGTAGGCTTCCTCTAAAGCAGGCAAAGTCAATAAAACTAAAAGTTAAAAACAGAGGTATAAACCTTTCAATTTCCCATTTTTACAAAATAAAACATGAATGAGGGAGGGCTGGAGGATGTTTATGAGTAAAGAAGATAAAACAATTTCTATGGAATCTGGAAACATACTCTTTTTTTTTCAGCTTATTTATTTATTTTGAGAGAGAGGAGGAGGGAGGAAGATAGGGAGGCACAGACAGAGAGAAGAGAGAGAGAATCACAAGCAGGCTCTGCATTGTCAGTGTGGGCCTGAAGCGTGGTTCGACACAGAGGTCGAACTCACAAACCATGAGATCAAGCATGACCTGAGCTGAAATCAAAAGTCAGACGCTTAACAGAATGAGTCACCCAGGTGCTCCGAAACGCACTTATCTTAATGATGTGTGTGTGTGTGTGTGTGTGTGTGTGTGTGTGTGTAGGAATACTTAGATGAGTATTTTATAATGGGTCCTTTATATCAAGAGAGGATGTTGGTATCCACTTAAACCATCTATTTGCATGTCTGATGGCAAGACATGGATGAACCACATGACAGTTAACCATTTTAGGGTTGTCCACTGGCTTTATAAAGAAATCAAACCATATTACAGTGAACCTTACCTTTAAAATGTATTTTGCACTATCTTCTTGCAAATCTCACACTAAATTCCATCCAAAGAAAGGAATTCTTAATAATCTGGAAGCACATGCTTTCAGCATAAAGTATAATGGAATAACTGGATTGCCCTTTTGTTTAGACTGGAGTTGTTCCAAAGCTATTATTCTGAGCACCTGTCAATAAAAGCCACAGCCTCTAATGTTCTAGGCAGCAGCCTCATTTGAAGGTAATGGGGCTCTCTTGCAACTTACATGAAGATCTATCATCATGACTACTTTAAATGCCTGTGCCCTACTTCATAACTTTTACAAATAACACATTAGTACTCTTGATCTTAATAAAACAGGATGTTTCGTGGAGTGGGAAGGCAACTTCCTTTTTCAATACGAGAAGCAACTACTGCTTGCGACACTAGTTTGTGACAAAATCAGAACGATGATACTGAAATGGGCCTTAAAACTGATCTTGCCCAGTTTCTTCACTTAACAGATAAGAAAGTGGGAGCTTCTCCCAGGTGGTCCAGAGGAAAGAATCTGGCTGTCAGAGCACATCACATGAGGGTTTCAACCCCAGTTCTATTACTGGTTCATCACAAAGAGTTAGTTTCTTCATCTGTAAATAAGGGTAACAAACAAGCAATCTCACACAGGAGAACTTAAATGAAGCAACACATCTGAAGCACTTAGCACAGTGCTGGTACATAGTAGTTACTCAGAGTGAGTCTGTCTCCTTCACTCATCCTACTCTCTTCCTCCTGGCCCAGGGCAGAACACAAATTGAAACCCTGCTCTGACTTGTCTGACTTCATAACACACAAAGGAAAAAGGTCATAAGAACTGTATACATGAAGATTTTATTGGTCCTGATTTAAATATAAAATTAACATTAAGTAGCTTCTTATAATACACTAAAATCCAAACTCAAGGCAAGATATGGCAATGGTTTAAGGAATGGGAAGAAAAAGAAGAAAACCAAAGGGCCTCAGTGAGATAAGGGGAAAATGAAGCAAGTCAAAGTCAGCATCATAGAAATCAAGGTTGGAATCCCATATAAATAGGTATCCATCCATACCAAAAGTCAGAAATAGATTAAAGACAAATAGAAACTGAAATAACCGATTATATTAGCTATAAAATCAATAGGGACCAGAAGACAGGTTCCAGAGGTTGAGGTGAAAAACTGTTGCCAGTAAGAGATATCAAAGAAAAGTAAGTGCAGGATAAGCAAAATCAATGGAAACAGCTGCTCATTTGAAGTGCTCAGCAATAAGGAAAAAAAGCAAATAATAACCATGTGTGGAGGCAAGATCAAAGTGCAGAGGCTAAGAGCACACACTCTGAAACCAGACTACCTACATCCACATCTCAACTCTGCCAAGCTGTATCTGTGTGACCTTCTCCCATGACTTGGTCTCCACACCTGTAACATAAGGATAAAAACAGTACCCACTGTGCTGGTTATTTTTCTGTTGGTTCTCTTCTCTTCTCTATTATTACATAGGAGCTGGAAATCTATAAACTGTATTTTCCAAACTCCCTTTACCAACTACCTTCCTCTTGGATATGGTGGCAGGAGATTCCAAGGTGAGAGCAAGAAAAATGTCTTTGTTTCCTGTTCCTGGTGGTACCTCCACAAGCAGCAACAGACAGCCAGAGGCTCCAGCAGCATCTGTGGGGGTTCCAAAGCAGCAGAACCAATGAAGATCTCCAGCAAATCTGTAGAGCATACAGTTTATGCAGCAGCTGTCTGACAACTGATTAACATTTCCTTCTCCTTTTTCTTCCTCCAACATTCATCTACACACACACACACACACACACACGCACGCACGCACGCACTTACTCTCTCCTCCTCTCCTTTCTCCTCCTCTTTGTTCCCTTCTCCTTTTTGCTCCAACACACACCTTTTTCTTTTTGTTCCTCCAGCTCTTCCAATACCACTGTAACCAATTTCCTGCATTAAACCCTTCGGTGCTTAAAATATTCCGTGCGTTTTATTTTCCTGACTGGACACTAACTGATAACACATACTTTTTTATGGCTATTATGAGAATAGAAGGAGTTTTAAAATGTGCTTAGATCAGAACCTAGCATTTTATAAACGTTAACACTTATTTCTCTGCAAGCATCTTAAAATCCCCATGTCCAAAATCAAGTTCCTTGTCCCCTATACAAGACTCTAATTCTGAAAACAGTCTTGAGTCATCCTTTCCTTCAACCAGACTCCAAATGTGAGTCACCTTTCCCCTTATCAATAAGCAGAATTTGGGGTTCCCACTTCAAGAAGCACTTTCAACCTCTATTCACCAATAATAAAGTGCAAGCCTTTATTATCCCTCATCTAGCCTGGATCAATGTCTTTCCCTCCCCAGGGATGTATCAGCTTGCAGGCTTCAGTTCACTCTACACTGCCCCAGAAGGATTTTCCTAAAAGGAATAGGGGAAGTGTCACCACCAGTGTTGCCCAAAGTCATGAGCTCATTCAATCTCATAAAGGCCCTCCTGAAGCCAACCGCAGCCTACTTTCTTAACAGTAATTCCCACTATCCTGCTTCCTATTTGCATCCCCAAATCTTACCCTCCAACCACATCAGAAATCCTTGGCAGTCCCCAAGTTCCCTCTGCCCTTTGCTCCCACTCTACCTTTGCACAAGATAATTCCTTCCATGCCCCACCCCCTCTACAGAGCCTTTACTAGATCCTTTCCACCTCAAACAGATCTAACGCCCATTCTTACTATTTCACCAAATAATACTATCATAACTTAACACTATATGTTTGCGTTATAACTTGTAAATATTGAGCTCTTCACAAGACTAGGACCTCCTGAATGCCTTCTATAGAGCAGAACTTCCCAATATGAGAGCTGAAAGTTGTAACATACTGATATCTCACCTCTTGGGGCAGCCATCTGGGGCTACCAGTCCAGTAGCAGCTTGTCTGTAGTTTAAAACCTCCTATCCCCGTGTCCTGTACAAAGTATTACTTTCAATGTGTTCTGAAGTAAAAGAGATTGGAAGTACTGCTCCAGAAGCATCCCACTCAGCACCTTTCACACAAAACAGCTCTGGTCTTCCACCAGACCTCATGAAATATAACTCCCCATTTCAATGCCTTAATTGGAAGCATTCACTATTATAAAAACTTAGAAGTTAAAGGGGCCTGGGTGGCTCAGTGGGTTAAGCGTCCAACTTCATGAGTTCAAGCCCCATGTCAGGCTCTGTGCTGACAGCTCAGAGCCTGGAGCCTGCTTCGGATTCTGTGTCTCCCTCTCTCTCTGCCCCTTCCCCGCCCGCTGGCTCGCTCTCTCTCTCTCTCTCTCTCTCTCTCTAAAAAATGAATAAACATTTAAAAAATTTTTAAAAACTTAGAAGTTAAATGAAAACTATACCCATTCCTTACTTAACCTACAACTTTTTTTCTTAACTTACGAAATGTGTATATAAGAAAGTCAGTGAAGAGAAAGCACAGATCTTTCAAATATAAGAAAAACAGATATTCTGGACTCATTTGCATTCAGAAATATTAGATTTGATTTTGGACCATTAAACACATAATTGGATTCTATCTAAAACAGTCTATTGGAATTCAGAACACAGTCCCCCTCAAGGAGGGAAACTGTGGTTAGCTTCTTAGCTTCCATTTGTTATAAACAGTATAAAACAATACTGTTTCAAATATTAGTTAAATACTGCTGTCTGGGAAGAAAAAACACATTCATTTAGAAGGACAAGGAAATGCATGACTTTCTGCATGGATTCTGAGGGCATCTTCAGGATCCTTTCAAGGGCTTAAAAGGTTCAAGACACAATTTCTAACTTTACTTTGAAAATCTGAAACTTGCATTTTCCTTGTTATAGGCCTATCGTTGTAATTACCCTTTTCCTATCAACTACAGTTTAATCAAAGCTGAAACAGCAAAAGAAAAAGGGAGAAGAGAGAAGGCTGGAAAATTCAAGGCGAGAAATGTAAATACTGCAGGCAAAGAGGACATAACACAAAGGAAGAACTACACTCTAAGAAACAAATGAAAAAGGGAAATATGAAAAGAAAAACATCCAGGATATTCCAGGACAGCTGGCAGAGAAACTGATGAAACAAATTTCCCACATTTGCCACACAACAGTGCTAACAATCAAGGACAGCTTTGTAGCCCTTCAAATAAGAAGAGGATTAAAATAAGTTCTAGAGTAGGGGCAAAATAAGTCTTTCAAAGGTATATGGCAATGTTTCCCACACTTACAGATGCTGGTCCCTGAAAACACTTCCCTGGCCATCAATAAAATTACAAAAGGATATGTTTGTGTTCATAAAGCTAAATTTAGGGGTCCCTGGGTGGCTCAGTTGGTTAAGTGTCCAACTTAGGCTCAGGTCATGATCTCACAGTTCATGAGTTCGAGCCCCACATCAGGCTCTGTGCTGACAGCCCGGAGCCTGGAGCCTGGAGCCTGCTTTGGATTCTGTGTCTTCCTTTCTCTGCTCCTCCCCCACTCACATTCTGTCTCTCTTGAAAGTAAACATTAAAAATTTTTTAAAAATAAAAATAAAAAAATAAAGCTAAATTTATCCCAATTAAGAAGATTGTCCTCTATTGTGAGATTATTTTTTGGTATTAAAATGCCTTAAAATTTTTTTAATTATTGGCACAGGGGTGACTCAATTAAGCATCTGACTTCGGCTCAGGTGATGATCTCACAGTTGATGAGTTCAAGTCCCACATCGGGTGAGCACCAGCCCTGCTTCAGGTGAGCCCTGCTTCTCTCTCTCTCTCTCTCTCTCTCCCCCAATCTCTCTCTCCCTCTCCCCCCCACCTCGTGGGATTTTCTCTCTCTCCATCTCTCTCTGTCCCCTCACTCACTTGTGCCCTCCCCTCTCTCTCAAAAAAAAATTTTTTTAATTATATCAAAATATTGTTTTGTTTTAAAGTATAAATACTAAACGTGCCAGTCCTAGGCCTATTCCCACAGATATATACTTTGAGAGTTCCTTAGCTCAGGAAAGTTGATCACTGTAGACATCATTTCTCAGGCTCCCAGGTCACCTGGCTTTTCTCCAGGTTCAGTCTATGGGAAGCATTCCTGGAGAATTGACAGGTGGAAATAAGGGAGGAGCCAGGGTATTTCTCCCTTTTACTTCTCCACTTCAGGCAGTGTTCCCAGCAAGAGCTGCATTTCTTCCAAGGCTCCAGCTCCTACCAGCTCCTACCAGGAGATTCCGATCTCAGAGCAGCCCTGGCTCCTTAAACTCCCATAACTACCAGTGATACTATTCTCTTCTTGGGGCTGTTAATCTCTGGGTTGCCTGACCATCCTATCTTGCTTCTCAGCTCGTCCATCACAAGCAGGAGGTTGTATAACCAATCTCCTGCACTGAATTCCTATTTTAAAAATTTAGAAAACTTCTAAAAACTTTTCCTGGCTGGACCCTAACCAGTACATTTAGCCGGTGCTTCTGGATGTATAAAAAATCACCTGGAGGGCATATTAAAACCCAGATTCTGGTCCCCACCTCCAGCGTTTCCCAGTCTGTGCATCTGGAGTGAAAGAGAAGAATGTGCATTTCCAAGAAATTTCCAGTTGACGCTGATGCTACTAAACCAGGGACCACACTATGAAAACTACTACAAAACAAAGAACTGGCCATCTTATGTTGGTCTGTCCCCCCTCCCTTTTTTTTTCACTAGACAATAAAATCCAAAAAACACTCTGAAACGCAAGGAAACCCCATCCTTCTGTTTTCATATGCAAAATCAAACCTTTTAAGGCAGTTTCCTTACATTATTACAAAGCCAACAGGTTTCTTATTTTTAAATTTTTTATAGCCAATAGGTTTTTTTAATAATTTTTTTATGTTTATTTATTTTTGAGAGAGAGAGTGAACGGGAGAGGAGCAGAGAGAGACACACACACACAATCTGAAGCCTCCAGACTGAGCTGTCAGCACAGAGCCCCACATGGGGCTCAAACTCATGGACCGCAGTATCATGACCGAGACAAAGTTGGATGCTTAACCGACTGAGCCACCCAGGCACCCCAAGGCCTATAGGTTTCTAAGGAACTATTTTTGAAAGTAAATATAATTTTAGCTCTCAATGTATACCTTACCTAGAAATAAAATCTCAATTTTAAATATCATAACCAATCCACTGAGCTCTTCTAAGAAGATAAAATGGATTTAGATTCTTAAATTATTGGAAATAACTTAGCCAATGAAGTTTCAAATCTACAAAATAATCAATTGGCAGATGGTTCTTCTACCTTAGAAACTTAAGACTGAAAAACAGTCCTAAATAATCCACAAAGAGCAATTCAAGAACAGTGTCTTGGAACCATGGTTTAAGAATCACTACAAGATACTCAAATTTATGGTTGGCAAAAAGTTATAATCAAATTATATAACCAAATCACAGCTAAAATGTATACCTAAGCAGAAAGAACTTCTTATGAGACCACAGGGTCCAGAAACCAGCACTAAAAGAAAAATGTGAGCTGCATATGTAATTTTGAGTTTTCTAGTAGCCACACTAAAAAAGGTAAAAACAAACAGATGAAATTAATATATATTATTGAACTCAAATACCCAAAAGATCACCATTTCAACAAATTACTGACAATATATTTCACATGCTTCCTTTAACTGCACTGCCTTCAAAATCTGGTGCCTGCCTTACACACTTCCAGCACACCTCCGTGCATTCCAAATGTAGTCACACGTGTGGCGAGCAGCTACCCCATCAGAGGGCACACATATAAACAAAGTGAAATTCACTTCTCTTCATTGAATAGACTGATGCTTGATACAGTGGTTGTGTCCCAACATACTGATGTTAGCATAGCATGTGAATTTTATTTTTCACAAGTTACCTGTAAATTGCATTTTTAAGAATTTAAAGCTGTAAATGTTTTGTATTGTTGTTTCAAAACTAAGCAAACATTTGCCTCCCGCGAAACAGAAATAGTTTTTAAATACTGTATTTAAAAAAAAAAAAAAAAAAAAAAAACTTCCCAAGAGAATCACACTGTAAACAGGTAAGGTAAGCTACCATCAACTGCTATTTTACTTGTGAGTCCCAAAGCCAGCAGCATCTCAATTCGCCTTTCTCCGGCCCAAGGGAAGACCTAACAGCCACTATGGGCCTGCACTGGTCTCCACGCTAAGGAAATTTTCATCTCCTAGGCTTAACAGGGAGCTAAGTCATAACTACCAACCAAATCCCCAAAATACAGTGTCTGGTCATTTGCTGGCGGAAACTGATGTAACCTGATCACTTTATACCATTAGATAGGAGCACAGTTAACACAATGGGACTAGTAGAATTGTGATAAAATATATTTTTAATATGATTCAAACAGCATTTTAACACTGAATTAAAACTAGAGAGGAAAAATCAGCTTGAGGTACTATGTTTAATTATTCAGGATCTATAGAAAGAGATTAGACAGATAACCTATATGCAAAATTAAAAATTTAAGGAGACTGTAAGTTTTTATTTTCAGTAAGAAACCAGAGTACATCATTTTAATGCTTTTAATTAACACACCTGATGATCAAAATAGAGTTCAACAATGGAATATTTAACAAGTCACTGAGTACACGGCAGCAGACTATAAATTATAAACAAGGTGCTTTGAGAAAATCCGTACATTAGCCTCAACACTTGAAATCCACAATTTGATGCTGGTTTCCTGTAGAATCCAGTGAGGTAGGATTTTGTTAGGAGGGACTAAAACAGTACTTCTAACACTAAACAACCTCTGAGCCTCTCAATAACGGACTGTTCTGTTCCTTCACTTTTCAGAAGTGAGTTTTCTTTTGCACATAAAACTTACCATAAGCATAAGTGTACTTGTGTGTATGTGCAAGAGTAGTGAGATAATTACATACCTTTGGGGCTTAAATACATCTGGTGTCACATCACACCTTAGGCATATAGTTATTTCATTTTGAACCATTCACTGTAGAGAGTAATTACTCATCCCATAACTTGGTCATAAAAAGCAGAGCTTACTCAGTGTTTCAGCAATTATATAGCATAGGTAGGTTTTTATATGGTACTTTTGTAAATCAGATAATGAAAACATATACCTTAATAAGGTAAAGTGCTAAAATTATGACAAGTTATATAGACTTACTAAGCTTTTAACTGGAGACACATCTACATAGTAAGCTGCAGTTGGTGCAGAAAGGCCCAGCTATAGAATAAAAGTTGAAGCCATATGCAGAGTTCACTACTTTGAGGAGAAGGTACAGTGGCTGCAGGAATGAGGTCACAAGAAGACAACTCTAACAACTCAGGTCTTCTAAGGAAGGATAGAGTCCTAACTATTATCTTACATTAGCCAGTCAGGTTGTACACCTTTACACTGCCTACTCCCAAGTGAAAAATAAAGGTCATGGCATCTCAGACTAGTGGATTCAATGGCCTCTATAAATGCCCCTTTATAGAATCTCATGGTACACACAGGAGAGAATAGGGAAAAGGGAAAGACCCTGTACGTTGCCTGGAAGGACACATCTAGCCTTTCTTAGCCTGCAACAGAGGAGAGTTCCCTCCAAACAAAAGAGGAAAAGGAAGTTTTAATGCCTGCTCTAAGAGTGAGACTAGAATTTATTAGTAAGAAAAAACTGTTCACAGCACTTCAGCAAACTGCTAAATCTCTCCATCAGTAGGGCTATTAACACAACCCACCAGCACCCGGAGCTGCCTTCACATAACAGTGCTGGTTGCACCGCAGCAGCCTCACACAGCTTCTGTTATACCTCCTTCTCTTTCAAGTATCTCCCTACATACATTGCACCCAGGTCTCCCACTAAAACCAAGGAACCGAAGAAAGAGAAAACATAACTGTTTCAAGCCAAATTATTAATATCATCAAATGCTGTGAATGAAACTCTCTTTTAAAAAGCTCACAAAGAAAAAAGTCATATGCAACGGAGTTTAGTACCAGCTCCAAGAAGCAATTAGATACTATGGGTCATATACCCATTACTACCATCAAAACCTAAAAAATAAAATGTAGCAGATCCTGGAAATCATGGACCATCGTTAAAAGGTCAGGGAGCCAATTTTGCATGGTGTCACAGACCAAGAAGGTCTCTCAATGGCTTCTTTGGTGCACATACAGGAAGACAAGCTGCCTGTAGCAACACGTGAAAAGAAGATAGTACAGTGAAAAGACCCCACTTGAGAAGTAGGAGGCCTGAGTGTCCTGGTCTGGCACAGACTGGCTGAGGGCTCCTGGACATGTGACTTAGCATCTCATATCTCAGTTTCCACAGTCACGAATGAAGCGAATACCTTCTTCTCTAAGTTGTTATGACAGCTGGAGATCATGCCTGCAGAGCACTAAAACCAGTGCCGAAAAAGTGGTAGATGTTCTGATGCTGCAACTACATAGAGGAGTGAATGAATACAGGTTTCAAATTAGAGCTGACCCCCTCCACCATGCCAAACAAGGTGATGAAAAAAGTTCAAGTTTGTCCAAGATCACTTTAATGGGACAAAAATACCTTTATGCAGTAGATATGCAATTGATAGGTCTTCCATGCATCATTCCAGCCTATTCCTTTTGAGTTGAACTAACATGAAGATTCCAAGATTAACATGACCAAAAAACAGACTGGAAAAAACAGAGGTTCAAGCACAAGCAAGAATGTACAAAATAATAAACAGAAAAAAAAAATGCTGCATGCAAACCTGCTATGTGGCCCACAGTGACCCTGCACATGAGCTCTCTCCAGAGCCAGTGCCCTGCCCGTCAATATGAAACACAACTGCCCGTTCAAGAGAACTGACAAAAAAAGGAAACAAGAAGTGACCCACACGTGGGAAAGAGAATCTATTGCTCTAACCGCATGCCTTACCATCTACTCAAAACCTTTGGCAGTTTGGATTTTCCCAGGTGCTACATGACAAAGTAAATTTCTCAGTCATATGAACCCACATACCAGCACAAGTGACCCTGATAAAGGAGCTTCTCAAACTCTTCTAAGAAAAGTCCCTGTAATAGCAGAGACACATGAAAATGTACCTATGGGGAATCTGGGAGTGGCCCAAAGCAGCCACAAACATACAACTGGACTGTTTTTCAAACTAACACATTCTTTGTGGCATAGGTGTGGGGTGGAAGGTAGATGGAACACTGAGTTAAAGCAGTGCCTCTTCCTGGAGAGTTAGGAAAATATTTTCAAAGTAAAACATTACTTCCTGCATCCATTTATTCAACAAACTTCTGAGAGTGGAGTACATGCAAAGGGTTGTACTAAGAACTATGGATACAAAAGTACGTACACATACATACAGACACACACGTACAATCTAATGGGGGAGACAATAAAAAAAAAATCACACGGGAAATTGTGATTATGGTTACAAAGGAGAGAAACCTTTGCCAGATTTCTCTAAGCCAAGATGACAATTAAGGCACGAATCAGGCAAAAAGAGCATTCCAAGCAGAAAAAAGAACATGGGCAAAGGCAGCTAGCAGGGCAGCTTGGAGGCAATAGAAGGGCAAGGGAGAAAATGTGCAAGAGGCAGATGAGAGTACAGGCCAGATTATGCTAAGCCCTGCACACCCTCAAACGACCTTAAGTCCTCTGCACAAAGGGAGGCCACACACGGAGCAAATGGGCAACATCATTCTGGCTGCAATACAGATTGTAAGAGCTGATGCTTGCCTGTCCAAAGTTTATAAGCTGATCCTAATACTCTTAGAAACACATGAAGTCCACTCTTACACATGTGCATATACACAAAGAAAGCAAGAATATTCTTTGAAATAAAAAATCTCTGTGGAACATATTAGAAGTGCAGAAAGGCCATTAAGTTCACTGAACAGCTAGAAAGACAGTGGGGTAAATAGGTCACATCAGCAGAGCTTTCAAGGGCAAGACTTATGAGATACTTAAAAATAGAATTGAGGAGGGGAAAAAAAACATCCAAAATGTCAGTAAGCTCTTAAATTTTCACTTGAAACTATTTTTCTCAACACTTGATTTGTAAATGTTTAAATCAGGAGAAAAACAGTAATCAACTCTTTTTATTGATTCCAGTTGCCAAAAGAAGGAAAGGTAGATCTCAGTACATAGTCCTATGACCTGAGAAATTCAGAAGCATATCTGAAATGGAATGCTTTGTATCTTCTTCCATTCTCCACCTGCCTATGGTAAATATTCAGGGAAGCATTGAAACTAAACCCCACGTCACTAGGCTAACCCATAAACTGTCCATTCTACTCATGAATATCACTGAATTGATATTAGACATTCCTCTTCCCATTTCCAGAAAAATTATTCTACAGTTCCATGTAAAGACAGAATTCATCAATCAATCGGGTCAAAAACAAAAGAGGCGTATGACATCAAGGCCAAGGCATACTTTGTTGACCAACATATATTCTGTTTAGGTGCACTAGATCAAGCAACATTTGCAATCATAATAAAATATTAATAGAGATTAATCTGCAGATAGCAAAACTTCATGTTTTAATGGTTAATGAAGCAATTTTTGAAACAATGTTTCCCCTATCTGATTACAAAATCAATACATGATTATTGCAGGGTTTTCGGGAAATAAAGAAAACCAGAAGAAAATAATAATGGAGAAAATTAGGTAAATTGGAGAAATTAGGTAAATAATGGAGAAAATTAGGTAAAACGGGAACACTGCATAACAATGTATTTTCCTCCTGTGTAACTATTCAGAATTCAAGTACTTTCATGTATTCATTTCCATGTGGGTCTCTAAACAGCCTCACGATAGAGGTGACAGAGGTATAATTATTCACATTTTATAAGGAGTCAAGGAAGCCCAGAGCCAGTAAGTGATCTGCCTAAGGGTACACAGGTAGTTAAGACAAGAGCCAGCAGAGGACTCTTGTCTCCTGATGGGTTAGGCATCCCCTCTAAGCTCATGGTCATGTGATGAGCAATGACACAGTCACAGAAGTGGTCAACTGCCTGTACCTAAAATGAGAGTACCTGTGAACATCAATCTAAGGTAAGAAAATGTGCAAATAGAACTGTATCATTAATACAAACATGCTAAAATACTATGACATCAAATAAGGATAGGAAAATTAACATATCTCTAAATTGAAAAAAACAGTGGGGGGCAGTGAAGGCGAGACACATCAAACCAAGAGTTCGAAAATCTCTTAATTGTTTCCTTTTGAGATGACTAAAAACCCAGACAGAAATCAAATATTTCCTATCTGAAAGAGACTGAGTGGAGTCATTGATTAAGAAGACCAGGGATAGCAAAAAGGTTTCCTTCGGTCCCAAACAACTCCTCAAACAACTTCCCTCCCTTCCTTTCTCCCTCTCCCTCTACGCACACTGGAATGTGCATGTGCAATCACATAGAGTATAATTTTAAAATGATTTCTTAATTGCTCCATCCTTTGTGAAAAACGAGGTATTTATACAACTACAGTAAGTGTATATTTTATAATTTGAACTGGAACACTTACAAGAGTGAAAGAGGGGACTGTTGATAATTATGCCAGGAAATGAGGCATAAACTAAGATTCAGTGGACTGGACAAATGGAAACACATGGTCACCCAATATCTGGACAACCCATCCCCCTCTCATGAGCCAAGCATTTGGCGTACATGTTCATTAGCAAATTATTATTCAAAAAACTGCTTGGTTATCCCATTTTAGGCAAAACTGAGTCGGAAGCAAATTCTACCTCAAGAGAAAGTCATCAGCATTTTGTAGACCAGTTTATTAATAAACCATTCCTATCAATTAGCCAATGTATTTTCACAATACATCAGATTTTGTGGGATGTTCTGAAGTCACATGTGCTTTGCAAGTTATCTGGAAAAAAAGTAAAAAAAAAAAACAAAACTAATTAAATTTATTTTTGCCAGTTTCTTTAAAAAATGAAATAGCAAATAAAAGGAAAAAGCAATCTCTTAATCCCTCAAAGGCATTTGTAATTGAAAGTTATTTTCTTGGGTAACTCAAAAGTACTGTTCTATACAGGAATGCTCAAATTATTTTCTGTTTAGGACGGGAATCATCAAATAAACTGCTTTTAGAACAGCTTTTTAGCCAATGTTATTAACAAGTTAACAAGCTTAAAGAAAAAGTCCCCTCAAATAAGAAAATTGAAGAAAGAAACCTTACATCTGTGAGGTTATTTCTCTCTGTAGAAATAAGCTGATAATAATAAGCCAAGTCCTAAAAATTAAACTATCTATCTTGTGGTCATATTCCTATTCAAAATGCCTCTTAAGAGATTAAGTTACAGCAATTCAGATTCAGAAAAGCAAAGAGAAATTAGGACTTGGAGGGGTTTTTTTTTGTTTGTTCGTTGTGTTTTGTTTTGGTGCAAAAAGGTGATTTTATTAAAGCATGGGGACAGGACTCATAGGCAAAAAGAGGTGCACTGGGGTCACGTTGGGTAATGGAGTTTGATGGTTCTATTTTTTTTTTTTTTTCACCTAAGAGGCAATCACAAAGACTGGCATAAAATCTAAGCTTATTTCATTCAAGCAACATTTCAATGTCTACTAAGTACACTGCATGAGCACTATTACTAGTTGGCTCTCCTGAATTTAAATTTCCTAGTACCTTTTTTTTTCCATCTAGCAGATACATCTTTCACACCAAAAAGGGACTTTGTATTTAAATACTCTGGGATTCTCGTCCCAAAGAAAAAGACTAAAAATAAACAATGGGCAACTCAAAATGACTCTGTAACTGTGCACGGCAGAATATTTTTACATTTGTTTGTTGGCACTTCATATTTTCAGTCATTCGATAGCCAACTGTTGCTCCCTCTATCAAAGACACAGAAATCTGCAATCCTACAAAGGATTGGATTTTCTGATTTCTCATAAATCATCTCTCATTTCCTCCAATATTTACATTAAGGATGAGTTCCACAGTTGTGTTCTCAAGCTTGGAAAAGGTCATGAATCAGGCCAGTGTCAGGCCCCACAACAACCTCTTGTAGATTTTCAGAAGGTCAACCTACTCTCAGTGGAAGAAAACCAGATTATTTAAATGTTCCCCATTTACTATATCTTTTTAAAAAACAGCAAGACAGTTCTAGATTGCTTAAGTAAGGCTTAAGAGTCAAGACACAATAGAATTTTCTAGATTTGTTAAATAAGCCTTCTTGAAAGAGAATCAAAGCTCTATTCTAAATGATTAAAAAGGCAAAACTAAAAAGAGAAAACTAGTTGACCCACAATTGTTAAGGATCAAAGAGGGAAACAGCAACTCAAGGAAGTAAATTTCTTTAAACTAGCCTTTTAAAGATGCAATACAAAATACATCCATAAAACTATCATAATACAGACTACCAATATACACTGAACTTTCATAGATTACCTCCTGAATTGTTAGTATTTTTAACAGGAAGAACTAGGGGAGAGGGAAAGTTAAGTAAAAAATAAGTTTTTATATGACAACATAAATGTACAACCCAAAGAAATATAAATTCTTGAAATAAATACTGTATATTTGAACATGGCTACTTGAAATTGTTGTGCTTTTCTGACTTTAAGCCACCACAACTTGGCTCACCACTACCACCATTCCTTCCTAAGACCCCAACACACAAACACATACACACACACACACACACACACACACACTGTTTAAAAAAATACAAACCATACCTTTATATGTCAAAAAACAAATTTCACAGAGGAGCACAAGAACTCAGAAGTCTCAGGATTTACCAAAAAACAAAAAACAAGCTAAACTATGAGCTACTAAGACAAATTCAGGCTTAATATATACACTGAATTTTTAATAAACTCATAATCACTGGCTCTTGTATCACCAATTTTTTTCTAACACATCTAAACTTATAAACTAGGAAAAAAAACTTGAAAAATCATAAATGAAACAAATTAGTATTAAAACAAATTTTTTTTAAATCTACCCATTTTAAAATAGAAGTATTTTGCCATAAACCGTTATAATAAGAGTTTTTTAAACTTTTTCCCACTGCAATCATCCTTATTGGAAACAAAAATGCAATACTATTCAGTACTTTGGAATTTCCTATTTATGAAACAGCCTAGACAAAATGCTTTTTTAGTAAGTTGTTAATAGAGATTCATGAAAACTGCAAAGAAACTGCCCCAGCAAAGTTCCAATAAGGAACGTCATTTGAGCACTTTGCTCCTAAGGAGTCTAAACAGCACTAGTCAAACTACCTTCTGGGCTTTGGTTTTAATCAAGCTTGTTAGCTGACCTGGTGCGGACATCATTTACATGACTCACCTCAATAAAATATAAATTACATTAAGGATTCATAACTTAGTCACTTACATACTATCATCCAGTAAATTACAATGTTCTACGCATCATATTACTGTATATAGAAAGATATCGATCTAGATTATCTATTATCTACACACACACACACACACGCACACGCACATACCCCTACAGAGACATACATAATGTTTATGGATCAATAGTCTTTTTCTAAGACACCTTTGAAATACCTACTATAACCACTAACTGCAGAAAGAAACCAAATGGTACAACTACTACACTGCATTAGAACTCAATGTACTTGTGGGATGCCTGGGTGGCTCAGTTGGTCTATAGCTTCGGCTCAGGTCATGATCTCACAGTTTTGAGTTTGAGCCCCACGTCAGGCTCTGTGCTGACAGCTCAGAGCCTGGAGCCCACTTCAGATTCTGTGTCTCCCTCTCTCTCTCTCTGCTCCTCCCCCGCTCGTGCCCCCCCCCCTCTCTGTCAAAAATAAACAAACATTAAAAAAATTTTTTTTAAGAATTCAATGTACTTGATAATCTATCCCCAAGACATTCTGATTATATTTCCTAATGAAATTTTTGTTTTCACCAAGTAAAAAAGTAAATTATTCTTACATCAGCAACAGCAAGCTGCCCAATTTGCTCTTATCCACAAAGTAAGAACTTGAAGATGTAAAAATGTAAGTAAACTCTAAAACATCTGCCTTCTCTAAGCTATTAGATCACAAATTCACCTTTCACTAAATCCCTCACCTAAACTTCCTTATTTCACAAAAATGAATTCAGCAGAATTCATCCAATAACTGCCTTAAAGATAAAGTGAAGGAAAAAAAAATCAATCAGACTCTATTTCTAGTTATTTTGGCCAAAAATTCTGTGCTACTTTCAGAAGGACATCAGATCAATGCACTAAATGTTATCCTGCCATTCAAAAGACCTAAGTATATTACAGCACTACTACTCTTTGAATAAGGTTGAATAACCATCATCTCTGGTTCTACTCATATTCACTGTAGACCATGGTAAATGGAAAATCATACCTAGCATAACCTCAAGCTCTTCTACATACCACTGTGGAAAGAATATAAACAGTTCTTACCAAAGTCCCTTCCAAAGATAAAGATTCACACTCCAACATTTTTTTTACTTTTTTCCAAAACGCATTCAAGAACAAATACAACTTACTTTTCATTTTGAGTGCAATAATCAGGTAAGTACTGAAATCCATATGTGCATCCAAAATTTAAAACTCAGTTTGCAAAGAAAATCCACATGATACTGGCTAAATCTATACAAAGACACTGATATTCCAGAAACCTAGCTGCTCCCCATGAAAATAAATAGTAAGTTTTTTATTTGTGAAACATATTTCTACAGTATTAACCAAACCTAAACACACACAACCGAATTAGCAAAGAGAACACTGACAGCTATAGAAAAAAACAGTACATATGTTTTTTAAAAATGCCTGATGACACCTATAATTATATAAACCAATTTGGACTCTACAACTTCAACAGCAATGGCAATTTTAAAAGATGCCCCACGCCTGGGTGGCTCAGTCGGTTAAGTGTCGGACTTCTCAGGTCATGATCTCACGGTCCGTGAGTTCGAGCCCCGCGTCGGGCTCTGTGCTGACCGCTCAGAGCCTGGAGCCTGTTTCAGATTCTGTGTCTCCCTCTCTCTCTGATCCTCCCCTGTTCATGCTCTGTCTCTCTCTGTCTCAAAAATAAATAAATGTTAAAAAAAAAAAAAATTAAAAAAAAAAAAGATGCCCCAGGGACACCTGGGTGCCTCAGTCGGTTAAGCGGCCGACTTCAGCTCAGGTCATGATCTCGCAGTCCATGAGTTCGAGCCCCCCGTCGGGCTCTGTGCTGACAGCTCAGAGCCTGGAGCCTGTTTCAGATTGCGTCTCCCTCTCTCTCTGACTCTTCCCCGTTCATGCTCCGTCTCTGTCTCAAAAATAAATAAATGTTTTAAAAAAAATTATTTTAAAAAAGATGCGCAAGACATATTAAATAGGTCGGGCAAATTTCACACTTCTTGGCGCCACCACAAAACCAAAATTACTGAGCAGGATATAACAATGACCCGATAGTGCAATTCTTAAATCTTCCTCCTGTCTAAAATAGTTATAGTAGTATGATGACCACTGTCAAAACTCAATCTTTTCTAAAAATAAACATATATGTCCCATTTCAAAAAAGTAGAGATAAGTAGAGTATCATCGTGGAGAATATATCTGAAATTTCAGTTTGATAACTGAAAAGTTAGGTTTTTGACATTTGCCAGCAGTCCCACAACGTGCTGGCCCTGTGCCATCATGGCCCGGTGCCAGCCTGATGCAGGGCCAGGCTAAAAATAGCAGCCAAGCAGCAGCTGGAACACATAGGTCCTTGTGACCTCAGCTTTATTTCCCTAAATCAAGGGAGGTTTAAGGGGAGGAGACAACTAAAAGCAGAGAAGGAAGGGAACAGAATAAGCTCTCAGCTGGTATTTTCTACCTCTCCCAGATTTCTTGCCTTTTTTCCTACCACTCCCTCCTACTCCTCACTCCCACCACTCCATCTCCCACACTCGAGAAAGGAGGAAAGACAAGAAGGAAGTGTGGGAAGGGGAGAAAGGGAGGAAGACAGTGAAGCGCTGAAGAAGGTTCAGAGGCTCCGCCACCTCCTACTCTCAGGTTTCTCTCACTTGATTCTACCATCATCACAAACCAGCCACTGGTCATTTATTTCAGTCCTCAGGTTTGCCATGGTCTAGAGAAAGTAGAAGAAAAAAAACACATAGGTGACTGGCAGGGAAGGGGCGGCCTAAAAGACAGTGTGAAGAGTACAAAATCAGAAGTGTCAAGAAGTGCTAAGAAAACAAAGTCCTAAAGAAATAATGCAAATGTATAAAAAAAGATGCTCCTTCACATACACTAATAAGATTACAAATTTCTGGTATTTGAATTTTAGGGGCTTATATTATGACAAATATTTATGAAAACCATGACCATCTTGTCTGTGGAAACTGGTTAATATCAAGCTGTAGCAAGAGCAAAGGTTGAGTATAACTTCGGCAGGCCGTCACCAAGAAAGATTAACACAACACAAGAGGCTCCAGGCCCTGCCCATTACACTGAAATTATAAAACATCAATATTTCATTTATAAAAATGCTGGTCACTGTTAGCAAATATTTAACAGGTACAATGTGGCACATATAGCATTCTAAATTGTACCAATCTAATTAAGAGAATTTAAATCTTGCTTCTGTGGACTCACTCTACATGCTACCTTCTTATGCTTATTTACAGTATAATATCTTCCATCATTAGAGATCTGACACCAATTAACAATAAAAAATGCATTAAGTAAACAAGGAGACTGGTAAATAAGGCAGGACCAGGCAGTGAGTCACCTGAATTTAAGCATATTAATTCGCTAAATGAGCTTCCAATTTATCTGATCAGTTTATTCAGTTAGTACCAGTTTAAATGTACTGACAGGTCCTACTGCATCCTTCAAATTAACATCTTTCCAATGAACTCTCTGCCTCTCAAAGAATATGAAATCTTTTTACCAGCCACAAGAAATAATGATTTTTAATCAAAACATTTAAAAGGGGCCTTAAAATGAGATAAATACAGAATTTCTAAATTTTACCTTGAAAGATTACCTTTGCCTCATATATACCACATTTAGATCTAACCTACAAGTTAATTCCTCTTTCAAAAGTTAAAAATGGGGGTGCCTGGGTGGCTCAGTCGGTTCAGCCACCAACTCTTGATTTCAGCTCAGGTCATGATCTCACAGTTTGTGGGACTGATCCCCACATTGGCCACAGAGCCTGCTTGGGGTTCTCTCTCCCTCTCTCTCTCTGTCTCCCCCCACCCCACCCCCCAGGGTCCCCCACTCATGTTGCACGCATGTTCTCTCTCCCTCTCTCAAAATAAATAAACTTTTAAAAAAAGTTAAAAAATGCCCAATGGAAGATGATCAAAATCACCCCACACAACCATCTTCCAAAGCTGAAATTCATTCATAAGAGAAATTTGTGAAATGTAGTTTTTCAAGTCAAATTCTAAAATACATGTTAAGGGGCGCCTGGGTGGCGCAGTCGGTTAAGCGTCCGACTTCAACCAGGTCACGATCTTGCAGTCCGTGAGTTCGAGCCCCGCGTCAGGCTCTGGGCTGATGGATCAGAGCCTGGAGCCTGTTTCCAATTCTATGTCTCGCTCTCTCTCTGCCCCTCCCCCGTTCATGCTCTGTCTCTCTCTGTCCCAAAAATAAAATAAAAACGTTGAAAAAAAAAATTTTTAAATACATGTTAAAATTCATAGCTGTGGGCACCTGGGTGGCTCAGATGATGAGGCGTCCGACTTCGGCTCAGGTCCCACTCTCATGGTTCCATTCATTTATGAGTCAGAGACCCGCATTGGGCTCACTGCTGTCAGCACAGCACAAATCCCACTTCGAATCCTCTGTCCTCCTCTCTCTCTCTCTTTGCCCCTCCACCAATGATGCTCCCTCTCTCAAAAATAAATATTTTTTTTCAAAAATCATAGAGTTATGGGAACCTGGGTGACTCAGTCGGTTGAGCATCCAGCTCTTGATTTTTGGCTGTCATAATTTCATGATTCATGCATTCAAACTCCACATCGGGCTCTGCACTAATGGTACAATGCCTGTTCCAGATTCTCTCTCTCCCACCCTCAATCTGCCCCTCCCCCACTCGCGCTCACTTTCTCTGTCTCAAAATAAAATAAACCTTAAAAAAAAAAATCACAGTTGTGATAATTTAAAATTCTGGCCACCATGAAAATCACTCCATTAAGTAGAAAAGACTATAATAAATCTAAAGATGAGCCCTCTAGAATAGTTAATGATGATGCATCATAGGCATTAAAATTTTTTTAATTTTTTTTTTAATGTTTACTTATTTTTGAGAGAGAGACAGAATGTGAGTGGGGAGGGGCAGAAAGGGAGGGAGACACAGAATCCGAAGCAGGCTCATCTCTGAGCTGTCAGCACAGAGCTGGAGACAGGGCTCGAACCCACCAACCATGAGATCATGACCTGAGCCTAAGTCAGACCAACTAACTGGCCCAACTAACTGAGCCACCCAGGCGCCCCTCGTGGGCAGTATTACTTAGAGGGTAAGAGTACCACCCAGAGAGGCTGTGTCTGGCTCGATAATGTACCAGTCTGTGTAAATGGGCAAAGTCACTTTCATTTTTTTCCAATACTTCAGTTTCCTCATCTGTAAAATGAGAATGATAAAAGTACCTACCTCATAGGACTGTTAAGAAATATAAAGTGCTTGGAGCAGTATCTGGCACAAGGTTAAGGGTATGAAAGTGTTAACTACGATTATTAGTTAGTAAATGTTGTTGCAGTAATATTAAAAAGCTCACCGTAAATCATGCTTCCTTCGATAAAGAAAAGCCACCCAAACAAGAGGTCTTTAGGAATTAGAGATGTTACTAAAGTTCTGAGACCACATCAATTACATGAAAGATCCCATACATCTAGGGACTGTTTATATACTATTTACTGGCATGAGGGTAGGGGATTCTGACAAAAACACTGGAAAAGCCTACAAAAATAAGTCAAATGTAGACACTGGTTAAGTTTTCATAACTGTACTAAATTCAGAGCAGCCAAATTTCTTACTGGGTATTAACTTCTCTTGTTCTGCACAAGCATTTTAAACATTTAGTAAATTCTTTATTACATAGGTGTACAGGTATAGGAGTGCATTCATGTATATTCACACAACTGTAATGTAGTTTCATAGTTAACAGTCTAACTTCTTCAGAACTTTGGTCTCATCTTACAACCTCTACAATTTCCAAATGTCTACAAATATTTTCACACTAGCATGTATTCAGCAAGCTACAATCATTGCTTAACTGAAGCCATTAGATTTCCACCAGAAACTGAAATGCTATCTAGAAATACTTTTAGAACATTCAGTAAAATGGTAGCCAAATAATCTCTCCAACAGTCCAATGATTTTACATTCAAGAATATGCCTGGCATGGGGCATGTGGGGTGGCTCAGTCGGTTAAGCGTCTGACTCTGGATTTTGGCGCAGGTCATGATTTCAGGGTTTGTAAATTCAAGCCCTGCATCTGCCTCTGCACTGATAGCCTGCTTGGGATTCTCTCTCTCCTTCTCCAACTCTCTCTCTGCCCCTCCCTCGCTCACACTCACCCATGCTCTCTCTCTCTCCCTCTCTCTCAAAAATACTTTTGAAAGAGAGAGTAGTTCAAGCGAGGGAGGGCAGAGAGAGAGAGGGACAAAGGATCCAAAGCATGGGGATCAAACCCATGAACTGTGAGATCATGACCTGAGCTGAAGTCAGCAGATCAATCGACTGAGCCACCCAGGTGCCTCAAATAAATAAACTCAAAAAAAAAAAAAAAAAAAAAAAAAAAAGACTTGTTCTGGAGCCTGGAGCCTGGAGCCTGGAGCCTGGAACCTGGCTGGCTTAGTCAGTGGAGCATGCAACTCTTGATGACAGGGTTGTGGATTCAAGCCCCACAGTGGGTGTGGAGATAACTTAAAAAGAAGAAAAAAAAAATCTTTAAAAAAATAAAAAGAATATGCAGAGTTCTGGGGGTTTGTGGAATTTACCAAACATCTCCAGCAAATTAACAGGTGGACTGAAGGGAGGAAAAACAGAAATTCAACATTTAACTTTGCAATTTATTACCCCTCTCTGGACAAACTACTCAACATGTCTGCGCCTCAGCTCTACAAGTAGATAATAACTATCATACAAAAGCATTTTGTAAAAACAAAATGCTTCTCATCTGTTAGCATATTTTAAGAAGAAACAGCACAACGTATCTACACACAGGGTCACTGAAATATGCTTCGGGTAATGATACCCAAGTGACACTGAGTTCATCTCCTTTTATGTGCACTTGTGAACATCAAATTAGTTACAAATACGTAAGTAAATACATGTAAATATATACAATACATATTAACTGACCCGAATCTAATTATCACTGAGGAATCCCACAAATATAAATCACTTAGCATACCCTTACCAAAGTCCACTTACTATTTGCTGAAAGTCAATCTTTAAATTTCAAATGAAAACAGATTTTGCACTGCTTTCTCTCTAAAGCTTACTTTAACTACCTTTTCTAGATGAGAACTAAAAACCATGTTTAAAGCATATTCTTAGCAGAACACATGGCACTGAAAGCAAAAACTGCAAAGATGGGGGTTTTTTTCCTAAGCTTATTTATTTATTTTTGAGAGAGACAGAGACACAGAGCACAGGTGGGGAAGGGGCAGAGAAAGAAGGAGACACAGAATCTGAAGCAGACTCCAGGCTTTGAGCTATCAGCGGGGAGCCCCAATGCCGGGCTTGAACTTACCAAACTCACCAAACTTACAAATGCCAGATCATGACCTGAGCTTAAGTCAGATGCCCAACCAACTGAGCCACCCAGGTGCCCCTGCAAAGATATGTTTTTTAAACAAATCTAACTAACATACTTTATTTGTGAGACTGGCTAGGACTAAGAAACTAGAGTCTCCTTTCATGAGACAAGACTATGTAGTATTTTTCTCCAAATTACCATTTGAGACTGATTTTTCAAAAGGAGATGGAGAGTCTTCCTATCCACTTAATGGAAACTGTTTATGTTTTCTAATTTACTGTAATCCCCAAACATTTACACATGTCAAAAAATTAATAAAACAAGAAAATTTTTTTTGTTGTGAGAAAGCACTGGTCTTGAGATTATACAATAATTTGAAAGATAACTAAAAATGGTTTTGTGAGTCCCACATAGTTTAAAAATGGTTTTGTGAGTCCCACATAGTTTATTGTCACCTAAAAAATAGTTGCCTATAATCTGCTTTGTTTCTAAGATGTTTATAGTTAACTATGATCTTCTTTCTTTTCTAGGATATTTGTCCCCTTAAATATAACAGTTGAAGGTCAACAACAGTTCAAGTTTAATGACCACCCCTATAAAAACTGCTAACACCACAGGAGTTTTGTTTAATTTTATGTGTATGTAACAAAGCTTCTTAAAGGTACCAAATTCATTTTGAAGTATTAAAGCAAAACGGTTTTCTAACACAAAAACAGAGCATGTAAGCATGTGGAATTACTACAGACCCAAGTGTGTAACTTTTAAAAGGGGCAGCTTTCTTAAAAGACAACATTGGTATTCTTCCATTGCCATCCTTTTCACTGAACATACTGCCCACTGAAATCAAACATTAACTAAACCCTTAATATGAGTGTGACCAGAAAAGATGTGCTGGCCTGCTTCTTTCCAAATGAAACATTTAGAGTTAGAATTGATGGCAATTGATTACCCATTGTGAAAAGAAAAGAGGCCCAGGATAAACATCTTAAAAATCGGCCAGAACATACTTAAGACAATAATGACTTGAGTTGGTCAATTAATTGCAATAATTCTTCTATTAAAGGACATGTTCCACAGTCATCCTGATGTTTCTAAAAGGAAAGGCATCAAAGTCTTTACAGAAAGGATGAAATTCAATGCACAGTTGAAATAAAATAATGGGGATGGCCTTTTCCTCCTCACCCCAAGGGTGTACTCAGAATACAGCTAACTGTATGGCAAGAAATTAAAGCCTGAAGCAATAGTAAAAATGTTTGCTTAATTCAGATCTGCAATTCACCTTCCATCTTATTGAAATCTTTTGGCTGCAAGTATTGTTGTTTCCTGAACACTTTAGATTTCCTCACTGGACCAATACTAGCCAACAGAGATGGAAATTCCAAGATTTCCCCACATATAATTGAAAAAATTGAAATTTTAACCTTCCTCAGAACAATGCTGAGCACATACTAAGTACTCAGATACTTTCAAAAATCAATTGTAAGCAAATCAAACATTTTAACTGGCACAGAATAAAAGAAGACATATGCAACTAGTTTCAAACTTTCTTTTGTGTACTTTTTCATTAATCAAAAGGAAGAAAACATAGGATCTAATTTTTAAATGTTCTATATTATCACTTCCCTCTTGAAAATGCTTTCAATGAAATATACTATCAACAGTAAACAAAATATCCTATTCTGCAAGTGTACCCAGAATCATACTTTCATATAACAATCTCTGGTCTATAAACAAAACCAAAACACTCAAAGAAATGCCCACACATTAGCCTTAAATAAAGTGACTAAAAATTTTATGGAACCTAATTCTAAACCAGATTCCCTTTTACTGCCTTGCCACTCCCTAAAACAAGAAATTTTAAGTTATGAATCTAAAAAGTCCATAAAAAAATGTTTACCAAAGTGTTAACAGAATTCCGGGCAATATTCTTTTCTCCCAAAAGTAACCAGCAAAACAAAACAAAACAGAACAAACAAAAAAAAAGCAACTCCTTTTAAAATTTATCTTCTTCCTGCCCATACTAAAGGCAAGATCCCAGTTTTGTTTAAATACTTGCTTTAAACTGATTAGTCACAAATTAAGCAAACTTGTTTGTTTCAATACAAAATCGAATGTATATCAATTTTCCGAAAGAGGACACACGCACACCGCAAAACAAACAAAAAATTGAAAAACACAAGATAATTTTTCTAAGACTTTTTAATTACAAAAATGAGCGCTTCTGATCTTAGAAAAATCCAACCATAAGACAATCAAAAAATGAAAAGTAACCCCCCCAAAAGTACACCCATCCACTTGACTGCCCTTTTCCAAAGATAACCACTATTCATTGGTTGCTTGTGTAGCCTTCTAGAAATTTTTATGCATCTGTAAGTCTATCTTTTTTGTTTTAAACAGAAATTACAGCCTACTGTATGAAGAGCTGACTTGTTTTTAAATAAAATATTCTGGTCACCTTTTCTTATCAGTATATATATTTATCTCTCTGTTTTTCACGGTTGCGTAGAATTCCATAGAGTACTTCTTAACCAGTTCCCTTCAGATGGAAATTTCCACAGACTCCAGCTTTTCAGTATTACAGATACTGCAATGAGCATTGCTCAACGTACAGAACATCTTTGTGCACGAATATCAATGAACGTAGAAAATAAATTCCTAGAAATGACATAAAAAGACAGAGCCAAGGAACCAGGGAGGCAGCATCTTCTCCCACCTCCTCAGCCAATTCTGTGTACTATCTACCCATCTTTTTTGTCTTCACCGATGTGGCAGAAGAACGTGGCCTGTCACCTTTACTAACAACAAGAGTGAAGACAAATTGATCATTTACATTTCTTTGTGAAATGTGTTGCCCGTGTTTTAACTAAATTATTCATCCCTCCCTTTTATTTTTTAAACTAATTTTTCAGAGTTCTCTTTAGCCTCCAACATGCTGCAAATATTTGCCCCAGTTAGCTGCTTAACTTCATTTATCACGTTTTCAGTCTTCCAGAAATTTTTAGGTTTTTTCATCCAATTAAATTTGTCTGTCTTTTAATTCAAGTTATTTGTCCTTAAAATTTGAGTTCCAGGTCATAATAAGAAAGCTCTCTTTCCCAGGCAAAACTTTGGGGAAATTTTTTTACATGCCTTCTAAATTATTACTTCAGTGATGTCGATAATATTTACATACAAGCACCTTCAGCAATGACTCTCTCTTGATATAATATCAATCAATAAAAAATTAGCAAACTACACTTTCTCCAAAACTTCCAATAATTAACTGACGGACAGTTCTGCACCAATTAAATACCATTTACAACTACTACATCAAAGACTTAATTTTTTTCCCTTTAAATTTCTTCTTAAAATAGGAGTTTAAAAATAACTAATAAACATGTTTAGTTTCTGGGAAGTCCCAATTCATTGACCCTCAATACTTAAAAAATCTTCAACAGTGTCAAACAACTAGATTTTCCCTGCTGCATCTATAATTTAGTCATCTCTACAAAAGTCAGTGAATACTTCCTGTACAAACAAAAACTTGTAATTTTGAAATACCAGAATATTGCTTATGGTTCTATCATGGTATATGGTGTTATTTTCCACGTCACGTTCTGAAGCAAAAATGACTTCTACCTCAAATCGAAAAATTACAAAATAAGCCTCTTGTGTTAGTATACCAATTCAAACCACCACTTAAAGCTAAATTAGATGGTTAATCTAGCCATTCTCTCTGTTCTTCATCAAGGAAAAGAAATCCTGGTCCTGAGTTTTCTATCTCACAGAACCAGCTGCCAGGCATTTAACAGCCTTCCATCTCATAAGCTGACTGGCACAACAAGTAATACAACTTGGAAGTTAAGGAAACTGGCACAACTCAGAGGGGAAAAAAGAATATTTTCCACAATTTGTACAGCACTTGTTTAGCACGTATGTAAGTGTTTCCGAAAGGGTGGTCAACTCTTCAAGCTATGCAAACAGCATCATACGATTTCATATCAACTACTGCCAACTCCATTCAGTGGCCTCCTTCCCCTTTGGGGACTATTCAAAAAGTTACTATTTTCTTTTACAACTCACCCAGGCCTCTTCACTGATGAAAGCAGGCAAAGCCCACGCTGTGTGTCTGTCTCCTAGAGAAGATTGCATCTTTTATTTATCGCCCCTTGGCTTTATTTTCACAGTGAATTCCTGGCTTAAATGCAATCAGCCAAGAAACCCTCCCTATGTGCTCTCCTGTCATTCCTCATTGCTTGCAAGCAGAGTCAAGCACAGAAGGGGGAAAAAAAAAACAACACTCAACAT
This sequence comes from Prionailurus viverrinus, assembly GCF_022837055.1. Taxonomy (NCBI): domain Eukaryota; kingdom Metazoa; phylum Chordata; class Mammalia; order Carnivora; family Felidae; genus Prionailurus; species Prionailurus viverrinus. Next base: position 129,763,857 of record NC_062561.1, on the reverse strand, counting down.
TGCCAGCCAAGCCATAAAAATTCCCAAACTCTAGTTTGGTTATACTGAGAAACCGTGGATGTGCTTCAATCCGTTTCAACCCAGCAGGAAACGGGGGGGGGAGGGGGGTGTAAAAAAAAAAAAAAAAAAGGAGGTATAACTTTAAAGAATGCTAATTAGATTTTTTTTTTTTTTTAAAGGATGGATAGCCTCAAAAGTTAAACCTCCTCTAGACATAAGGAGAAGATACCGAACCTAGAAAAGACAACACTGGGGGCTGCCTTTGGAAATAAATGACCATGCAGAAAATCACGTTTGCAGACTGCATTAGAATTCAAATTAATTAAAGAGAATTAAAATAAATCTTAATTCTCTTTTGCGGCCCCTATCCAGACCCCCACCCGACTCCCAAAGAGAAGGATAAAAGAACGGACTATGGAAAGAAAGATTAAAAATCAGAGACAGCGATGCTTCCAACCCTCTCCCCATTCATTAGGTACCATGTTCACCACCACAATACTATTTAAAGTAGACAGCAATGCGGGGGGGGGGGGGGCAAAATATGCCGTTTGCAATCAGGAGAAAAATATGGGGGGGGGAGTTTCATTATAGCATTGTTCTTTTCACTCCATCCCAAACATCCCCATTCTACGGCTGAAAAAGATATCTGGCCAGAAAAAAACATTGGGGGTAGGGAGTGAAGACAGGGAAAGCTTTTAAACTCGGTATTTGAGAAAACTCTCATGGTCTGTCAGAGAAAAGGAGGGCTGTGCAGCTTTAAATCACAAGTCCTGCTCGCCTTTGTCAAATATCTTCTACTTTACAAGCTCTGAAAAGAAATAAAGAGACTCTTTTGTTTGGGTCTCCCTTTTCGGAGGATGACAGAGAACTGAAAGGGGCACAAATAAACCTGAAAACGAGAACAAAGTGCGGGGTCGCGCCCGGCTGCCAGGCGGCCGCGCCTGGAGGGACGCTGCGCGGCCGCGGAGCCCCTCTGCCTCGCGCTCCTGCCGCCGCCGGCTGCGAGCGCAAAGCCCGTAACTGCTCACCGCGGCTCGCCCCGCGCACGGCCACCGGCCACCCAGCGCCAACCAAACTCCGGCGGCAGAGGCCCCCGGGCACCGCCGGGCCCGACAGGAAAGGGAAGCGCAAGCCGTTCCTTCCCCGGCTCGCGCCCATGGACTCGGGGACGCCCTCGGGGGAAGAGGTCTCTGAGGAGAGGGAGTCCAGCCCGCCGCCCCCCTCCCTCCTGCGCACCAACTAGGCAGGGCAGGCGCGGGGGGAAAAGACACATTTAAATCCCCGGGCCGCCGGCGGAGCTCGCCCGGGCCAAACCAGACGCCGCAACGACCCCGGAGTGCCACGGCCGCCAGCCCGTCGGAGCCCCGAAAGGAGCGGCAGCCGAGAGGCATTAAAATGTAGTCCCCACCCCTCCAATAGAGGGGGCGGGGAGGGGGAGAGAGGAGAAAGAAAAAGGAGCGAACGGCAGACAAGGAGAGAGAGCAGGGTGAGCGCGGAGGGCGGCCCGGCCGCCGGCTCGGCCCCGGCCGGCATTGTCTGTGCGGCCCGCGCCCCCTCCCCCGCCCCGCACGGCCCCGCCACACACACCCTTCGCCGGAGCCCGGCCGTCCGCCTCCGCCTTTGTCCACAACCACCCCCCAAAAAAGGGCGAGCAGCCCTCCGGGACGTGCTCCCCGGGAGAAGGGCGGGGAACGGAGCGGGCCGGGGGCACCCGACACCCACCCCGCCAACCCCGCCGCGGGGCGAGTCCTGCTGATTCATTTCCCACTCGCGCTGGCCCGTCCGGGGAAACGGGGGCGGGGAGGGGCGAGAAGGAAATGGGCGCTCCGCTCGAGAGGACGGTCCGGGCCGGTGAGGGCATCGGGAGGGGGTGCGGACGCGCGCCCAATTGAGGGGCTGCCGGAGGAGAGGGGGCGGGCGCCCCCCGAGGGACTGACGGACGGACAGACGGCTCCGCGGCTGCCCCGTGACTCACCGACTTGCAGGACGTTGTCGACGCAGCCGCTCTCCAGCAGCGCGATGCCCCGGCGGAAGGGCAGCCGTGTCTCGTCGCCGCCGTCCGCCGCCCCGGCGGCCCCCACCGACGGGGCCCCGGCCCCAGCGGCGGCGGCGGCGGCGGCGGCGGCAGCGGCGGCGGCGGCCGAGGTGGCGGCCGGCGAGGACGAGGAGCCGCCGCCGCCTGCGCCGCCCGCGCCGCCGCCCGCGCTGCCGGGACCGCCGCTGTCGTCGCCGGGGCCGCCCGCGGCGCCGCCGCCGGTGTTGAAGGACGAGTACATGCAGATCTCCCGCTCGCTGCGGGGAAAGGACCAGTAAACGATGCGGCGCTGCACCGGCTCCGGGATGCGCTCGAAGCGCTCCTCCACGCGCTGGAACGGCCACTTCTCCGCCACCTTGCGCGCCGCGATGTCCAGGAGCGACTCGGGGCTCTGGGTCTTACCCGGCGGCAGCAGCCCCAGCGCCGCGCCGCCCCCGCACGCCGCCACAGCCGCACTGCCCGCCCGCTGGCCGGGCCGACAGGCAGAGCTGTAGCCGCCACCCGCTCCTCCACCGCCACTGCTGCCCCCGCCGCCACCGCCGCCGCCCGGCCGGCAGCAGAGCCGTTTCGCGGGAGGAGGCTGCTGTCCGCGCTCCGCCATGACCGCGCCGCTTCTAACCCGACAGCGGAAGTGCTGGGACCCTATAAACGGCACAAGGAAGCGCGACACGCACACGCCGCGGCGACGCCACGCTGCCATCTAGGGCCCGCCGCTCCTTGTACGGGCACGAGAGGCGGGGCCTGCTCCGTGACGTCGGGGTTGAGGCGGGGAACGGATAGGGGGACCTAGGGCCAGGGGCGGGGCCTATGCAAATCGCTGAGCTGAAACATAAATAGAGCACTCCGCGGACACGGGGGTAGCGGGGGCGGCGAGGTTGGGTGCCCGGTGGGTTGTGAGAATGTCAGGCTGCTGTGACGCGGGGGGCGGGGCTCAGGCGGGGTTCCCGCGGGAGGGGACGGGCAGCCGAGCCTGGCCTAAGGTGGGTGGGTCTCTGTGCCCCCTGCCAACTCAACTTCCCCCTCCAATTCCCTGCCGCCCTTTGATGTCCGGCAAGTGAAGACGCGCCTGGTGGGTCTAAAAGCGGAGGGAAGGGGAGTTGGCGGCGGGGGGGACTTGGGGAGAAGAGCCCGGGGAAGGGTCCGGGCTAAATGAGGGGCGGGGCCCGCGAGCCAATGCCCCACCCCCCCACCCCCGTCAGAGCCTGGCCGCCCGGGGAAAAGCCTCTGGGCGGAGGAGGCGCTTTCAAAACAAAGAAATGCGGCGTGGAACCTGAGGGACGGGGGTGGAGAGGAAGGCGGAGGAGGTGCGGCCGAGGCAGCCTCGCTGCCCGCTTCCCCTACAGTCAGCCCAGGGGAACTCCCCCCACCCCCACGCCAGCCGGGACTGCGGCGCTGGGGAAGAGGGAGGAGGCTGCTCTCGGCTGTTTTCCAGTTCACTTTTGCAGACCCGGGTAGGGAAGGAGAGCGGCCACTCAGCTGCCCCGCATGGCTGCAGTGCACCCGTCCCGGATTCCCGTGTCCGCTGTATCCCGGCGGCCGGTCTGGGAGCCGAGCCGGCCAAAGTGTTCCAAAACGCGCAGAGCGCTCGGAACCTGCCCCGCAGCTCTGCGACGCGCGTCCTGAGCTGGCCGTGGCCTCCCGGCCCTAGCGCACTCTCAGCTCGGCGGGCGAGGAAGCTGGCCAGGCCGCTAGCGCGAAGCAGGGAAACTTGAACCGGCTCGCGTCGCCCCCGCGGCCGCGCCGCCGAGACCCAGCTCCAAGCTGGGTGCTCTGCTCGAGGCAGAGGGCACACCGGGGCAGTGGATTTAGCGAACACACCTTTGTGAGTACACACGCCACGGATGCGCGCACACACACACCCCACGCGCGCGCGCGCACAGCCCCGCCGACTGGAGACGGCGCGCCCCGGCCGCTCGGCGGCGGACGGCGGCTGCTAACGCGCTGGGTGCGCACTTAGGTCGGCCAGGCTCGGCCCCGGGTGCCCGGCTGCCAGGAACCTAGGCACTCCGGACGCTTGCCGTCCTCCCAGCCGCGCTGGCTACTCCCGAACGGCCCTTCCACTTGGGTAAAGGCAGCGGAGGGGGGCGGGCGAGCGAAGAGCGCTGCTCGCTGGCACGAGGGCGCCGGCGAAGGCAAAGAGGCGAGTCCCGGGCTGAACGGGGAACCCTGCGGATATTGTTCGCACTCCACAGAGCTCGGTCAAATCTGGGTCCAAGCCGCAGACTTAATTAGCGCGTTGGCGACATCCTTACTCTTCGCCCCACCTTGTTTTTACTGTAAATCGTGATACTGATACGGTCGGTATTGTGGAAGATAAACCGTATCTCCTTTGACACTTTCACGTCTTTTAAGGTTATTGGCTGGTGTTACCCACCTGCCTGCTTCATTGCCTGGGTTAAAATGAAAGGAAATAGAGTGCGTCTGAATTTTAAAGAAAATCGCCCACCGAAGGCCAAGGCCCAGGGGACCTCGAACTGCCGGTCTTGGCTCTTAACTGTGGTCAGGCCTTGAGAAGACCCAGGCTGCAGGTCCCTGGGGGACGGGATGCTGGCAGACTGTCCATCGCTACCTTACTTGTTAGGAAAATTTTGATGACATAATGTTTCTGTATATCTGTCTGGTATTTGGGGGTGCACCTCTCAATGCTTAGGTAAAGGCCTGAGAAAAAAGCTGGAAGAGAATCTTTATAGGCAAATGGGAGGGGAGGGCTCTTTCCTCTGGTTATTACATTTCTGGATCTATTAAAAATAAAAATAATGTTTAAACTTTTGAAAAACATAGGTGATAGGAAAAAAAGTCGAAAAGTAAAATACAATTTGAGCTCTTCTCAAATACAATCATGTGTAATATTGTGTACATTACCAAGTATTTTCATATGATACACACAGAATCGCTTATCTGGAAAGTAAAAGATGACAAAACAGGTGCCCCTAGACAGGGTAAGTGATTTATTCAGGGTCATAGGATGTGTTAGTGGAAGACATTAATTTATATTGAACAGAAAAATAGACACTTTGGAGGTGCCTAACTTTAGAGATCTCGATTTTGTAATGAACCAAAGAGACTAGATTTAAGGCATCATCCTACGTTGGAGGGATCTAGTTTAATTTAAAAAAAGAATCCAGGGGCGCCTGGGTGGCGCAGTCGGTTAAGCGACCGACTTCAGCCAGGTCACGATCTCGCGGTCCGTGAGTTCGAGCCCCGCGTCAGGCTCTGGGCTGATGGCTCAGAGCCTGGAGCCTGCTTCCAATTCTGTGTCTCCCTCTCTCTCTGCCCCTCCCCCGTTCATGCTCTGTCTCTCTCTGTCCCCAAAATAAATAAACGTTGAAAAAAAAAAATTTTAAAAAAGAATCCAGAGCCACCAGCTCCTCTCAGTTTTCCCTTCTGCAGTAGCTTAAGCTGAAACCACTCTCCCTCTTGAATTGCTCTCCCCTGGTTTCCCTGACACTTTACTGTGGCTCCATCATCTCCAACTCATCTTTCTCTGCTTTGTCTTTGGTTTTCTCCTACTCCAAACTCTTTAACATATAATACCCTTCCTTACAGCCTATCCTCGTCCTCTTCTGCATTTTTGGTGACCTGCCCCTCGTAGAGTTTCCACCATTCCCATCCCCTAGTAATGGTCTCTGCTTCAGCTCACTTCTTTCTTCCTGGTGCCCGTGGCCACCTCAAATCCAGAGTACCACCTTTCCCTGGAAACCAGGATCTCTTCCTTCCCCTAGACTGGCATTACTGTTGCTGCCTGTTACAGGCCCCCAAGCTTTATGTCTCTTTTCCTTTTCCTGTGACTCCCATGTAGGCTTACTTGCTGTGTTGTCTATCCCAGTCCCTCTTGCTGCTCAATTATTCCGCCTCTTCACTCTGCAGGGCCTCCTCACTGGTATGTCTGTATAACCTTTCCTCCTCCAAATCCTCCTCACCCAGCTGTTGTGCTTCCTCAAGTACAGTTCTGACTGTGTCACCCTCCTGCTCAAGTTCTTTTAAATGGCTCCGTGCTGCCTATTGGCAGAAGACCAAACTCAGATACGATCTTGACCAAACCCAGCTTTCCAGCCTCATCTCCCATAAAAGCCAATAGCACTTCGAGCTCCCCAACAGGATTTTTCTTATGCTCCAACAGGACTTCTCCCAGTTCCCCCAGAAGTCCTCCTCATTTTCCCACTCCCCACATTTGCTCAGGACAAGTCTACTGCCTATAATGTCTCTCTCTTCCCTTGCAACTTGCCAAATTCCTACCCTTCTTTCAAGGACTTGCTCAAATGCCGGTTCCTCTGGGAAAACCCACCTAGAAGTGTGATCTCTCTCTTCAAGCCCTTCTAACACTTTGGATCTTTCCTATAGCATCTATACCATTCTACCTGGCATCACAGTTATGTTTACACTTGCCTGAGCCATTCGCATTCTCTCCCTTCCCTGGTTAGAAATCCTCTGAGGATTGGGATTATGCCTCAGCCATTTCTGTGGCCCCAAGTGCCCAGCACCATACTGCAAGGCTTCTACCTCCCCAGAGGTTAGCTTTACCCCTGAGCCAAGGAAGAAGTAAGTCACCATATGTTATCATTGGTTGGTACTGTGCCGGCTCTAGTTGTGGGGATATTTACAGTGTTTTCCTGGTGTTCATAGAATTCGTTACTAAATTACTTATAATTACCCTTTTCAAATAGGACCCTACCCCAGGGACTAAATCAGGACTAGAGGCCCCTGATTATGCTCCAATATTTGCCATTAGGCAATGGTAAGAAATAAAAGTACAAAACGTCTACAGCTTCCCAAATGCTGTGACTCATCATATCACATCACATATCACATCGGCCAGTGTGGTCAGGGGCTAGGCTGACAGGCAAACTTCATTAACAGGACTCCCAGGAACTAAACTGAGAGCCTCAAGGAAGAGACACTCTCTCCCCCAGCACCAAATCTAGCACCTGCTCTGTGTACTTGGATGCCTACATGGATGTATGGCAAAGGAATTTATTTGAAAGGGACAGTAGAGTCCTATCCAGAGACCTAGCATGGCACCCTTACCCAGGTAAATTTCTAATTTAAAAATGAAAAATTTGAGGTGCCTGGGGGTTCAATCGGTTAAGCATCTGACTCTTGATTTTGGCTCAGGTCACACTCTCACAGTTCGTGAGAGCAAGCACCTTGTCAGGCTCTGCACTGACTGTGTGGAGCCTGCTTGAGATTCTCTCTCTCTGCCCCTCCCCTGCTTGTTCAAGTGCACTCTTACGCTCGCGCTCTATCTCTCAAGACAAACATTTAAAAAAGTGAAAAAATTGAGTTAAATTCAATAGAGATTTATCAAATTCCTGGAGCAGTGGTTTTCAAAGAGAGAACGCTTAGAGTGCACCTGAACATAATGCTGGAGCTGGGAACCATAAATTGACTATCAGTCACTCCCCACATAAGGCTTCTTTACACCCAAGTTTGAAAACTACTCTTTAGTGGCAAGAACTTCACACAGTCTAGTGCTTAGAAGGAAGACTCCAGAAAGAAAAAATGACATTGCCTCATCATTATTGCTAGTCATCTCAGCTAATCGAGGGAATAAGTTACAATCTGGAATTTTGAAAAATAAATCATTACATCTCGACATACACAAAATGATCAGGTTAACAACTTGCTTACAAATAAATTTGCTTTATATTTTATAATTTGGAGAGGTGCCTTGTGGCTTAATTGGTAGAACATGTGACTGTTGATTTTGGGGTTGTGAGTTTGAGCCCCTTGTTGGGTGTGGAGATTACTTAAAAATTAAAATCTAGGGGCGCCTGGGTGGCGCAGTCGGTTAAGCATCCGACTTCAGCCAGGTCACGATCTCGCGGTCCGTTAGTTCGAGCCCCGCGTCGGGTTCTGGGCTGATGGCTCAGAGCCTGGAGCCTGTTTCCGATTCTGTGTCTCCCTCTCTCTCTGCCCCTCCCCCGTTCATGCTCTGTCTCTCTCTGTCCCAAAAATAAAAAAACGTTGAAAAAAAAATTTTTTTTAAATAAAATCTAAAAAAATAAATTTTGTATTTGAACAATAATTTCTCTCTCAAGAGGTAAATGTTTGCTTTTGTTAAATATTAGGTAAGCTATTATTTTTATTTATATTATGTTAATTTGGAGCAAAAACATTTTAGTGTAAATACAGACTGTATACAATTTCAGTATTGTGAAAACTGACCAGACTGGTATCATTCTGCTATTCATTCCACTCTGAAGATCCGTGGTGAGTCTCATCATATAAAAGCCATCTCAGAACCAGAATGCTTTACTGGCCTCCAACCAGGCCTAGAACCTAGTTGATAGCCAGAAGAAATAGGAAATGCCACATTTAATTAGAGCATTTAGTCTTTCCCCTTTGTAATAGCTGAAACGTTTTACTAGGTCTTTTGTAAAGCTTGTCACAAGATAGACCCAAGAATATGTTTAATTGGATAATGTGAAAATATTTACTTCCATATTTATTTACCTATGTCAACTGGAGGAAAAAAGAAAACAAACAAAAACTCCTGCTGTTAAACACTGAAAAAGTAGCAATATAGAAGAATTGTCATTTAGAAAATTAATGATTTCTTCAAAATTCCATCACTCTTTTGCAGATGGGTCTGATAAGTGAGATAGAATCAGAAAAACACAATTAAAACATCAACTACTACAGTGTGAACATATTCTCTAGGGAGACAGAAAATGCCCTGACATGTACGGAGGATTTATTTGCAACGCATAATGTCATCCCCCAAATCATTCCATAAACATATAGCATGAGCATTCTCCAAAGTGTTCGGACTGTTTTTTATTCATTCTTATTCCCATCTGGAGGAAGTGAAAACATACAATTCAGACAACCACATAACTTTTGAGAGCACCTTATGCCTGGAGAAAGATTATTTGCATTTAAGAGGTAGCATGAAAATTAAAGTTAAAAATGTGAAAGCCAAACTTTAAGATGTATTTATGGAGCACATTGTATCACCTACAATATTTTTAAATATTCAAGAACTCATTCACTGTCAAGAATAGCACCATGACAATTCACATATGAAAAGCGTCACTTCCAATGATTTTCTTCAAACCCAGATTTCGAGGGCTTGTGAAAATGAAGCAGTTTCAGCAAGAGCTGGTATGTCACATATTTTCTCAGCCCAAAATCTGTATTAACACATCCACAGAACCATACTACAGTAAACCCGTGGTTACGCAGAACCTTGGTAAGAACCATCCTCAACAATTTCCCCAATGACTGAAGATCTACTTCTTAAGTACCAACACCCTTTTTAAGAGCTTGACTCTGTGGCCCAGAAATCCTTCTAAAATATGACTGACTTCTTAAGCATTAAGTCTTATTATAAACACAACAATGCCCTCAAGATCTTAAGGCATGCAAGAAGATTTGTCTGTAATTAAAGCCCCAGTTTGCTTTTGGTCTTTTTCTTCCTTACTTTTATTTTTTTAATGTAGTTTTCAATTCTTATGGGTTTTTTGTCTCAGGAGTTTTGTTTTGTTTGGGGGGGGGGGTTCTTTTTTGGTCTCCTCTACATTTGTACTGCTCCCTGTTACTTTTAATTATTTACATATACCACCCCATCCCTTCTCCCATTCTAAATTATTGCTCCGTATCTGCTGTGCCCTTGGAACCCAAAAAACCCACTCGTTAGAACTGTGTGTAGAATGAAATTAATCAATTAAGTTCTTAATGAGGACCTACCCTCTGGTAAAAATATGTATTTAAAATTTGTTACATTTTTTTTGGCTTCTTGCAAACTTCCCAGATTCCAGGTGGGTCATAGATACAGGGGAAGTTATTAGATGGTCAAACTCTGGCTTCTGAGCGGTTAATATATGATGATAAGTGAAATTCATGGTGATGGCTCCAAAGTGCCTGAGTCTTCATACATAAAATATCTTGAATGTGATTTAGGTTTAAAGTATTTCATAAAATTATAATCCTTTGAAACTTGGTGGTTCACATCTGGAATGTATGGCAATATTCTGACGGATTTCAGATAAACCAGAAGCTGCCATTCCCAGATCACACACAAGAAGGGCCTGTCATACATTCCTGTTACAGCTTGAGTTCACCCTGGAATGAGGAGAGATAGACACCAAAGTCCCTAACAAACCCACCCTGCAAGACTAGTCTCTGCACTGAGAATGACCTGGCTCCTGCTCACATCTCCAACTGGCCTTGCCCCAAGTTCATTCCCCTCACACTCTGGGGTTCTGCCAACACAGGCTGCTCAGGCCTGCTTTCAGTTCCTCGAACACTTGAGGCTCACTTCCTCCAAAGGGCCTTTGCCCAAGAGTTCCCACTGCCTGGAATGTTCTCCCTCCCCAGGCCCTGCAACCACGGCCCAGTTTCCTCCTACTCAGCTTAATCATACTTCCTTAGGAGGGCCTGGCCGCTCTAACAGGTCAGCTCTGCTTACTACACACTCTAGTAGTTACAGGGACTTCTCCTAGGAGCCCTTATCAGAGTTGTAAGTTTTCATTTCGTTGTGTGTGGAATAGATTACCTAGAAAATAGAAGGTGCTCAATAAATATTTGTTCACTCCATGGAAGAAAGGGAACAAGGGCACTGTAGCCAGACTGGCCTCCTCATTGAGGTTAACATCAAGGCTTGCCAGGAGAGCAATTTCCAACAGCTTACCTTCACTTAATTGCTGCCAAGGCCCATGGGTCCCTCCACTCATTTCAAGAAAAGAATAAAACGAAGTACTCAACATTTAGCAGCACAGCAAGAAGCTCCACTGCTACATTCTGGACAGCATTGCATTCTTCCAAGGAAAAAAGAAAATCTCCCCAAATTTTGGAAACCTGGCCACACTGTCATCCATGCTGTCTGTAACATGTCTCTTGTTAATTTTCTTTTTTCTGGCTTTCATCTGAAGTAGCTCTCAGGTTTTGGCCATTTTGCGTCTTCTGGTTGCCATGGAAATAGCAAACACTGATCTCTTGGGGATTAAGAGGAGAGTAATGGGTTTCTCTTGGGGTTCTAGGGTTTTCCTCCTTTGATAGTATCTGTGAATTGAGAGAAGGTCGATTTGGAGGCAGTGGTTCTGGGTCACCAACAAATATTTTGTGCCTAGAATGTGCCAGGCAATTGTTGCAGGAATGCCTCCACCTCCAAACCACTGCACTAAAGATAAACATGCCTTGTCCCAGTTGCAGGCTCTTGGTTTATCCTCAAGTCAAGTTCAAACTGTTGAGCATCAACTATCCACTCTAAGTGAGAACCTTTACCTCTTCCCTCCAGGCACTTTCATGAAGCTTCAGATATTTTATACGGCTCTTTCTGACCCCCCGGAAAGTTGGGTTACAAAGAACCATACTATATACATTGTCAATTTTCTTTTGTCTTTCTCTGTTTCACAAGTAAGACAAGATTGCTGAACTTTCAGAGCAAGAAGTAAACATTTGATGTGACTTTTTGTTGTTGTTGTTGTTCCATAGTCTTCGTAGTTGATAGTTGCTCATACCCACCAAAAACTTGACCAGTAATAACTGACAAACTTCTAAAAATCTGGGAAAGGAAGAAAAGTGTTTGATTCCTCAATAGACAATGCCCACAATTTTACTTCCTTTCAGAATGGCTTCATTTCTTTCAGAAACCGAGAACTATGTGCATGTATATGGCTACATAAGTTTTGGTTTTTAACACAATGTATGGTATCCTTTATTATAATTTTCTTTCTTTAAAAAATTTTTTTTAATGTTTATCATTTATTTTTGAGAGAGAGAGACACGGAGTGTGAGCGGGGGAGGAGCGGATAGAGAGGGAGACACAATCTGAAGCAGGCTCCAGGCTCTGAGCTGTCAGCACAGAGCCAGATGCAGGGCTCAAACTCACAAATCGAATCGCGAGATCATGACCTGAGCCAAAGCCGGATGCCCAATGTACTGAGCCACCCAGGCACCCCTGTAATTTTCCATATCTCAAGTCACCAGAGAGTTTCCAAGTTCCCTGAAGGACGGACATGGAATATTCTAACAACTCCTGGTTTGTTCCTGTGTGTAAGTCAGGCCTGCTGCTTTTCCTCTGCCATCTAAGACACCATGTTCTGTAGAGCATCCATCTGATGGTTGGCTCGCCTCTGCACTCCCCACCCTCCCCAGCCTTCTTTGTAAGGCTTCTACCTTACAAATATGTTTGAGCAAGGCCACATCTCCACACTAAAGATATTCCTCTCAATTTACAATTCAACCATTAGAGATTTGGTTCTTTGGACCTTAATGAGCCCCCTTTGAAAAATATCACTATCCCCTGGAAGGCTAAGACTTGAAGCCATTACCATTTTATAATCCCAAGGAATTCGTTAAACTGACTGCCACCCCCTCCGCCCAGCCCCCATAGAAAATTAAATTCAGACAGGCACTGTAGGGTGGTCCTAATAGAGGGTGTCTGGGGTGTGGGTGGGGAGCATTGAATGAACATCACTAATTTCAAAATGTTACCTTGGGTTTCCCATTCTTCAATTCATGTCTGTCCTTGAAGTTTCCCTTTCCTTTCTTTTCCCCATCTTGTACCCCAGGTTCTTCTACCTCTGTTCCTCTTACCTAGGTTTATCTCTGTGTGTGCAAATGCCTCTGCGTCCCCCAGGTCTTTGTCTTGACACCAACTTGTCTTGCGGTGTAACCAAAAAAAAATTAATTCAGATTACCTCTTGGATGATTTAGGTATTTTCAGCTTCATTAACAGCTAATCACCACACAATGGATTACTCAACCAGGGTTTGAAATATGCCTCCAAGGTGGCTAGACTAACTGGAATGATCGTGTAAGGGGACTTCAGGAGGGTATCATATACACACAGCTATTATGTCTTTGTGGGAACATGTGTTTGCGTATGAATTGTCTGTGCATGTTTTTGGCAGGTCCCCTTTCTTATTCTCCATTCCCTGCCCCCTCCCCCACCCTAGCCTCTGCCAGGTCTGCCTACAGATCCCTCAGTCATGAAGCCTCCCGGAGAGCAGTGAGAGCTCATTAGGTCTAGCAGCCTCCTGAGAGGAGTGTCCCAATGTGCCCGCAGGTGAGCCAGACAGGCCAACTGCACCCTAACAGGGTTCAGAGGCTGGCTGGGAAGTGAAAGATGTGTAGCCAGAAGGCTTGGAAAAGTGCCACTGGGGACACAGCCAGGTATCTTGCCGCCCTCAGAAAATGTTCCTCTTGCCTTACCCTGAGGAACAAATTACCATCCAACATAGAAGTGTGACCTTGGAGCCGAAGTTTTATGTGGACTTTTTCTCCAACCACTGAAAATATTCTGTTTGGGGATGAGGGTTTGGTCGGTGTGGGAGAAGATGAGACCCACCCCTACATACATATATACAACAGATCGCTGACTCCAACAATGGCTTTGACCAAAGCCAGCTCAGCCTAAGTGGTGGCATACTGAGGTAGGCATCCACATGCAGGTTCTGTTTTTACAGATCTGGCACCAAACACCAAGTCCTCTGGCCACACAAAGTGCTCTGTGGGCAGGACTAGCTGTTTGCCCTCGCCAGAAACCACTTTCATGGCTGGTTGGATTTGTGAGGGATTTTTCTGCTAACATTTGTCAATGACCATTGTCAGGTGTTGCTAGGGTTGCAGGAGAAAGGTTTCACTTGATTGGCTGAGCAACTGTATTCTGTAACCAATCCAAATGCTGTGCCTGGGGGAGGGGAACTCAACATGATAGAACAATATCAAGCATAGGCAGACACATTCCGGGTACTAATAAGGCGTCTGGAAAAATGGAATTATAGTGTGCAGGAATCCCTTGCCCTTCTATAGTTCCAGCCATGGCTTGGTTGCTGTTCAAACTGTTCCAGCCTAAGTTAAAGTCATTCCCACTGATTGGAGGATATCAAGATTTCAAAACCGGGGAGTAGCAATTGTGAGGAGGAAGTAAAACTCCTTGCTCATTGTGTTTTACAGCCTTCCTTAGTAAAACTGCTGAATTGTAATTTAAAATATTCCACCCTTTCAAATAAATTAAGTGCAGCCCTTAAAAACAGGAAATGAGAGAGGCGCACACGTATTGTCAACTAAACATTCACAGACCTTGTACCACAGAGCAAAGTTGAAAGTCACAGAACAGTCCTGTGAATTCACTTTAGAAGAATGACAACAAGGGTCACCACCAAGGGAGACGTTCTGCCTCTGGCAGTGCACTCTAGGGCTGAAACCTGAATGCTAATTAGAAAACAAATGAAAGACAAACATCAGCTTGAAGGGAAATTTGGATCTCAGAAGATCACAGATATTGTGAGATTCAGATAAACCTTATGGTACTAAGGAAAAGTTAGAGGATACTTGACGGTAGCAATGGCTGCCCCCCTCCCTTCAGAAAATATAACTGCTAGTCAGCCAGATGTTCCTGCCGAACTCTGGTAAATATATAAAAAGAATTATCTTGCCTAAAAAGTAAGTGAAGCTTCTGTACAGTACTGATTTCCCATTCAGTTATCAGTATAATCACCAAACTTTGGCATTTTTATTGTCAGTTTTTATTCAGTCACAAGAAAAGTTTCTTTAGTCTTCTTCCTTACCATGCCTCTCCCTTTGTTCTCAGACCAGTTCCTTAGAAGATGGAGGGGCAGAATACAAGAATACAGAGAGGGGCGCCTGGGTGGCTCAGTCGGTTAAGCGTCCGACTTCGGCTCAGGTCATGATCTCACAGTTTGTGAGTTCGAGCCCCGCGTCGGGCTCTGTGCTGACAGCTCAGAGCCTGAAGCCTGTTTCAGATTCTGTGTCTCCCTCTCTCTCTCTGACCCTCCCCTGTTCATGCTCTGTCTCTCTCTGTCTCAAAAGTAAATAAACTTTAAAAAAAAAAATTAAAAAAAAAAAACAAGAATACAGAGAGGAAGAGAGGAAGGGCGCAAAAGAGAAGGGGGGTGGTGGTGGGAAGGAGGAAGGAAGGAATAGGAGAGAGAGGGAGAAAAGGAGGGAGGAAATAAAGAAGGAAGAAAGAAAGGAAGAGTCAGAGGAAAGAATCAGTGTATGCTTCCCATGGGTCCCATCCAGAATTATCCATTTCTCTTATCCAACCCAGGCTCTTCTGCTTGTAAAGGACCCTGCAGCCCAGCCAATCCAACTGAGCCAAGTGAGTTTCAGGCTGAAACAGGGTTTCAAGGTTCTGCATTTTACTTTATATACATTTTGAAGTAGCTCAAAGTGAA
Source organism: Prionailurus viverrinus (assembly GCF_022837055.1). NCBI lineage: Eukaryota > Metazoa > Chordata > Mammalia > Carnivora > Felidae > Prionailurus > Prionailurus viverrinus. The sequence goes on along the minus strand of NC_062561.1, from coordinate 129,748,677 downwards.
AAAAAGAAAAAAAAAGATTCCAAGACTGGGTTTTGGATACTTTCACCTCCCACTCCCATTGGTATTAAGAAAAATATGCAGGAGCAGAAAATGGTCTTGGGGAGGGTTGGCAACAGGACAGCTTCACAACCCTCCCCACCACTTTCGGGTACCCACTTAAGTCCACCCACATGGCTGGCCAGGGGGACCGACCTAGCTGACTTCACCCAAGATCCCTGAGTGCCTCAATGGAGACCGTAAAATAGCAGGAATCACTATTCCAAAGGAGAAGAAACTTGGAGAGTATTTTTGGTTCCCTTTTTGGTTGCATGTGTTGCTAAATGCAGATATTTGTGCTGTTGGCAACATCTTAGGAAATGATTTAACCTACTTGCATAGCCAGGCATAATTTATCATGTGGCCCTGTGACTCTAACCCCATTCATTTCTCCCTTTTGATTACTTCAATCATGTTTGTGTATGAATTACTCAAGACATATCTTTGTTTCAGAGACCCTGAAATTGTACTTGATTTTTCTAACTCAGAACCTAGACTTCCCTCATCCTGACCTTATCTGCTCTCTTCAGGAATAGATCCAGGAGGCCAGGAAATCTTACCACCCACATCTAATCTTCATACTCAAGCAACTGGACGAGGACTGGTGGGTCAGGAAACTCATCGTTAGCCTAGATCCTCTCCAGGCCTGGCAGGCACACCCACATAGTCATTGGGGAATATTCTCCAGGGTTAAAACCACCTAGAGCTTTGCTAATTGGTGCTCTCTCTCCATAGTTCATATTTCCAGATAATTTCCAGTGAGAATCATACAATCAGTAACCAAAGGAATTGGTTATAAAAACCTAGAGGATCAATGAAACCCAAAAATCCAACTGCTTGTTTCAACCTGTAGTCAAACAGCAAAAATCATCCACTCAAGTCTCACCCCTTTTCTATCCTGAATCAGTCTCTAATAAAGAAGGAAATCATTTCAGTGATTTAAAAAAAAAAAAAAATAGAGGACAGAAGACACAGAAGGCCCAGGGTAACCCACAACTAAATGAGCAGTTTCACAACATTAATGATCCCAGGAAAAGATGGAATCAGAGAGGGAAAGACACGTAAGGGAGTTGGCATGATAGTTTGAAAGACCACATTCAGCCCACACCCTCAAGAAAGTGTCTAAGAGAAAGTAGGCCAGAACAACAATGAAGATAGGGTGAAAAAGATGTGAGTTTAGTTTTCAAAATGTCATGTCCGTATTGAGTGTCCCTTAGGTCCCAAAAGGAAACAAAGGGAGAAATCAAACAGCTTTAGTGACAACACAGCATTTGGCAAAGAGTCTGGGGTGCAATCGGGAAGATGTGGAGCCCAGTAACAGGTTGAAAGAATCACAACAGGTTGAATGTCTCTTCAGCTGGTCTCTATTTTTCCAAGTTCTGCTTTACTCATTGCCGACCATTCCCCTCTTCAATCTGCTCTTAATTTTGCCCCATGCTGTCACTGACACCTGGGTCTCTCTGTAGATTTCTTTCCTTTAGTTCAATTTCTTAAAGCCTTTGTGGGGAAGACTTCATCCATTCATGCCATACATTCAAACTGTTTATAATATGATTTCTCAATAACATATGATTAATTAATTAAAAAAAAAACATTTGTGATGCTCATAAGCCAAAGGACTGACTTGATAGCATAACATGACTTTGACCAGGTGGTGACTCTTTCCACCAATAAAACAGAAGACTCGGTCTATGGAGCATGTGACTCTTGATCCCAGGGTTGTGAGTTTGAGCCACATGTTGGGTGGAGAGATTACTTAAAAATAAAAAATAAAAATCTTCGCAACGAAACAAACCGAAAACAGAAGTCTTGTTATTGTAGTGCAAAGTAGCAAGGGAGGTCTAGAATTTGTTTCATCCTCTGGGATACTGAGAGTGAGTGTTTACAAGTCACCAGGTTTTCCTCAGTTGTTCCCAAAAATGCATGTAAATAGATGTTTTTTTCAGGAAGACACATCTATTGCAATTAAACCAGTGAAGCTTTGAGTGTTTTTGAGACTACAATAGATTTTTGGGTACACCATTTATTGAGATCAATGTGCTTTGTTTAGGTCACAATAACCATAAAAGAAAACACTGATAAATCAGACTTCATCAAAATAAAAAAACTTCCCATCACTAGAGACCATTAAGCAAATGAATAGGCAAGGGGCGCCTGGGTGGCTCAGTTGGTTGGGCACCAGACTTCAGGTCACGGTCTAGCGGTTTGTGGGTCTGAGCCCCGCATCGGGCTCTGTGCTGACAGCTTGGAGCCTGGAGCCTGCTTCAGATTTTGTGTCTCCCTCTCTCTCTGCCTCTCCCCGACTCATATTCTGTTACTCTGTCTCAAAAATGAATAAACATTAAAAAAAAATTTTTTTTTTAAGAAAATGAATAGGCAAGGGACTCCTGGGTGGCTCAGTCTGTTAACTGTCTGTCTCTTTGACTCCAGCTCAGGTCTTGATCTTGCAGTTTGTGATATGGAGCCCCTGTCAGGCTCCGTGCTGAGAGCAGGGAGCCTGCATGGGATTCTCTCTCTCTGCCCTTCCCCCGCTAGCAATCTCGTTTTCTCTAAAAAATAAATAAATAAACATTTAAAAAATAAAATGAGGAGCACCCGGGTGGCTCCCTCAGGTAAGTGTCTGACTCTTGGCTTCCGCTCAGGTCATGATCTCATAGTTTGTGCGTTGGAGCCTCCTATGGGGCTCTGCACTGACAGCCCTGAGCCTGCTTGGAATTTCTCCCTGTGTCTCTGACCCTCCCCAGCTTGCTGGCTCTAAATAAATAAATAAATAAATAAATAAATAAATAAATAAAAATTTTAAAAAATTTAAAGGAAAATTAATAGGCAAGTCATGGACTGAAAGAAAATATTTGTGAAACATAAACTCCACAGAGGACATCAGTCCAGAATGTATAAAGGACTCCCACTGAACAATAAAGACAAAGAAAATTTTGAATGAACAGAAGTTTTGAACAGATACTTCACAAAAGAAGATGTATGAATGACAAATAAGCACATGACAACGTGTTCAATGCCCTTATTCATTGGGAAACGGCAAATTAAAACCACAATGAGGCATTACTACACCCTCACCAAAATGGTTTAAAAGTAAATAGGCTAACAACATTAAATGTCAGCAAAGATGGGAAGCAACTGGAACTCTCCTACATTGTTGGTGGGAATACAAAATGGTGCACCCACTTTAGAAAGAGGAATGGCGGTTTCTTTGAAACAAAACACACATTCATCCTGTGATTCAGCAGTCAACACAAATGGGTCTTTTCCCACAAATGGGAAATGAAAACATAAGTCTTTAAAAAGGCTTTTATAAAAATGTTCCCAACAGCTTTAGGCACAATAGCCAAAAACTGAGTATGGCCCAGGTATCTATGAGCAGGGAATAGCTACACACACTGTGGTATAGTCATATAATGGATACTACTCAGCAACACAATGGAACAGATGAATTAGTGTTACACGATAACATGACTGAATTTCAAAAACAGTATGCTGAGTGAAAGAAGTCTTACATTAAAAAGTTCATCCTATTTGGTCCCACTTACATGAAATTCTAGAAGAGGCAAAACTAATCTGCAGTGACAAAACTCAAAAAAGCGGTTGCCTCTGGGAAGGGAAGTAAGGGTGAGGATTGACGGGAAGTGGCACGAGGGAACTTTCTGGGATGATGGTAATGTTCTATGTGTTTACAGAAGCTTGGGAACACAGGTATACATTTGTCCAAACTCAGAAAATGTGCACTTAAGATTGTACATTTCATTGTATATAAATTTTACAACAGAAAAAAAGAAAGGAAATATTGAAGTTTTTAAGTGGAAATTGATTGATGCTTACAATCTACTTTGAAAGGATTAATAGAGGAGGGATGTACAGATATGTGATAAAATAAGAATGGTTAAATGTTAAGGGTAGAATCTATGACTAGATGGTGGGGCATATGGATATTCACTGTAAAATTCTTTCAACTTTGTTTGGAAACACTCATAATAATGTGCTGGGGAGAGACATCGATATGCTAGTCTGACCTGTGGATTCTCCTCAGTTGTTTGTCAGATCTGAATGCTCTCTCTCTTAATATTCATATTAAATTATAAATAGGGTAGATAAAGGCTTGGATTTGGAAGAATCTCACATCTGAGCTCTCTTCCTTTTCAAATCTAGTCTTTCGTACCTTTTTATTTTAGCAGACAAAAGAAGCCAGGAAATGGTTATTATGAGAGGAAGGGAGGGGGAGAGACCTGTGACCCTAAAAAAAAAAACCACAAAAAACTCCTACTGCAAAATATTGAATATCAAGAGCAGGCACGCACTCCAGACTAGCAGAATCAAGAAATTAATGAAAACACCCAGACTGCATCCTCAGAACCACTGAGGAATGATAATTACAGACAGTATTTCTGGAGCAGATACATAACCTTGATTCCCAGGACACCCCCTAAAGCAGTCTAATAGTATGCTATTTGTGGAAGGTTTTTCCACCTTTAATAACAGAGAAATAATGTTAGAAGGAAAGAAATCCCTTATTTAGCCACTGGGGTACCATTACTAAGCCCCAGCTGAAGGCCCCCTTAAAAGCATCCATATGGTAAAAGAACATGTTTCCCCACGAAATCAAAACTGAGTACATCTGAGACTTTTGAACATTTTTTTCCTTGGATCTTAAAATGGATTTGTGCATATTTGTGAAAAAAAATTTTATGATGTGCTATCTTCCAAAGTGAATGGTTATTTATAATTCATAAAAGACCTGAGCACAGGAAAATTCTTCCCTTTTATTAGCCCTGTAAAGTTAGACCAGCTGATCTTTTAGTGCATATTACAGACATCAAATTCTCCGTCTGGTTGAAGTTTCTCTCTTCGCACTAAATGCAAAGAGGCAGGGCTACTGAAGCTGTTGTTCAAAAGCTGGCGGGGTCCAAATCTCTTTTGATTAAATGTTAAGTAAACAAAAAATCACTCTCAGAGCTAGTCTCTAAAGACACAAAAGGGAAAATACTTGGAATGCTAAACATGCTTTTTAAATCTTGCACAGCCTTTATAAAATACAATGGCATATTTTTTTAATGGATTTTCTTTTCTATTTTCAACATTTAGCCATCATCTTTGGACACAGTTGCCACATCATTTCCTCTCAGCTGCTGCTGGCTGCCTGTGAGTCATAGTACAGGTCCATGAGCAGAAGTGACTTGAGCAGGAGAGCACGGGCACCAGGGATTTGGACCCATTACAGGGAGCCCTGCTGCCAAGGGCTCCCACCCAACTGCACCTGCACATCCCCATCATGATATCATAGAAAGTTATTTCCCTAGACGAATCCAGCTTTCTTAGCTCACCCGGCCAGGACCACGTCCACCTCAATGACTAGCATGCCATGGACCCACATAAGAGGGTTTCACAGAATTCTTAGAGATCTACATTCATTCTGATAATAACACATGGTTTTGCTTTCTTTGAAGTTCCCTGCCCTCTAATATTCCAGATGAGCCTTTTAAGCTCCATGATAGAATTATCTGGAGATAGAAACTCTTTCTGTATTCTGACTTTTAAGTACCTTGACTTTAAATTTAGATTTCTGTCAAATACAAAAAGGCAACTCACTTATAGGACAGGATCCTTGGCCAGAAAGGATCACCTTGGCTTGAAGGGACAGGGGTAAATGATACAAATGCTTTTTGAGCAAGTTTTTCACCATCTCGTGCTGCCTGACTCAGAAGATAAGAATGAGGAGATCTCAGCCTTTCGAGGATACGTCAGCTTGCACTATGTAGAACCAGCAGTGGGAATGGAAAAGGCAATATTTATTCTGAGGGCCCTGACAACATCATCATTAAGTCATTTGTCCACTCCTCAGTGGTTTGCATTTTACAAGATCCAGAATGAGAGAGGCCCATGAGCTATAATTCTAGGCCTCCTTTCCCCCTTCTACCCTCACTCTCATTCAGCATTAAGCACTGCTCAAAAAAAGCTAGAAAGATGACAAAACTAAATATGCAATCATACTAGTTTTAACTTAACACTTCCAGAATTTATTTGCCTATCACATAAATGAAATCTTTCTCCAGCCATTCCTTGCCATCCCCCACCCCCGCAAAACATCATTACATAACCCAATGTTAATTAATTATCTCCTGTGTCCTGTGCCTCTCACCTGCCCTCCATTCATCCACCCATGCTACAAATATTCCTGGAGTACTCACCACCCTCCAGGCCCTATTGTGGACATGAGAGGCAAATAATTTCTAATCCTTGCTTTTAGGGAGCTTACAGTCATATAGAAGATGGTCTCGTCTGTGTCTCCTCTGCCTTCATTGACTTTCATTAACTTTCTGCTGCTACTCCATCAGGACAAGAAAACAGGAGATCTTACTTTGCTCAGACAATGCCCCTAGGTTCACGAAATTTGCCTACCCCATTTTCTTTGCTTGCGACCCACCGGGTCTGGGGAAACCTGATATGCAGTCGTCATGAAAAAAAGTAAAGTTTACTGCAGTGGGAGCAAATGTCAGGACATATTTTGGACAGGGCACACAATAGTGCCAAATACTCACTCTACACCGAGTACAGTGTATTTGATTTTCTCTCCCCTTTCTAGGCTACTCACCTCTCCTCCAGAACTAGGGGTTGCAGTTCACTTGGCTAATCACCCCTTTGCGTCCTTCAGTCCCATTATCTCTCTCGTCTCCAGAGATGAGCCATGGGATCCTTTCTCTGTGGAGGCCCTAAAAGTGTAGCTTCCTTAGCCAACATCCACTGAGCTGTGTTCTTTGACATAGTGATATACGTTTTTGGGAATGGGTGTGTAACTGAGTCAGAAAGAAACCTCACTGAAGGAGAGGATACCAAGAAGGTACCCAAGGCTTCCCCTTCTGCTACAATCAGCAAAACCTCTAACACTAGGGTTTGTTTATCACGTTTCACAAACAGACCAGAAAAACTCCCTTGGCTAGTACTCCTTGAAGAAGTTTCCAAGCTTTCACCCTCCTGGGTAAGGCTGGAGGTCCCCGCCTGCTGTCTGCATCTCACGGAGGCTGGGTTCCAGGTATGCAAATATGTTACTGGTGAGTCAAGCCCTGGCTCCTCTCAGCCCCAGAGGTTGGAGAACAGAGCCTAAGGCAGCTGGGGCAGCCACTTGAGAAAGATAACTCAGTGTTGCTCATGGCTGGGCTGATAAGAGTCTTCCGGGGAGGTGACTAAAGACAGCGCCCCCTGTTTGCCTAGAGACCAAAAATTCTGGTCTGCTCCTCAGCCCCATGTGCTGGTACTTGGTGCAGAGGCCTGTCCCAGTCCTCGAGTTTTACCCTTATCCTCAAAACCCCCAACCTTCCAAGTCAGGTTCTCCCTCACCCCTCATTCCTGCTCACCCTGCACCAAAGGTGAACCTTTCTGTCAGGTCCTCTGCCCTGTGTTTATGACTTTCACTTTGGGCAGCACTAGCCCTAGATTTCCATAGCCGCTTCACCCTTGGTTGCTTAGCCCACAGGCTTCAACAGAATATACTGCCATCCACTTAAGTAATTTTAAATTTTCTGGTAGCTCATTGTTAAAAGTTTAAAATAAACAGGTAAAATTAGCTCTTTTGCCTCCAAAATTTTTAAATTATTTTAAATGGCTTTATTGAAATATAATTCACATACCATATGATTAACCCATTTCAAAATGTACAACTGAGGGGCGCCTGACTGGCTCAGTTGGTGGAGCATGCGACTCTTGATCTCAGGGACGTGAGTTCAAGCCCCACGTTGGGTGTAGAGCTTACTTTTAAAAAATTAAAAATTAAAAATTAAAAAAATAATAAAATAAAATATAATGTACAACTAAACAAAAATTTAAAGATAATAAATAAGTAAAAAAGAAATAAAATATACAACTGAATATATTCACTGAGCTGTGCAACATTGCCAAAATCAATTTTAGAACATTTTCGTCACTTCGTGAAAAAAAAAAAACAAAAAACATACCCATTAGCACTCACTTCCCATTTCCCTCCAAACCACCTCCCCTCCCCCCCAGCCCTAAGCAACCACTCCTGTACCTTTTGTCTATGGATTTGCCTATTGGCCACTTCATACAAGTGCGATCACAAAATGTGTGCGTTTTTTGCATCTGGCTTCTTTCATTTAGCATGTTTTCAAGGTTCATCCCTGTTGAAGCATTCACTGTAATAATATATTTTGTTTAACTGAATCTATCCCAAATATCATTTCAACATGTAGTCAATCTTAAGAGCAATTAATGATGTTTTTGGCATCCTTTTTTTAGTATAAACTCTTTTGAACTTTAGTGTGTATTTTACACTTACAGCCATCTCGTCAGACCAGCCACAATGCACCCTCTCAATAGCCTCCTGTAGCTGGTGGCTACGGTATTGAACAGCACAACCCTAGCTAGATACCTCTCTGTTACTCCTTTTGTATTTTTATTTTATTAAAAAAATTTTTTTTAACATTTATTCATTTTTGAGAGACACAGAGAGACAGAGCATGAATGGGGGAAGGGCAGAGAGAGAGGGAAACACAGAATCCAAAGCAGGCTCCAGGCTATGAGCTGTCAGCACAGAGCCGGACATGGGGCTGGAACTCACGAACCTTGACATCATGACCTGAGCCGAAGTCGAACGCTTAACCAAGTGAGCCATCCAGGCGCTCCTGCATTTTTATTTTTTAAGTTTATTTATTTATTTGAGAAAGTTTATTTATTTTGAGAGAGAGAAAGAGAGAGAGAGAGAGAGAGAGAGAGACAGCACGAGTGGGGGACGGGCAGAGAGAAAGGGAGACACAGAATCTGAAGCAGGCTCCAGGCTCCGAGCTGTCAGTCCAGATCCTGATACGAAGCTCAAACCCAGAACCTCGAGATCATGACCTGACCAGAAACCAAGAGTTGGACACTTAACCAACTGAGCCACCCAGGTACCCCTGTTACTTTGGAAAAACAGCAGCTCTCTCTGTTCACCACTGCACTCCTGCATGCCCTCTCTACCCCATCAGCACCTACACCATGGCTTACAGGTGGCTTTAGGATTTTAAGGCAAACTCTACATTGTACTGTTAAATTCCCCCTTTGCATCCGTTGTAGAGAGCCCTGAGCTCATGCTCCCACTTGGGCAGTAGCCGCTGAAATTAATGCCTCCACACAGGTAACCGGAGCTCACTCTTGCTCATTCACTTTCCTCACCCAGACGCCATGGTTGGACGATGTATTTTGCTAAGTGAAACTTTCTGCTGAAAAGAAAACAAACAAAACAAAAAAACTTAACAAAATTTAACAAAAGAAACTTTTCTCTTTCTTTTTAAAAACAAGCCTGTCATTTCTTAATTTTCTCCTTGGTACATTTTCCAGCCATTGTTTTGCTAATAATAGCTCTAAGCACACAAATAAAGCTCACTGGTAGTGGTAGATTTGGGAAAATTGCTACAAGCTTCCTGACAGCTTTATCCTGCTCCTGTCAGCCATTTCCCCCAAGAAAATGGACATTTAATCAGTGTGAGGCTGCATCTTATTAGCCTGGCTCATCAGCTTTCACCTCCTTCCAGGCTCCAGAGAGAAGGCAGAAACCTGCAGCGCTGCCCCCCACTGCCCAGAATGCAGGGATTTCAACAGGAAGCGGCACCTTCATGAATCAAGTACATTATTCATTTCAGTGTGGCTACGTCTTTATGGTAACCTGTAAGTTATTTCTAAACATTTGTGATTCTGAAGATTGGCACATGGAAATGTTTGAAATTACCTTTTTGAAAGAAAAGCTTACAAAATTGGGGTTATGTAGCCCACAAAATGGAAGATTGAGGGCAGATTTTAATATGTACAAATTTATTTGGGGCCTAAGAATAGCAGTATCAGCATCTTATTTCTCCTTGGAACAGGAGAGAGAAATGAGCTAAGGATGCTGGAGGAGAGATTTAGGGTTGACTTCAGGAAGAACTCCTGTTGAGAACATTGAAGAGCTGGACAATCTCGCAAGAGGAGCTTCAGAGTTTTGGTTAACCTTCATTCTGCCAACATTTACTGGGCACCTTTTGGGGATTTCCTGGTTGTGTCTAATTCTGTCCCAGAGCTAAATCAGGAAGATTTCACCCAAATGCTTTTCTGGACTCTGGCTTTCCTCACAAAGTAATGCTCTCTCCCCCACTGCCCCCATCCCCATGCCAACCCTCTGCCCCCAAGAACTTCTCATCTTAATCTCAGCCACTTAGGAAGGTTCACAGAGCTCACAGTCCTGGAGCACCTCCCCACCGCCCCCCCCCCCCCCCCGCTCCCCGCACACACCTACACAAATACCAAAAACAACAACAAAAAACCCTTTTAAAATAAAGAATTATTCTGAAAGCAGAAAATCAGACCCACTACATTAGTCAAGACTTAGGCCTCTTGATCAAATAGCCACTCATAAGGCAATGGCATTTTGAGAGAAGCAGGCAGAAATGGTGGCCAGCTCAGAGGTTTGGTGACTCCCTGTAAGTTTGTTTATATTGCCTAGCTCTTTTACTCAACTAAAACTTTCTTTGCTGCAGAAAATGGCCTCACCATTGCCATTCTAGGATTCCCTGTATTCGGCCTCACCTAACAACTGATTGACTATCTATCCAGAACAGTGAAAACACCCAGTGCTGCAGGGAACGGCATAAAATTTCATCATGGCAGCGATGCCCTGTTCAATGAATTGCAGAGAACCAGATCTTCTCGTGTGCACCTGGGTATGAATCCCTGACTCGGTGACCTCCGTTTGGAATCTGTTTTCCCATTGGAATCAATTTATCCTTCATGAGATGGAGGCACCTAACCTTTCTTAGGGACGCATGCCTAATTCCACAGAACTCTGGAGTGACTTCAGTTGTTTATATGGCAATCTTGTGTGATCCAAGCATCTCCACTACTGCTGTCATTTTAAGGCCATTTGAAACATCGTTAAGAGTCCTGTTTTTTATTATTTTTTAAAATTCTCCTCATGCTCATTTCCACATGGAAGGAATTCTTATGAGGTAATAGGGTGGTGGGGAGACAGCCTGCTTTAGCTCCTGCTAGTTATTCCATGTTATGCCCCAGTGGATTATTTGCATCTGGTCTCTACTTGTTAACATCAATGGGCTATGTTTGCATAACTAGATTGAATTATAAAAGGACTTCCATTTTGAATAGTTAACTCTCACCAAACCAAACCAAACCAAACAAACAAACAAATAAATAAAATAGAGAGTCTAAGCTAGAGATACCAGCCTGGAGAAACCTGTGCTGGGAAAAAAAAAAAAAAATCTCCTAAAGTCTGTCACAAAGCCTTTCTGGTTTCAATTTCCCCTCTCCTTTTGAAATAAGATCCAGTACCCCCAGACCTCCACCCAGAATAAAGTTGCTGGGACTTGGCAGGAAGTGGCATGGCAGACCACCCAAGAATTAGGGGCATCTGACGTGGATGGGAAAAGTTAAACAAAAATCTGAAGATGATGTCAAGTAGATGAGAATGAGTCATCGATGCTCTGGCTCCCATTTCTCTCCAGCCAAGATCCTTGTGCTGAAGCATACAGTTAACCCTCCAGCTAGCAAGAGCTGGCCTAAGTCCCTTTCCAGTTCCTACCTTAGCCTCCAGGCAGTGTACAACTAGCCCTTTCGAAAGACCTCCAACGCTTTCAAGTTCTTGAGAAAGGTTCCTGTTTGCTAAACTCCTCAGGCTGTCTTCTGTCAACACACACCTCTTTTCCTTTTACTCACACACATTTCCTTATCACCGTCTGATGTATTTTGTCCCTTCCAATACACCGTGAGGTTCTAAAAGGCAAACAAGTCTGGTTCCACCTCAGTGCGCCCGGCACCTCCATGCCAATACCTGGGACAGAGCAGTTACTCAATCCGCATCCCTGGGCTTTAATTACTTACTTGTTTTATTATCACCCCGGATCAAAGTTCTCTCTTTTAGATTGCAAGATTCAAGAGGGCAGGACCTCAATTAGTGAAAAGTACAAGTGACTTCCTGCCAGGGTCAGCGTCACTGGTATGTGAATGAAGCAACTACATGGGGGGGGGGGGGGGTGATTTGAGGGGTTCTAGAAACACCCTTCCACCCCCTCACCTCCTGAAATTTTAATAAATGACACCTTTTCACTTAAGGTTCTGAGTCTTATTAAGATACGAATTCCCCTGGCAGACTAACCTGATAAGTTATCTGTGGTTTACAGTAGATAAAAGAAAGACATTGAGCCTAGGGAAAGGAGAGCTTACTCGGAAAGGTAGGGGAAATGTGGCACAGGAAGCTGGGGTGTCAAATGGCCCCATTCACACCAAAATCTCTTCAATAATGTGTGATGGTGGTGTTGACATGAAGAATTATTCTCCTTCCAAAGGCCAGCCCCTCTGACTCCTTATGTAGCGATTAGAATATAAATAAGGATGGGGGACAAAAAGAGCACTTATTATGCCCCAGACAGTGCTCAAAACACTTAACCAATAGTAACCCATTGTACCCTCCACCTCTCTGAGCTTGGCCCTATTACCATCCCAGTTTTGCATGTGAGGAAACCGAGGCATAGACAGAAGGTGACAGACCCAGGGAAAGAGTAAGAATTATTGACATTTTTAAATGATTAAGCTCCTTTCTTCATCCTCTTCCCCATTCACTTCCCCCTAACCCATGTCAAAAGACTTACTTTCAATGATTCTAAGGAATCTTCAGTGTGGGGAATAAACAAGCATCTAAGAAAGCAGAAACAGTGTTCCAGGCACATATGAACACTTCTACAGAGAAGCATTTTCAAGAAACGGCAACCAATGTGCTGTCACTGATGACCTTACAGAATATGTACATGGTGATCCAGCTTTAAAAGTAGCCAGGGATTGGGGCGCCTGGTGGCCCGGTCAGTTAAGAGTCCAATTCTTGGGCTCAGCTCAGGTCATGACCTCACGGTTCATGAGATGGGAGCCCTTGTTAGGCTCTGTGCTGACAGTGCAGAGCCTGCTTGGGATTCTCTCTCTCCCTCTCTCTGCCCCTCCCCTGTTTGTACTTGCTCTCTCTCTCTCTCAAAATAAATTAATAAACTTAAAAAAAAAAGTAGCCAGGGATAAAAAAAAAAAGGAAGAAAGAAAGAAAGAAAGAAAGAAAGAAAGAAAGAAAAAATAAAAGTAGCCAGGGGTTCCTCTAAATTGCAAAATGCCCATTTCGGGTGCTTCCCCCAACACTGTCAATGAAACAGAGATGATAACCATGGCAGTCTTTATATTGCTTGACCCACACAGATGGAGCCTACCTTCCTGAGAGAGGGGATGCCACGTCTGTGTATGTATATACATACATAAGATGTGTGTAAACTTCAAACACACACAAGACTGGCAACAACTTTGCCTTGAGGAGGATGAGTTGAGAAAGTTCACCTTATGCATTGGACTAGAGAAGGTAGACTCCTTATTCACCTTCAGATGAGAAGGGTAAAATAAGCATTGGTTTCCTGGAATTGGACATGATTGCCCAATAATTGGAAAGAGAGTGTATGAAAGAAAAAAGCAGATAAATAGCAGAGCGAGAGGTGGGATGGCATATATTTTCTTAGTGTTTGTAGGGTTTCATCAAATAGAAGGGATGGGATTGGGAATTGGATCGGTTCGAGGACATCCTCACAGTGCTGCTCGTGGGCAACATGACTGGGAGATGACATGGGTGCCCAAGACCCTACCTCCGTCAGACAAGAAGCTCCAGAAACAAACTTGCCCACAAGGAAAGCCAGTGCTTCAGCCAGCTGCGGCCAAGCTGAGTGGTCCCATTTTTAGGAGTAGAGCCCACTGAGTTTGCCTGCACAATGGCACTGTGCAGAGGTTCTGCTGGGTCCTTCCTGAGAATAGATCCTTACCCACCAGCTTCAGAAATCAGCAGCAAACATCTGGGCCAAATGCCTGGGCTTCCACTCTAAGCTCTCCAATCTTCCTTGTGAACTTGAGGCGTTCTTATGTGTCCTGTGACTTTAAAACTTTTTAATGATCTTCACATAGCTCATATTAAAGAAGTAGCTCTTTGAAGTGCACCTCTTAAACCTTCAAAAATTGTCTTTATAATCTAAGGACTTCGGATTGATAAATTTCTAGGATGACCTATGCAGAGAATTTCCCAGATTTATTCTTTCCTCCTGTTATTATCACTGAAGGCCACTTTTTATGTTCTTGTATATACGTAGTAGAGGTTCAACTTGGTGAGATTTGTGGGGCCTGTAACTACTAATAAAGCATTGATAATTAACTGTGAATTTACTCTTTGACTTGTAGAAGAGAACAAGTATATTTTTCCATTTTGAAAGGAATTTCACATTCCTAATGACCTTGGCTGGCATGTAAACGCCATGCTACAAAATGTACTGACACCTCCTTCAGCTGGGCATCCCCTGCTTTCTGTCATCCGTGCTTAAAATTAGGAAGACACAGTAAGGCTTCTACCCAGCCTAACTGATGGGGCGAAGGAAATCTGTTCATACCTACTCTGGAGAACTTTTGAACATCCCATGAGGTCTTATGATTAGGTCTGCGTTGGAATGTCTGCTTCTGTCTTCAGGATCTCTAATTACTGATTTATTTCTTTTTGGAAGTACTATGTTCAGGTACTAAGTCTTTATCAACTTATTCCTGGGGAAGGCTTTGTGTCACTGGTGTAGCTGACTGACACTGCAGCTCTTGGTGTCTCTAACCTGGGCACTCTGTGCTCACGACAACATTCTCCTGGGGAGGTCAGAGTTCTCTCTGAGATCACTGTGGCAAGGGCAGGAGCACTTTGAAAGCCCTACTTCATGGTGACAACTTCTTCACTGGAAGAATTATGAATAAGATCATTGACTAGACTTTGTCTCTCACCCAAGGTATTGCTATTTGAATATTTCATGTTCAGTATCATCTTGAGTATACAAACACCCAAGGCCTTAAGGAAACCTTGACCTATGCTACTGGTGAGACGGGCGGGGGAGGGGGGGGCGGCAGTGCACAGCCGGGTCATTTACCCAGCTCACCAGGACCCCTCAGGGCATGGCTGCCATTCTGTAGCAAATCTGTGCCCGAAAGTGTATCACCTTTTTGTGGATCCAAAATTAAATCCTTCAAACATTTGGCTCTCAGGGTATCTGCAGGAGAAGGACCAGAGCCAGGAGCAAGGAGTCTTAAAATTTGCAAGCCTCTTTGCCCTTTCTGAGGCTCTTGGATAGCCCAGATACCTGTTGATTCGGTAATACTTTGCCGATTCCTACAGCCAGACCTGATAGGACATTGTTATACAAGCAGCTGTCAGTCAACAAATCTCTCTTGTGGATAAGGTGCATCGAAGACCTTGACAATACTAGGAATGACTTTTCAGCGTCTCCACAGCAAAAGGAGGCATCCATCACCCACGTTGCTGGCCTTTTGGTAAGAAACAGGGCATATGGAGAAGCAGTGCTGGCCAAACTGAGAACTATAGACTGATGAGTGCCCGCTGATCCCTGGCAGAGTTCTGCTTTACCTCGAGGGGAGAGCCAAGCTCTGGCTCTTGGAAGAACTGCTCTCTGCACTTGCAAGCAGAGACAGGGCACACAGGAGAGGCCCCAGGAGGCTGGGAATGTGCTCGGGCAAACGTGAAACTCAAGCTTTGAAAGCTAAGCCCCAAATCCAAATATGCTGTTACGCAAAGTGTTCGCAGATTGGCTGGCGTTTGATTATCGTATGAGGTTACTTGTTGGCATGTGCCGAATAATTCCCTGGCATGCCCGTGGCTCGTCAGTGGCATTCCTTCCTGAGTCACCACTGGACCAACAGCCTGGCTCAGGGAGCAGGGAACAGAGCTGTCCAAGAGGCTATCTTTTCAACGAAACTTAAAGCCCACGGTCCTGATTTGCTGACGTGACCTTGCCTGCTTCTCCGTCTTCAAGGATGAGCTGGTAGTCTCTTCCCATGAGTGTTTGACAGACTTGAGGAAACATTTTGGGGGTTGCGCATAACTGTTGAAGTGAGGAATATTTGTCTGTCATCAGCTGGATGAGAAAAGTTAAAATCCTGGCCAGGACTTTGGAGGCCTAGGCAGATGGCATCTCTCACGGGAGCAACATTAGGCCAATTACAGCGCTCAGCATTTTCCCAACACTGTAGGTTCAGAGCTCTCTGCGATCCGTTTGTTTCTTTAGCTGAGTTTCTTAAACACACACCACCCCTTGTGGAGCTCTCTGGGCCTCCACCCAAAAGCTAAAGGATACAAAGAGGAAGAAGAAAAGAGAGCAGCCAGCTCTACCCAAAGAGAGAAACAAAGCCAAGCATTTCAGCGTTTCATTATTCTCCAAAAGCCTGTCAATACTTACAATGGGGGAAAACGGAGAACAGCCAAAATGTGCAGCAATGCAAAGTTGGCCACATACAATATGGAAAAAGAAGCAGTCATTAAAATCGTGCTGTAGAGTGTAGAAGAAACTTTAATGACATGGAAACATACAAACAATATATTGTTAAACGGAGCTAATTATAAGACAGCATGGACAAATGTGATTCCATTTTGTAAATACGTATGTATATTTCTATGCTATAAACATATAGAAAAAAGACTGAAAGGTTGTAAATTAAAATGTCAGTAGCAATATTTCTATGTTGGGGGAGGGTTATAAGTGATTTTTCTTCTTTTCCCCTCCAAACTGTCTACAATAAGCATGTCTTAGGGGTGCCTGGGTGGCTCAGTTGGTTGAGATTCTGATTCTTTCTTTTGGCTCAGATCATGATCCCAGGGTCTTGGGATGGAGCCTTGTGTCGGGCTCCACCCTAGGCATGGAGCCTGCTTAAGATTGTCTCTCTTCCTCTCTCTCTCTGCCCTTCCCCTGCTCACTCTCTCTCTCTCTAAAATAAATTTCAAAAAACACATTTTAGTTTTGTTCACATCTTTAGTATTATTATTTTGATTATCAAATAAAACATGCTCATGGTATACGTTTCAAACAATACAGAACTGTGTAAAATGTAAAGTAAAATTTCTCTTAATCCTGCCCAAGAGATAATCCTTGCATACACACATCTATATTTTTTAAATTATTCTTGAATATTTATTCAACAGAATTATTTGTAGTTCTTCAATTTGCCTTTTTTTCACTTAAAATATCTGGGACATCTTCCTAGGGATGTGTTTCTTTGTTCCTTCCTTCCTTCCTCCTTCTCTTTCTCTCTCTCTCTCTCTCTCTCTCTCTCTCTCTGCCTCTCTGAACCCATCACCTGGGGCCCTGGCAGGCCAGAGGGGATGGGAGCTACAGTCACAAGCCCACCAGAGTGAGGTTCTCTGCCCTCCTGCTGCAGTCAGTCAGGGGGATGACTGGGCACTGGCTATCAGAGCTGAAAGGGATGTTAAAGGGAACTTAGTTAATGCCCCCACTGAGTGATGAGAGATGAAGGTCCAGAGACCAGAATCTAACTCTTTTTTTTTTTTTAATGTTTATTTATTTTTGAGCGAGAGACAGAGACAGAACACAAACAGAGGAGGGGCAGAGAGAAAGGGGGAGACCCAGAATCCAAACAGGCTCCAGGCTCCAAGCTGTCAGTACAGAGGCCGACACAGGGCTTGAACCCACAAACCGTGAGATCATGACCTGAGCCGAAGTCGGACACTTAACCAACTGAGCCACCCAGGTGATCCCAGAATCTAAATCTTTTAATGAATTCAATGTCGATAATTGTTTTTACTTCATCACACTGCCAAGGAGAGAATAGATATTATTCAGTACTTTTCAAAAAGCCCTCATTTTGCTAACCTTTGGCTGCAGCTTTAGTGTCCCTTGAGGGACCTGGGGAGGTTATCTCTCTCAATTTACAGATGGTAACACTGGTGAACACTTGCTGGGTGCTGGGTGCCTGGTTCTAAGTGAAGCTATCTGCCTGCATGATCTCATACAGTTCTCACACTGAGATGGGTCCTACCATTACACCTACCAGCTTCTCTGAGGTGGGTCCTACCATTCCACCCATTTTATAGATGAAAAATGAAGATCCAGCAAGATGGAGTCACTTGCCAAGGGTGCCACAGCTAAGACATGATGGAGCCAAGGCTTGAACCTATGTCTCTCCCCAGAACCCCTACTTTCAAACATTACATTGTTTCTCTCAAGCTTAGCATATAAAGTCCTCACATAAGACAAATTTGAATGACTCTTTCCCTTTCCCCTTTGCTGTTTTCCAGTCCTTCTCAAACAAAGTAACACAGGAATGACGTTAGCTAACGCAAGGTTTGGTGTCAGGCAGGGTTCAGGGGCCCCACTCGGTGTTCAGGATTCTGTGCCAAGCGCCGGGGTAAAAACAAAACAAAACAAAACACCCTGTCCAACCACAGCTATTCTCGCAGTTGGCAAAGGAGTGGCCTGGCACTCTTCCTCTAGGGATTCTGCATGTCCCCTGGAAGGCAGTAGACTGCTCGCTCCCCAGGTATTTTTGTTTCTTATGTAATTGTGCACTCGTTTCAACTCAGCCTACACGTTCGCACTTGCAGGTAAAGCCGATCTTTCTTTCAGTCAGACACACAATACACACTGAGTCATGTGTAGAAGGCCTGTACAATGTTTTTATTGTGAACAGAGCCCCAAGGGCCTCGTCTTACAATCCTCACGTGTGCGTCACCCCCACAGAGAGGGGGCTGCCCGTGGCCATCTGCACAGAGCCCCAGGAGGCCTTGCATGAGCAGTGAGCTGTCACCTTGCCCACCCAACGCTGGCCTTCCAGGAGCTGGTGGCTCCAGACTTTCCCAGGCACTTATACCACAGCCTTCTTTACAGTTTGTTCACCTTCTTCTCTTTCCTTGCACTTTTATTGTCCCCTTTCCTCTGTCTCCATGGTTCTGTTAAAACTCTCTGCCTCATGTATTTTCTGATTTGCTTCGTCTTCTTGTGTCCTGGAAAGCTGCATTAGCTCGCTGTTCTGTAAAGCACAGAGGCCGTCCCCTTTCTCTTTCTTCCATACTCCCCAGAGCCTCTTCTGTGCTCCCACCCCAACCCCACGTGTCAGTTCACCTCTATTCTCTGCCACCAACCTCTCTCTGTCGTTGTTATATCCATTCTCGACAGTCTGGAGGCGCCATCCTGAACAGGGAGACTCCGTGTGTTGAAACGATTCAGTGCGTGGGCCCAGGGGCCCGGCTGCTTGGGTAAGCTCCAGGAAGCCATATAGCATCTCTAAATCTCCTGTTCTCCGAAAGTCAAATGGGATAATGAAAGTCCCTACTTCTTAGAATTGTTACAAGCCCCACGTTAAGTTGCGTAACTCCAGGGTTTGGTTTCCAGACCAATATACGTTACTGGTTGAGTGATCTTGGCCAAGACACCGAGCTTCTCTCTGCCTCACTGTCCTTGCTTCTGACATGAGAGTGCTAATAATAGGACCTACTCTGTTGGTATATTGGGAAGATTAGTTAATAAACATAAAAATGCCTGGGATAGTGCCTGGAACACAGGAGCCTTCCTCAAAGTTGTCCAATGTGACACTTATTCATGAATGTAAGATGCCTAGAATGGCTGTCTAGAATAGCTGGAGACCCTCAAGAGGGGGTATTTACTCATTTGCTGGAAATTTTTATTCCTTTTGCTCTCTGTTCTTTGGCTGCCCATCTCCTGGGAAGCCCGATCATGACCATTCTGATCAGACTCTGCTTTCATAAGGGCTTTTCTCTGCCTTCTGCACCAAATGAAAACCAAGCTGTGCAGAAGCCCGGCTGGTAAACATACAACTGAAAACTGAAAGAAGGGAATAATACAGCAGATTTTCTCTTATAGTCTACTTTGCTTTTCTGTCATTTTTATCAGTGGAACATGTCCTCCTCTTTCTCAATAGTTTTGTAAAACACCCTTTGCAAATTACATCATCCTTAATTTCTCTCCTTAAATGAGAAAATGTATGTAAAGAGCTTAGAGCAGAGTTTTGGACTCCATAAATTGTCACTCTTACTTGTTTTATTCTTGTGAGTCTACTATAGCCACATTATAGAATACTCAGAAGAGAAAGGAAAGAGGGAAGAACTTTCCTAAAGTAACCACCTATGGTCATTTTATACTTTCAAATTTAAATGCACTATGAGAACTCACATTTTAAAGGAACTCTCCTGGGATGCCTGGTTGGCTCAGTCGGTTGAGCATCTGACTCTTGATTTCCACTCAGGTCCTGATCCCAGGATTGTAGGATCGAGTCCCGCATCAGTCTCCACATGGTGGCTGCTTAAGCTTCTCTTGCTCTCCCCAGCTCATATGCTCTCAAAAAATAATAAATAATAAATAAATAAAGTAAATATCTTGAGAATAATTTCAGAAAGTGAAGTTTCTTTTTGATATGAATTAGACCCTTCAAGATTGCAAGATAAGGATGTAGCTACTTGGTAATATGAGGAAGCTCACATTGAGTTATCATCTCCTCAAGTGATCTTCAGGTCAGAACATTCTTAGCATCCCTTTGAAGATATCCTGGACATCAGTGTCCCTTCTATTTATATTTTCCAAGACAGAAAATGTTCATTTGTCATCAACCAACTCAAAGGATAGAATATACCATCAGATCGCCTCAGAAGTACACGACTTCACTTTTCTCAGAGGTGAGGCAATGTCATGGGATGTTGATAATACATACATGAAGGTTAAAGCTCAGGAATCCCACCCCCCCCCCTTTTTTTTTTGTAAAAACAACAGCCATCTTGGTGTACCTTCTGTAGGAACTCAGCTTTTCATATAAGTGGTTCCTTTGAAGTGTGGTACACGGTGATAGCTCTTCTGATTACCAGAGCCTTTATATTCTGTGCCTTTACTGCCCCTCCCCTGTCCACACTAAAATATTCCTCACATAAAGCCACTTAAAGCTTTTCTTTCACAGCAAGAAAGAATATGAATATGACTAAGAAAACCTTTGAATTTAGAGAAATAATTGAAACTCCTTAGAGTATAGTGTCCTAATGGGTAAGAGAACTTCACAACAGCAATAAAATTGTCAGCTTTTAATAATAAGCTGCATTTTCATGGCACTTTGTCATTTGTAAAGCATTTTTTAACAGTCATTATAATATTTAATCATTTGTTTACTTATTCCTTCAACACCAGGACCACATCATGACTTTTGTGGGCCCTAGGCACTTCTCTGTTCTTAGGCCCTTCCCCCATTAAAAAAACCAAAACATTAAAATAGTCTAATAAATTTTTGTGGCCCTAAAAATCCTTCATTTTTCTGATATGAAGAAAAAAGTAAAACAAGTTCTATTCTAGGGGCGTCCGGCTGGCTCAGTCGATGGGGTGTGAGACTCTTAATCTCAGGGTTTGAGTTCGAGCCCCACATTGAGTGAGGAGATTACTTAAAAATAAAACCTTTAGAACTAACTAACTAACTAACTAACTAAATAAATAAATAAATAAAAGTTCTATACTAACAGTCCTGTCTTTTTCTTCTGATTTTAAGAAAAATCAAACATTTTCACGGCCCCCTAAAAAATATTGTGGACCCTGAGCCTACCATGCTTACTGGATAAGGCAGCCCTGCTCCTCAGCCTGTGCCAGATGTGGGCTGCGGGTTAGAGATACAAAGATGAATGTACATGGCTCCCATCCTAAGGAACTCAGCAGCCTTGGGGAAGCAGACCTCCAAACAAGCCAGTGTGACACCCCACAGTCAGGGCTACCAGTGAGGCTGTTAGCAGGTCTCCCAAGAGCATGGGGGGGCCAGTTGTAACTCGGCACAGAGCGGGAAGATGGCTCTGTAGAGGAAACATAGCCTGAATGGCTCTTTAAGACAGCATTTTTCAGCAATTTTGTGTTGAAGGCCCAGTTTCAAATTTTAGAATTTTTGGCAGGCCACTTGAGGAACTGAGAAGTAAACACTGGGCCAAAGAAGCAAGTTTCACAGAATTGTAGAAACTTGCTATTAATCTCAGTATATGGTGACAGAACATGATTTTATATTCTGATCAATACTCAAGGTTTAATTTTGCTACCACCGTGGGTGCATACCATTGCCTCAGTGTCAGCCGACTGTGTCAAACTGAGCAGTTCCTGTGGCGCTAGATGGAGGAGGACCCTGAGAGTGAGTGCTGGGAGACTCAACTCAGGGCATCTAGCTGGTTCTAGGGGGAGACCACAGGCTCAATGGAGGGTGAAAAACCTTTCCTTTCTGATTATATAAAAGACTAGTCAGGGCAGAAAATAATTCTCAGTGCTGGGGAAAAAATAAAACCAAAACAAACCAAGGCGATAACATTTAGCTTCATTTATGAACAAAAAATTGTATTCTAGACATCAATCAAGTTTGGCAAAATTTTGTCAAATCAAATTTGACAGCTGCGACGTGTTCAAGATACACCAGCTGCCAAGCTACAGTGTTGAAATCTACTACTGTCAGGATAATAACAACAGACACTTACAGCATCCCAGGGACCATTCTGAGAACTCTGTATTTGTTTTTAATCTTCATAATAATCCTACTAAGTGTTATTATTATCCCCATTTTAAAAATGAGAAGACTGAGACACAGAGACTTTAGATGACCTACCTTAGTAACTGACAGAGCTGAGATTTGAACGCAGGCCTTCTTGGCTCCAAGATCTGTGCTGTTAATCACTGCACTTCACCCCCTGTATGAATGCCTCTGGCACATCCTCCACTGCGTTGTATCTGGCCACCATTACTAGATCAGCCTCACACAGAAGCAGCTTCACAGCACTTCACAGAAGGCTTCTTACCTGACCGTGCAGAACGGAATAGGAATCTGCTCACCCCAAGTGAACAACACAGAAGGCCTTTGAGAAGTTACAATCCATGGGGAACATTGATTTTGCCAAACAGAGAATGTGGACAAATGGCTCAATCCCAAGACAGATTTCATACAACTTCTCAGACAGTCCTACAGGAACAAGCAACCCATCACTAGTAACAGTGGCAGGCCCTCTGAAGTATAGGGTGCTCCATTGACTGCATTTCAGATAAATGACAAATAATTTTATTTGTTTATGATAAGTTATGTCCCAAATATTGCATGGCACATATGTATTGCAAAGGATTCTTTGTTGTTTCTCTAGAATTCAGAGTTGAGTGGGTGTTTAGTATTTTTATTTGCTAAATATGAAAACCATAAGCAGTAGCCAACTTAACATGCATGCTCATACAGGCCACAGGCCCTGATTCCTTCCTCCATGGTTCCTCCATTTCTCATCCAGGTCCCTGGAATCCCATGACCATAAAGAACATGCATGTGAGCCTTTGTCTCAGCCCCAGCTTTCTGGGAGCCCAGACTACAAACCACCTGGGCAAAGATTTTGTCAGGCAATGAGGTAGCCATAATGCTCACCATCACTCTGTAAGACAGGCACTGTTACCACCATCATGGCACCCAAATTACAAATAAGGAAACTTAGGTTCAGGAAGTTCTGTCCATTTGCCAGAATTCACCCTCAGCTGCTCTAGGTCCACCAGCCTCTTACTAGAGAAGAGCTCTCCAGATTCTTCTTGAGAGACACTGAAACATTATTGGAATGAGCATTAATTGGTTTAGATAACCATTGATTCATTTAATAATGAACTCCATTTGTTGAAAGAAACTCCCGCGGCCTTGCAGTCAAAGGGATGAAGTAGCATAACACACTGAGAGAATCAGTCTCAAAGCAGCCATAATATCAAGATGCCCAACTTCTCTTGCTTTGTGCCAGTTGGAATGATCAAAGTGAAAACATGCAGTTTTCAACCTCAGCTCTTCACAATAAAACTAGCAGCACAGTTTTATTTCTATGTGTAACTAAATATCATGTGTTCATTCTAAAAGTGAGGACTGACTGCAGAAAGAGTTTCAGCAAGTCTTGAAATTATACTTGCCTTTAATCTGCATCAGAAAGTTTGTTTTCTTTCCCAGTAGCCTTCTAATAAGCCATATATATATATATATATATATATATATATATGTATATATGTGTGTGTGTGTGTGTGTGTGTATAATCAGTTGGAACAATTAGAGAAAAATAACAAGGTTAGAGAAAACCTGTGTCAAAGCACTTGTACCTAGTGGGTTTACACAGGAATGAAACCACCTTGCAAACTTTCAAAGATGAAGCCAAACCTTGGTAGTAAATAAACCTAAAATGAGGAGGAAGTTTTCTTTTCTACATACACTCTATGAAATGGAACCTCTTTCTTGTCCCTCTTAGTCTGCTGGGATCTTCCTTACGTAGGAAGGAAGTTACAGGAATGAACCATCTTGTGGAGGTGAGAAAAGCTCTCTCTGCGGTGACTGGATTTGCTCCTGGAATTGGCGCCCCCTGTAGCTCTCCAGTCAGGCTTGTTCTTACAGCCCAGAGAAGCAGGTGGATTGGATGGCTGGCTCCAGTGACCTATGGCTGCCTGCCCAGTCCCTTGGGCATTGCAAGGCCCCACCTTCTACCTGGCCTGTGGCCTCTGACCCTGGCCCTGTGGCCAACATGAAAGTGGGGGCGGTAGGGGGAGGATAGGTATCAGGCTGCCTGGGCCCAGGCCACAGATGAAAGAGTCACTTGTTTCCATTCCTCAAGCTCACTTGTGAGGTCCTGGGAGCTGCAGAACTGGTATTTCTCCAAATCCTGGCAGCTCACGTGGCCGTGTAGACAAGCTGTCCTGACAGTCGTACATGTGTATATGTGGTGCATGGGTGGCGGCAGTCTGGCTTCCAGTCCCAGCTCTGCGATCGACTCGCTCTGGAACTTCAAGGAGCCCCCTTCGCCTCTCAGGAGCCTCATTTTCTTCATCTGTGAAATGGAACTGTTGGATCCCTGTAGGTGGTTGGGCAGGGGTAGGGAGTAAGGTGCAGGGCAGGGGGCTGCTAAGTAGGCAGTTCCCAGGGATCTATAATCCTCCTCACCACCACTCCCAGAGTGAGCTAAAATCATCCCACTTTTATCTGTCTTATGTTGTGTACATGCACATAAGGTTTTCTTTGAAAAAAGGGGTTCCATTGCTTCTAAAAACCAATAGAGTAGGCTATCCCTAAGTGACCTGCCAAATGTATTATTCTATGATTCCATGTTTCCAAAACAAAAGTTCAGACTTCGCTTTTTTAAAGGGTTGTGTGCTACTTGTGCGGGTGAGAAATGATGATACGTAACGATATGTTTCTGTTACTGAAGACTCTTCTGTGGCCTCCCCAAGGGGACCTATAATGTTTCCAGAGCCCAGGCCCCCTCCCTTGTTACACCTGATAAAAGCTCCCATGTTAATTATTTAGCCACTGGTGCTGACTGGAACATAGTTGTATAATGAAACTGCCTTGAAAACATTTCCGCGTGTAACATACGGCTGTTGCGATTTAAACATATTTTTTCTTCTTTCCTATCAGCAGTTATTTTATGGACTGGGCTTAGCTGGCTTGGCAACAAAGGGCACTGGATTGGTGAATTATTCATGTAATCTACATTTCCTGGCTGCTGTAGATAATTGACAGGTGTCATGTCACCTTTTACAAACGTCCCACAATTAGGGACTATATATCAGTGTTTGACTTCGAAGTAAAGCTCCCTTTCCAAGCCAGTTTCATATTTTATTTACAGCTTGGTGGCGTTTTTGACTTGGCTGTCTATTTCTCTCACTTTCCATTCCAAGCCTTTTGCTCCACTTAATATAACCAGGAACATTTAAATAATAAGACTCCCTCTCAGTTTGCTAAAGGCAGTCACTCATTGCTGCCGTGTTTTATTCATTCAGCCATTATGTTAGTCAATTTCTTGATTTAAGAAACCCAGGATAAAATGCAGCTGTAAGGAAACCATGATATAAATCTGTTTTTATGACTTGTTTGGTTCACAGGGAGAAAACTAAAAGCAAATCTTCCCGGGGTCTGACACAAGTTGTAAACTGTGGGGAAAGTTAGCTAGTTAAAGAATATGATTTACTTAATAGGAGCAATGGAACATTTCGGATCTCCACCAGAGCTGGAAGTTTTCTAACATCAGGAATAAAGCCAAGGTGAGTTCTACTTAGGCCCAGTGAGAAAAATCCGGTATGAAAATAAACCTGGAATTGATAACCCTGAAGACTAATGAGAGGACACAGCCATAAATTAAACACGGTGAGTGAAATGGAACCTTCGAAATTCTCTAGTCCTACCCTTCCACTTTACCTAACAAGAAATTGAGGCCTACGGCATGCAAGGGCTTGCCCACCATCCCAACCCTAGTTAGTGGAAAAGCTAAAAGCTGGGTCGGCTCATTCCTATTCCAGCACTTTCACTGCGCTGCAAGGCCACGGATCATTCTTGTTCCCTCTTCAGTATCCACTCACCTCTTCTGCTGCCGACAGTTACTTGCTGTTCCTTGGGAGAAGTCACCTCATTCTCAGTTGGGTGATTTGTTTGGAATCCTCTCAGGCCTACTCTAGGTGTGAGCACAGTTGACTAAGTCCATCGGTGAATCCATGTTCCCAAAGGGATGCTTCAGCAATGGCCATGTGACCCAAATCAGACCAGGGAGAGGCAGTGAATCCCAGCATTTGCACAGGCTACTGGAAGAGATTTTCTGTCCCACTAGATTGGGTGGTATGAGGTTATGGGGTCTGCAGCTTCTACAGATCTTATGCTCTCTGCACGGAAGAGGCTGGAACTGCAGGGAACGGGTGGGGAAACATGTCTTGTGATACCTGAGGGTGAATCCTGCAACACAAAAAAACTGAGCAGAGAGAGCAAACCTTGGTTAAGTAAACATATCATTTATCTTCTAAACTAGGACAACTTCGAGAATGAAACCGGGCAAGACATACACCAAACCAGATAGGATGCATAAACAGGACTATCCTGGGCAAACAGGAACATATGGTCCTCCCGCTCTACGATGGCATCATCTGACCTGCTGGGTTTAGCCTGGCCTCTGGATTAAGCTAGCTGAATTAAGCTGGCACTCTCTCTGGCCTTTTAGTTTAGGTGACAGTGAACTCACGTCACTGTTGAAGCTGGTTGGAGTTAGGAATTTTGTAACTTGCACATAATAGCTTTAACCAACACAAAAAGGCTGCTTCCTAATTGTTTTGCTTTCTGAAATCTTGTCCTATATCATATTTGAAGCTTGCAATGAAAGGTAATAATTACACACTTAGATTTTAATAAATGTTAAAGCTTCATATTTAACATTTTATTTCAAATAATAAAAACTAACACATGTAGAAACTTTACAGGTTACAGAGGACTTCCAAATGAAGTATCTCATTTGCACTAATCCCCCTGTGAAATAAGTATCACCCAAGGTTCACACGGCTCATGTGGCATATATGCAAAGGTGACTTTTGGCAGGGAGAAAAACACCCACCACACTGAGCTTTATTGTTTGCCAATTTCTTTTTTAACATTTATTTATTTTTGAGAGAGCACACACAAACAGAGAAAGGGCTGACAGAGAGGGAGCCAGAGGATCTGAAGCAGACTCTATGCTGACAGTGATGTGGGGCTCAGTCTCAAACCATGAGATCATGACCTGAGCCCAAGTCAGATGCTTAACCGACTGGGCCACCCAGGTGGCCCTACTGTTTGCCAATTTCTGTGGTGTGAATGTTCCAACAATAGCCAATTTCAAGGCATCATCCTGACATCACTGGATGTGGAGTTGGGAAGAGAGGCATTGGCTCTAGAGAGCCCACTCCGATACTCCACTGCATGGAATGTGACTCTAAGACTTTCAACTCCATTTCTTTTTTTTTTTTTTAATTTTTTAAATGTTTATTATTTATTTTTGAGAGAGAGAGGAGACAGAGCATGAGCAGGGGAGGGGCACAGAGAGAGGCAGGCACAGAATCTGAAGCAGGCTCCAGGCTCTGAGCTGTCAGCAGAGGGCCCAAGGCAGGGCTCGAACTCACGAACTGCAAGATCATGACCTAAGCTGAAGTTGGACGCTTAACCAACTGAGCCACCCAGGTGCCCCACCACTTCTTAAATTCATCCTATTTTTCTGTTCCACGTGTTTGGTGTGAGACGGTCGCTTCTGAATTGTGGTCTCATAACGATGGCAGATGTGCCTCAGAGCCGGTGGTACTTCAAGCCTGCAAAAGAGATTTCTCCAGAGCAGAGCTGCAATGGCAAGCCCAGCCCAGACCTTGTGTTTCCAAAGTCTGTCTGCCCGGATGCCTGCCCTCAGCATGTGTCTGGGACTTCAGCATTTGCTGTGCTCCCCACTTGGATGAGGCTACTCGCCTGTCCCCTCCCCCTCCTCCCTCCGCCACTCTGCTTCTGCTTATCCTGCAGCTGGTTAGGTGACTTGTCCATGTCTTTTGCTCCTCCAGGGCCGCTACATGTAATAAAGAGCAGTACTGCCTCCCTTTACCACAGAGTGAGAAGCCAAGGCCTTGGAAGGTCTTCTGTCCTAGAGTCCTATGGGCTGGCTCAGTGACAGCAACTCTCTGTGCTATTCTCTCTCTGGTTGCTGCTGTCAGACCTAAGCTCCCACAGTGAAGGGGACACTTACAAAGCCTGTTCCCAATTATGATCTCATTTGAAGGCATTGACCGGATTGTGAGCTAAATGCTTTGCCTCAGCAGAGAGAGTTAGGAGAAGGGTTGAGTCATGTGAAAACCCTAGTGGCAGTAACCTAATTTCCAGTCCTGGGGCTTAGGGGAAATTAGTCTAGCTTTGGAGGGCTTGCCTTACAAGCTTGAACTTACTGGCTGTGAGCAAATGCCACCATAACCTTAATTGTCAAAAAGTATGGAGCCATTGGACTGCATGGTAAAAATAAATTTGCATCTTTGACATGCAAAATACATAAACATTGAAAATTAAGAAAGTCTTCTAGTAACATTTCAACTCAAATATTTCGAGACTACTTTTCAGTTGCGACTGATATGCCCTGTGAGTTGGGGAGGAAGAGAACAATGACACCATGGTAGTGACAATGGCTGGTTGTCTCTACCTCTGTGGTGGATGCTCCCCTGTCCACTCTCAGAAGAATGATTTTAAAAATCACTTAGGTTTCATTTTAGAGTAGATTTTCATACTTGTGCTTGAATACGGGGCACATCAGAGCACCTGAGCATTCCCTTAGAACAACTTAAGGAAGCAAGTTTGTGGATAACTGGAAAGCTGCCCTCTCTCTCCAGGCTGCCCTCCTGCAAGGGCAATTCCTGGGGGAATAAAGGGTCCTTTTCCAGAACGATTCAAATCTGGAAGGTGATTCATGCCCCCTCTAGTTTTTCCCATAGAGGAGATTATAGTGACTGTGCTTCCTACCGCTTTTCCACATGCAAAGAAAATGCAGTTGCAGTATATCAACCATAACTTTTCTCTTTTGTGTATCAGAACTAATGTGCAAAAGATGTGGAGCATAAACTCACAGTGAAGGCCATAGTTCAGTTCCGTTTCTGAGCTTGTGATCTGGTGGAGGGTCTGACCTGCCAAACACAGGCAACAATCCATTGCAGTTTATAATAACGAGTTAAGTTGATACGGATGGCTAAGGCTGTGAGAGCTGAGAAGAACTGGAAAAATCAGAGGAGAATTTGAAAAGAAGGGAAGACTTACGCTGGGCCTCAACAGCTGGCCAGGAAAAGGAGGACATTCCAGCAGAGCAGAATGAGAGCATTATGCACCACACGGTGGCATGAATGTCTTGGTGGGGGGGGAGGGCTGATGCAAAAGTACCATTAAGTAGCTAGGGTTCTCCCATGGAAAGTAGGCCAAAGGTTTACAAAACAAGCTTCTCAATAGAGAAGGTGTGAGTAGTTCATAAGGTTAAGAACAAGAGGACCCTGCCCTGAAAGATAAAGTGGCAAATCCGGCCACCATTAGCTGGGACTCAATCTTAGTTAACATGCATCAGACTGTGAGGAAGAATTATACTTCTTGGAACATATTCAGACTGAAAAGTCCTCCTGATGTTTTCAGCTGATGAGCAAACTGGATTTTGCACAACTGACTTGATTTGCTATATAGTCATTGTTGTCACTAAGATGACCCCCAATAGAAACTAAACATTGACAAATTCGTGAATTATTTAAAATTTTGGGCTCTGTGTGGCTGGTATTCTGGGCCCAAAGAATACAGAAGTAATGAAAATGAGAAGCATTAGGGGTTGAAATGTCTACTTATTTCTGAAAGCCTGAAGTGACTGATAAATGAAGGACAAGGAGAACACGGTGACTTAAGAGGTGTCTACTGTGGTAGAACCCCCATGGGACCTACATTTCCATCAAGCTAATCACCAGTTTTCCCTTACAGGACATGGAAGGACCAAAAGTTCTGGATCTCTCTACAGCACAGTATGTTTGTTGTTTGTTGTCATGTTTACAGTTTAAAAAGTTTCGGCTCATGTGTAGGAACAGGCTGATATGCTCCTCCTATAGCCCCCAGATAAACAAGCCTCTAGTGTAAGGAACTGAGCCCTAAAGAAGGAAGCACTGAGTGGAGACGCAGTGCATGTCTCAGGCAGAAATCAAGTCAAGCCAGATATTCCACCCACAGCAACTCGAAAAAGTGGAAAAAACCCCAGTATATGCAAATATCAGACAGTGGGGCCTCACAGTAGATGAGTTCCACTCTTTGTAAGAAAAGTAAGCAAGCCGTTGGAGGAAGTTAGCGAATCTCCTTTCGTAAATATCAAGGAATTTTTAATATGGTATTTAGAGACAAGGAAATGGGAATAATAGCCCTTTCTGTTGGTTTCCTTCAAACTTCTGCTCCCAAATATCTTTTTATGAGATAGAAAATTTTAATATTATTGCGGAAATGAAAAGCCCAAAGTGATCAAGTAAAAACTTTACAAGTGAGTAAAAACAGGAAAAGAAAATGCTTTGACACATATTGAGACTCTGAACTGCAAACAACAAAGGTTCTGCTAGGTTTCCCTGGAGAAACGGGAGGTTGACCAGGAGAATGCATGTGGACTGGAAGCAGATGCTGAAGTTTCCAGAAAGAATGGCAGTTCTGGGTCCTGCTGTTGTCCCATATCTATCCGGTAGGCCCACTCGACTCGTTCCCTTTTCTCCCCTGACCACGTTCATGGCTTCCTTGTAGTCTCTGCTTCCTCGGCCAGTGTGCACATGCCATTATGGCTCTCTGGACCCTCCCTAATAGAGGTCCTTCCCATTGAGCTCCCTCTTACTAATGAACACATTCTTGCTGCACCTTCAATTCTCAGGAGACAGAATCTGACTGGTCCCGTTCACCTATTGGTTCCAGGTTACATTAGAGGCCATTTCCAGCCAATTCAGTGGTTACCTTCAGGTCAGGTGTCTGCCTCTGGTCCAATTCCTAGGAGCAAATGATTGGTGGGAAGTAAAAGGCTGTGTTCAGGGCATTTCTCACTAGAAGTGTCTGGGGTGTAAGCAGGCTCTGATTGCTGTCTCTATTACAAAATAATGATAATTAGCTTTTCTTCAGAGCTAGAAAATTTTCTCTTAAACTTGAGCTTGAGGACATTTTTATTATTTTATTCATGCATTTATCCATTCTGACTCATTTTCTATCATAAAATATTTAAGGTGATTTACAAATCTATATATAATAAAGATCAAATAGTTGAGAAATGAAAGCAAGTTCTTATTGTCCTAAGAAAAATCAAAAGCCAGGAGCAAAATTGTCACTGCATAGTACATAAAACTTGACTTTGGAAAATAACCAAAGGTGGGCCTTGAATTTGTCTCTAAATCTGAAACCTGCCAAACTTAATAACAGTTGACTAGGTACAAGGCAAAAGTCCTGACAGAAAGTGCCATTTACATTCTATTAGGTTACTAACCAAGCCAATTCTGTGGAAGCCTATCCCTCCAAAGAGACATATACACTCTCATTCTCTCATTCTCTTTTTGGTAATTTATGGGCCACCAGGATGGGAAAGGACTCTAGATTATGTCTCAAGGCTTCTTCTGGTCCTGACTTCTTAAGGATGGTTGAGATTTCATTGACCAAGCAAGAAAACAAATCATAAAGAAGGCAAGATTTTACATAGTTAAAACCAACCTCCAATACAATTTCAGTACATTGAAGCCTTATCCCCCAGCCCCTTAAAAAATTAGAGACATAGTTTGAAAGTTCAAAAGGCACATCATAAATTTCTCATTTCTTTTTTATTGTTCATTGTAAGGCAAGAAGTACATAGGAAGGCGGACTCAGTGATTTTTCCACTCTCCAGTTTTTTGCTTGTAGCATTTTTGACATTCTCAGATTTTCTGAGGCTCTTTATTTACAATTTTTTCCTTCTTTTGATTATAGAGCAGCAAAAAGTACTAGAAAGCTTGGTCCTGGTGCATGAACAAGGATGAGCTCTACCCTAGAGCACCAGGCCTGCCATGCTGGATGAGATGCACTGTGGGAGCTCAGGAAAGTGAAAGGGATGTTCCCTTGAAGACTGAACCTGGGAATCATTCCATTTAAAAAGGAGAGCTATTTGTCCGACTCTTAATTTCAGCTTATGGTTTGTGGGATTGAGCCCCGTGTCAGGATCTGTGTTGACAGCTTGGGGCCTGCTTGAGATTCTCTCTCTGCCTCTCCCCCACTCATGCACGCTCTCTCTCTTGCTTTCTCTCTGTTAAACAAATAAACATTAAAAATAAAATAAAAGGGCAGCTATTGTTTCATATTCATTGAGCAGCCACCATGTTCTAAATACATATGAAGCACGTATGTGACTTGACATTTGACAAGAGGAGAGTATTTTTTATAGTTACTGATTTGATGATTGTATGGAAAGGGGTAGAAGGGATTCTTGGTGCTTTAAGTCTTGCTAACTGACAAAAATGTCACAAGATGGTGATCCTGAAAAACCATTTACAATATTCAATTAACAATAATTAAGGCACTCCTTACTGACTTGCTAAATAGCAAAAATTGGTACTTGGCATTCCCAGGGGATGAGACAAAAGATAATAAGTACCCAAAATGTAAAGACAATCGAAATGAAACCAATTATGACCAAATTATATTACTCAGATAGAAACACAAGTTGAATCAGGAATATTTAAGTTTTTGACAAGAAATATTAAAAAGAGATACAGTAACATTTTACTATTAATTGATCATCTAATCTAGTTTAGCTCTGGGAAGGGAGCTGCTTTATAAATGTTCAAGTTTTATATATGTTGATAAGGGACCACCATCTCTTATAAGAACCTCATATTTTTAGGAGTTAGCAAGGGCTAATTTTCTGTTAATATAGCTAATAATGAACCCTAATTGATTCTATTACCAATAGTCTTGAAAAGACAGCTAATTTAGTCCATCTTTTCATAATCACATACTCACATACTAATACTAATTTGATTTACTTTATTCAACGTTAGTAATTTTCAACTATTCTCCATCAGCTAATTTTCTATGGCATTAAGACAAAGATTATTTTTTCCCTACCTTTTTACAGTTTTTTCTCAACTGCTCTGTTTTTATTCTTCACTTCCTCATCAATTTCCCTTCTTCCACCTCTTCCATAGATTTGAAATTGTACCATCAACTTCAGACTTAAGATAATCCTCCCATATCCAACCCAGTGTGAGTCAAGGGTTGCCTGTATATGCTTATACTGTAGTAAACCTAAAGCATGGAAGACTTTTTAGATTTCATCTAATCCAACCTCCCCATTCCTACATGAATATGTACATATCCATATTTCACATAGTTAAGTCTAAAAACCTAATCCAGTTTGATTTCTGGCAAGGAAAAAAACCAATTAGTACATTTCTCATTACTCAAGCAAGCATCTATAGAATTCTCCTTCAAATCCTCTGGTATCCTCTTCTGTATATCATTTTATATATATTTTTTTCATTTTTCATTTTTCATTTCAGAGAGAGAGAGAATAAGCAAGCAGGGGAAAGGGACAGAGGGAGCGAGAGAGAATCTTAAGCAGGCTTCACACTCACCACAGAACCCAATGCAGGGTTCAAGCCCACGACCCTGGGATCATGACCCAAGCCGAAATCAAGAGTCGGAAGCTCAACTGACTGAGCCACCCAGTCGCCCCAACATCTTAGGTTTTTAAAACTTTTAAGTATGTTTGAAAAAAAATTAAAACATATAAATTAATAATAAAACCGTATAAGTTTGAACAAAACATTCATATTTATATCACAGAGCTAAGCTCAATGAATCAAAACAACTCTGAGGAGGGGATAAATCATGGCTACCTTGCAGAGGTAAACCTATATGTTTGCGTGCGTGTGTGTGTGTGTGTAAATATAAACAGATATGTATATGTATAAATACGTTTTTCAAAAACTTGATCATACTTTTCTGTGGCCTGTTTTTTTTTTCTTAATTATGTTGTAAACAATCTTTCTCTTCAAATTAATAGATATCAATTTTATCAGTTTAATGGCTGCATGAAGGAATGGATGGAGTTTTCTTCATTTGATTAGTCTTCTGTTCAACAACTAGGGTCTTCTGGTTTGCTTGTACACAGATCTTTAAATATTTGTCTGGGATCTACTCATTCAATTGGGATGAATTTCTGCAGGTCATACAGTTAAACCTTCGAATATACATTGAATATGTATTGACAGTAATTGACAATTTGCCCTCCGGAAAGCTGGTTTTATTTTGCATTGGGATGGTCCGTGTATGAAAGCATCAAATAACCCATATCCAGGACAACTTGGGTTTTTCTTTATATGATAAGTGAAAAGAGGTATCTGGTTCCATTTGTATTCATTACTGCTCAGTTTGAAAATGCTTTCATATGTTAAATAGTCATTTCACATTTTGCAAATTTCCAGATTAAGTTCTTTGTCCACTCTTCTTTAGTAAGGATATAGACCCTTTGTTATTTACATCTACAGTCTTGCAAATGATTTTCACAGTCTGTATTTGACTTTTGAATTTGTTCACTGTATTTTTTCCTGGCTATTTTGACGTGCTTGTTTTTTAAAAAATAAATATTAAAATCAGTTGTTATTTTTATTTATTTTTAAATGTTTTATTTATTTTTGGGAAAGCAAGAGAGAGTATGAGCGGGGGAGGGTCAGAGAGAGAGGGAGACACAGAATCCAAAGCAGGCTTCAGGCTCTGAGCTGTCAGCACACAGCCTGATGCTGGACTCGAACCCATGAACTGTGAGATCATGACCTGAGCCGAAGTCGGAGGCTTAACCGACTGAGCCACCCAGGTGCCCTAAAATCAGTTTTTAATAAATTTCAAAAAAATAAATCCATTTGGGAGACTGATAGAGAGGTTGTCAGTTTTTTAAAACTGGTTTTTAAATTTTCAGGATGGACTGTGGACTATGGAAGCTCCTTTGGCAGCTTTGTCATTCATGGAGTGCCTCCAGATGAAAAGGACTAAGCTAGCCATTGTGGGGCTACTAGAATGTTTACATCTGATCCTCGAAGTCAGATCTATGCAAAACAAACAAGTGAAACAACTACCCACAGGTAAATATGAGTAAACATAAGAGGATAGGAAAGCAGTAGCTTTGGAGTTCAGAGTTTGAAAAACTGGTTGTTGAGTGGAACTTGTCGGAAGATGTGTGGTTGTTGGCGAGCCAGTTGGTTTGCTTCGGTGGCATGACTGGTTTAACGTGGGGATTAGATGAATGTGCCACCTTCAATTACACCCTCTGTCTCCTTTAGGGCATATATCCCTTCTGATGTAGTAATGAATTCTCCTTTGGAGCAGAGTACTGACTTGGTGCTCCTAATCCTGGCCATCAGGATATTTTCTTCACTCAAATAAAAGCAATGACCTGATCTAACGTACTTTACTAGGGAGAACGCCTGCCGACCTCTAAGATTTCCATCAAAATTGTAGCTTGCCAAGGTGTAAGCTGACCGCATCCTTTATAGGCATGTGGATCAGCCAGCTGGCAAGTCCTGGCCACCACTCTCGCCAGGCAATCAGCCAACAACCCAGCACTCCAGGCAAGATTCATTCCCACTGCAACATTTATTCTATTTTCTTTTTTTAAGGTGTTAGCTGCATTCTGCTAATTGGGACCTTTTGCAAAGTCTTTCAGGCACTTTGAAGTGTCCGTTCTCCCATCAATTTCTGGTGAAAATTTATAGTCCTGTCACATGGGTCTTCAGCAAGAAATCTGTAAAAAGAGTGAAGGTGATTTTTTTTTCTTTACCTAACTCAGTGTAGCAGAAATGAGGCAGGGGAACTGTCAGTCATTTCTAAGGATGACAATTTTCACTGCTTGACAATCGCAAATGTAAAATTCCACTTATTTGATGATATGCCTGTGTAGAGCCCATCCCCCAGAACCAATGATAAGTGTTGAACAGCAGGTTTGGGGCCTTTTGCTTAGGCATGATAATTTAGGGAAATAGTTAGCTCATCAAAATTGGCCGGGTGCCCTGTTTTCATATTATCCAGACAGAAGTCACTGAACCACAACTTTGCTGCTTAGAAACAGGCACTAAAAGGGAGGGAGTGAGGAACTATGAATAGTTAGCCGGTCACCAATCATGAAGTGTACTTTACACTCAAGGATAAACTGA
Source organism: Prionailurus viverrinus (assembly GCF_022837055.1). Classification (NCBI taxonomy): domain Eukaryota; kingdom Metazoa; phylum Chordata; class Mammalia; order Carnivora; family Felidae; genus Prionailurus; species Prionailurus viverrinus. The sequence goes on along the minus strand of NC_062561.1, from coordinate 129,712,312 downwards.
TACATGTTAAATTATGCCTGAAGGTATGTCTGGAAAAGCACTACAGAAGATCTGCTGGCTGGATTCTGGTCTTTCCCCACCAGATGACCTTAAGGAAGACCCAGGACTCTCGGAACCAGGGGTTATTTGCGTGTGAAAGAGAGAGTGCTGATAGATGGCCTGCAAGTTCTAAAGGATTATGTTCTGAGGACTTGATTGAAGAGCCACATCCATCATTTCTCCATCCGGGTACACCTTACTTTAAAACGTCACTCTTGGGGCACCTGGGTGGCTCAGTCGGTTAAGCATTGGCCTTCGGCTCAGGCCATGATCTCATGTTTCATGGGTTCAAGCCCCGTGTCAGACTATTTGCTGACAGCTCAGAGCCTGGAGCCTGCTTCAGATTCTGTGTCTTCCTGTCTCTCTAATCCTCCCCCTCCCTCTCTCTCAAAAATAAATAAAACTTAAAAAAAAAAAAAGGAAATAAAATGTCATTCTTCAAAACTATACACCTACAATTCATTAAGCAACAACTATTTTTTAGTCTATACCTGTGGTTCAGCAGAGTACACCCTCTGTGTCGCCTGAAGAAGTTTCAAGTGCTCACCATGGGTGAAAAAAGGCCAGGAGCAAATACCCACAGATGAGATAAATCAGAGAGGTGCAGAGTACTGTGGGGTTTGGAAAATCAGATGCAACCCTCTCCAGATCCTTTGTTCGGATACTGACTCCAGGAGAGCTGGTTGGAGACTGCAGCCTGGTTTCATGGAGCAGCTGGCATTTGATGAGAACCTTGAGTGAACGTGAGCTTTCTGAGAGACGGGACTGGGGAAACTCTAGGCAGAGAGAGCAGAATAAACACAGATGCAGACACAAGAAAGTTCAGACAATATTGAAAGAATTCCTGAACTCAGACACCTAGGGACCACAAATCCAATGTGCTTGCAATCCAGGTTAAGGCATGAATTTATCTTTTCCACAAATATTTATTGAATACCCACTCCGTAGGACATACCACACGTGGCGTTATAGGGCATCCAAAGATGACTCAGGACGTTCAAACACAGGTTTCAACTAGGATTTTAAATAACAAAAAGAAATACATGCATATTTTGCATAAAATATGGAAGACAGAAGAGGACAAAGAGCTAAATTAGAAATCACCTCCCTTATTTAAGTTTATAGACTTTGAAAGTAATGTCTCATCTAGCACGCAGAAGCAAAGATATAAATTTGGATGAATACAGAAGCAATCACTGATTAGCTCAAAGCAACATTTAAATTGATCTTTCCAGTGAAAAGGCATTAGAAAAAGCAATCTAAAGAACACCTGTTTAGATGCACTAGAATCAACAATTAGGTTCTTCAGGGAATGAGGAGTTTTCAGCTGCCTTTACTCCAGTGAGAGGCAATAGAGCTTAGCATTTTTATTACTGTAATCAAGAACATATAAGGGGGCCAGAGGAAAATATTCACACCCACCTCTTAATCTTGAAGAGGAGGCAAGTCCCTTAAGCCACTCACTTAATTAAGCACAGGCTGGGGCTGGGGGGAGGGGATCCTCTATAGGATTCTCTGTGACTCTTCTTCCTCTTTAAGAAATCTAAGCTTTAGACTTTAGAGTAAAAGGGGGAAAAAAAATCAGTTTCAACTTTGGGACCCAAAGAAACCCAAGCAGTGAATGTGACTGATGGAGACGTGGAAGAGGCAAGCTCAGTGCCTCCAAATGGTCTCTAGGCTAGAGTGGATGGTGCCATTCCCAACAGGTCAGTTTGAATAGGCACTGCCCAACTCCAGGGAGCGCCGACCGTGATGGGCATGTCAAGTGGGAAACCATGTCTTTACTCCTTGCTGCCCCCTCTTCAGATACCTTCCTAATAATAATAATAATAATAACAGTAACAGTAACCACTAACATCTATTTAGTGCTTAGTACATGCCAGATGCCATGCATTTTACGTGCGAAATCCCATTGATTCCTTGCGAAAACTCCATGAGCAGGTAATATGAATATCCCCATTTTGTAGATACTAGAGTAATCAATCACATGATAAATGTATTATCCCGACTGGGGCACTTTTGAGAGCAAAAGAAGGTGCCATTACTACTGACCCTGGGACAACAGGTATAAACCAGGCTTGACTCAGGTGAACCAGAGCATGTGGTCACCCTACAGGTAAGGCTGCTTAGGTGCAGAGTCAAGGCCAAGGATACTTTGCAGTGTTAGCCTCAGAAAGTTTCCACTGAACAGCTTTTGTCTTGTCCCAGGACTTCCTGACCATCAGGGTTTTCATCTATAAAATGGGGGTAATGACACAACTTCCTACAGTTACATCAGGATTTAATCAGGGAGAAGCACCTGAGCTATGGACAGGAGCTCAATGTCAAACCACTAAAAACCTCAGCTGCCTTCCTCCTTCAGCCTCCCTGTGGAACCCAGGCCTCTGTGTAGCCTCAGGCAAAGCCTTTTCACCTCTTCGCCCTCAGTTGGTTCTTGGATATAAGAATGAGGATGGACCGGGGGTAAAACATCACTTTCAACTCTGACATTCCTTTTTCTCTTATTCTTCTGGAATTCATCTCTATTCATCCACATGCAGCAAGAGGAATGCCTATCTCTTCTGTTTTTAGTTTAGAGAAAGGAGTCCTTCTGTTTATGCTGACCTTCCTTCTCTAGTGCTCTCCCTAGATGGTGGGAAAGGTGAACCCGGAAGCCTTTTCTCTCTCTCTTCTTTGCATTACCTTTTGCTGGTGCTGGAGCTCCTTATGTGGATTGCTTTTCAGTATGGGGTGGTAATACCAGGGAGCAAGTTGACAGTCTGGTCAAGCATCCCATTTGGATGCAGCTGGGGGGAATTTATTCCCCTGCAACCTCATGCCTAGGACCTTGTCCTTCCTTGGAGCCACAAAATGTCTGCATGAGAAAAAATATGCCACAAATTGCCTTCAAAGGTCACATTATAATGCCAATGTGAGGACCTTTCTTCCTAAGAATAAACACTTGAATTTAATTGCGAATGAAACACATTAATGAATCAAAGGGAGCGAGAGGAGGGAAGAGCACACCGGCTTGTGGTGGGAGAGGTTTCCTTGAACCCACCACACACCCTCGTGGCAGATTGGCCTCCAGAACAGTCAAGGACATTTGGGCACACCTTTTTCTTCCCTTCCCCCCTCCCTCCCCTCCATATCTCAAAGATATTAATTGAGCACGCACAGTGTTATATTCAGGAACTATGCCAGGCTCTGAGGGTTGGAATAAATGGAAAATAGACATGGTCTCCACCTTCACAGAGCTTCCACTGTAGGAATGAGAGAAATGTAAATCTAATTACCCCCATGAAAATGTGTCAGAGGAGAACCCTGAGAAGTGCCATGGAGGAAAAAGACATGGTGCCATAGTGAGGGCTGACCTAGTTAGGGAGGCTGGGCAAGGTCTCCCTGAGGAAGTGATGAGGCTCCTGTGGAGACGGGAAGGATGAGTCGGCATTCCGGCATTTCGGACGGAGGAAGCAGCTTGTGTAAAAGCCCTGAGGTGAGAGGAAGCTCTGAGGGTTTGAAGAACTGAAAGAAGGTCAGAGAGTCTGGAGCTCTGAGAATAGGGGGATGGGGTACAGGATGGGGCTGGAGAGGGAGACAGGGCCCAGCCCAAGCCCAGCCCTGTCAGCCTCTTTAAGCATTTAGGGTTTCTCTAAAAGCCACAGGGAAATTCTCCAAGTGTTTTCAGCAGTAAGTTGAAGGATCAGTTTATTTGAACATGATTTGCTCCAGGAAAATAGGTTCAAATGAGTCAAGAAAGGAAGCAAGGGAATAAGGAAATAAAGAAAAATGGTAGCTAATGTTTATGTAACATGTTTTACTACGGACCCAGTATTGTTCTATGACCTTTATACACAGCTTATTTAATTCTCACGCAGCCCTATGGGCCAGATGCTACTGTCCCCCACTTTTCACAGAAGAAGAGATTGAGACAGAAAAATTGGGCCAGCACTGTTTGGCTGGAAAGTGCTGGAACCAGACTGTGACCCAGAGGTCCATCTCTAGATAGCACTGCTTGGACAGCACAGATGCTCCTTCCTGCCCTCAGGCCAGGCAGAAGCTGTGTTGGTGTGGGGGTGGTGGTGGCGTTGTGGGGGGTGGGCTGGGGGGGCGGCTTGTACCAGGTTAGCAGCTGTGGAGAGACAGGCCCTAGAGCTATTAAGTAGTAGGAGCTGAAAAGACTCAGGCCGGTGGTTGAGTGAGGAGAATCCCAGGTTTCCCTGTGTGTAAGAAGGTGGGAGGGGTTGCAGCAGAGGAGGCTACAGTGTCCGGAAGGGGCCTGTTTTGAGGAGGGGAGCTTGGGTGGATTGTGGGGACATCCATACACTTGTGGACTTAAGGAAAAGAAAACCGCTTCGAACACTCCTGTTTTTTTGTTTTCCTCTTACTGGGAATTCTGCGAGGTCTGCTAAGAACTCACTACTTTAGTTCTCTTCGTTTCACAGCTAGGTCGACGCCATTTCTTTTGCTGCTTCATTTATTCAACTTGGTGTTTAAATTCTTTTCATTTCTAAAAGGTCTGCTCTCACTCTGACTGCATTCCTAGAAATTCTGTCTGAATTTTGCTTGGATTCACAAACTCGTTGATTCCATCCCCCCTTCTCAGAATTAATCTGAACAAACAGCCATGTTTTCTAGCTTCCAAACACTTTGTTTTCTGCCAACAATCGACACTTGTGATTCTGACACTGGTCAGCCTTGAGCCTTGGAATGTGTATACTATTTGATTTCAACAGTGCACTTCAGGTGCCTATGTGTTAAAATTTAAGAAATACAAACTGTATGTGTACAGCAGCCACGAAAATACATTTTTAAATACACAGTTCCCACTGTCTTGCCTCAAGATTATTTTTGGAAAACTTGCTAAAAACAATCTTCTCACAGATTTTTTAGTTCAAACTACTGGACTACAAAAACCAATCTGGCAGAGTTGTTCTCTGACACACATATGTGCATTTTACACACACAGGGTTTTAAAAAAGAAGACGAGGGGATGCACTATTACAAATTTTCTGTAAATTTTAATATCTATCACCAGAGGGACAACACTAACAAATTAGTTAGAATTGTAATTCTAACTCCATAGGGTATTTCTGGCTAAGCTACTTCCTCCATAATGATTCCACAAAAGCAAAGACTCTATTTACACTTCTTCGTTAAAATGCATCGTGAGGGGCACCTGGGCGGCTCAGTCGGTTAAGCATCAGACTATTGATTTGGGCTTGGGTCATGATCTCCTGGTTCGTGAGTTCAAGCCCCACGTCAGGCTCTGTGCTGACAGTGCAGATCCTGCTTGGGATTCTCTCTCTCCCTCTCTCTCTGCCCCTGTCCCTCTCTGTCTCTCTCAACATAAATAAATAAACATAAAAAAAGTATTTTACAAAATGCATTGTGAAATGGGGGATGGTCATGCATACATCAGTACCTGCAAAGGTTATCTGGTACTTAGCTGTGGGAGGGGGCACAATGATGTTTTAGGAGGGCATAAGCTCCGTCTTAAATTTGAATCTTATTGGAGGAATCAGAACTAAAGAAACAAGGAAGAGAGGAAGAGAGCTTCAAGCCAAGACCTGAAGGATGAGTAGCAGTTATCCTGGAGAAGAAAATAAGAAGAAAAAAGAAGAGGCAGAGGGAATGCCATATTTAAAGACTCAGAAGAGGGCAAGAATGTTAGGCATTAGAAAACTATAGCAAGTTCAGTAGGTCTGGATCTTAGAATTCAAGAGGGTGGTTAGTGAATGAGGCCAGGTCACCACGGGTCTTGTAACCATGGTAAGGAATTTGGAATTTATCCTAAGGGTAGGAAGAAGCCCTTGAAAAGGGCTATAGCAGGCAGTGTGGAGAATTGAATGAGAAGAAGCTATTGTAACTCCTCAGAGAAAATGGTGGCCTGAGCTAGTATAGTAGCTGAGGAGGAAGATTCAAAGGGTAACTGCAAGGTTGGCCACAGAGGGCAGGGGAGGAGCACGGTGACAGGGCCACTCCCAAGTCTCTGGCTTGGTCAACTGGTTGGATGACAGAGCCATTGCCTGAGAGAGAGAGAGAGCACTGGGGACAGAAAGTTTTCAGCATGCTGAAGCTGAGCTGCCCACAAGACCCCCAAAGTGGATGACCAGTACCAGCAGTTAGTTACTTAATCAGTTACTTAGTTGTTGAGGGATCTAGACAAAAGATACAGGCTTGGCAACTGAAGCTAGCTGGAGGAGCAGACGAGAATGCTCGAGAAGGTGTCTGGTGATTTTAGCAACACGGAAGTCACATGAGATTTTGGAGGAGCAAGTTCAAGGAGCGTGGTAGAGACAGAAGGCAGGTTGCAGAGTGAGCACAGGGAGCAGGTAATAGGCAGTGTAGGCAACTCTTTCAAGAGGTTAAACCCAAAAGAGGAAAAGAGGGTCTGGGGCAACTGCCGAGTGGTGGTTTAAGATCCGGGAGACTCTGGTGAATTTAAATGTCAGTGATAAAAACTCAGGAGGGAAGGTGGGGCTATGTGCTGAGCAAAGAGTGCAAGGACCTAGGGGAAGCTGAGGACAGCCTCCAGAGACTGAGGAGGATACAGAACGTGGAAAGATGAGTGTGAGGGAGGAAAGAGCATATGCTTGGCTGTGGGGACAGGTTAAAGGTGTTCCCACTGAGGGTTCTATTTCTCTGTTAGTGCAAGGCAAGAAAATCTGTTAAGAAGGAATTCATTCTTTCCCTCACAGTTAAAAAAACCCAAAGTGAAACAAAATTTCATTTTTCACCTATCAGATTGGCCAAAATAAAAATATTCACTAATAAATTATATTATCAATGACTGGGAGGAGTATAACAGTGTAAATTCATACAATCTCTTTAGACCGCAAGTCTAAAGTCAGAACCCTGTTGTGAACCAGTTTTTCACTTAACCCGTGTCTTGAAGATGGTTCCACAGCCACACAAATAAATCCACCCCACTGTGAAGCACACCTTATTTAATCCATTCCTTGTGCACACTTCTTGACATACATATGAGAGTGTCTACTAGGGAAAATGTGTAGCTGTGAACTTGCACTCTGTTCACATCATGATGGTTGGTATTACGGGTCAAGTCTACTGGCCATGGGGGCCTAGACTAAGCATTATTTCTAAGTATGTCTGTGACGGCGTTTCCAGATGAGATTAGCATTTGACTCGCTAAACTCAGGAAAGTAGATCATCCTCCCCAGCATGAGTGATCATTGTCTAATCTGGTGGGGGCCTGAATAGAACAACGTGCAGAGGAAGGAGGAATTCGCTCCTGTTTTTCTTGCCTCACTGCTTGATCTGGGGCATTTCATCTTCTCCTGTCCCGGGACTGAGAGTTATACCATCAGCATCCCTGGTTCTCAGGCCTTCAGGTTTGGGCTGAATTGCATCACTGGATTTCCTGGGTCTCCAGCTTACAGACAGCATTATCTTGAGACTTCTCCATCTCCGTAATCATGTAACCAATCCCTCATAACAAATCTATTTATCTATCTGTCTATCGTTCTGTTTCTCTAGAGAACCTTGACAAATATAATGTCCTTGCCCATTTTTCTACTAGGTTGTTGGTTTTTCCCCTATTGATTTTTTTCTTTTAAGACTTTTTAAAAGTTTATTTATTTTGGGAGAGACAGAGAGGGACAGGGGCAGAGAGAGAGGGAGAGAGAGAATCCCAAGCAGGATCTGCACGCTCAATGCAGAGCCTGATGCAGGGCTCACACTCACCAACTATGAGATCATGACCTGAGCCGAAGTCAGACGCTTAACCAACTGAGCCACCCAGATGCCCCTTTTCTCTACTGATTTTTAAAATATTTTTTTAACTGTTTATTCATTTTTTGATAGAGACAGAGAGTGAGTGGGGGAGGGGCAGAGAGAGAGAGGGAGACAGAGTTTGAAGCAAACTCCAGGCTCTGAACTAACAGCACAGAGCCCAATGCTGGGCTCGAACTCATGGACCTTAGGATCATGACTTGAGCCGAAGTCGGACGCTTAACCGACTGAGCCACCCAGGCGCCCCTGTACTGATTTTTAACAATGGAGAAGGTTTGAAGTAGGCTCCATGGAAGAGAGAAAAGGGCTGAAGAGGATTGGTGTTTAGGGCACCGTCCAGGCTCCTCCCTCACTGCTTTGGGAGCTAATAATAGAGCTCTGCAGGCCTCCTTGAATTGAACAGATTTTCACTGAATTGTCTGTTTGCAGCCCTCGCCTGTGATTTCTTTCTCCAAAAGGTTTACAATTCCCTGAGGCCATTGCTGACCAGGTCTGCAGTCAGAGTAGGAAGGAAGGAAGGCCCTATTCTTTGAGTTCCCATTGTCGGCCTGTGAGTGGGTGCGGGGAGAAGCTGCCTAAATCTCTGAATCAGCTCTGGGAATGGACTTGAGAGCCTCCATGCTGGGTTTTGGTGTTTACTCTGGGCACCAGTTTCCCCTACTTGATCTAAACGGTGTGACCTTCCAGACCCCCAGTGAACCGACCTATGTCCCCTCTGCTGGATGCTGACCTTCTGGATGCAGGTCTTGATGTTGTCCACCCCCAGCTGGGTGCCTTCATACATATAGTGACAGCTGCTCTTCTTGTTCACACATAGTTTTAGGCCCAAAGGGGAGAGAGCAGAGGGCTGAGGATACAGGGTGGGCCTGTTCTTCCACAGCAGGTAGCCATTTCTCTCCAGCTCTTTTGCATTTTTTAGAGTCCACAGATGAAGTTTAAGGCCTGGAGGGTGGGAGAGACCAATTATTTCCAAAACTCCTCCACAGAAAGCCAACAAAGTACCCTTTCCCAGGGCAGAACTCAGAGCTTCCTACTACACATGAAACCTCAAAGTGGTGTGAATTGTTTTGCAAACTGTCATCACAACATACAAATGACACATTTAAAAATGCTCTAAGTAATAAAAGGATGTAAACACATTTCAATCATTTATTAGCACATGTGATGTGCCAGGTGCTGTGCTAAAAGGCTTTACATACATTGGCCCTTAAACAACCCCGTAAGATAGCGACCATTATTATCTCCATTTTATAGATGACCAAAGTGAGGCTTAGGGTGGTTAAGTAACTTTCCTTAAATCACAAGGCTAGTAAGTGACAAAGCAGGCATTTGAACTTACACTAAGGTGGAAAACTGTAAACACAACATCAGACATGGGCATTGTTCATCCTACGGATTCCCCCATCAATGTAGCTGTGGCCAGGGAGGCCCTGACTGGCAACAAGTTGATGTTTCTCAATACTCTGCAGATTCCTCTTTTCCTAATAAAGTGCACTGCCTAACACTTCTGCACCAGGAAACTTAGACCCATCACATGTTCTCAAAAACAGCCCCACCTCATTAAACAGACACTTTAAGTCCACCCAAGCCTCCCTTGTCTGGTGACCAGATGAACGACTTTCCCTGGTGGATGATTTCTCAACCTACTGCAATAGTTATGAAAAGGGACATTCACATCACAGCTCCTAATATCCAAATGCATTAGAAAGTCTAGTATTTTTCAGCTGAAGTTTCATTACCATTGCTTGTAAGTTCCACTTCTTTAATTAGAAATAATTTTGGGGGCACCTGGGTGGCTTAGTCAGTTGAATATCCGACTCTTGATTTCATCTCAGGTTGTGATCCCAGCGTGGGGCTCTACATTGAGTGTAGAGCCTGTGTGGGATTCTCTCGCATGTGCTCTCTCTCTCTGCTTCTTTCTCTAGAGAGCTCTCTCTCTCTCTCTAAACAAACAAACAATTTCTTGTCCCCACCTCCTATCCAACCAACCCTTTTGCTTGTGAGTAGAGGTTTAATCTTGGAATCCAGGCATCCATGGAGTTTTGACTTTGAGTTTACAGGTGCTGGGGTGCAGAGCCATAACTAGAATCCAGAGGGACAAATTATTTTCTTTTTCAACCGCCTTGATGGCTGAAGGTGAAAACCATGTCACTATGTAACAGCTGGAAAGGAAATAGAACACAAAGAAAAGAAAATGACACACCCCTTAACCTACTACTTAAAAGGACAAACATTCAAAACATGTGGACTGTGGAATACTTCATAAACGTTGTTAATGAGAGGTCTCACTAAAACTGTTTTTTAAAGTTTTAACTTCTATTGTTTAGGTTGATGCTGACCTTTACATATATTTTTAAGTGTTTATTTACGTTTGAGAGAGCGCTTGTGAGGGAGGGGCAGAGAGGGTGGGGAAAGTAGCATCCCAAGCAGGCTCTGCTGACTGGCAGTCAGCCCAATGTGGGGCTGCAACTCACAAACTGAGAGATCATGACCTGAGCCAAAGTCAGGTGCTCAACTGACTGAGCCACCCACGTGCCTGCCCCCCACCTTTCTTCATAATACACACTATTGTAAGGGACATTTATGAATAGTGAACCACATGGAAATGAGAACGTGCTGTTTTCAGTAAATTATTATAGCCTATTAACTTCCCCAAAAGACTGGCAATTTTGTAAAATTCTTCCAATATCTGTTTTGTTTCAAGAACCCAACATTTAGAAAATTCTTTCAAAATTTCTCAAGCTACAAGTAGTACGTGACTTCTGAAATGCTAAAAATGCCCAAATAGTACTCTGTTGTTCAATGCTCTCTCTCCATTGCAAGTTCCCAAGTCATTATTGTAAATGTCTTCAGGGTGGGGAGAAATGAAGCTTTTTTTCCACAGGCGTGGAGGTGACTCCAATCATAATTTTTAGTTACTAATAAAGAAAAGGGCAGCCAACTGAAATGGCCCAAGATAAATGGTTGTTGAAACTAGCATTTCTTAAAATTGGTATGGTTGGAATCTCAAAGGGTTAGAAATAATTTACAAATGGTAAGTCATAGAGGAAGCTAAAATAGGCCTAATAGGAACACAGCTTGGCATCCCCTGGTTGGTGCCTCTTTGAGCAAGACAACAGGGACTGCCCATCGGAGGTTTCCAAGTTTGAGGAATACACTTCTTAAAATTCTGTTTTGTTTTTTCTCTTAAGGGGGGTAGGTGTATAAGGGCATAGTAGGAAGGGAATGTTGCCAAGTTAGAAAACTTCGCAGCATAATATCCAAATGGATGTGAACTAAATTTAATGGCAACTGCGTCCAAAGAAGGTCATTTCAAGAGGAAAATCCCAATTTATGCATGGCCAGGGTTACAGAGCTCAATGGCAACTCCTTTGAAGTTCTAAGAGCTGTTCTTTTGGGTTTCTTCCCTCCCCTTCTTTCTCCACCCCACCCTCATTCCTAGGGTATACTGTGATGTGATGTAAAAGAAAGCCATGTGTGGAGTGCCTCGGTGGCTCACTCGGTTAAGCGTCTGACTTGGGCTCAGGTCGTGATCTCGCGGTTTGTGGATTCCAGCTCCACATCAGGCTCTGTGCTGACAGTTGAGCTGTTTCGGATTCTGTCTCCCTCTCTCTCTGCCCCTCCCCTGCTCACTCTGTGCGTGTGTGTCTCTCTCTCTCTCAAAAATAAACAAACAGTAAAAAAAAAATGTTTTTTTTTAAAGAAGGCGATGTCTGAAGAACATGTCCTCCCCCAAGAAAGGTATCACATTGGCTATGATAGAGGAGCCAAAAGTGTCTTTGTAGACAGGACGGGGTATGAATCCTGGCTCTCCCAGTTACAAGGTGTGTGATACAGTCAAAGTATTTAACCTCTCTGAGTTTTAGAGTGTCATCTGTGAAGTAAGGACAATAGAACCTATTATGTAGGTTGTTGAGGGGGACTGTGAAAAAGTACACAAATGCAAGACTTTGGAGTCACACTGCGCAGATTCTCATTTTTCCTGGACCAGTTTCCAGCTGCATGACCTACAAAGTAACTACTTTATATGTGCCTTATACAAACACTTCCTTATTTATAAAGATAATAATACCCACCTCATAAGGCCTTTTAAAGATTAAATGAGAATGTTGGTAGACCTCTTGCAAGTAAGTATCTGGTACAGAGTAAATTCTCAATAAATTTTGACATGTGCATAAAGTGCCTAGGATTTAGCCCTAAAGGTAAGTTCTATAACTGATTAATTATACTTACTAGTTTAGGGGCACCTGGCTGGCTCAGTCAGAAGAGCATGTGACTCTTGATCTCAGGTCATGAGTTTGAGCCCTGTGTCAGGTGTAAAGATTACTAAAAAAATAAATAAATAAACTTAAAAAACATTATACTTACTAGTTAAAAAGCTGTACCTGGTTATATACTTTGATAAATCTTCAGGTATTCAAGTTAAACACACAGGAACATCTATTTGTAATTTTTAAATGTTGTATTGAAGTATAGCACACATACAGCAAAGTGCAGCCATCTTAAGTATAAATTTAATTACATCTTAACCCATGACTTTAAAAGCTAGAAGCTTTCTCTGTTGATTCTGTCAATCAGAAGAAAGATTGCTTTATCTAATTAAAATGACAGTTTTATTAAGAGAGAGAACCAGAAATACAACACTGAATATACCCAATTTTTTTTTAACCAACAAACAGCACACATTTTATTCATATAATTACTTACCCACCATCCTCACTCATATTCTACAGATTCCTTGGATTCACTACAACACTGGCAGTTGCCAAGCAGAGGTGACACATTCATAAAAGTGCCTGTGAGTTTGACCTCTGGAAGCACCTGGTTTTGAATCTTAAATTTTTTTTTTCTTTAATTGATTACATCTTACAGGAAGTTCAATAGCTTCTCTTGAAAAGCTTGACAGACAGACGTTTTGCAACTGAGTGAAGCATAAACACCAATACTTCCTGGCTTTGAAAATTCTTTATTCTGAAAGATCTGGCTGAATTCACCCATCACAAGCAAATGACAATTCCTTTTAGCAACTCCTATACCTAGCAGTTGACATGTTTATTTTGACAAAGATTCTAAAGCTCTTTCTGATTTCCAAAACGTTCAAATGTGAAAAAGCGAGTGTCTTAAAATCGAGGAAACATTATTTTGATACTTGATACTTTGCAACTTACATTTCATCAAAAGCAATATAGGTTATCTATGTGTAAAAAAAAAAAAAAAAGCCTGTACAGGACACTGTGATTAAGACTCTACTTGGCCTCATGTTTGGGAGCTAAGTTGTACTGGGAGCAGGAGACTCAAAGTGATGAGTCTTGAGTATTTTCACCAATGCAAACAGCACTCCAAGGCAATTTATCTTTCATATTAATAATCCTTACGTCTTTGGAGTGTCCACTCTGTGATAGGCACTATGCTATGTACATTATCTCCCCTACTCTCTTTTTTTGTATTTAAAAAATTTTTTTAATGTTTATTTTTGAGTGAGAGAGAGAGAGAGAGCATGAGTTGGAAAGGGGCAGAGAGAAGGGGAGACACAGAATCCGAAGCAGGCTTCAGGCTCCGAACTGTCGGCACAGAGCCTGACGCGGGGCTCGAACTCACTAAACTGTGAGATCGTGACCTGAGCAGAAGCCGGATGCTTAACCGACTGAGCCACCCAGGCGCCCCTTTTTTTTTGTATTTTTTAAAGATTATTTATTTTGAGAGAAAGAGAGAGAGAGTATGTGTGTGCAAGCAGGGGAGGGGCAGAGAGAGAGAGAGAGAGAGAGACAAAGAGAGAGAATCCCAGGAAGGCTCCAGGCTGTCAGAACAGAGCCCAGAGTGGGGCTCAAACTCATGAGCTGTGAAATCATGACTGAGCAGAGATCAAAAGTCACGTTTAACCACCCAGACTGAGCCACCCAGCTGCCCCTCTCCCAAAGTCTTTATAAGTGTTCTATACAGCAGGTATTATTATTTACAGACAAAGAAACTGGGGCTGAAGGAGATCATTCTTTAGGCTAACTCATCTGTTTGGAAGGTCCTGAATTTGAACCCAAGCCTGTCATACTTCATAATAATGTTCTGAAGACTCTTTCCAGGAGTAGAAAGAGGATGAATGTTTATATCCGTACATGTATGTTTATGTCCACATATTTAATTAGGGATTTTCCTTTCACTGAAGCTTTATAAAGCATAAAAACCTCACTGCTATAGGCAGTTGGGCAGAAGGTCAGATTGAATTAGTGACAAGTATGAATTGCAAATTCATTTTAAATAGATTTTCCTAATACCATCCGAATTTCAAAATGGATTCCCACCCATTCTCTTTTTTTTTTTTTTTTTTAAACGTTTATTTATTTTTGGGACAGAGAGAGACAGAGCATGAACGGGGGAGGGGCAGAGAGAGAGGGAGACACAGAATCGGAAACAGGCTCCAGGCTCTGAGCCCTCAGCCCAGAGCCTGACGCGGGGCTCGAACTCCCGGACCGCGAGATCGTGACCTGGCTGAAGTCGGACGCTTAACCGACTGCGCCACCCAGGCGCCCCACCCATTCTCTTTTTTGTGTGTTCATAAAAACCACTTGAACTGGGCAGATTTGGTTTTATCAGCCTAATGTTACAGGTAAGAAAAACAAGGGCTGAAGAAGTTAAGTGCCTTTCCTATGGTCAGAGAGCTGTTTAGTGATAAACCCACAGCTCCCTACTCTGCAGGGTGACCTAACAAATTCCTCCTGAATTACCAGATAATTATTGGATAAGGATGATATGTATTCGTTATATTAATTATTCATATATAAGAGATTGCCTGAAGTGCTCAAAGATGTATTTCAAATATTCCCCTTGTAATCTCATTTATATCACTCTTTTGTACTACTTAGCAAGACAGAGTTTGCTAAATGAAGGAAAATTTCTGCCCAGATCCCAATCAACTTATTATAAATTCCAAATTAATAGGGTCTAAATAAATAAGAGCTTATTATGGGGCTAAAAGCTAATAATGTTATTTGTTTCTGATATCTTTTTTTTCATTTGCTTTGGCTCCAATTTGAGTATTGCATCTACTGCATATTTTTTTCTGTTCCTCATTAGAGATACAGGGCAAGAGAGACACACAAGGAAAGAATTACTTGTATATGAATAAAATTAATAACCTGAAATTATAGAAGGGGGGGGGAGAGGCATCTTTTTGATAATTTATCATAATTTTTAGTAACAGCAATTTGCAGTAATGAAATAACTGATCTTTGCTTCTCCTGGGTATGTGTTGCATTTATCAGTTTATGCTTTACTTACATTTTTTTTTATTACTCTACTCGTTAAATTATTTAAACTTAGAAGGCAACTTCTAAGTTATTAATAGTACGGCAGTCTTCTGAAAAGGGAGTCATGCAAATAGTTATTTCATTTTTTTAATTCAGATTTTTAGGAATCAAGATATGTTTGTCATTTAACCTTGGGATTTATAGAGACTAAAAAGCTCAGGATCATTCACCACCCGGAACAGGGGGCTCAGCTTTAGGGCCTAGGCGAATGTATCTCTCTAAAATCAACTTTATATAAAAGTCATCTGGGTGGAAATGTGGTTCCTCATGCTGGGTCTCCTTACACTTCTGAAGGAGTCCTAAGGGAGTAAGATGAGTGAGAGCCAGACTGATAGCATGAAAGGCCTGGTGCTCTTAGAGCTATTTCTTCCGTGATTAAAAAATAATGAATTTTTTGTTTGCTAGGTGCGAGGAATAAACACTCCTGGATTCCCTCTATTCTGTCGTTCTCCCTCTGGTCTACAAACACACCACAAAGGCTTCTCTGTTCCTTCCCTAAGTCACATTTCTCATTCAGACGTCCTTTCTATTTGGGGTTCCATTACTTACTTCCATTTGGTTCTTTCCTTTCCTGTATGGGCTTCTCTGTTTGTTTTCGGGCTTCTCCCATGTTTCTATTTTTGAATTGTTTCTTTCTGCAGGACCATCTCTGCGTCTCACTTCTTTATCATCTTGCTCCCTCTTTTGTATCTGGTATTATTCATCGTCTTTGTTTCTATTTATTTCTCTTCTTCTAGCTCTGATTTCTTTATCTCTGGCCCCCTGTTTCCTCTCCTTGATTCTCCTATTCCCATTTCCACGCCCTTTGACCAAACAACCCCTCCCTACCTCCTACTTAAAGTCACTGAAGAGGCGCTCCCACTAGACTAGAAGAGAAAGAACAGAATAAAAAGAGAATTGAAAGGTGATGTACTGAACCTGGGAAGGGCAAGTTTAGTCATGCTAACGACTTCCCCATCCTCTTTTGGTCCCCAGGCAGTCTCCTCCACTGTCTGTGTCACAGCCAGGGACCAAGGCAGCACAAAGAGAAGGAAGCAAGAGGAAATAAAGGTGAGTTCTGGGGCAGCCACAGACATGAAGCTATTCCTTAAATACCGCCCGGTCAGCATTCATCTAAGAAACTGTACAAAACAGGATTGTGTTTAAAGTATAGAGCCACTCAGATCAGCTTCCCAGCAAGCTAGAAGCCATTCTCTCTAGAACCTAAAACCGACGGTAAGAATAATCAGATACCGTAGGTAAGTACTATCAGTGTTTCCACCTGACCCTAAATTACTTCAAAACTCTGTCTGCCAGGGTGTTAATGCCCACCTCCAGGATACACATCTTGCTTCTCATGACTTGGCTATGACCCAGCCCCACCCTTGGCAGTTTTTATTTTTAACTATTTCCAGATATGTTTATAAACAAATCATGCCTCTTAGAACCACATTGCTGCCACTCAGTCGTACAGCGGAGGAAAAATCCGGGACAGTTAACACTGTGGAAAGTCTGCATCTCTCTTATCCTTCAGGAAGAAAAAAAGGAGAAGAAGAAAAAGGAAGCATAACAAGTTTTTAAAAGCCAGACGAACAAGAAGCTCTCAGAAAAACCATTTTATCAGCCTAGTGGTAGTGAGATAACCAAACGTACAAACAAGGCGACCTTTCTTCCTTCCCCTCCTGATACCTGGCGTGAGGACGCTGGTGGCCAGGGCAGGCCAAGGCGGGTCGTGAAGCATTGTGCAGTCATTAGTTTGGGGGCAGCAGGGGCGGAGGACGCGCTTTTCATTTCACTTGGGAGCGCTGTGAGGAAGGATGAGGACAGAGCTGAGCTGACTCCATTTTTCCTTTTTTCAGGCAGTTAGCTGCCAGTTTGTTGATTTTGAAACTGAGTACCAGGGAAAACACCTCGACTGTTCAAATTCTTCAAAACAACAACAAACCTGCACTTTTCACATGTTTTTTTTATTTTGACAAAAGAAGTCTTTTTTTTTTTTTTTTTTGAGTGAGGTAAATAGGGGAAATTACCCTAAGTTTGTAACATTGTTTGCTGGGAACCTCTCTGATGTCAGTCCTTCCGCTCCTCCCACCCTGGCCTGCTCTTAAGACAAAAGAGAGAAGAGCTGGGTCTTCGGACAATGAAAACAAAGGCCCAGTGCCGAGGCCTTTGTCTAACCTTGCAGAGATCGAGGTTAGGTCTGAGCAGAGCATGTCCCCAGACAGCCGGGAGTCCTTCCTGGCAGGACAGCTTCACGCCTGGAATCTGCCCACTCAGGGCTGCCCTCATGTGGGGACCCCTTGGTCCAGGGGCTTCTCTTTAATAACATCTGAGCTTTTTTTTTTAATAATTTTTTTTTTAACATTTATTTATTATTGAGAGACAGAGAGACATGGAATGTGAGCAGGGTTGGGGTAGAGAGAGAGAGGGAGACACAGAATCCGAAGCAGGCTCCAGGCCCTGGGCTGTCACCACAGAGCTGGATGCGGGGCTCAAACTCACAAACTGCGAGATCATGACCTGATCCGAAGTCAGACATTCAACCGACTGAGCCACCTAGGTGCCCCGAATTTTTGTTTTTATTTCCTGGCTTCAAAAAGATAACAAAAGGATGAGCTAGAGAGACTGAATCCATAGAACAGAATGACACACATACACAGAAATAAGTTGTATGTTCACAAATATACATACAAAGATTAAGCACTGGGGTTGCAATTTAATGATAACTTCCCCCCAAGGAAGTTTTAAAATAAAATAAAAACAAATAGAGCAAAGAAAACTCCTTTGCCAGATAGGGTCCAGTTATGGGTATTCCTGAGATTTTTCAGGTTCTCTTTTGCTTGTGAGCCCTCTTGCCCCTAATTGCTGTCTCCATGGTTGGCATTAGAAGGGTCACTGCCTGGTCTCAGGACTTTCGTTCCCTTTGGGGAGCCCCATACCTGTCTTTGTCTCCATTTGGTAAAATGTGGGGCTTGAAGCAGCTGTGTGCACAGTGTGGGCCCCTGCACAGAGCCAAGCAATGGTCCAAGGTAGGATGGTGTGCTCCCTACCAGCCTACACTGGGCTCTGTGCCTCTCCTCTCTGCCAGGCTGCAGAGGGAAGGTTTACTGGCTTTCTGCATTCTATGGAAAGACAACTATCTCCAGGCTGAGTGTTCTCAGAAAAATCTACCACTAGAGTGGAAAAGCCACTCCTGTTACTTTTTTTGTCCTACAAATACCCATTGCTGGAAGGATATGTGACTGTGGTGCATGTAGTAGTTTCCTAGGGCTGCCATAAGAAAGTGTCACCGACTGGGTGGTTATCTACTTAATAAATAAAAACTTACTGTCTCACAGCTCTGGAGGCCAGAAGTCCAAAACCAAGGTGTGGGCAGGGCTGTGCTCCCTCTGCAGGCTCTGGGGAAGGATCTGTTCCAGGCCTGTCTCCTAGCTTCTGGTAGCCTCAGGCATTCCTTGGCTTATAGATGCAACATCACTCCAAATCTCTGCCCCTCCACGGTGTTCTTCCTGTGTCTCCACATCTTCTTCCCTCTGTATGTCTGTGTGTCTGTCTCTGTATTCAAATTTCCCCTTTTTAGAAAGACATGAGTCATATTGGATTAGTGCCCACCCTAATGGCCTCGTTTTAACCTGATTAAATCTGTAAAGACCCTCTTTCCAAATAAGATCACATTCTGAGGTTTGGAGGATAGTACTTCAGCATATCTATTTTGGGGGACACAATTCAGCCACTACTGGTAGTCAACCTTGTCGTCTAAATATCTTCTCAGCTTACAAGGAACACTGCTGTCTCTTGCTTTGTGCGCCAGCTTGTGGAATCTTCTGTAACTAGAGTAATAACAGGGTTCAAACAAAGAGTAAAGAAGACCTGCACAGTATGTAGGGTTAAGTCATCGCATTGGCTTTAGAAATCTCTGCTTGGCTACTTCTCCTCAGCCTGCTCAGTCTCCTCTTCCAGTTCCACCCAAGGTTTCTTTTCTAAACTCCCAGCGCTCAGACACATCTGAGCTGCTCTTCCTTCCTGTTATAATGGCTCTCACCAGTAACAAGAAACGTATTATTCATGATGGGGAGGGGGGGAAATGCTGGAAAATGTGTCAACACTACTATTGGTGGCCTAGTAGCAGCCCACACTCATTATGGGGCAGTTGTGATGGAAGACTGGAAGAGACATTTTGAGATCCTCAGGTGAAAAGTCATTGAAAAGAGACATCATTCGGGTTGGATTGTCACAGCATTTTCTTCGCAAAATCAAAGCACATTTGTGTTAATGAACATCTTGGGTTCTCCTCATTTTCTAGGCAATATTCATACCAAACCCACAATACAAATCCTGTCCTCCAGAGCTCACACGATGATATGACTAATTACCTTTTATTTCCATAGCACTGCTCCTGCCTCCCCAGATTCTCTTATCAGCCTCCTGAGTTAGAGTAACAGATAGGATGAGCAGGTGAGAAAAATGGTGGAGTTCGAAAAATGGCAGGGATGCACTAGGGCCTGGGTCTCCAGCCTGCGTTTCCTTTCCTCCCAGCGGGCTGCTAGCTCCTTGCACAAACTCATGGTACTCGAATAAGACATGTTGGTTTCGTGTACAGGTTGGGCCAGTTTTCAGCGTCTTGTTTGAACGTACTGTTTTTGACTTTTATTTTCCAGTTTTTCTAGTTGGGTAAGCCTGGGGTAGATAAGTTGGATCAGAGGAGAGATCCCACTCTGACTACAAAGGCTTCCCTGGCAGGTGGGATTTAAAAGGGAAAGTGGTGAGAGTAAGCTTGGAGGAGCCAGGTGATAGGCGGAGTCAAACCCTGTTTTTGCATAGAGCAGACCAGAGCACTTCATGCAAGCTTCATGCAAAAGGGCGTTGGGAGAACTGGATTTTCTTTCTTTCTTTCTTTCTTTCTTTCTTTCTTCCTTCCTTTTACTTTTTCCCCTCACTTGGAAAAATTTGTTTTTCTTTCTGATAATTCACTAGCACTGTACAAAAAAGTAAACAGTACATAGAAAGTGAAGGTTTCTACAATGTCAGTACTTCTCCACTCTGGCTGTGGGGCAGCCGCATAGATGGTAGTGCGAGTTATTTTCATCCAGACTTCTTCAAACACTGTGTATGTCTGCATCTTTATCTAGATAGAAATAGCACCATTAACAGAGTCATAACATTGTGATTTTTCTACACTTTCTCCTCTTACAGTGCAGAAAATTTCCCGTGTCAAACCATGAAGACGTAACCTATACTTTTTCTTAAAAAATTACATTTCATATTTTAGAATAAAGCAATTCTTGCACAGATTCAAAGCACACAGAAAAGTACAAAGTGAAAAGTAAAGTCTTTCATGCTTTACCTCTAGTCCTTTTCCCCGAAGGTAACCAATGAGATTGCTGTAACAGTTTCCTACATATCCTTCCAGAAGTATAATTACTAAAGTCTCCATACATGTGCATATAGATAACATTACTTTGTTCTGTAACTTACTTTGTGTATGCAACACATCTTGAGATTAAAAAAAATTTTTTTAATGTTTATTTTATTTTTGACAGCGAGAGAGTATGAGCGGGGGAGAGGCAGAGAGGGAGACACAGAATCTGAAGCAGGCTCCACACTCCGAGCTGTCAGCATAGAGCCCAACCCGGGACTCGAACCCATGAAGTGTGAGATCATGACCTGAGCCAAAGTTGGATGCTTAACCGACTGAGCCACCCAAGCACCCTTTTTTAAATTTAAAAAAAAAAAATTTTTTTAATGTTGAGAGATTTCAAAAAATCAGTATATACAGAGATACTTCCCTTTTCTGACAGATGTGTAATATTCCATTGCATGAATACACATTTCTTTCTTTCTTTCTTTCTTTCTTTCTTTCTTTCTTTCTTTCTCTTTCTTTCTTTTTTTCTATTTCCTTTTTTTTAAATTTTTTTTTAATGTTTATTTTTGAGACAGAGAGAGACAGAGCATGAACGGGGGAGGGGCAGAGAGAGAGGGAGACACAGAATCAGAAACAGGCTCCAGGCTCTGAGCCATCAGCCCAGAGCCCGACGCTCGAACTCACGGACTGCGAGATGGTGACCTGAGCTGAAGTCCGATGCTCAACTGACTGAGCCACCCAGGCGCCCCTCTGTTTCCTTTTAAGTAGGCTTCATGCCCAGTGTGGAGCCCAACACAGGGCTTGAACTAACCACCCTGGGATCAAGACCTGAGCTGAAATCAAGAGTCAGACGCTTAACCAACTGACCCACTCAAGCAGCTCAAACACACCATTATTTAGTAAACATTTAAGTTGTTTTAAAATTTTGTACTAAAACAAATGGTCCTAGAATAAACATCCTTATATATTCATCTCTGTATATAGAATAAAACATTAGTGCTCAATTCTCCACCCTCTCACCAGCCCTGGGCATTAGCACTTCATTTATTGATTTATACTTTTACAAAATCTTTTGCCGATTTTTTTTTATTTCTTTTGCCAATTTGACCAGTGATATCTTGCTTTAGTTTTCATTTCTTTGATTATTAAGGCATTTAACCCTATTTTATATGGTTTGTTACCCTGAATTGCCTGTTCATGACTTTTGCTTAGGTGTTCATTGGAATAATTATCTTTTATCTTTTGATAACAGGAGGATCACATTTTCATGGAAACATGCCCAGAGAACTCCAAGGATAGATCCAAAGTTTTAAAAAGTAATTATTCTTTACATATTCATAATTTTCTAATAAACTCAACACAGACCAGGCTAAAGTTTACATCTGTTAAAGAAAAAAAAAAGATGCAGGAGGAAAGCACAGCTTGTTTTCCAATGTCTCTTGTCATCTGAAGAGCATTTTTAATTTTTTTTATGTTTCTTTATTTTATTTTTGAGAGAGAGAGAGAGAGAGAGCGAGAGGTGGAAGGGTAGAGAGAGGGAGAGAGAGAATCCCAAACAGGCTCTGCATTGTCAGCACCGAGCCTAATGTGGGACTTGAACTCACAAACTATGAGCTCATGACCTGAGCCACCCAGGTGCCTCTGAAGATCACTTTTTTTTCTTTGTTTCTATTTTTTTTTATTTTTAAAAATTTATATCCAAATTAGTTAGCATATAGTGCAACAATGATTTCAGGAGTAGATTCCTTAGTGCCCCTTACCCATTTAGCCCATCCCCCCTCCCACAACCCCTCCAGTAGCCCTTGGTTTGTTCTCCATATTTATGAGTCTCTTCTGTTTTGTCCCCCTCCCTGTTTTTATATTATTTTTGTTTCCCTTACCTTATGTTCATTTGTTTTGTCTCTTCAAGTCCTTATATGAGTGAAGTCATATGATGTTTGTCTTTCTCTGACTGACTAATTTCACTTAGCATAATACCCTCCAGTTCCATCCACATAGTGGCACATGGCAAGACTTCGTTCTTTTTGATTGCTGAGTAATACTCCATTGTATATATATACCACATCTTCTTTATCCATTCATCCATCTATGGACATTTGGGCTCTTTCCATACTTTGGTTATTGTTGATAGTGCTGCTATAAACATGGGGGTGCACATGTCCCTTTGAAACAGCACACCTGTATCCCTTGGATAAATGCCTAGTAGTGCAATGGCTGGGTCATAGGGTAGTTCTATTTTTAGTTTTTTGAGGAACCTCCATACTGTTTTCCAGAGTGGCTGCCCCAGCTTGCATTCCCAACCTGAAGATCATTTTTAAGGAGGTAGTGAATATGCTAAGGAAATCATTCTTATCAATTTAACACAGATTCCTCATAAGCGACTCTTTGCTATTTTAGCATACACATAAATAAAAGTAATAAAACAATTGTACATGATAGACTTTCACTCATTCTGACTGATTCCCCCTCAGTTCAAATTACTGAAGTTCTCTTATAATACTGAAAAACAAATCCACTTACAGAGCCAGTGACATCATAATGATTAAGACTGAATTCATTTGCACTCCCTCACACATTTTCCTACTGGATGAGCGGCTTCCTTGTTTAAATATGGAATTCTGTGATCATAAAATGGATTCCATCCAGATACAAAATACGAAAAACTGAACTCATGGGAAATGACCCTTGCAGGGGACACCACCCTCAGGCTTGAAGGGATTTTCTATTTCATCAACTGTAGATGAACCATAATAATAAAACATAAAATATTACACAAAGATTAGAAAATCAAGAATCACATACCTTACAGCATTGTCTTTAGAGTCAAACTCATTCTCAGCATCTATAGCCAGTCCACTTGGTCTCTCCCCAGGAATCATCCCTCAGTAGAGCTGAGGGATCCTTCTCTGTGCTTCCAGAACACTGCATGCCTCTCCTTTCTTACTATACAATTTTGAAATGACATGGGATGCCGGTTTGCTTGCTAGCTCTCCAGGTCAAGGCCCACGTGATGTTCACTTTTGTGTGCCTGCTAGTTGTCACAATACCTGACACAGAAAGCGTTTTGTTATTACTTGTTTTGCTGTGTTGCTGTTAATATTTTGAACTATGTGAGTCCGAGCCCCGCGTTGGGCTCTGGGCTGATGGCTCAGAGCCTGGATGGAGCCTGTTTCCGATTCTGTGTCTCCCTCTCTCTCTGACCCTCCCCCGTTCATGCTCTGTCTCTCACTCTGTCTCAAAAATAAATAAACTTAAAAAAATTTTTTTGAACTAGGTGGAGAATAGTTTTACTCTCCATTTTTTGGGTCACCTGTAGCAAACACAGCTGACTG
This sequence comes from Prionailurus viverrinus, assembly GCF_022837055.1. Taxonomy (NCBI): domain Eukaryota; kingdom Metazoa; phylum Chordata; class Mammalia; order Carnivora; family Felidae; genus Prionailurus; species Prionailurus viverrinus. The sequence goes on along the minus strand of NC_062561.1, from coordinate 129,688,565 downwards.
CCCATCTAACAGCCACCCCTGCCACTTTCCCCTTTACCCTTGCTGGTTGAGCCTTGATTTTGTTTGATGTTTCACTCTCCACAAAGTTATGTGCTCAGGAAATGACTCCTCTTGCGAGAGCAGAAGTGGGGGTGGGGTATGAATGGTGACTGGTCTGTGCAATGTGGGCTGTCCTCTTCCCCTGGCCTGTGGCCCAATTCTAGCCAATGAGGTCTGAGAGTAAGCCACCTGGGGAATTTTGGAAAAGGGCTTTTCTTATAGAGAGACTCACAGGAGGAGTTGTCTTCTTTCCCCTGGGATCCCATGGATTATCTGGAACTGTGGCAGACATCTTGCAAATGAAGGTGGACATGAGACCACAGAGACATCCTCCATGGTGTGGTTGAGCTGGAGTCACTGGCCTGCCCGCTTTCACTGAAAGAGAATGAACTCCTGAATGCATCCCAATAAGTGCATCACCACATGATAAAAATGGGAAGACGCCAGAGGGGAGGAGCCTCTATTGGGAGAAACAGAGTCAAAATGGAAAGTTAAAAGGAATCAGGGTTTATCTCATGGTAGAGAAGCCTCTGGATAAACCTGGTTGCTGTTTTCAAGTTCATGGAGGGTTTCAAGGATTGAACATCAAATAGTTATACCCCATGACTTCTGCAGACCTAACGGGAAGAGGAATCTTAATTAAAGCAGGAGAGACTCTGCATGGATTTAAGAGAGAAATCTGCTTGTAGGAATGATAGAACCCTGACATGGGCCCCTGACAATGAGAGTCTGTCCCTTTGAAAATAGACAAGAGGGAAAAATATGAGTCTTAGTGGATTTTTTGTTGTTGTTGTTTATTTTGAGAGAGAGAGAGAGAGAGGGAGTTTGCACATGCAAGCGAGTAGGAGAGAAAGGCAGAGAGAGAGAATCCCAAGAAGGCTCTGCACTGTCAGTGCAGAACCGAATGCGGGGCTTGAACTCACGAAGAGTGAGATCATGACCTGAGCCAAAGTCAGACGCTTAACCAACTGAGCCACCCAGGTGCCCCAAATAGGAGTCTTTGAACAGTTTACTATTCACCTACTTAAGGCAATGGGAATAACCAAATGACTACTTGAAGTTTGTCATTTTGTGCTAATTTAGAGAACATAAATTACTGAAATTTAAGTAGGTGAAGAATCAGCTGCAGACCTCCAAAAGTATTCATTAGGCTGTAAGTTTGATCTGACAGAGCTGGAAATACCTGTTTCATCAATATAAGGCCAAAATGTCAGCGTGACATTATAATTTACATGGATAACACACTACTTATCAGAGCTTTGTGATTAGTCATGTGCCCAGAACAAGGACACTGCATGAGAAATGTAGCCTCAGGGAAGGTGGCTGATTATTTCTGGAGTGTTTATTAGTAAAGCTGATCCCAATCTGAATTCACCTTTCCATGGAAGAATGTAAAAATGAGTATTGGATTTCGTCAGTTCCTCTGACCATGTCAACACCCTTAAGTGCACACAGCAGGCAAACCACCAGGCCATGGGTGTGGGACAGCCCTGCTCAGGGCCACCCATTCCCAAGGCCAAGGCCTGGGTTCAAGGACCTACTCAAACAAATGATAATTGCAAGTTGACCTGCTAGCTGAGAAATTACGGCATGGATCATAAGTAACCGGAGACAATAACTACCTCTCCCCTTACAGCCAATTTTATATAAATCCTATTATTAGCAAGACTCTCACATGAAACCCGGAAGTTAACATAAATACAATAAAGGCATATAAAAATTGGCCTCAAAAGGTGCATTCTTGTTGATTTGATTAGGTACACATCACCAATTCATTTTACTGACACTGCAGGCTGGAGCATTTCTTTTCCTTATGAATTTGGTAGGACAAATCTTAAAATGCAGATTCTGTGTATTGTAAGCTATTTTTTTCACAAATCAACAAGTGCTCTTACGGTCACACCAGGCATGTTTTCATCGAGGCTTTTACTCCCACAGCAGGAGTTGACCCTGACCCAGCAGGACCCTGTCCTCTCCCTCAAAACGGTCTCTCCAACTTCTGTCCTCCCTTCTCCTTTCATCCTGCTTTTGAAAAGCCCTCCACACCCCTGCGTACTTCTCCGCGGCTCTTGGCAGCCCTGGAAATACTGTCTGGGTTTTGAAATCCTCCTGATTTTAGATGAGATGCCCAGGAGCTGCGAGGTGCTCCGCATGAGCTCTGGCTGTGCTGTCCCCTCCCATTCCTCCTCCCTCTCTTGGCAGCCTGCCGTGGGTGGAGGGGAGTCTGCATGTGTAGCTGGTACCAAGTAGATGGTCTGTTTGGGTCTTTGCTCTTTCCCTTCAGCTCATGAGACCGAAGAAGCGAGGGACCAGCCCTCACACAGGATCCCGGCACCTTATATCGAGGCTCTGAAGAGACCCAGAGCTGGCGGCAAACCCTAATCTCCCATCTAGCACCAGCGGGTCTTCCGGCAAGGCATTTAATCTCCGAATCTCCTCCAAAAAGTTTCCTAGGGGCGCCTGGGTGGCGCAATCGGTTAAGCGTCCGACTTCAGCCAGGTCACGATCTCGCGGTCCGTGAGTTCGAGCCCCGCGTCGGGCTCTGGGCTGATGGCTCAGAGCCTGGAGCCTGTTTCCGATTCTGTGTTTCCCTCTCTCTGCCCATCCCCCGTTCATGCTCTGTCTCTCTCTGTCCCAAAAATAAATTTAAAAAAAAGTTGAAAAAAAAATTTTTTTTTTAAATAAAAAGTTTCCTATAAGGTGGGTAATGACACGTGCTTCCTACACCGTTGTGAGGATTAGGTAGCAGACATTTAAAAAGCATCTATGTAGGGGTGCCTGGGTGGTTCAGTCAGTTGAGCATCCCACTTCAGCTCAGGTTATGATCTCGTGGTCTGTGAGTTCCAGCCCCACAGTCAGGCTCTGTGCTGACAGCTCACAGCCTGGAGCCTGCTTTGGATTCTGTGTCTCCCTCTCTCTCTGCCCCTCCCCCACTCATGCTCTGTCTCTCCGTCAAAAATAAATAAACATTAAAAAAAAAAAGCATCCATGTGTTACTCAGTGTTGTTCTAGAGAGGCAAAAACCGTTTTTATAGCAATGAGACTTCTAAATACCTGCACTCAGAAAACAACAATAGAGGGTATTTGCCACTTGGACCCCAGTCATTCTCTTTATTTAAAAGGAAACCTCGGGGCACCTGGGTGGCTCAGTCAGTTAAACATCCGGCTTTGGCTCAGGTTATGATCTCACGGTTCCGTGAGTTCCAGCCCCATGTCAGGCTGGGGTTGACAGCTCAGAGCCTGGTGCCTGCTTCGGATTCGGTGTCTCCCTCTCTCTCTGCCCTTCCCCCGCTTGCACTCTGTCTCTGTATCTCTCAAAAATAAATAAATGTTAAAAAAACAAACAAAAAAATAAAGGGAAACCTCAGTTTCAGGCCTACGGTAATCCAGCAAAATAGCTGCAGAGCCAAAGGACCTCATCTTGGAGCTCAGAGGAGGACTGACTCTTTTCCTAGAGCAACGGAGGCTACAGCAACATTGCATGTAGCACATGGCTCTCTGAGACATGGGAAGGTTAATGAGATAGCATCTAGGTGGAAAGTGCTGAGTGTGCTAAGTATTACCATGTTGCAATTACCCTAATACCAGAGCAAGTTCTCCTTTGTCCAGATCATTCAAGAGCATGTGGCTCTGAAAGAGAAGGTACAACAGATGAGACATAAAAGTACCCAAGTCTAAACACACCCTATCCCCAGGCACACTCTTCAGCAACACTGGGAGCTGCAAATAGGGAAGGGGCTTTGGCCTCTAGGGTGCTACAGTTCAATTGTTTAACACCCTGGGTTTAGAATTTATATCCTGCCACGTTTCTGCATTGCTTCCTAGAGGCCACTGACTACACAGTCATGGTGCACCCGCTCATCATCCCTGTGACCTGGGGACAAGCCATGCAAACTCTCTGGGCCTCAGTTTCCTTGCCAGGGAAAGGGAGGTAATAATCCCTACCTATGTCACGCAGTTCTGAAGCTGTAAAGCATGAGTGCTTTGAAAATTAGAAAGTGATGCATATTAACATGAATTCTTGGATGCCAGTGCCTATTCTCTCGTTGCTTATCTGACCATAACCAAAGTTAAGAAATAAAGGTCTCTGGGGCGCCTGAGTGGCTCAGTCGGTTAAGCATCCGACTTCAGCTCAGGTCACGATCTCGAGGTCCGTGAGTTCGAGCCCCACGTTGGGCTCTGGGCTGATGGCTCGGAGCCTGGAGCCTGCTTCAGATTCTGTGTCTCCCTCTCTGTCTGCCCTCCCCCGTTCATGCTCTGTCTCTTTCTGTCTCAAAAATAAATAAACGTTAAAAAATAAAAAAAATTAAAAAAATAAAGAAATAAAGGTCTCTGACTCTACTTGCTGGTGACCACCCATCATGCATCACAAAGTCTAGTTGAATTTCCACAAGGTTGAATTATGGATTAGTAAAATGGTACTACTGGTTCTGCTTTGAAGGACTAGCTTACCCATAGAAGAGTGCTTACATGTGGATCCACTAAGCCATGCTATTATAGAGAAGTAGTATTAACTTTATTCATGTAGCACGTGGAACTTTTCAAGATGCTTTCACATATATTATCTATGTGTATGTCTCTGTCTCCCAGTGAAATCTTTTGGGATATTTGCTTCTCTCCTTCCTGTTTTCCAGCATGTTACCCTTGGAAGAGGCAGAAGCCCAGGGCTTCAGGGAGCCAGGGCGTGACCCCTGGAGTCTTACTGAACATGGGCTCAGTGGCAGCAGTCACTGAGGAAATGAAGACAGCTCGAGCTACCCAGCCGGTCTCATGGACCATACACATGGGATGGGCACGGACAGCCCTGGTCACAGGGAGACAAGTGTCCCTCCACGACCACGGTCACCACTGAGGTTTTAGGAAAAGCTCCCATGTTCCCAGAGCTTCGGCTGCTGCTTACTGACAAACCAGTCCCTCAATAATCTTATTGTATGTTTTCAAAACAATTCTTCGTAATGCCCCAAGAATGTCTGAACTTCTGTGTGAACTCGGTAGTTTGCATGTTTCTCATATTATTAGTAGGAACTCCGATAGACAGGGCCCATGAGTCTTCCTGGTGGGAGCAAAGGCAGGCCTCTCGTGCGAGTGAATCCCCGATGTGCCCCCACTTCGTCTCCTTCCGATTCTCTCTCACACCCCTTCCAGTCTCTTTCTCCCCTTGCTCTCTTTATAACCAACGTTAAGAAAGAGCTTTGCTTTGATTACAGGTTACTCATTAGAGAATGCCACAAGATTCTGGTGCTCAATTTTTTTGTGAAGGAAGATTCTGAATACAAAAGGAGAGAGCAGAGATACTGCTGCCTTTGATGACCTGTTTACCCCCACCCCACGCGGCTGGGAACGGAGCATTCAGCTTCTGATTTCAGGATGACTGCACACGACCCCAGTTTTAATATCGCTTGTCATTCATAAATCCCCGAGACATCACAGACCCAGCCAGATGTGATGTGGTCTGGCCTAATCCTTCTATGGAGATGCAGGGGAGAGTGGAAGCTAAGCCTTAATTAAAAATGAGATCTGATATTGGAAAATTAAGGCTTAAAAATGCTTTGAATGGGCCTATTTGAGAGCACATTCAAGTGTATGGATACATCAATTCAGGAGATACTGTTTTTTTGCTAGGTGCAGCTAATTTTATAAAATCATAAAATACCACATTTATAGCTATAGGACAAACTGCTTCTGAATACCTCCAGCTATGCTTCGACTATATGTAGCATGATATATTTTGATATACAGATGCCAGTCCCTCTCTGGATTTCCAGTTAAAGGCATCTGTCATACAAGGAGAAGGGATCACATTGGTAAATAAAATTTAAAAATAATTCCCCAATTTTTGTCAAGTCATCCAGTCACATATTTTTATTCTTTTTTTTTCAAGAAATCTTTACTAATAATTAACTTTGTGTATGGTACCTTGTGTCTGGTACAATGAGATCTAAAAAGTCATTCTGGTCATCAAACAACTAAAAGTCATGATAAGGCAGTGATAAATTTCCTTCACAATTTAAATACCATTATAAGAAATTTCACTGCAAGTGTATTTTTTTAACTTTTTAATTTTATTTAATTTTATTATTTTTTTAATGTTTATCAAAAAAAATTTTTTTAACGTTTATTCATTTTTGAGAGACAGAGAGAGACAGAGTATGAGCGGGGAAGGGGCAGAGAGAGAGGGAGACACAGAATCTGAAGCAGGCTCCAGGCTCTGAGGTGTCAGCACAGAGCCCGACGTGGGGCTGGAACTCAAGAACCACAAGATCATGACCTGAGTGGAAGTTGGATGATTAACCGACTGAGCTACCTAGGTGGCCCTAAACTTCTTAATTTTCTTTTAGAAAGAGAGCATTGCACGTGAACTGGGGAGAGGGGCAGAAGGAGAAAGAGAGAATCCCAAGCAGGCTCTGTGCTGAGTGTGGATGGGGTGGGGAGGGGTCGATCCTATGACCCTGGGATCATGACCTGAGTAGAAATCAAGAGTTAGGTGCTCAACCGACTGAGCCACCCAGGCACTCCCATTGCAAGTGTATTTTTAATAACCAAGAGACTGCCATAGAAAATGAGGCCTGAGAATTGAGAAAGACAGATTAGCTGGAATAGTCAGACAAAGATCAGAACTGAGTGGAATCTTGCAGGATGGAGAGTGAAGAATTTCAACTGTGTTTCCATCTTTCCTTCCTAGCAAAAGGTAGAATGAACTGTGCTCTTCTTTCATGTACTCTGGACTCTTTCCAGTAGGAAGTCTAAAGTGAGTAAAACAGCCCAAATGCTGAAATCTACAGGGGAAAAAGAGCAGATTTGAGGATGCACAGATAGAGTATCATCACGCCCTAAAAAGAGCTGACTCTAGCTTGGAGAGGTGAGCCCTTTAAACTATTAGCACCTGCTACAGAAAAGGCCCTCAGTAATTATTAGTTGAATGAATGAATAAATGAATAACCAGGAGGATTCCCAGAACTTCCTCAGTTTCACCTTTTACTCTCTTTGCAGGTGCCCTTGCACCCTCCTGAAGTGAACTTGTCCCTGGGGCTGTGTAATGGCTGGATTCATATGTGCTACTTTCTTGCAGAATGGGAGTATGCAGTAATTTTCAAAAACAAAAAACAAAACTGCAAAACCCTAAAACCCCTAAAATAAATATTGCCAAACTGCTTTCTAAAGTGATTGTTCCATGGGGTGCCTGGGGGGTTCAGTCAGTTAAGCGACTGACTTTAGCTCAGGTCATGATCTCACAGTTCGTCATTTGAGGCCCACATCGGGCTCTGTGCTACAGCTCAGAGCGTGGAGCCTGCTTTGGATTCTGTGTCTCCCTCTCTCTCTCTGTCCCTCTCCCACTCATGCTCTGTCTCTCTTTCTCTCTCAAAAAGAAATAAACATTAAAAAAAATTTTTTTAAGTGGTTGTTCCAACTTACACCCCTGCTAGAACATAGTAAAATAGTTCTTGGTTGTCTAATATCCTCCCAGAACTGGGTGTCATGAAATATACCAGGATGAGAAAGGTAAAATGGCATCTCATTGTTGTTTCACTTTGCATTTCCCTGATTACTATTGAAGTTAGGTCTGTTCTCTGAAATTCCAATTAGATTCACATAATATCTTATCCACCTTGTAAGTCTCTTGGCTTCTTTTTCATACTTTTCATCTTGTTGTCTCCCTATTATACTGTATGGATAATTTGTACCAGTTTTTTTTTTTAATGCGCCCAATGTTCTGTTTACCCAATCCATTTGGAGATATTTCAGTTATAATATTTTTTTATTTTTTGATATTCTACTTGTTTTACAAATTTATAAGATCTTTACTTTTAGTCTTTTTTCCTTGTATATTTTCATCCCCTCTATTATTAATTTCTGCCAATTAAAAATACACTTATTTTATGTAGGACTGACAATTATAATATTCAGTGTTATTTGGGGTCTGATTCTTTTATTTTGTTTCTTGGGTCTCCCCCGTGGTGTCTTGATTGCTTGTGTATTTTGTGAGTTTTGACATTCAGGCCAGATTCTCTTGTGTCTAGTTGTGGGAACTTTTTAAGACCTGGGTTCAAGGTGGGTTCCTCCAGAGAATATTTCTTTTATTTCTGCCATGTGCCTGGAGGCAATTAAAATGTGAAATCACTTTAAAATAAAATTTTCAGCTTGAAATTTTTTTTGGTCCTTACAGATAATGTAAATTCTGGACCACAAATCCCTCTGTGGTTTTGTTTCTGATTATAAATTTTCAAAGGAGATTTATTTTCCCCTTCTACCCAGCACAACAGTCAAGATAAGCAAGTTTCCGTGCTACTCCCATCTGTGGGGTGGGTTTATATCTAGTTTACCTGTATACGGAAGGCATTGCACACTGGGGGTCCTAGCTTTATATGGGGGTATGTGTCTTCTATTAAATTTCACCTTGGTTGGGTTCTTGCCTTGGTGTCCTGTCTGCATTACCCCATGCCACCATCAAAACATGAGGTTAATGCCACCAGGACTCTACAGATGCCTCCACAGAGAAGGCTAAATTAGAGCACAGTTACCTTCTAGGATTCCTGCTTTCACTTTATTTGCCCCTGAATATTTCAAAGTCTCCTATCAGTTCAGTAATGTATTTAAAAATAATTTTTAATTCTGATATTTTACTTAGCATTTTTGGTTGTGCTTAATGAGGGATGTTTGGGGTATCTAATTTGTCATACTGAAGCAAACAGGAGTCCTATTATATTATTTATTGTACTTTTATATATGTTTATAGTATTTTGTACTTAAAGTGATAACAATGCTAAGAAAAACTCCTGGAAGAAAATAGACAAAAACGTGTGGTGAGATTATTGGTGAGTATTCCTTATCTCTATTTTTCTGTACTCTGCACACACCAAAAACTGAAGCTGGTAACCAAATGGAAATTCTTTGGATCACATCTCAAATAATAGTCCGTTTCCATAAACTGAATTGGCAAGTAATTCTTAACTTATTTTAATCAAGTAAATTTTAGACAGCAAGGTTACCCTCTACCTAAAAGAAGACCCACGGAATTACTGAGTTACTAAAAGTAGAAAATTCACTACCCAGCTTTCAAATACACAAAATGATCTTATCTAGAACTTGTTTTGAAAGGGCTGGATACATATTTTCCCCTTAAAGAACAGTAAGAGATGTTTCTAGTAAAAACATCTTACGAAAATTAAACTTTCATACTTTCTCATTAAACACTGTAATTCTTTAAAAACTCTCTTTAAATCTCTTAAATATATAAAATGGCTTTAGAGTATTTTTAAAATAAATAATTCAAGTTGATGTCACATTGATTATAGTGTCTCAGTGTCCTGAATATTTGTGGACTGGCAAACTTAATGGTACTCCAAACTACGGCCCCTCCCAGAGACAACCACCCAGTGAGGAAGTATTTTATGTACTTACCCACACTGCTTCTGACCTCCTCGTTACCCTACACTCGGCAACAGGAAGTTACTTTCAAATTGTTGCCTACACGGTAGGGGAAAATGGTATCTCACTTTTACTCTTTTAACAGAAGCGTAACCTATCATGGCACGAAAACGAAATCATGTTTTTACTTAAAAGACTGCTCTTACTGACTTCTCTATTTGGGGTTCCTTTTAACTTTTTGTTATTATAAACAATGCCGCAATCTTTTTTTTTTTTTTTTTGGTACATCCATTTTTATACTTTGTCCTCTTATATCCTTAGGATAAATTCAGTATTTTGCTATATCAATATTTTGCCAGACTGCCCTGCTTTGGGATAGGTGCAAGTTCTTTAGATAAAAGTTGTTTTAAACAAATCTAAATTCTTAGATTAAATTTCTAAAACTAAAAATATTTTCATCACATTTTCAATGTATTACTTATAAGTGAGTGTCTTATTGCCCATCATCATCTATAGATGTATCTGGCTTCTAGAAAAAAAATGCAAATACAATAGCCCAAACTTACAAAACAAATAAGTTAGGGAGTGACTATTTGCATTACAAAATTATTATTTGCTTTACAAAATGGTACCAGTTTAAGTAGAAAGCACCTTGGCAATATTTGAAATAAGGCCAAATTTGCAAAAATTCACTTTACATACAACTTTTCCAGAAAATATCAAGCACAGAAAGCGAGATATACTTATTTTAATGTGATTTTATGAATCTGAGGCAGTCGAATGAATCTGCTGCTGCTTTTTTTAAGAGCAAATTGTGTACAGTGTAAGGAATCCATGAAGGATTAACAAAACTGTAATTATGTGATACTTTTTTCTCAAAACTCTTGGGTTTTTGTTTTGCGTTTTATTAAAGCCTGTGCTTCAAAAGCAGAGAAAAATACCCACGTCCCCTCCCTTGCTTTTCAGGCTTTCCACTGCACGCCAGCCAACAGAGCGGCATATGGCACATAACATGCATGGTCAACGTCCCACCAGCATATTTGCAGAACCAACAGTACATATTGAACGAAACCACACCTCATGCAGAAGACTTTTAATCATCCTTCACTCTTTGGTAGGAGCATGGTGGAGAGGTGGGTGGAGGAAGGAGATCTGGCTGTTGGCAAGACAGCTCAAGGGAATGGAAATACACCATTGCGGGGGCTGGGGGGTGGCCTTCTTATTCACTGGCTCTAATTCCCTCTCCAGACAAATGATATGACAGTGCTGTAGGGCTTAGAGAAATTGGGGCAATGGTGGGGCAGTGGGCAGAGGAGAGTGTATTACTGACAGCCTGCCTGGTCCTTTCAGTGGCAGATAAAGCACACAGGTACACACCCCACATCTAACCAGCCCCAGTCCTGTCTCACAGAGAGTTTCCCAGGCTTTTGTCCCAGTCACTCACCTTTTTCAAGCCTGTTTCAGAGATGTACAATATACCATTTTAAAACACTTCTGTTTTCGTAAAATGTGTCTCACATAGAAGCGGGGGTGGGGGTGAGGATATCTGGTGTTTCTCCCGCCCATTTGGGAATCTTGGCTTGCACTCTGACCATAATTAGCGTGAGGCCTTCATAATGTAGGCCTAGGAGGACGAGGGCAGGCATAGGCTAGGCCCTCTCAGCAGCACTTCTTTCTTTTCCTCACTCACTGTCCTTCTTCTCCAACCAGGAGGTAGGCCGTGGGCAGCACTCACCAGATGCACACTGGTCAACCCTGGAAGGCTCAACGGGTTGCGGCACCCAGGAGTCTGTTTGGACTTTCATTCTGAGTTTATGGCCCCTGGACTAGAATAGGATTGACCCATTCTATTTTACGAGATCAGTGGGATATTAAAGTAATTAGCAGGAAAAGGACTGGACTGGATGTCAGAAGATCTGGGTTTACTTCCATCTGGGCCACCATTGAGCCATGTGACCTTGGACTAACATTTAGTCCCTGCAGACCCATGTTTTATCAGCTGAAAAATGAGATTTGAACTTAGTGAACTAGGGAGTAAAACTGAGCCACATGATCAAGTTTGTGCGTGTGCAGGTGGCTGTGGACATGTGGTTGTGTATGTGTATTTGCGGAGTATGAAAAGATGAACCGAAGGAAAAATGGATTAAAACAACCCCAGTGTCAATGCTCAGAAGTGAAAGGAAACATCTGGAATGTTGAGAAGGTGTGTCAAAGAAGGGAAAATTCTTTCCCCTTGGCACTGAATAAGAAATTACCCCAAAGCATAGTGGTGGAAACCCAAACCAATGTGTTAGAAACAATTATTTAAAAGAGGATTTTGTGGGTTATAAATTCAGGAAGGGCTTAGCTGCCTTTCTGTCACATGGAATTTCTCCTGAGGTTGCAGTCAGATGTTGGCAGGGACTGCAACCATCTGAAGGCTCAGCTGGCCTGCGTGTCTAAGGTGGCCTGTCCTCCTGGCCAGCGGTGGAAACGCAGCAACACTGTGACCAGAAAGCGTTTCCAGCAGGCCTTTCTCAGGGGAGGTAGACTCCTTACTCCACTTCTTGCAGAGTGACCCCCACAGGAGAAAAAAGTAGAAGCGGCATGGCCTTTTCTAAGATAGCCTCAGAAGTCACCCGGCAATGCTGCTACCATACTTTATTGGTCAAAGCAGTGACCAGCCCATCCTGATTCAAAAGCAGGGACGGGGACTCCTGATCTTGAGGAGGGGAGGTTAAAGAATGTTGGGGTCAAGTGTAAAAAGTGCCCCAGGCACCTGACAAGCATGCTCTGATTTTTCTCAGTATCTTTGAAATAAATGTCTTGATCATTGCTATAATTTAATCAGCTTTCTGAGATAAGAGGCTTCCTGAATAATCTGGTGTGCTGAGTGCTCACGAACTGAGTGTACTTAAAGAATCACTGCACTTTTCAAGTAAATTATATGGCTCCAAATTGGAGATAACTTCAACCTCCATAGCTGTTTGATGAATAAAGTTAGCTACATAAGGCCACAGTGCAGGAAAAAGGCAAAGAACTGTGAAAAATCAAATAACCAGACTATTATTTGTAGATTGATTTAGATGCTTCGGAAATAGGCCTCTGCTCCTGGGAATCTGACAGCTCACTGTGAACATGGGACAACGATGCGATGTCACACAACATGTGGGAGAGAGATACCAACCCACCAGGAGGGACTTGGAGCAAACTGGTGTAGACAGAAAATACTGCAGAATTCATCTCAGGTCAAATGTATGCTCCTTGGCCCTGAGCTGTTCTGACACTGGTGGCTGAGAGCAAGCACACTTCATGCATTCCTCCTTGGGTCTAATTTCAATGATTATTCCTTCCCATCTTGTGCGGCCACCATCAGACTGATTTTAGTTCCTGGGGATTAAACAGTTTCTGAAGGTTGTTATCACTCCCCTTCAGTGGAGCATATCTTCAAACACCTTCCTGGATAATTACCATGGCCCAGTGATTGGGCAATCACCACAGAGTGCTTTTAAACACACACACACACACACACACACACACACACACACCCCTCAGTGTGTTCCTTTGTGTTTGCTTTGTTTTTGCATTTTCAAAGCCCAGCGGTTCATGAGAGACAGTAGAAGGACAAAATAAGAAGACATATGGTAGTGCTTAAATTATTCCCCAAAAGGGAAAGTGTCCAATATGAAATTATTCACTCTTTCTACTATTCTGGGGTGGGGAGGGAGGCATTTCAACCAAGAAAATCATAGTATACCCACAATGCCCAGAGGAGAACTGAATTATATTATCAACTTCCAAATACAGTCAGCAATATTTCACCAGAAAAGCTGCTTTGCAAAAATTAAACCTCTAATGTTTACACTGGGAAATACCTCCAGGCCTTCTCTGCCATCTTCCCCATTCCCCTGCACATAAGTGTGTGTGTGTGTGTGTGTGTGTTTGTATGCACACACACACACACACACACACACACACACACACATGCACACCACAATCTCATTTTCTTACCAGGATCCCCTTTGTTTTGTTGCCTTCTATTATCCTAACACGTACATAGGTGATTCTGTAGTGAGGACCCAGAATGACTCCAAAAGGAAAAATTACACAAAGTAGAATTTTGTCTTTTATTTTTCAAAATGTTCTAAGAACCTATAGACTCGTCTGATAGAAGCCATGGAAAATGGTGGCCAGAAGGAAATCACTTAGATAATTATTTGAGATCTTTTTTTTCATCCAAAATGATAAGCAGAGGAAGGGAGGGGGGAGGTTGGGTTTCAGCTTCCTGTTGTTTTTACTCAGTTTATGCAACTTCAGTCCATTCAACCTAACCTTAGGCATGTTATATAAAGATTGTATACAAAGAGATAAACTTTGAGAAATATTTTTTAAATTTAAATTTTAAAAACATGTGATGTGTCACATATTCCAATATGTAAACACTATAAAAATGAAAATGTTGATAAAGATGGCCAACAGACACATAAAAAGATGCTCAACATTACTAATCATCAGGAAACTTCAAATCAAGACGACACTGAGATATCTTATTACTCCTGTCAGAAAAGACAAGAAATAACAAGTGTTGGTGAGGATGTGGAGACAAGGGAACATTTGTGCACTGTTGGAGGGAATATAAATTGGTGCAGCCAGTGTTAAAAACAAAATGAAGTTTCCTCAAAAAAATTAAAAACAGAAATACTATATGATCCAGAAATTCCACTATTCTGGTATATTCCAGAAACCCCTGAAAACATTAATTCAAGAAGATGTATGCACCTCTGTGCTTTTTGCAGCATTATTTACAATAACCAAGATATGGAAGTAACCCAAGTGTCCTTCCATAGATGAATGGATAAAGAAGATGTGATATATGTACAATGGAATATCAGACAGCTGTAAAAATGAGTGAGATTTTACAGTTTGTAGCAACATGGACCTGGAGCGTATAATGCTAAGTGAAAGAAGACAGAGAAAGACAAATCCCATATGATTGCACTTATATGTGGAATCTAAAAAAAAATAATAATAAAACATACGCGCACACACACACACACACACATGCAGAAACAGACCCATACATACAGAAACAAACTGATAGTTGTCAAGGAGGAAGGGGGTGGGGGATGGGCAAAATAGGTCAAAGGGAGTGGGAGGTACAGGCTTCCAGTTACAGAATGAGTAAGTCACGGGATGAAAGGTACAGCATAGCGAATATACTCAGTGGTATCGTAACAGCATTGTATGGTGACAGATGGTAGCCATGCTCATGGTGAGCATAGCATAATACCTGCAGTTGTGGAATCACTATGTTGTATGCCTGAAGCTAATGTAGCACTGTGTGTCAACGATACTTAGGTAAAAAAAAATGTAAATGTTGAGAGGTCTATCCCCATCTATGCCAGTCCCTCTCCACCCCCATTCCCCTGTCCATGTAGGTAACCATATTGTTTATTTCTTATGTAGGTTCCCAGTGTTTATGCTGACACAAGCAAACACAAACACATCCATATTTTGCTTCCTTTCCCATTGTTTTTGAGAGGGAGTTTAAGAGCGCAGGAACTGACTTTGTCCTGTGGTGACAATACATGAGTAGAGAAAACAATGGTGTATCAGAAAGAATGGAAATGATGTCTCAATTATTTAGATTCCCAGAATCACTTTCTCTGACTTTAGTTCTTTGGTTAAATCTATTCTTTGGGCCTCTTACATTTTTACATTTTCTACATCCTTGTTTTTTGGAGAAGCACAATTTTAGATAATTCATATATCTCAAATCTCTTGCCTAACAACAAAAACACGTAGCTGTCAGCCTTAAGAAGAGTACAAAAAGCACAATGGCAAATGCCGTGCTGGGTCCCCTTCAGAAGGGCTCCCGTGACCCAGGGGTCTGAACATGGACATCCAGTTGGAACGCTGGCCCTACCTACGGGGAAGAACATTTATTCCGACCTGGAATCTTTTCTTTATCTTACAGGTACCCGTGCATAGACAAAACAAGGGCTTGCACAAATATCTTACTCTTCTGACACTTGGGAGTCTAAAATAGAATACTTTTGTAGATTTTAGGAACAACCGCAGGAATGTGGATATAACCAGATAATTGACACTGGGCATTGCGTGGGACTGTGCCAGAACCCAGAAACAATGAAACAATTTTAAACTCGTATTTTGGAAATGAACGAGCAATGACAACAACTTGTTTTTCAAAAAAGTTGAAACACAATAATGATGTAATTCGTTGTCATCTTTTGGTGTATAGTATTATATTATATGTCAGATGAATAAAGACAAACTAAACTGTGAATGATACATAGGATAAATTATCAGATGGGTGTGTATTATAATAATTGCTTTACATGCTTGAGGTTTTCCTCAAAAGTTAGAGGATAGGTAACTGTAAAAATCACATAAAATTTGGTTAAATATTTATTCATTTCATTATTATATATATATTTTTAATTTTTAATGCTTATTTATTTTTGAGAGAGAGAGAGAGACAGAGGGTGGGGGGGGCAGTGCAGAGCGAGAGGAAGACACAGAATCTGAAGCAGGCTCCAGGCTCTGAGCAGTCAGCACAGAGCCTGATGTGGGGCTCGAACTCATGAACCACAAGATCATGACCTGACCTGAAGCTGAAGTTGGGCACTTAACCAACTGAGCCACCCAGGCGCCCCTATTATTGTACTTTTAAAAGTTTATTTATTCTTAAGCAATCTCTACACCCAATATGGGGCTTGAACTCACAACCCTGATATCAAGAGTTGCATGCTCCACCAACTGAGCCAGCCAGGCGCCTCTGGTTATATATTTAAAGAAATCCTTAAGATGACTCATTTATTTTAATTTTTAATTTAAAATGAAATATATGATCATTTAAAGATCTTTTGACAGTGCAGAAAGCGTACAGCAAAACTTGTTTCTCTCCTGCCCCATGCCAGCTTGTCAAGCTTCTTCCTGAGACACCATCAACATACTGCTTTCTTATGTGTCCTGCTGAAAGATTTTGCATATTGTATTATGTAAATCTCTCTTTTGAAAACACAAACAAGAGCATGTTGCAAACCCATCCCTGACTTGGCCTTAGTCTGTATCTGCACATGCACGCCTGTGCTGCTGAATATCCCACTGGAAGGAAGGCCCTCAGGGTATTCAGCCAGGCCCCCACTATGTGATGGCTCTTCTGTGAACTGAATAAGAATCCTTCATAGAGTAAAATAAAATCACCTTCTAATAATCTTTTCCTGTAAAGGTGATTGTCCTACACTGAGCGTTGTCCCACTCTCTCTTTCTGGCATGTGGAAAATCATTTGTTGGCCTCTCATCATCATCATCATCCTATATTGCCTGATGTCCAAGTTCTGAAAAATCATTCTTTTATACATATTGTTACAGTCTTTTAGTTGTTTCGGGCTGTAGGGTAAATCCAATCCATGTTACTCCATCTTGGCCAGAGCTGAGGTGTCGTATTTTTTAAACACCAAAGTGTTTCCTAAACTTGGATGTATACAACCATCTGAACAACTCATTAAAAATAAAGATTCCTGGGCTCCTACCCAGAAATTCTGATTTGGAGAGCTGCCTGGGAATCTGTATTTTTACCCAGCACCTCAAGCAATGTGGAAGCAGCCCTGCCATGGGCCAGACTGGGTGTTTGGGAAGCAGTGACTTTAAGGATTATTATATTTATTTGTCAGCTGTTCTCAAGTGATACCACCATATGGACGCTTTGTTTTTCAGATAAACAAAATAAAAATAAATGGTAAGGTCGATTTCTTGCCAGACTTTGAACTATTGAACCTGGGGAAACACACTACCACCGCTGAAGAGTACCTACAGAGGCCAGGGCTCTGTGTTAAAGAGATGCTCTGCTCAGCATGTGACACAGCAGACCCGATGGGCTCGAAGGCAGGTGGAGAATCTCGTTGGAAGGGGCACATTTACTCGTCTGCACAGAGAGGGCACAAATCCCAGCAGCTTCGGCTTAGTTAAACTCACGTTGGAAAATATTTTTGGCTTGTGTGGTTTTATGCTTTTAGAGTTCCATTTTTAAGCACTGGACTCGTCCAAACCCACTGCAGCCGAGCTGAAGCATCCAAGGAAGATGCTGAGTTTCACACCGATCTCTGCTGAGTCTGTAAAAATTTCTCAGATTTGTCCAAATTGCTTTGTTGAGAAACCAAAACAAAAATCGCTAATCCCAGTGGGGTTTGTAGGGTCCTGTGGTTTTCATCCAAAACTATGGCTAACGCAGCGGTTGGTCATGTGACTTACAAGCCTAAAGGTTCCATTATGAAACCTGAAAGAAACCCACAGGCTTCAGATTTAAAATAGAGACTAACCCCCCTTCTCCCAAATCTTCTTAGTTTTGGCCTGGAAGCAGAGACTAAGGAAACATGTCCAATCCAAACCAAATGTTGTCAAGACTCACTACATTTTAAATCCAAAGCTGAATTTTATTCCATTGGGGTGACATTGTTTATTAACACTGTCTGAGGCAATTGAATTGTCTAGAAAAGTTCAGGAGAGCTGGAGGCCCTCTCTTGTTTGTATTACGATCAGACTGGCTTACTGTCCAAGAAACAAAATGAATTCAACATAAATTATGAGATTTTATTTTATCATATCTCCCTTCCCTTAGGACATATAAACAACAAATTATGAAATGAATTCTACTTTCTCTTCTTTAATATAAAATTTTAGTCATTAAATGTCCGATCCTTTTACAACAATGACTCAAATTCTAGGATACATAAGAATAACTTGGAGAATTTGTGACATCTGCATATTCTTGTTATCTACCACTATGTAACAAATTATCGTAAAACTTAGAGGTTTAAAGCAACAACCGACTTACTACATTTCATGATTTTGTGAATCAGGAATTCTGGCAGGGATCAGCTGGGTGATTCTTCTGCTCTATGTGGTCGCCTGGGGTCACCTATTGGTGGTGTCTGGTGTCATCTGGAGGGTCCAAGACCACTTCACCCACATGCCTGGCAAATTGGAGGGGGCAAATGCAGAGCTGGCTTAGCTGGACTCTGCTCCCTCTTCGTGTACTCTAGGGGCTCTCTCCACATGGTCCAGACCTCCCAGAGACCACAGCTAGGCCTGGAATGGGCATGGTATCACTTCATTGTTCAGAGCAGCCCTGGGCCAATTTCAAGAGGAGGAGAACTAGACCCCACCTCTTGACAGGAGAAATGTCAAAGAATTTGTGGCCATCTTTTATCCACTACAATGCAAATGCCACAGTTACACTCTCAGAAATTCTGATTTAGTAGGTGTGCAGCAGGGTCCAAACATGTGCATTTTACAAGGCACCCAATGAGATTCTGGTGCAAAGGATCCTCATAGCCCTCTCTGAAAAATATCAATATATAAGATGTGATGGAATGTGTGCCTATAATCAATCTGTCCATCAATCAGTTAACAAACATTGATTGTGTGATATGTGCCCAGAATCGTGTTAGGTGCTGTGGAGAGTAGAAAAGGAACATCAAGAAGGGACCTCAGCCCTGGAGGGGTTCACATTTCATGGGAGCCAGGATTTTCAAATCCTTTTCTCCCAGGATTTTGACAAGATCACTTCCCCTAACCTTTTATTCTTCCCCACTCCTGACTTTCTTTCCGGTCCTATATGCCTGTGTCATTCCTCTCCCAGCAAGCCACACAGCTCAGCTCCAGGGTGGGACAGCCCATCCTTCCAGGAACAATGTGGACTTTCTTTGTTGGTTTCTGACTCATCCTGCATATGGCTTCAGCAGCCAAATAGTCTCTAGACCCTAACCCCAAAGCCGGCTCTGTGGGTGTGGGTGTATGTGTACACATGTGTGCATGTATGCGTGTGTGTTTGTATGTGGTGTGATGGGGTGACGGGAGGCACAGGTTGGGGGAATCTTGGGAGATGGGTCAAGTTGTGAAGGATGTCAGTGGGAGTTTGAGCACATTGCTGAAAACAATACTGAGAATGATCTTCTGTAATCTAGAGAGAAACACATGATAAGAGATAACAGTGGAATGAACTCTGTGGTCACGGACTAGAAGAATGGGGTAGGAGGTGTGCTTGGAACAGAAGGGTCTAAGAGGCCAACTGTAAACAGGGGTATGTGTGGAGTGCACCAGTGGGTCAAGTCTGGCTGGTCAAAGATGTCTTCTAGGGTTGGACAGAAATATTTTACTCCGTGGAAAACAATCCTTTCTTGTCTGGATCTGAGGCTACTTTCAGTGCTAAGCCTTTAAATTTTGAAGCCCAGAGTCAGCACTGAAAGCCAGGACCAGCAGCATGCAGGGATGGCGTCAGCAACCAGGCAGGGGCCTGGGCACAAATGGAAGTTCAGGGCTAAGCTGTGAGCCAGGAATCAGCCAGGCAAGGAGCCAGAGAACAGGCAGCCAGCAGGCTGGGCAGAGGATGCTCACAGATAGGCAGTGATCAGGAAGATTCAAAACTCCAGGAGCAGGGCTGAGAACACAGGCCATGGTCATGGCCCTTCTGCAGATGGTCTTGCTCCCAGCAAGAGCTGGGACAGGAAGTAATCACAAATCAGCCCAAAGCTTTTGGGTGCATTCTAGGGACAGGGTGGGAAAGCAGTACCTACCACTGTGCCCACTGGGTTAAGGTGTCCCTCTGGGAAGGCAAAGCCCAGCCTTGGTAAGCAGTAGGTCCCCCTAATAAGAAGAAGGGTTTCTTCCTCCAAACAAACGCAGAATGCAAACCCTACCCCCAGGTTTAGCAAGCCAAATGTCATCTAGATGCAGCTCCCTTCGTGCCTCAGCAAAGCCTTTGTGCAAAGCACAAAGTACACGGCTGCATGAGGTGCCCCCTGTATGGAGGCAGGAATGAGAGATGATTATTGTTTTGAACACTGGAATACCCTGGCCAGATCTTGCCTTTTTTGATAAGAAATCAGGAAAATTTTGGGTTTCTCTGAGTTCTCTGTACCTCCTCAGACACAAGGGTGGTAAATTAGTCATCACCAGAGAGATACCAAACATTAACACCAGGCTAATTGGGAAAACCGGGCCCAGGAGGCCTGGTGCCCAAGCATTGAGGTGCCAGCTCAGCCCGTCCAGTAAGTGGCTGGCTTGTGCAGGGGATGGCTGAGAAAAGCTACTGAAAGGCACTGCTGCCAAAAATACTGTTCCAGTTGAATGGTAAACCATGTTCTCCGCCCTGGAACTGGAAGACAAAAGCTTCTGCTGTGCTCCTTTTAAGATCAGGAAAACATCACCTCACTGTGGAGTTATTGCCAAAGATTTGAGGACACTTGCATCAAAAAGCAAGTGTCCTATATGCTTTGCTGCTCTTGGAGGGCCGGTGCCCCTGACTAGTAAGTTTTTGTTTCACTAGTCAAAGAAAGCCCTAAATGCCTCTGTTTCTTAATTTGTCATCCACCTATTTCTTTATCTGTAGCCACCGGCTTTCCCAATGAGTGTGTTGATTCTGGCAAGAGGCTCTTGACGTGATTTCTGTTCCAGTTGGGTCTGCTCAGTTTGGTCTTTCTTAGACTAATCTTCTGTTCACTATTTCTTGAATGCTTGAGATGTGCCGGGTGCCATGCTGGGAAAATGCAGGGATGATACGGACACAGTCCCTCCCCTCAAGGAGGCACGGCAAGAGGGAACAAGTGTCAACCGGCACTATAGACAGTCCCTAACCTATGACAGTTGGACACGATTTTCCAACTTTACGATGGTCTGAAAGCTATACACACTCAGTGGAAACTGTACTTTGAATTTTTAATTTTGGTCTTTTCCTGGGCCAGGATTATGCAGTATGATCCTCTCGTCTAATGCTGGGCAGCTGCAGTGAAGCAGCGGGTCCCATCAACCATGTGATCACGAGGGTGCCCAACGATACACTGACAGCCATTTTGTTTTTTATTTTCAACATAGTATTTAGTCCATTGCATGAAATAGGCAACACTTTCTTATAAAATAGGCTTTGTGTTAGATGACTTTGCCCAACTATTGTCTAATGTAAGTGTTCTGAGCATGTTTAAGGTAGGTTAAGTTATGACGTTTGGTTGCTTAGGTGTATTCAAAGCATTTTCAACTTAGGATATTTTCAACTTATGATGGGTTTATCAGGATGTAACCCCATTGTAAGTCAAAGAAAATCTATAGTGGACAGTGGCTGCCTACCTGGGGCCCATTCCCTCCTTCCTCTCCCTGTCAGAATCCTAACACTGTTCACAAATCCTCTCTTTACCACACACACACACACACACATACACACACACAGCCTGGTTTAGGAGTGAGGTCCATAGAGTGTGAAGCCAGTAGCAAAATGAGTCAGAAGCCGAGTTTGAGGAGAAGGAAAAAGGGTTGGCACTGAAAGTCCACGTTGTTATCTGAAGGACAAGCTATTCTGTCCTGGAGCTGAGCTGCATGAGCTGCCAGGATAAGAGCGACACAGGCCAGTGGGACAGGAAAGAAAGCCAGTGTGTACTTGTGGTTCATTCATTTTCACTGTTCTAAATCTATCACATGAATATATAATTTATTCATACAGTCAATGGATATTTGGTTTTTTTCTAGCCTCTTAAAACTGTGTTTCAGGGCATCTGAGTGGCTTGGTCAGTTAAGTGTTGGCTCAGTTCATGATCTCACGGTTCGTGAGTTTGAGCCCTGAATTGCGCTCTCCACTCTCAGTGCAGAGCCCACTTCAGATCCTCTGTCACCCTCTCTTTCTATCCCTCCCCCGCCTCTCCAAAATAAATAAACATTTAAAAAAAAAACATGTTTCTTTGAGGGGAGTTGTTTGATTTTTGTTATTGTAAACAATGCTGTTATAAACATTCCCATACAAGTCTCCTGGTACACAAGTAAAAGTTCACATTTAGAGGCTAACACCAAACTTTTTCCCATGAGGGTACCAAGTGACATTTCCACCAGTAGCATGTACTGTATTTGCTCCATACCCCTACTCACCCTTCATTTTATGACACTTTTTAATTAAGACAAAAATCCTGTGATTTCTAATGCAAATTTGAGTTTTTCTGTTTACGAAAGGGATAAAGTATATCAATCATTTGTGTTTCTGCTGTGAAAGATCGTTCAAGATCTCATCATTTTCATTTTGGGATATTTGATTTCTAGGAGTTCTTTATATATTCTGAATAATAATAATTTGCCAATTATGTTTGTTTCAAATATCTTCTTCCATTCTGTAATGTATATTTTCATTTTATAGTGTCTCTTAATATACAAGTGTTCTTCATTTTTATGTACACAGACTTATCAATATTTTCTTCATGGCCAGCACTTTTTTGCTTTTTTTGTTAGTAGGTTCTCTACCTCAAAGACATAAAGATATGATCTATTTTCTGCTAAAGATGTTAAAGTCCTACACATTTAAGTGTAATTTATCTGGGATTAATTTTGTGTATGGTGTGAGGTAGGGATCCAATTTCATTTTTTCCTTATGGATAACCAACTGTTCCAGGGCAGTTTATAGAATTATCTTTCCTTCCTCCAATGATTGCATTGCTACCTCTGTCATATATTAAGTTGCCATATGCATAGGTCTGCTTCAGGGCTTTCTATTTTGTTCTACTGTCATTTTGTTTAGTCCTGAATCAATATCACCTTCTCTGAATTACCATAACTTGATGAAAAAGTGCTGATACCTGGAACAGCAGATTCCCCACCTTAATCTTCTTCAAGAGTGCTTAGCTATTCTTAGGCCGTGCTCATCAATATATGTTTAGAATTGTCAAGTTCTTTGAAAAACCCCATTGGGATTTTTATTGGAATTGTACTATATTCATCAATTTGAGGAGAAGTGACATCTTTATAATATTGAGTTTTTCTATCCAATAAAACAGTGCATCTCCATTTATTTAGGTCTTTTTTAATGTTTTCATTTTATTCAAAATGCAACTGCTGTCAGCCGGAAACTACTCCAAAGGGCAAAAATCCCTGCTCTCACAAAACGTATATTCTGGTAGGGAGAAGACAGTAAACAAAATAAATAAGTAAAAGAATAAATAAAAGTAAAGTAAATAAGCAATAAACACATAAAGGTTCAGAAGGAAGTGAGAAAAGCAGCTCTGTGCCTATGTAGGGGAAGAGAATCTCAAGCAGAGGGACAGCAAGTTTAGGCTGGTTTATCTGGTCTGTTCAAAGAACTCTGAGGAGTCCACAATGTCTGAAGTGGAGAGAATCAAGGCAGGAGTTATAAATGAGGTCAGAAAGTTGACAGAGATCCATTTACGTAGGTCAGGGCGAGGCTGAGCTGATAAGCAGAGGAGAGACGTGATCTGACTATGTGTAACAAGACTGCCTTGGCTGCTCTGTTGGAACCAATGAACAGGGAGAAAGTAGGGAGGCCATCCATGAGGCTCCTACAATAATTCAGATGAAATGTGATGGTAGCTTGGATCCGAGTAGTAGCAATGGTCAGTGAAAGGTAGTACCAAGAATATTTGCTGATAGAGCAGATGTGAGGGAGGAGAGGAGGCAAGGATTGATTAAGCTGAGAGATATGTAGAGCAACAGGAAGGATGCCGCTGCCATTTACCAAGATGGTGAAGAGTAGGGGAAGAAGAGGTTGGAGGGAGAATGTCAGGAGCTCAATACTGGACAGAATAAGTTTGAGACTTCTGGTGAATGGCTCAAGAGGAGGTGCACTGTAGTCTGCTAGATATAGAAGACTGGAGTTCAGAAGGAAGACTCCAAACAAAGGTATAAATTTGGAAGTCATCTGCACCATAACAGTCAGGGTCCCAATAGAAAACAATGGCATACTTGGGGCGCCTGGGTGGCGCAGTCGGTTAGGCGTCCGACTTCAGCCAGGTCATGATCTCGCGGTCCGGGAGTTCGAGCCCCGCGTCAGGCTCTGGGCTGATGGCTCAGAGCCTGGAGCCTGTTTCCGATTCTGTGTCTCCCTCTCTCTCTGCCCCTCCCCTGTTCATGCTCTGTCTCTCTCTGTCCCAAAAATAAATAAATGTTGGAAAAAAAAATTTTTGAAAACAATGGCATACTCAAATTAGGAATATTTAAGGAGAGTTTATTTACAAAAGGACTGTTAGAGGTGAGCATGTATGGAAACACAAGGAATAGCTGAACACCCTGAGTGTTTCAAATACTAAAAGAACAGGAGAGATAGGGATTACAGGAACAGTAAGTTGGGTGAAGAAGGGCCTTGAGAGGAGTCATCTTTGCTTAAGAGTCCTCACATAAAGGGGCTGTGGAAATAAATATCCCAACATCGGTCATCTCTGTCCCATGAATATCCTGCCACAGTTTTGCTGTTGGTCACAACCATCTAGAAGCCAGAGGGCACAGAGGCCTGTTGACAAAATATATACAAGTCAACCACGTGAGGCAGAGTCCAGGATGGAGAAAGATGGAGAAGAGATCTGGAGGGAAAGAGAAGATACCTGGAGCAAGCCGATAAGATGGCATTTGAAGATAGAAGATTAAAGGAGATGACTAGGGAATACATATAGACAGAAAAGAGAAGAGGTCCAAGAAGCTGGATAGATGAGGAGGAACCCACAAAGGGGACTGAGAAGGAGTGACCAGAAGGGAACTCTAGGGAATTAGGAATCCTTGCAAGTCAAGTAAAGAAATCATTTCAAGGATAGGTCTGATATGCCTAGTGCTGCTGATAGGTCTAGTAAGAGGAGGGCCAAGAACTGGCCACGGGATGTGGCAAAGTAGAGCTTACTGGTAGCACTGACAAAAAGCAATGGAAATGGGAAGGGGCCTCAGTGAAGGAGGTCTAAGAGAAGAATTGAGAGTAGATAACTCCAGGAATGTTGCTATAAATTATAAAATTATATATAAAGGGGTTGAGGGAATGTGGATCAAGATAGGTTTTTGGTTTTGTTTTGAAGGTGACAGGAAATAATAGTGTATATGCTTACTAATTGGAATGAATCAATATTAAGGGGAAACAGTGGATGATGTAACAGAGAGGCAAACAGCTAGAGCAATGCCCTGGAAAAGACAAGAAGGGATGGGACCCAGTTCATAAAGAGAGGGCTTGGGTTTAGTTAATAGCTCAGGAAATTCATCTATAGGAAGAGGAGGGATATAGTGTGGGTGCAGGTGCGAGCAGGTGTGTACGTGGAGTGGGTGGTTTGTGGAGGTTCTCTTTTGACTGCTTCAATTTTCTCAGTGCAATAGAAAGGGTCATCAGCTGATAGAGTCTGGCAAAACCTGGTATTTTGTGAAGCACGGAAAACATATCAGGTAGGCAACAAAGTAATCATCAAATTTTTTCCTTGCACACCTCCTAAAATAATTTTAAAAAATGATATCTCCTCATACTTTTTTTTTTTTTTTGGAGAGGGAGAAAAAGAGAGAGGGCACAAGTGAGTGAGGGGCAGAAAGAGAGAGAATCCTAGGAGGGGCAGAGAGACGGGGGGGGGGGGGGGCGGAGAGAGACAGAGAGGGAAGTGGGCCTCATCTGAAGCAGGGGCTCGAGCTCACTCAAAGCAGGGCTCAAGCTCACCAACTGTGAGATCATGACCAGAGTTGAAGTCAGATGCTTAACGACTCAAGCCACCCAGGCATGCCCTCTCCTCATACATTTTAAAGAGGCATCTAAAATGTTTCACCAAAAATTTATCATTGCATAAGATATAAATTCACTTATAGAGAAGTTGTGTTAAAGCAAAGGTATGAAATTTTTGAAACTCCTGAATTATTTATCAAAATCACAAAAATTATCAAAATTATTTTTATAAATATTTTATATCTATTATCAAAAATTATTTTTCAGTTCAGTTTAAGTAAAAGCAAAGACTTGTTATGTGAACCTTATGTGTATATTCCTAAGTGAAAGAATAAACTATTGTAATTAGACCAAAATAAAAAGCTTTTGCACAGTGAAGGAAACCATCAACAAAACAAAAACACAACCTACTGAATGGGGTAAGATATTTCAAATGACTTATCCAATAGGGAGTTAATGTCCAAAATATATAAAGATCTACAATCCAATTAAAAAATGGGCAAAGGACCTGAATAGACATTTTTCCAAAGACGACATACAGATGGCCAACAGCCACATGCAAAGATACCTGATATCATTCATCATCAGGGAAAGGCAAATCAAAAGCACAATGAGATATCACCTCACATGAGTCAGAACGGCCAGAATAAAAAAGACAAGAAATAACAAGCGTCGATGAGACTGTAGAGAAAAGGGAGCTCTTGTGCACTGTTGGTGGGAATGCAAAATGGTGTAGCCACTGTGGAAAACATTATGGAGGTTCCTCAAACAATTAAAAATAGAAGTACCATACAATCCAGTAATTCCACTTCTGGGTCTTTATCTGAAGAAAACAAAAACACTAAAATGCACGAAGAGACATATATCTCTATGCTTACTGTAGCATTATGTACAACAGCCAAAATATGGAAACAACCTAAGTGTCCATTGATAGATATGCACAATAGAATATTAGTCACACATCAAAAAGAATGAGATCTTATCATTTACAACAACATGGATGGACCTAATGGGTATTATGGTAAGTGAAATAAGTCAGACAGGGAAAGACAAATACCATTTGATTTTATATGTGGAAGTCTAAAATAACAACAACAGACAAACAAAGAAACAAACAAAAGAGAACAAACTGGTGGTTGCCAGGGGGAAGTTGGGTGGGGAAGATGGGCAAAATAGATAAAGGGGATTAAGAGGTACACATTTCCAGTTATAAAATAAATAAATCATGGAGATGAAAAGTACAGCATAGGGAATATAGTCAATAATCATGTAATAATATATGGTAACTACCCTTATTGTGGTGAGGACTGGGTAATGCATAGAATTGTTGAATCAATATATTGCACACCTGAAAATAATACAACATGATTTATTAATTATACTGCAATAAATTATTATTTGTATAAATATTTTATGTCTATCATTAAAGATTATTTTCAATGATGTATTTGCTGACAACTCAATTAGTTCTTGTTCAATTTAATTAAAAGCAAAGAGCTGGAATATAACCGAGCTGTAGTAATAAATATTTCCCAACAGTGAGTCACTCATTTCCTCAGCATATACAACAATGTTTCAAATTATCTCTTTATCCAGTTTCTTACACACCAGGGCTATGCACCATAATAAGATTCATAATATGAGATGCATGATTAAAAACGTTTTTTTTTCCATACAGAAGAGAAGAGCAATGTGAAAGGGGACTCCTGAATCTCAGATATTCTTAGACACGTTAGTTTGGGGAGAGTGTATCTACAAAATTACGCCCTTGGCCAAGGATCTCATAGGAAGTCTTCAGATGTTTGTTTTAAAAATTGTGGTAAAATATATGCAACATAAAATTTACCATTTTAATCATTTTTTTTAATATTTATTTTGAGAGAGAGAGAGAGAACAACCATGTGAGTGGAGGAGAGGGACAGAGAGAGAGAGGGAGAGAAAGAGAATCCCAAGCAGGTTCCAAACCCAGTACAAAGCCCAACGGGGGGCTCGATCTCATGACTATGAGACCATGACCTGAGATGAAATCAAGAGTTGGACGCTCAACAACCCCTTTTTAACCATTTTTAAGTGTACAATCAGCAGCATTAAATACATTACATTGTTGTACAATCATCTCTACTATTCATTGTCAGAACTTGTTTACCTTCTCAAACTCTAATTCTGTATTTGTTAACTCCACTTTCCTCCCTCCTGCCAGCCACTATTTTACTTTTGGTCTCTATGAATGTGACTATTCTAGCTACCTCATATAAGTAGAATGTTCTAATACTTATCCTTTTGTAAACATTGGCTTATGTCACTTAGCAAAATGTTATCAGAGTTTAGCCATGTTGTAGCATGTGTTAGAATTTCACTGTGTTTTAAGCAAAATAATATTCCTTCATACATAAATACCATATTCATCTAGCAATGGACATTTAGGTTGTTTCCACTTTTCAGCAAATGTGAATAATGGTGTTCTGAACATTGAGGTACAAATACTTGTTTGAGTACCTGCTTTTAATTCTTTTAATTTTTTAATTCCCCTAGGAGGGGAATTGCTGGATTACATGGTAATTCTATCTTCATGTACCCATTTTGAAGACATTGAGATAGGAGAAAGGGAACAGAATTGGACCAAAAAAAAAAAAAAACCCAGCATAATTTCAGGGAAGCAGTAGGGCCCAGTTAAGATTAGCAATCCTCAATTTAAAGAGAAACCAGCTGGCATGTTTGTGTCATTTTACTCCAGTCACACTCAGTGGCACAGGTGCAGGTATAGGGTAGATGGAGTGTTGGATATAACCAGGATTCTGGTTAGGCATGCAAGTTTTATAATTTTTTTCCATACCAACCTGGGAAACCCTTGTTAGGTTAACTTCTAGGTTCTTTATAAAAGAAAATCTTTTAAAATATGTTTTCCAACTGTTTGTTGCTAGAGTATACAAATAAAATTGGTCTTAATATGTAAATCATATTATCAAACCAGCATGAAAAACTCTTACTATGTATGTAGGTTGCTTTGGGTTCTCTCCAAAGTGCTCATACCCTTCATAAATATTATGTCATGTTTGCTGCTTTTCAATCCTTATGTCTTTTCTTCCTTTTTTATATCTCACTGTGTTGACTAGTAAACTCGGTATAATAAGGAATATAGAAGTGGTAATAGGTGACAACTATGATCTTTTGACTGATTTTACATGGAATGCTTCTAACATTTCATCATTAATAATACTTTAGGTTTTTGGTAGGTACCTTTATCAAGTAAAGGAATTTCCTAAGAGTTGGCTAGGAGTTTTTATCACTATTAAATGTTGAAGCTTTTCAAATGCCTTTTCTGCATCTGCCGAGATGATCATATGGTTTCTTCTAATAATCAATTAATGGATTATATTTATGTATTTTTTGTTTTATATTTTATTTTACTGAAAGAAGTTTTTTTAATGTTTATTTTTGAGAGAGAGCCAGAGTGTGAAGGGGGATAGGGGCAGAGAGAGAGAAAGAAGAGAAAGAGAGAGAGAGAGAAACTGAAGCAGGCTCCAGGCTCTGAGCTGTCAGCATGGAGCCTGATGTGGAGCTCAAACTAACCAACTGAGAGATCATGACCTGAGCCAAAGGTGGACGCTTAACTGACTGAGTCACCCAGGTGCCCCTAATGAATTTTTTTTTTTAAATGATTCGACCATTCCTCGGGTTCCCAGTTTGGGCATGATGTAATATATTTTTTATGTGACTTGAGTCTTTGAATATTCATGATCTAAGGAGATAGGGCTTATTATACCCATTTTATAGACACGAGATAAAGACTTAGAGAAGTACATAAGATGCCTAAGGTTTAACTCAGGGGGTGGGAGAAGAAGAATTCAAACTCAAGTTTGTCTGATTCTAAACTAAGGTTCCTTGAGGGCAGAGGCCAGGTCTTTCTTCTGTCTCACTACACTTGTAGTACCCACTCAAGAATTTGCACTGAATGAACACTGAATAGAAACTTGAGGACCTTATAGACTCTTTAAACATTCTTTAGCTGGAAAAAAAAACCCCAACAACATACTTTCCCATCAAATCAGTTCACCTTAGGTATTGGTCACAAAATGATGTTAAATGTAATTAGAGGAAAAGATCTATATAAAAGTGGACCTAAAAGATAATCTTAGTAGTTCTTCATTATTAAGTTTCTTTAAATACTTTATCACATTGGAGTTTATTTTAAAAAGGACCAACAGGAGATGGAAAAGAAGGAAATCAAGATTAAAAAAAAAAATCTAATAGGTAGAGTCTCCCTTGGTCAATGTTTATACTAGTATGTGAGTACTCAGGACCAAAGAGAAACCAAATCCAACACTGTTCAAGTCTTTGTTAGAGCTCCATTTCTTCAGTACAAAAAAAGTGGTATTTCCTAGGCAGAAATGTTATGGAGAGATATGGAACAAGCCTCTCTGATGAGAAAAGGAAGAGAACGGCAACAGGCAGAAAAACCAGGTCACAAAGCTCTGAAAGGGGATTCCCCCTTCATCCTGCAAGACCCTTAGGATGGGCCTCTAGGGCATAAACAAAGGCAGGAGACACTCTACATAAAACTTTTGCCAAAATAGAATGAAGGAGTCAACAGTTATAGCCAAAATAATATTTCACTGCTTGTCAAAAAACAAGCAGGAAAAACTACACTGTCACCTCTTCTGGGAAAAGCAAAAATAAAGTTGTATTTCAACCTTAATTTTCCACCTTGTGGGCAAAAATAAAAGGAAAATTACTTCTGGGCAATACTGCACATATTATAGAATAATGAGCCGTCTTAGGCAGTTGAGCAGGAAGCTGAGTAACCAATGTGCTTCCCTCTAGAAAAGAATAATGTAGTAAGTTTCTTAAAAGTAAACCTTAAGGGGGCGCCTGGGTGGCGCAGTCGGTTAAGCGTCCGACTTCAGCCAGGTCTCGATCTCGCGGTCCGTGAGTTCGAGCCCTGCGTCGGGCTCTGGGCTGATGGCTCAGAGCCCGGAGCCTGTTTCCGATTCTGTGTCTCCCTCTCTCTCTGCCCCTCCCCCGTTCATGCTCTGTCTCTCTCTGTCCCAAAAATAAATAAACGTTAAAAAAAAAAAAATTAAAAAAAAAAAAAAGTAAACCTTAAAAAATGCTGTATCACAAAGTAGAAGAAATAAGATACACCAAGGGTCATCTAAGAATGCCACACTTACCTATATTAGAGAGACAGTTTGACACTTGGGAATAAACTAGAAGTTTAGCATTTGGGAGTCTGATCTGATTCATACGTGGCTCCTTCACTGCCTCATGGCCCTCTCAACTTGATGTCATTTCATATCAGTTTCCTTCCTCCCTCCCTCTCTCCCCTTTATTAATTCACTGAACAAACCAACAAAATGGTCTGTAAAACCAGCTATTAAGATGGTACCAAACACTACCAGTTTTCAGGACTGGCTTCTTATTGCACAGATATGGCCCCTCTATGTCTCTATGTTGGAAGAATTCCAAGATGGTCCCCAAGATTCCTGTCCCCTGGTGTATATGTCCTCTGTCTAATCCCCTCCCCACTTACGTGTGAGAGAAACCTGTAAGTATAATAAGATATCACTCCAATTATTTGTTATGTCATATGGCAGAAGGATTTGTAAATGTAATTGAGAGCCCTAATTAGTTGACTTTGAATTAATCAAAAAGAGATTATCCTAGGTGGGCCTGACCTAATCAGCAGAGTCCTTAAAAGAGATCAGAGAGATTTGAAATCAGAGAGATTTCTCCTGCTGACCCTGGAGAAGCAAAGAGCCATGTTGTGAACTACTTATAGAAGATGTTGTGTGGCAAAGAACCTGAGTATGACTGCTAGGAACTGAGAGTGGTCCCTGACCAACAGCCAGTGGGAAACTAGGGACTTTATTCCAACAACCTCAAGGAAGTGAAGTCCACCAACAACCAGTGAGATTGTAAGAGGAATCCAACCCTCAAATGGGATTGAGCCCCTGCCAACACCTTGATTTCAGCTTGATGAGACCCTGAGCATAACACCCAGTTAAACCAAACTCAGACTTTTGATCCATGGAAACTACTATATAATAGATTGTTTTCAGCCACTAACTTTGTGGTAATTTTTCATGCAGCAATAGAAAACTAATAAGTCCACTCTTACACCTTAAAGTTTGATGACAATATCCTTAATCTGAGATTTTGAGATGTGGTTAGGATTTATTAGGTAATGTGGGAGAAAAAGCTAATGAGCTCCTTCATAAGCTGGAAAAGCCAACTCTACTGTTTAGTTCAGGGCATGTGATAGTCATTCATGGTGTTCACCAAGGGTTTCCAGCTCTCCCTCACTCCAGACCCATGACAGCTCTGTACTGTCTGACCTTTCTGGCACAGTCCTTGTTGGATGGACTAGGAGTATAATGTTGGTCAGTGTGTATCACTTCAGGACCAGGGCACTTGACTAACGCAGGATTCCCCAGAGCTCTCTTTGCCCACTGCTCCAGGGCACAGCAATGCCCTTGATAGCTTGGGTCCTAAAGTGACGTTATGAGGAGCAGAGCCTAGCCCACTGACCAATGATTTCATCTAGAGAGTGAAAAATAAATACCTGCTATTTTCAGACACTACAACTTTATAGGTGTGTGTTATGCAGTGTAATTTAGCCTATGCTAACTAAATGTAGGAGTTATTGAACTACACACCCAAAAAGGAACAACCAGAGACACAGACACGAGAAGATAAGAGATAGAAGGACATGCAATATCTTACAATGTGTTCATATATGTAAATTATTTTCACTTGTCATTGTAAAACAAACAAACAAACAAACAAACAAAAAAACCAAAACAGAACACCTTAAGTTATATTAACCTTAAAAATAAAACTCACTTATTTTGCCAGCAAACCTGGATTTATCTGGGAAGAGCAGAGAATTGGAATTTGGGTCATGAAAGCTATGTCAAAAGCATAGTCAACTAGAGAACAAAGGAGGCAACTCGAGAACTCTTACAGATGAAAGGGGAGTGTTTGGAGAGGCTCTTATAAATAAAAAAGTCCATTGGAATAAACTAGGAGTTTGAGGTATAGTAGCTTTTCACTGGCTGAGTTGTGGTAGTCTTTCATTGGCTGGGCTGTTGCTGGGCAAAGAGAAAACATTCCTTCTGCTGGAAGTAAAGTAGTATATATTCACTGGGCCATTTGATGAGGAGTGGTAGGGCAAAAGAGCTCCCCCTTCTGGCCTCCTGACTCCATTTTAATGAAGTTTCCCTCTCATGGTAAATACAAGCAGAAAAAAAACCAAAACCAAAAACAAAAAACATGAGAACATCAACCATTACTCATCTATGTTGATCCTCACTGATTACAGGACCTGTTAACGTCTGAGAACCAGACGTTATAGAACCAATGGGGTGGCTGGCTCTTTACTCCAGGGGAAAAAGTTGAGGGATCTCTTCTTGGACAACTCTTCTTAGGATAGATATCATCATCAGTCTTTGGGAGTTCCATGTTCCCTTAATTTTAAGAACTCGGAGGGCAGAGTCTTCATATTTTACTGTGCAAGACTGTCAAAGATAATTTATAAGGAGTGTGTCTATTCAGCCGAAAGAAACAAACAAACAACACAAAAGGTCTGATGGGAAAAAAAGGTGCTATCATAGGAGAAAGAAAGAGATGAGCAGTAAAGTCCGGTTTTAAAAAGGGGGCGGAACAGCATCGGATTAATATAGAATGATGTGTGCTAAGTAATTAGTTTGATCAGTTTTAAGGTTCTAATGTAAATGGTTTAGATGGTTCCTGTGACAAATACTAATAAACCTAGATCTTAAAGATAGAGATTCTGGTAAAATGTTCTTTGGGAAATTAGAAATTCCATTCTAGCAGATTTGGATTTTGAAGATAAAAATACTACTGGCTCTGTGAGTAGTGGGATACTTAAAGCAGGCATGAATAAATTAAGCTAACCCTATGTATATCTTTGTTAGATGATATCAATAATGTATAGCCAAGGAAATGGAGTGAGGAGTAAAAAAGATTTCTTGACCCCAACCAACACCCTGTGGTTCTTGACGAATTATTACAGAAGGGACTAGATCATACTTCTCAGAGACTTAAATTTGATCAAAAACATACAACACCAAGAACTACAGCTGGACACTATTACTTGTGGAATATTTTTCAACTTGAACATATTAGCTGTGTCTACCTAGTAAGACAAAATGGAATAGTAAGGCAATAATTTGGTAATTTGGGCCATAAGCTTATATTTACAAATGAAAACATCAAGTAACTGACAAAACAGGTTGCTAAATTGAATCGCCTAAGGTATTGCTTTAATTCCCTGCCCCACCTTTTTTATACACATGTAGTCACAGCCTTTGGGAGAGATATGGATATTGTGAGTACCTGAATGTTGGACTTACATGCCATGGGGACATACTCCTACTGATAGTCCAAAAGCTATTCTAGCTGCAAAATACTTGCCTGCTAGTCATATGCTCTTCTCACTCCAAAGCTAGGTGATATTACCAGCATATGGCTTCCATAGGCAAGCTGGTTGCTATATTTTTCAGGTTCTATCTATATTTCCCTGGACCTGTCCAATGAAGTCATCTGGATGAAGAGAACAAAATGCAGCATTCTTCCAAGAAATGTCATTCTGCTCTCACACATTCTTCTCTCACAACAGGGAGAGGCAACAATTTAGGGTACATTTAAATATAAATCAATGCATCAGATTTAACCAATAAATGATCTTATTGCCAAAGTGATATGACAATAGGCACATGATGACCTTTCATGTTACACCCAAAATTGTAAAAAGTTGGCGCAAAAGAGGTAGTCTGGGATCCTTCAAAAGAATCACTTCCTTCTAGAACCAACATCTTCCCCTGGTTTCTCAGCTTTTCTTCTAAATAGCAATGCTGATGCTTTATTAGTTAATCAATAAGACATGATACAGAGTATGGTTATCATAAAATAATCATACCCTGGAGCATTTTGAGGCATGAGCCACTTGCCTCTAATCAGATTGGGTTGAGATTACCTCTGGATAACCACACTCTTGGGAACTGTCTCATTTCTATTATAAGTACATTTTATAATAGGGAAAAATGTACATTTCTGTGGGGGGAAAATGAAGTTGGCAGCTTATACCTAGCAATCATTTCAGTTGAGCCGAGAAACATTCCTCTTTTTGAACCAAGTCAAACTATGCTTCATCTATTCAAGTAATGTCAGAGAAAATAAGCAGCTCACATGCAGTGTGGGTAATGCAATACAATGGAAACTGCATTTTACTTTGGCATTGCAAGCTTCAAATTATATGCAAACATTAAAAAGGGCATTTTGAAACTTGGCATGCATGTTTATAAATGGCACATTTTGAATTTGGAGTGGGTTTAGGTGTCTAGGTTACAATAACAGATGATCTCCAATGTAAAAATGGAACAAAGCCTTTCTTTAACTTCCTACAGAGAAAGATGTTCATTTCTGCTTCAATTATAATCCCAGGCACACTGGAGATTCCGTTAAGAGCGATTTCCCTCTATTTCTTCTTATCCTGACCAGGCAAAAATTTTAATCAAATTACATATATTGTAAAGTTAAAGACAGAAAAACCCAGTGAGCCATGAAATACACTTTACAACAGTGTGTATAGCACTTACCCTATTGGTTTAGAATGATGGAAAAATCCATTTAAAATGTTAGATGAACACATGGGCTGCAGAGATGATTATAAACTCTTAGAGCTGTAGATTTTAATCCTATTTTTCTATGAACAGCATTCATATCCAGGAATTTTTAACATGGAATAAACGATAAAGGGAAAAAAAGATGAAAGCACTTATATGAATAGCTTGGTGATGGAAGTAAATATTTGTAACTGATAATGAAAAGGAGATACAAGAAAGTCCAACAACATTATTGCCATATCGACACAATCAAAATGACACTGTTTGTGTTAGTCTTTGTTAGCTATACAAGTCTCATAATAAAAAGAAAATGATTTCAGGTTGATCTTTTGAGAGAAAGGCGACAGAATGGAACACAATCCTGAGACACCATGAAGAGAAACTGTCTCATTTACGGATTTCTTACACTGGAATTAAATTTAGCTTTTATATGGCAACACTGCATTTTATTAATGAGACACCTCTTCAATACTGGTTATTTCAAGAGCCTCAGAATATCTGTCGTGGGTCCAAAAATTGCTTAATGCTTCCTACTATTTCATTTGCTCAGAATTCGACTTGATTTCTGCAAAACAGCTAGGGCAAGTGGGCTCCTGACTTGAAAGAAATGAGGCCTGGCCAAAAAGAAACCAACCAAGGATTTTTACTCATTAAAAATTCAACTCACAGAACTAGATGAAGAGTCTATTTTTAACTCTTCAGAGAGTTAGAAAGGCTCCCTATCCCAGATTCTCCCAAGTTGGTAGATTACTCATGTTTTCTACTAAAAGTCTCATTTGTCTTGCCCAGAAGAGCCCCAAAACAGCCTAAGTGCAAACCATGGAGTGACCTCACACCCCAGGATGAAAGTTAACAGAGGGCTGTGTACGCAGAGCTAGATTAAACAGGCTCTGGGAAAGCTTATTCTCTTCTAGAATCAGTGACTCTTGGCCCAGCCCTGCCCTTGACTGACATGGGAGTTCTCAGAGGCCAGGATCCAATACTCCTCTTCCAACTACTTTACCATCTCCTGCCTCATTAATTCCTTACAACATGGACTTTGCCACCAGCACAGCATCACAATGGTTTTCTCTAAAGTCACTGCACAGTTAAATGAATGGTTTTACCAGTGTTCCCCTTCAGTGCTGTGACATTCAACTCTATAAATGCCCAACTCTGGAAATTCCCTCCTGCATATATGACAGGTCATTATGAGTTCTTCTGCTCTATTTTGCTAATCTTTCTCTACTTTGCTAGGTCCTTTTCCTTCCCAAATAGTAAATATCTTCCCCAAACCCAGAGTGTCTTTGTCCCTTTGCTTTCCTCTCTGGGTAATAAATCCTTCTCATAGTATCAACTGTGTCCAATACACAAGTCCAAATGACTTTTCCTGCATCACTAACTTGTCTCCCACTACCACTCAAACATGACAAGGACTGAGCTGACTTACTGAGGTCTGCAGAATTCCAGAGTGGCTGCCCGTGATTCCTACCCCTTGGTATCCACACCTTTGGGTCATCACCTCCTATTCAGTGTGGGTAGAGGCTGTGACTTGCTTCTAGCCAACAGAATATGGCAAAGATGAGGAAATTGTGCAGATGTAATTAAGGTCACTAATCAGCTGACTGTGATTATTCAAAAGGGAAATTATCCTAGGTGGGCCTGACCCAAGCAGGTGAGACCTTTAAAAGAAGGTACAGCCTCTTCATGAAAGAAGAGAATTAAAGAAAGAAAGACACTCTTCTTCTGACCTTGAAGAAACAAATGACCACTTTGTGAACTACTTAGGAAGAAGACAACCTCTAGGAACTGAGCAGTCCTATCATTGTAAGGAATTGAATTCTACCAGCAATTTGAATGAGGTTGGAAGAGGACCCAAGCTCCAGAGGAGAACATCAGCTCTGGCTCACGCTTTCATTGCAGCCTGTGGGACACTAACTAGAGGACCGAGTTAAACTGTGCCCAGACTCCTCATCCAATAGGTGTATTGGATTATTTGCATCTAATAGATAATTTGTTCTACAGCAACAGAAGACTAATATACTTACCCTTATAACTTTTTTGTCAATGTCCTCTTGGGTTCAAAGCTTTTAAGTTACCTATCACTCTTCTCCTTCACCAGGTACTAAGACTTGTCATTTATTCTTGACCAGTACCTATTGATATTAAACTACATCCCTCTACTTTATTCAAACCCCTCATTTATTCAGCAAATATTTGCTGGACACTGTGTCCAGCTCTGGATGTGCAATGATGAGTAAGACAGGCATGGTTCCTGCCCTCAGGCAAAGTAATGTTTAGTGGATAAAATGAACACTGAACATGTAATTGCAAGACGCTTTGAGAGACTTCTGCAGGGGACTCTAACCTACTTTGGTTGGGGGAGGAAGCAGGGAAGGCTTTACTACCTCAACTCTGATTACTGTGCCAGCCTGTCTCTCTGCTTCTCCCTCTTCCAGGCGGTACGCACAAAGGTACTGGGTTCACCTTTCTCAAAGATACTTTAAACCGACAGGCCTCTCTTTGAGGACTTTCATTGGCTCCCCATTACCTTTTAAATAGAATAAGCAACACGTCAATAAGGTTGTAGCAAGATGTTGATTACCCCTTATCTAACAAGAGCCCAGAGAGGTTTAAAGACTTGGCTGAAGCACAGAAGTGGTAGAAACAGGACTGAATTGCCTGAGAGCTAACTCTGAATCAAATTTTCTTGGTACACTATTGTTACTCCTTTCATATTTTAAAAATTACTCAGCCGGAAGTATAGAGCTTACAAATGTTATAAGCAGGTGTAGACCCTAAAAAGAAAAGCACATTATTCATGTTGTGGTCTACATTCTCGAAGCTAATCTAAGACCAATATTTGGTGAGTATGGCTGGCCTCAGAAGCCTGTGACTAGAAAATGTGGGTCACTTTACCCAGATCATAACTCTGAGACCCCCCCCTGTGAAAGGCCTACAGAAGCGGTGCTGAAGCTCCACCTACTTCTCTTTAAGAGAGGCGGTACTACTACTGCACCTACTACTCCAGTTTAAATTTTAATAAGGCACAGCTTACTCTTTCTCCAAAGAACTGCCCTCAGGAACCTCAGGTGGGATTAGTTGTGAGAGGCAGTCTACCCTCCAGAGCTTTTGTGTGAGGTCTGATGGAAGCTAACCTCCAGCTGAGACCTCACTTTTGGGGAACTGTCTTCCCCTTCGGTCATGCAAACTCCTGAGAACAGTTCTCAAATGAATCACCTGAATAAGAATTTCCACCTCAGGCTCTGCTTCTTAGGGCACTTATTCCCAAATAATAAACGTACTCAAAGCATCCCTCGTTTGTTTCCATGAGCCACCAAAGGGAGACTCATCTATGTCTTCTATCCGGTCTGGCATGGTGGTTTCACCTTTTCTTCTCCCATTCAGATGTCCCCACCGTGACTGCTCAGGAATCTAGTTGAATGAACCCACTGTGGTCTTTGCTGAAGGCTCGCACTCGGAGAATAACCATGTCCAGGCCAAGGATGCTGGTCTTGGATGCTCCTCTAAGTGCCAGTCTTCAGCATGCCACAGCTGTCTTGACTTCCATGCTAGTTGGCAGAGAGCTGTCCACTTTCACTTTCTGCACAGTGGGACACGTACGCCCCACAGCAGCTCTGCTGGTGCCCAGAGTTTCAGGGGGTCTAGTTTCTGACCTTTACTGCCTCTAATTCTAAGGGACCAAACCCATGCTATGGGCAGGTAGCAAAGATATCATTTTAAAATCTTTTTGAGCCTGTGCCCCAAACACATCCCTCCTGTTACAGTGATAAAACAAAACCCTATGATGTGCATGAATACATGGGGAGGGAACTGTCTACACTAGCATCTTCTGGCACCCGGTTCAAAAATTTTTAGTTTGATTTTTATCTTAAGCTTGTATCAAGGAAACCTTCCAGAAACCATTTTGGATAGAGAAATTCCATGAAGAATAGATACAACTTGTTTTAAGGAAATTCTTCATAGAAGTTACTAAAATGTGCTTAAATACATACAGAAGAAACGTCCAAAGTATAATTCATCTAGGTCTTACAAACTTCGTTTATTTTTTTTTTCCTTTTAATTTAATTTTAATGTTTATTTGAGAGGGAGGGAGAGAAAGAAAGCACAAGCAAGGGAAGGGCAGAGAGAAAGAGGGAGAGAGTAAATCCCAAGCAGGTTCCATACTCAGAGCAGAGCCCAGTGGGGGGCCTGAACTCATGATCCATGAGATCATGACCTGAGCTGAAATCAAGTGCCAGATGCTTAGCTGACTGAGCCACCCAAGTGCCCGCAAACTTTTTTTTAATGTTTATTTTTGAGAGAGACAGAGAGACAGAGAGACAGAGCATGAGCGGAGGAGGGGCAGAGAGAGAGGGAGACACAGAATCCAAAGCAGGCTCCAGGCTCTGAGCTGTCAGCACAAAGCCCGATGTGGGGCTTGAACCCATGAGCTGTGAGATCATGACCTGAGCTTAAGTCGGATGCCCAACTGACTGAGCCACCTAGGAGCCCCTGTTTGCTTTTAACCAAGGAAATTCTAGAATGAAATCCAAGGTGTCTTCCATTTTACATTCAGAGGTTTAACATTTATGATGAGATTTTCCTGACTATTTTATTATAAACATTTTCAAGCATACAGAAAAGTTGAAAGAATTTTACAGTAAATGCTTCTATACCCGTCATCTAGATTCTACCAATAACATTTTTCTATACTTACTTCATAATGTATACATACATCTATCCATTTTTCTATCTATCCATCCATCAGTCTGTGATGGCATTTAAATTACTTTTCTAAGACATTTTATACTTTGATTTACAACAATAAAGTCTAAGTAAAAATAAATTCTATTGTATATTGTCTCTTCAACAATAAAAATATAAGAAACATAATCTGTTATGGTCTTATGATGCTATAGTTGACAGAGTGACTTGTAAAGGAATATTAAATCATCTTTAAAAACTCTAGTTTTGAGCGAATGTTACTTTATTTATTTTTAAAAATTATTTATTTATTTTAAAGTAAACCCAACCCCCAACATGGGGCTCGAACTCACAACCCCAAGATCAAGAGTCACACGCTCAATGGACTCAGCCAGTCAGGCGCCTCAGTGAGTGAATATTGTCTTAAAGCCACTGGTGATAAGTCAGTCATGATGTAAATCACATGGGAAGTTGAGCAGACTGTCAGGTAAAGGTTTAAGTAATAATTTTCTAAAGCCCTGCTCTGCTCAGTCATCAATGTGGGAATCTGTTTATATTTAATCAGTAGGTAAATGTGTCTATTCATTAATACTCGTGTATGAACTCAGAAACTGAACTTCACTTACAATATTAATGCACTAAATGGAAACATATATTTTAAAACAATGATTTATAAAGATATCAACACTTCTCTAACATTTACATTAATCACCCATAAAGTGTTAAATTAGTAACAATATATTCCATTCTGTTATGTCATTTTTGACAAGGTTTCAAGAAAAGAGACACAGAAGTTTGGTTTAGAAGAAAGGAGACATGTGTTTTGTTTTGCTCTTCTAAAAATAAAATTTGATCATGTTTCTACACCCAAAGTAGTTTTATCATTTCCAATAGAATAACCAGATAGTTGATTCAAAGAGAGATTTGGCTAAATCTCTTACTTTTTGCTTAAAATTACTACTTTCTTGAGAATGCTATAGGAGGATGGCATGGTAGTGAAAACCAAATCCCTACATAAAAACCGATCAAAACTGCCCTCAGGAATTCACTGGAAGCACAGCAGGCCAACTAGAAGACCACAGCTAAAAGTGGCAGGATTTTACCTACTCCCACAGTGTGTGAATGCAAAGTGCACAATAATAGCATCTGAAGGGGTTACAGTCTATGAACTTTTGAAAAATGATCAGCCAGAGTTTCCTCTCAAGCCAGGGCCACATGGTGTAGTGAAATGACTGATAGTGGAATCAAACTGATAGAGGAGGATACGGATGATAGAAACCATGGAAAGAGATGGTCCAGATGCAATTGGAAGAGAGAAACAAAACCAGGAAATTTAAGAACACAAGCCCTCATATTTTGTTAATAATTTAGGAAAACAAAAGGGAGCTCTGAGAAGTCTGGAAAGCTACATGAATCAAGCTTCCTTCTAAAAGTTAAGGAAGGGGCACCTGGGTGGCTCAGTCAGTTGAGCGACTGACTCTTGATTTCAGCTCAGGTCATGATCCCAGGGTCACCATATGGAGCCCCACGCCAGGAGCATGCTGGACGTGGAGCCTGCTTGGGGTTCTCTTTCTCTCCCTCTGCCTCTCTGCCTCTCTGCCCCCTCTCTCCCATTCTCTCTGTCTCTCTATCAATCAATCAATCAAGGAAAATTAATCTCACATAAAAATAAGCAACATGAAAGTATTGAAGCCAAATCCCACACCAAGTTATAATTTTTAAAAACAGAATAAGGAGATAGTAACATCTCTATAGTCAATAATAACATGTCAGAAAGACATAAAACATATAAACTTTAATCTGCTATTTCAAAATGATCTAAAAAAACCACTAAGAAAATAAGAAATAAAAGAATACCATAAAATTAGAAAATGAGAAGACAGAATTCAAGAAAGAACTAGAAATGAAAGGAGAAAATCCTTTTAGAAATGAAAGCTAATTGAGGAACATGAGAATGAAAAAACAAAACAAAAATGCCTTGAAGGAAATAGAAAGTGAAAGGGGATTTTTTTTTTAAAGCAAAAAGAAGGAGATAAAAAGTATTTGAAAAAAGGTGACAAATGTTGCAAACAATCAAAGATCTATATGAATAGCAATCAAAGATCTACTATATGAATAACAGAAGTTCTTAAAGAACAAAACAAATATTAAAAAGTGTAACTTAGGGGCACCTGGGTGGCGCAGTCGGTTAAGCATCCGACTTCAGCCAGGTCACGATCTCGCGGTCCGTGAGTTCGAGTCCCGCGTCAGGCTCTGGGCTGATGGCTCGGAGCCTGGAGCCTGTTTCTGATTCTGTGTCTCCCTCTCTCTCTGCCCCTCCCCCGTTCATGCTCTGTCTCTCTGTCCCAAAAATAAATAAACATTGAAAAAAAAATTTTAAAAAAAAGTGTAACTTAAAAAGAATCCAAAAAACCCCAAATATTTAAAGCTACATTTAAAACTCAAAGGATTTTCAATAAAAACTTACTTGGGGATGGAGCCCAAAAGGAAAAGAAAATTACATTACAATTAGACACTTTGACAGCAGTGCTTAATGGCAGGAGAAAATGAAGCAACATATTTAAGACACTCAGGAAAATACGAGCCAAAGATATACATTGAGCAAAACCTATCTTCAGGTACAAAGGGCACAAGCTATTAAAGATACATAAGAACTCAAGGAATGTTATTCCCATGAGCACATCTTCAGGAATCTACTGGGAGTAAGCTTCATGCAACAGAGAGGACTCAGAGATAGCTACACAAGGAATGACAGCATTAAATATATAATTACATGCAGAAACTGAGGTTAAACAGTATGTAACAGTTACATCCTCTGACAATATAGAGTGCAAGCATAAAAAAATGGGGATACTATATGCCAAAAAAGAATTTTAACTGCTTTCAGTAATCATAATCATTGGTAGTATTAGTAGTAACAGTGATATTATTAGTATTAATATTAATAACAAGTATTACTTATTAGTATTACTAATATTAATATTAGTGTTAGTCATATTAGTATTATTAGCATTGTTCCTCTGAGACTATTGTGTGTGCAGTTGGGATAAAACAAATAAATTGTTATGGGATATTCTAATTCCATCACCTCTTACGTCCTTGAGAAGTAAAATTCATAGTGTGGAAGAAAGGAGATACAAATATAACACAGAAGAGGGTAAGGGAAACTCCTACAGTCAGGAATATGCATTAAACATAACAGTATGAAAGCAGTATCCCAAGAGAGATTTTATTATTAAATAAATACATATTTTTTCTGGCTCCCCTGAAAAGCCTAGAAACATTGACCAATCCCCCAGATTGTGGTCTTGATAAACTACTTCCTACTGAAGGAAACGAGAGCTTTTTGGAAAAATGGCTGATGCGAGCTATGATATTGTGATTTATAATGAGAAATATATATTTGGTTTTTGGCCCTGTTTCTAGCACAGAGCTTCTTTTTGTTTTGTTTTGTTTTTAAAAAAATTTTTAACTTGTTTTATTTTTTTAAATTTATATCCAAATTAGTTAGCATATAAGTGCAACAATGATTTCAGAAGTAGATTCCTTAATGCCCCTTACCCAATTAGCCCACCCCCCCCACAACCCCTCCAGTAACCCTCAGTTTGTTCTCCATATTTATGAGTCTCTTCTGTTTTGTCCCCCTCCCTGTTTCTATATTATTTTTGTTTCCCTTCCCTTATGTTCATCTGTTTTGTCTCTTAAAGTCCTCATATGAGTGAAGTCATATGATATTTGTCTTTCTCTGACTAATTTCACTTAGCATAATACCCTCCAGTTCCATCCACATAGTTGCAAATGGCAAGGTTTCATTCTTTTTGATTGCCGAGTAGTAGTCCATTATATATATATACCACATCTTCTTTATCCATTCATCCATCGATGGACGTTTGGGCTCTTTCCATGCTTTGGCTATTTTTTTTGGCTATTGTTGATAGTGCTGCTATAAATATGGGGGTGCATGTGTCCCTTCGAAACACCATACCTGTATCCCTTGGATAAATGCCTAGTAGAGCAATTGCTGGGTCATAGGGTAGTTCTATTTTTAGTTTTTAGAGGAACCTCCCTACTGTTTTCCAGAGTGGCTGCACCAGCTTGCATTCCCATCTAGCACAGAGCTTCCAAAACCCTTGGAATTTCCTAAGTGGTAAGAGATAAAGGTGACTTTTATTATGTTAATGAAGTAACTTTTAGTCTTATCCCTCAACTTCTAGAGAGGGGAGAAAGGCTGGAGGTTGGGCTGATTGCCAATAGCCAGTAATTTAATCATCCAAGCCTATAAAATGAAGCCTTCATAAAAATCCAAAAGGACAAAGTTTGGAGAACTTCTGGATTTGTGAACGAACATGTGAGAGAGGTGTGCTCGCAAAGACCATGGACGTTCCCCACTCTTTCCTCATACCTTGTCCAATGTATCTCTCCACTTAGCTGTTGATTTGTATGCTTCAGCATCTGTACTAATAAATCAGAAATCTGGTAGCAAACGCATTTCCTGAGTTCTGTGAGCTACTCTTGCAAACTAAATGAACCCATGCAAGTGGTCATGGGAACCTCTGGTTTATGGCCAGTTGATCAGAAGATGGGCTTGCACTGCTTTGTATTGTGTCTCCTCCTCTCTCTGCCCCTCCCATGCTCATGCTGTCTCTCAATAATAACTAAACATTAAAAAAATTTTTTTTTTAATAAAAAAAAGAAGCTGGTCTTGCAATTGGCATCGAAGGGGGCGGAGCAGTCTTGTGGGACTGAACCCTTAGTCAGTGGGATCTGATGCCATCGCTGGGCA
Source organism: Prionailurus viverrinus (assembly GCF_022837055.1). NCBI lineage: Eukaryota > Metazoa > Chordata > Mammalia > Carnivora > Felidae > Prionailurus > Prionailurus viverrinus. The sequence goes on along the minus strand of NC_062561.1, from coordinate 129,643,597 downwards.
GATAGTGTCACAGTTGAGGTGAATCATAGGACACCCATCTGGTGTTCAGAGGCCCGCTTGTTCGTGTGGGGAAACCCACCCCCCACTCACATTGGAAATGGGTGATCAGAACACTTTACCAAATCTGGGGCAAGAAATGTTTAAGATGAACCTGGCACATCCTGTCATACCAAAGTAAGAAAGCTAACAAATCACTAGGGTCACGTCTAAAGGACTCGGGATACAACTTAAAGAGGCTCCTACTGCCAAAAATGGGACGTTTTGAGCTTCAATAAGTATAAAAATTCGAGTGGATTAAAACCTATCAAACATATAAATTCATTTGCTTATAATGTTTAGAAAAATTTTCTCCTCTAGAGGATGACAGGGAACTAATTCATTATCTTGAAAACTGATAAATTAAGGAAAATCATTTACCTTGCCTTTCCTATGTAAACTGTACTACTGAGTTACCAAATAGTAGATAAAAAGAAGCATCTCTTTAAAAAATAATTCCGGAGAGTAAAATGAAAATGGCTGAAGTAGAATATCGCCAATTTGTAACCCTATGAATTGAAATATCTAGACAATGACAACATTACAAAAGAGAGACAAGAAAACCACATGCAATCTTACTAAAGGGATCTAACCCGAGTTTGGTCAAGTGTCTGGACCCAATTTACTAGAAATACAATAGAAAAAGAACATGATAAATGGCATGAAGAAAATCTAGACTGCTAAAAACACTACAGGTCAAAATTGCCCAGGTCCTTTAAATTGTGAGGAAATGCAAAAACATATCAATATATTCATGCGAAAAGCTTGGAAGCAACCAAGATGTCCTTCGATGGGGGAATGAATAAACTGTGGTACATCTAGACAATGGAAAATTACTTACCACTAGAAACAAATGAGCTATCAAGCCATGAAAAGACATGAATGAAACTTAAGTGGATATTACCAGGTGAAAGAAGCCAGTCTGCAAAGGCTGGATCAACCGGAGAGCCACACAGACAAAAAGTGAATCTTGACTTCTACCTTACATCATGAACACATCAATTCCACGTAGATTGTAAGTCTATGATTCTAACAATACGATATTCGAGGAAAGGCCAAACTATGGAGCCAGAAACAAACAAACAAACAAACAAACAAACAACTCAGTGGTATTTGGGTCCACCCAGGAAAGCAGAAAAAAATCAAAAATCAAAAATCAAAAATCAGAAATCAAAAATCAGTGGTTGCCAGGAGGGAGATGAATAGGTGGAACCCAGAGGGCTTTTAGGGAAGTGAAACTGTTCTGTATAAGACCATAATGCTGTATGTTTGTCATTATATGCTTTTGCCAACCCGTAGAATGTATAACGCCAAGAGCAAGCCCTAATATAAACTATGGGCTTTGGGTCATTACAATGTATCAATGTGGAAGGTTCAGTGATTGTACCAAATGTACCACTCTGGTGGGGGATGCTGATGGTGGGAGAGTCTGTGCATGTTGGGGACCAGAAGGTATATGGGAACTCTGTACTTTCTACTCCACTTTGTTGTGAATCTAAAATGGCTCTAAATAATAAATTCTATAAAAGTGATTTAAAAACTAAAAAAAATTTCAGACAAGCATAAACTAGAGTCTAAAGATGGACACCTAGGTGATAACATCATAAATACTGGTTACTATAAATATAGTCTGTAGAGTGGTTACTTCTAGAGATAAGTACAGGGGAGTGACAGGGTTACAGAAGCACATGGTAAGTCTTCAGAGTCTATTTCTTGATATGCATTATGATTAGAAGGATATTAACGTTAGAATAATTGCCTAAATGATGAGATGGAATGAGACAAGCAAACAATTAAACACACCAGTCTGGAGTTCTAGGTCTCGATTTGGAAGTCAAATAGATGATATTTACATTTACGGGGATGAATAAGGTCACCTAGGAAATGGCTGGACTTTTAAAAACCAGCAGCTCCAGTATACAGCCATGGGGAGTGTCAACATTAGGATGTGAAGCAGAGAAATCAGAAAATACAATGACAGGTACTTGATAAATGTGGTGTCAGGAAGCTTGTGACTCCTTTACATCTTCTCAGCTCCAGTGTTTATGCCAGTCACTGTTGCAATGACAAGTCCCACAGAGGCTTTGAAGGCTTCATGCGGGTACAGCCAGATAGCGTCTGCATGAGGTGGGAACCCAGTACCTCCCTCCTCCTTCCCTGGAGCTTCTCTGGCCCGCGGAGTGGAAACCTACTTGGCACTTAGTGGGGACTGGAAAGATAACATATGTGGGGTCTCACCCGTGAGCTGGAGGGGATGGGATCTGAAAGACACATGCTTCCTCTTTCGTCTCCCAGACAAACAGTTCTGAGGCATATTTTTATAAGACTCTTCAAGGTCTTGTAAGTCAAGGTCTTCTGAATCCAGCACCAGCTGCATCAGTCACCTATAACCATGGCCAAGCCCAGAACACAACCGTGTCGGCTTTCTCTCCTTCTCTGTGATCTATATGTTAGCTCCCTGGAATCTTTTCCCCAAACAAACGAGTGCATGCAAGTTTTTGTCTCAGGCCCTGCTTTTGTACCGAACGGTGCCAAAAAGTTAAGGGTACACAGGATGTGACAGATGGGATTCCTAGGAACCCTTACAAGAGCAGCATCAGCAAACTGACTGGACAGAAGCTTGGTGAGGGGAGGCTGGAGACAAGAAGAGATGTGGAAGTGGAGACAGTGAAGTGAAGATGCCTTCTCAAGGGTTCCGAACTGTGGACCCTTGACTTCTCAGCAGCATTCAACACAATTGAGACTCTCCAATCTGAAATACATCACATTTGCCAGTGACTACGGAGAAATGGGCCAATAGCTAGAGTGACAGGTAAGGTGAGGGAAAGGCTTTTTAAAACCAGGAGAGAGCAGACCATGGGGATGATGAGAATGCCCAGAAGAGAGGGAAAGAGAGGGGAAAACTGGGAATGAGAGGGAGGAGGACCTCCCAGGTGTCAGGCTGGCCTTTGGCCGGAACAGGCAGCCTTCACTCATGGAAGTGTAGGGAAAGACAGGTTTGGAGGTAGAGAAGCTGGATGCTTTTGATGGTGAGGAAATGATCGAACTTATGTCTGGTTGCTTCAGTTTTCTCAATGAATTATAATGTCAGGTCAGAGGCTGAAAGAAAGCAGTAGAGGGTGTAGCAACTTTGAGGAAAAGGGAGAAGTGAAATAATTTTGGAAACTAAGAGCACAAATATATTAGGCAAATGATTGCTGAACTGTACTGGGTGCCCATGTATTTATTTAACTGAAAAGAATGCTAACTCATTTCTACTCCATTTGGGGAGCAGTGGGCCCAGGCTGTATCTGGGTACTGTTTATTTCTAGAAACTTTCTATTACCAACATGATGCAGTTGGAAAGATTACTAGGAAGAAGACCAAGATGGAAAGCCAGCTTCTCCAGATAAAAGTAAGGTGGAAGGTAAAGAAAGGAGGGTGGCCAGTTGAAGGACAAATGTTCAAAGGAGCATGGCACCTAAGGGGAGCATTAATTTGGGTCCCCCAACTGGCTCAATGTTGTCAATATCTATCAAAAAACTTCTGCTGCCAATGCACAGATGATTTTACAGGAACAGCACACTTTGGAATACATATTTTCCTCCAAACAATACATACAGAATGGTATTGCTTCCCCTATTTTCCCCTTAGAAAAATAAAAGTTGTATGAATTTATTACAGAGGTGGAGGTGAGACTTATTAAATAGCTGTTGGCTTCCCAAACCATAAGCCTAAATAGGGAAGTTAGTAAGTACCACACTGAGCAGTGACATCATTGTTTCCTTAGTTACCCAATGTGGAGGCAGAAATGAATAAGCTAGATATAAATGCAATATCTAATAGGGTGGGAGTGTTAGAACTTTTTATGGCCATGAGGTTGCTTAGCCTTATAACTCAAAATATGGTCACTCAAACGTAACCAAAAAATGTCATGGGGCTGGTCAATTCCATGCTTATAGCACTGGCAAAACATGTTCTATATTCATTTACTTTGGTGGCAGCTCAATGTAGTTGGTTCTTCGGCTACACCTAAAAAACTGAATTAGGACTTGTGGATATATCAACACAAAAACATACAGACACTTTGTAGTTTACACAGAGCTAGTAGATAACAAGTATCTAGTAAATATCACAAGATTTAAAAACATGTATGTGCTTATTTACATAATACACAAGGTTCATTCCTTTTCCTGAAATGATACCTACTCATGGAGACACTGAAACACAGAAACAAACCTGTTACTGCCTTGGTATGAAACTCAGCTTCACTTTTCCTTTCTGCATATTGTACTAACAACCAAATTGTTTTTGTTTGTTTGTTTTTTTTTATTCATTTTTGAAAGACAGCACAAGCTGGGGAGAGACAGAGAGAGGAAGATACAGAATCTGAAGCAGGCTCCAGGCTCTGAGCTGTCAGTACAGAGCCCTATGTGGGGCTCAAACACGTGAACCATGAGATCATGATCTGAGTGTAAGTTGGACAATCAACTGACTGAGCCACCCAGGTGCCCCTAGTTTTGTTGTTGTTGTTGTTGTTGTTGTTGTTGTTGTTGTTTTAAGGTGATGTCTTTGACAATCACATTAATTCCTTTTTGGAGCAACCATAACAGGTAAGCTAGAACGGTTACTCCCATTTTAGGGTTGGCAAAACTAAAGTATAGAAAGGCTAAAGTTCTGTGCTCAACTTGCACAGTTTCAGATTGGATGTGTGATCAGTGGCCAAAGAAGACTTCTGAATTGTGCTGTGCCTCATCCTCAGGTCTAGGATCTGGAGGGCTGTAGTTCAGTGCCAAGCTTGATACATAGTAACTAGAAGACAAAACACAGTCTATGACTAATGCACACAGAACCAAAAATTCAGCCTAGGCAACTAATAAACTTGCCTGAACAAAAGTACATTTTCCATCAGAAGGGAATAACAGGATTTTTTTTTCAGTTTTGCAGAAATCCTCATTTTTCACAGTACTTAATAATGTCACATCATGTGGACAATAACTTTTCTAGTTTTCAGTTGATCAAATAATATGTTTTCAATTATTTTTATGGAATTTTCCCTTTTAATCAGCACAAGAGCTAAGCCTTTTATTTATTTATTTTTAAATTTTTTTAATAGTTATTTATTTTTGAAAGAGAGAGAGACAGAGCATGAGCAGGGGAGGAGCAGAGAGAGGGAGACACAGCATCTGAAGCAGGCTCCAGGCTCTGAGCCGTCAGCACAGAGTTCGACGTGGGACTCAAAATCACAGACTGTGAGATCACGACCCAAGCCAAAGTAAGAGGCATTTATCGACTGAGCCACCCAGGTGCCCCTAAGCTGTCTTTTTAGCTCATGACTCCCAAATAAAAGTGTAATCTCTTTTCAGAACTTTAGGGCTACACACATAACAATCTTATAAAAATCCTTGCAGATGAACAGCACATACTTTTTAAAGCTTTTACTCTCTTCCTCCCTCCCTCCCTCCCTCCCTTCCTTCCTTCTCTCTCTTTCTTTCCTGTCATGTGGAAAATGGCAAAGGAATTGGCTGAAAGCCAACTGGTTGAAATAATAAATCCACCGATATGGTTAAGTTTTAGGCAAACTATCTTCAAGTATTACTTTCTAGTATTTTCTACTACATATCTCTTATATTTTTAATTAGCTATGAAAATCCTTTTTTAATTTTAATTTTTACCAAAGTTACAGACTTTATTAACAATTTAAACAGTTGGGGAGCCTGGGTGTCTCAGTCAGTTAGGTGACTGACTTTAGCTCGGGTCATGATTTAATGGTTTGTGAGTTCAAGCTTCATGCTGGGTCTGTGCTGACAGCTCAGAGCCTGGAGCCTACTTCGGACTCTGTCTCTCTCTCTCTCTCTGCCTCTCCCCTGTTTGCATTCTGTCTCTAAAATAAATAAAAATTAAAAAAAATAAAAAAAAAATTCAAACAAACAGCTCTAAAATCCTTGTTATAAATACCAATTTAATTTCTCATTCCCAACCCACTATCACACCTCCAGTCAACCATTTTGAACTCTTGCAGCAGATTCTTATTTAGTTTCTTAGTTCCAGAGAATCTGATCATTTTGTGACTTTTTCATTTTAGGCATTATGTATTAATTTCCCAATACAGAAGATGAAGATTTAGTTATCTTTTACTTCTGGCCTTTATTTTCCCACAAACACACACTTTTAATCCTCAAGTTTAACTGATGATGAATGGATAAAGAAATTGTGGTTTATAGACACAATGGAGTACTACGTGGCAATGAGAAAGAATGAAATATGGCCCTTTGTAGCAACATGGATGGAACTGGAGAGTGTGATGCTAAGTGAAATAAGCCATACAGAGAAAGACAGACACCATATGTTTTCACTCTTATGTGGATCCTGAGAAACTTAACAGAAGACCATGGGGGAGGGAAAGGAAAAAAAAAACCAAAGAGGTTAGAGTGGGAGAGAGCCAAAGCATAGGAGACTCTTAAAAACTGAGAACAAACTGAGGGCTGATGGGGGGGGTGGGAGGGAGGGGCGGGTGGGTGATGGGTATTGAGGAGGGCACCGTTTTGGGATGAGCACTGGGTGTTGTATGGAAACCAATTTAACAATAAATTTCATATATTAAAAAAAAAATCCTCAAGTTTAGCCTGCCACAATTTCAGTTAGATCCCTGTTCAGTACTTAAATATTATCCCCCTCTGTGTCACATAATATACTATGATTTTATTTTCTTTCCTACATAATTTTCTTTTTTAAATTAAATCCCAGGTACACAGAATAGGATTCATTATGATTCATGACACACATGTCACTGGGTTATGCATGGTCTTTTTTTGTTTAGTTATTTAATTAGCTGTTTTTAACGTGATTAGCTCCCTTGAATGACACCTGAGACAAAAGCTAGAGGTGTGAGAAGAACCTGTAACTAACAATGTTCTCCCCACCCACAACCAATTCATCTTTTGGTCTCTCTTTATCTGAATGAACCATAGTCCTAATCTTGGGTTGGTCACTTCCTTATTTTCATTTTTATATAACTTTGTTGCATCTACATGTATTCCTACATAAAGGGATATACAGAGAGAATAGATAAAAGTATCTCTTGGGAGTTAATTTTAGAGGTAAACTTTGTAATTAGGACCAACCCTTTCAGGAAAAGCAAGTTGAAATGCTTGAGGAACACACACACACACACACACACACACACACACACACACACACAGACACACACACACACTTTAAATTATCAGAGAGATAACAAGACAGCAAAGATCATGTGAATTCCTGATCAGGGAGAAGAAACCCAGGGAGGAAAGCCAGAAATTTGAGGCTGTATTCCCCTTAGTCATCTGCTGATTTTGGGAGACGTGACTGAATAGCTAAGCAAAGCTGCTGGTAGACTCATAAGGCCAACGGGACAAAACTGGAGTTCAGTGCTTGCCAAGGAGGAGGATGTATCTCCCAGGTTTTAGATTGAGATGACTTAAAGCTAACTTCATAGGGGTAAAGAGTGGACTGGAAATAGACCAGCTCCTACAGAGAATGAAGCTCAGGTGAAATTTTCTCAATCCTTTAAGGGATTAAGGTGATCTCATATTGCCAATGCCCTTGGCAGTCTTCTGGAAAAAAACCTCAAATCTTCACTAGAGTAAAATGACTTCATCTTAGACCTCAAAGTATCTGTATAAGCTTTCATTTAAAATGCCTGGCATTCAATCAAAGATTACCACGTGTATGACAACATCATAAAAAACCAAGAAAAACAACAGACACAAGAGGATCAAGATAAGGGAGTTACCAGATGTAAACGTTAAAATAATTATGCTTAATGTGTTCAAAGAAATAAAAGATAAGATGGAAAATTCTGGTAAACAAATAAAGCTATAATAAAGAATAAAAATATTGTAAAACTTAAGAACAGTAATTTATATTAAGATCCCAGTGAACAGGGGTCTACAGATTAAACACAGCTGAAAAGAGAATTAGTGAATTGGAAGAAAACTCAGATAAAAACATCTTAAATGAAACAAGGAAAAGAAAAATGAGTATTTTTTCCACTCTTTCTTATAGATTTTTTTCTGTAAGAAATATAGAGAACACAAAATGGGAGAAGGAAAATGGATAGAAATAATATTTGATAATTATTTGAATTTTTCTAAAAATGATACCAAGCCTCCATTTCCCTCCCCCCCACACACCTAGACACATCACAGTGTAACTACTAAACACCAAGGACAAAGAGCAAGAGAAAAATGAAAGAATGTCTTTAAAAGAATATCCATTAAAACAAGAGCAATGGAAGCTGGAAGACAGTGAAACAATACTTTTAAAGTGCAAAAAGAAAATAAGTCCCAATCTAGAATTTTATTCCCCAAAAAAGTAATGATCAAAAAAAGTAAAGTAAACACATTCTCAGACAAAAACTAAGAGGGTTAAACTATGTTCATCAAGAAGAAGGAGGGGCGCCTGGGTGGCGCAGTCGGTTAAGCGTCCGACTTCAGCCAGGTCACGATCTCACGGTCTGTGAGTTCGAGCCCCGCATCGGGCTCTGGCCTGATGGCTCAGAGCCTGGAGCCTGTTTCCGATTCTGTGTCTCCCTCTCTCTCTGCCCCTCCCCCGTTCATGCTCTGTCTCTCTCTGTCCCAAAAATAAATAAACGTTGGAAAAAAAAAAAAAATTTAAAAAAAAAAAAAAAAAAAAAAAGAAGAAGGAAAATTATTTCAGGAAAATTCAGAAATGTAGAGAGTCATGAAGAGCAAAAACCCAGATAAATACGTAGGTAAACCAAGTTAACCCTCATTGCAGAAAACAACAGTAACAATGTTTTGTGGGATAAAAACAGAAAATTAAAACACATGACAACAATGGTAAATAAGCAAGAAGGGTGATAAATGGGATTTAAGAGTGCTAAAATCTTTGATTTGTCCAGGAAAACATAAAAGTACTAATTTGTTGAGGATATAAGCTATAATCTTTAGGATAACCATGACAACAGAAGTAAATGAATATATGACTAATAAATAAACAGATATTTTTTTATTTAAATTTTATATAAAGTACATTGTGATGTATATAACATTTGAAATTTACTTCTTTCACTTATGATGAAATCTTATGATAGAGTTTCATTCATACACTTATTTGTTTTGACTGCTGTAAATTATCATCCAGTCTCATGGACAGGCAGCTTTTGGGTTGTTTCCAGGCTTTTGCTTAACAGTGCTGTGATGAAACTTCTGGTACATTTCTCTTATTTTATATGTTTTAAACTTTCCACCTGAAAGAAGATTGCTGGGTCACAGAGTATGTTTTTGTTTGTTTGTTTGTTTGTTTCTCCCCCAACTTTGGAAGGTAATGCCAAAGTATTTTTATTTTTTATTTTTATTTTTTTAATGTTTATTTAATTTTGAGAGAGAGAGAGAGACAGACAGAATGTGAGCAGGGGAGGATGAGAGAGAGAGGGAGACACAGAATCTGAAGCAGGCTCCAGGCTCTGAGGTGTCAGCACAGAGCCCAATGTGGGGCTTGAACCCACGAAATGTGAGATCATGACCTGAGCTGAAGTCGGACATTCAATCGAAGGAGCCACTCAGGCGCCCCGCATTTTTATTTTTTAATCTCACCAGCAACACGAAAAAGATTTTATGATTCTACATCTTACCCATCATTTGGTATTATTAGTCTTTTAAATTTTTGCCAAAGAAATGGCTGTATCATTGTGGTCTTGATTGGCATCTTCCTGTTCACTAATAATGCTGACCATTTCTTTGCATTTATTGGCCATATGTAATTTCCTCTTCTGTGAAATACTTCTTCAGATTTCCTGTCTATTTTGTATTGGGTTGTTTGTCATGTTTTTTAGAAGTTCATTATATATTCTTGGTATTGTCATTTGTGTATTATTAATATCTCCTCCAGATTCTGCCTTTTCATTTGCTTATGATGAGTACAAATTCTTAATATTAATGCGCCCTGCACTTTTAGTTTTCTCTGAATTTAACAATGGTCCTTTTATACATTTGCTCACTTCTTTATGGAGATGTTTCTAATTTAATTCAAATCCTTCCCAAAGTGTACAAGTTTTCTCTTGAGATATCCAAATGAGGTAATCCATCAATTTCGACTTCCTGAAGAAATCCTTCCAGGAATGCTATGTCATGTTCCATCCTGGACATGTTGCTTTCTAGGTACCAATGGCACTTTGATGTCTCCAACCAATCCATCCTACAGACTCTCCTTTGTTTCTTAGATCCTAGGTCTTACTCTTCCATCACTTCCTTGTTTTAGTGGAGCATACCCCCCTGTAGCTTCCTGAGAAGGGGTGCTTTAAAGATGTTTATTCTTTTTTTTTTTAACATTTATTTATTTTTGAGACAGAGAGAGACAGAGCATGAACGGGGGAGGGTCAGAGAGAGGGAGACACAGAATCTGAAACAGGCTCCGGGCTCTGAGCTGTCAGCACAGGGGCCTGATGCGGGGCTCGAACTCACGGACCGCGAGATCGGGACCTGAGCCGAAGTCAGTGCTCAACCGACTGAGCCACCCAGGCGCCCCTAAAGATGTTTATTCTGCCCTCACAGTTTTGGATGGGAATGGAACTGAAATTGGAAATGATTTTCAAACTTCAAACTCAGAAGTTTGAAGACAAGGTCATTGATTTACAGCTTCTATTATATTTTGAGGAGTTTGGGGGCCATTCTTATGTTTGATTCTGGTATGGAACCTCTCTTCCCCATCCTTCTGGAGATTACAGGATTTTCTCTTTTTCCCCAGTGCTTTGAAATGTCATGCTAGGATACATGTGGGTCTATTTTAGACCACTGTGCTGGGTTCTGATAAATTTTCTTGAATTCCTTTCTATAATTTCTCCCCTCCATTTTCTCTGTGTCCTCTTTCTGGAAACCCTATTATTTAGGTATTGAATATTCTGGATTGGTTGTCTTATTTTCTTATTTTTTCTCTCCTACTTTCTGTATCTTTGTCTCTTTATTGTACTCTCTGACACATTTCCTAAATTCTACCTTCTGTATTGATCTTCTACTTCATGCAAACTTCCTGCGTATCTGCTATCTTAATTTCCAAATGCTTCTTTGTTCTCTGAATTTTTTTTAACCTAATACCTTGTTCTTCTATGAATATAACAACTTCTCTTATTTTCTCAAACTTTCACTCATAGCAGAGCCTTTCCTTGTCCTTTTGGTATTCCCTGGCTGTTTGCTCAAACCAAAACCTGTCCACCAGAAAGCGGATTAGAAACTCTGCAAATGTATGTGTACCTTGCTTACTGTAGTCTTCCTTATGGGGCAATCTGGCTGGGCCTATTCCTTGTGAGATTCTCAATGTCAAGATCTTAGTTCTGGTCCTTGGGGACTTCCTGATGTCAGGATCTTAGTTCTTTTCTCTCCCCCAGAGAAGATTTCTATTTTTCTGCCAGCTGCATGTTGGTTGACAGCCAGCAGTCTGGGAGCTGAGAAGGTCAAGGGAAGTTGCTGTGCAAAGTGGGAAAGGAATAAAAGAATAATTGCTTCATTAACACGCTGTCAGAGAAGCCTTAACCCCATATTCACCCTTGCCTTCCAGAGATACCTGTGTCTTGGGGGATCTTGCAATGTAAATTAAGTTTCTGTTCAGCTTTCCTTACTGCCAGTTTAGGATTGCTTTCTCTAGTCTGCTAAGTCAATAACTATATTCTTTTCAGCCTCCAAAATTCTGACAGTGTTGTTTTCCTTCCTGTTCTCCCCTTTATTTTAGGTTTGTATCTTTTACTGGAAATTCAACTTAAGCTTTTTAAAGGATTGTCAGATCAATTCACCAAGCATATACTGAGCAACTATCATATGCCAAGTTCACAGATTCATCACAACATTAATGGATATGTGGGCTTAGGGCTGTTATTAAATGCTGAACTGGAATGATAGATGCTTGTCAAGTCTTCATTGTTCTCCTTGCAACCACTGGGCTACTTTCTCCAGCTCTGATGTCCTTTGTTTATTCTTTTATCTCCAGGGTACCATTAATTCTTTTTCTCATCTTCTATTGACTGGAAACATCTTTCCTCATCTTAAATTTCCTTTTAGATTTAAGCACATAACCTATTTCTGAGCCGGTGTCTTCTTTCTACATAAAAATGTCTGCTTTACCAATCTAGAATAAATAGAGTGGATTTTAAACTCTGCCTAGGAAGAAAAATTACTTCTAATTTGTATTCAAGCTAAAAATGGATTATCCTCCCCACTCCTATTGGGTAGTATCATGACTCTTCCTATGTCATAGACCTGGCAATAGTGATTCAGAGCTATTATAATTAATCACTTTACACATTAAATGGATTATTATTTACTGCAGCTCACTACATACTAGGAATTTTCATATGTGCTGGGCACTATTGCTTTTTGAAGGCATAGTAGCTAAATTCCAATGCCACCAATTATTAGCTATATGACTTTGGATAAATATTTTGTGTGTGTGCTTCATTTCCTCATCTGAAAATGAGGAAGATAATGGCACCTCCCTCAAATAACAGATTTTTATTTGGTAAAATGAATATAATAATAGTATTTCCTCCAAAAGACTATTTTGAAGATTAGATATCAAGTCCTTAGCACAGGTACTAGCACAGTACTTAGCACAGGTACATAGAAGGCATCATGTGCCATTATCATCATTATTGTAATTATTTCTGTCCTCATCCCTTTTAACAAATTAGGAAACAGAAGTTCAGAGAAGTTTATTTAATTCATCCATAGCTACATATTAGTCAACAGCAAAGCCAGAAGGAGAACTCTGGTAGTTCTGTTAATAGTAACACCTTTTTTAGAGTGTTGATACACCATGCATCCATTTAAAAATTTCGTTCTTTTTAGTCTTATTAAGCATTTGTTAATTTCCAATTATATACTAGACAACATGGAATTTAAATGGAATAAAATGGACTCAGTTGGCAGGAACAATTTCACAAGTGCATGAGAAGAGAAAGTAGGAGATGTCTATGCAACAGGGCAGTCTGGCACAGACATCAAAGCCTCAGTGGGGTGAGGAAGGCATCCACATGGGGTGGGGGCTAGAGGATGAGATAGCAGCTGTGACCTTGGGAGGGTGTCAGAACCCAAATGGGACGAAGAGCGCATTTGCATGGGGAAGGGGGCAACACTGGCAAGGGGAGATTGGCTATTACAGACAGGGAAGTTAATCTAATAAATTAACATATTAAAGATAATAGGAGACAGATTTTTCATTGTCAGAGAAGGGACTTACAAAATGTGAAAAAGATGAAAACTAAAATAAGACTTTGTGCTATTGTGCTGGAATTGAGGGTAATGATATAAACTGCGTATCTGTTCAAGAAATAGTAGTTTAGGGGTGCCTGGGTGGCGCAGTCGGTTAAGCGTCCGACTTCAGCCAGGTCACAATCTCGCGGTCCGTGAGTTCGAGCCCCGTGTCGGGCTCTGGGCTGATGGCTCAGAGCCTGGAGCCTGTTTCTGATTCTGTGTCTCCCTCTCTCTCTGCCCCTCCCCCGTTCATGCTCTGTCTCTCTCTGTCCCAAAAATAAATAAAAGTTGAAAAAAAAAATTAAAAAAAAAAAAAAAGAAATAGTAGTTTAAAACCTTCTGACAAAGACCATCCCAAGTCCAGGTGGCTTCAGGGTAAATTCTCATAAACACGTAATGAAGAAATAATAATAATTCTACTCAAAGTGTTCTAGAAAATAGAGGAGGAAATACTTCCCAACTCATTCTGTTAGTCCAGCATTACCATGATACCAAAAATCAAACAAAGGAAGGACAGTAAGAGAAACTTACATGCTGATATCCCTCATAAACATAGATGCAAAAATTCTAAACAAAATTTTAGTAAATAAAATCTAATGATATATTAAAAGGATAGTACCTCAACCAAGTGGGATTTATCCCAAAAATGCAGGGTTGACTTAACATTATAAAACCAATCAATGGAATTCATCATGTTAACAAACACAAAATAGAAAAACATGATCATCTCAACAGATGCAGAAAAAAGCATTTGACAAAATCCAACTGAGATTCTGCTACTACCTTGTCAAGGGAAGCCTTTGTTGAGAATCATAGTTTTAGATGGAGTAAAATATAGACAACTGTGTGCTGTTCCTGGGGATATGCAAAAGTAGACTCATAGTCATTCTTGTGACACGCTGCTAGTATATATTCTTTCAATAATCTCTAACCCAAATACATGATGCTATATTTTAACTCTGTATTTCCCAAACTCTGTTCCATAAAACAATAGCATCTTTTTAAAAAAAAATGTTTATTTGAGAGAGAGAGAGAGAGAGAGAGAGAGAGAGAGAGAGAGAGAGAGAGGTGGGGGGCAGAGAGAGGGGGAGGCAGAGAATCCCAAGCGGGCTCCACGGGGTCAGCAGAGCCTGACTCCAGGTTCAAACTCAAGACCCTGAGATCATGACCTGAGCTGAAATCAAGAGTTGGAGGTTTAACCAACTGAGCCACCCAGGTGCCCCTAGAATCCTTTGAAATATAAGGATATTCTTGTACCTTCAAGTAGTACCATAACATAGGGGCGACTGGGTGGCTCAGTCGGTTAAGTGCCAACTTTGGCTCAGGTCATGATCTTGCACTTTGTGGTTTCAAGCCCGGCATCAGGCTCTGTGCTGACAGCATGGAGCCTGGAACCTGCATCACATTCTGTGTCTCCCTCTCTCTTTGCCCCTCCCCCACTTGTGCTCTGTGTCTTTCTCAAAAATAAACATTAAAAAAATTAAAAAAAAAAAGAAAATACATTAACTTATTAAAAGTTCTAACTCCACAGAAAATACCATATCCAAGATTTTTTTCTTCATGTGAATTTTAACCATTGCTTTCCTCTCAGGATAAATTATTCTATATTTGCTGCTACAAGCATTTTATTTTGACCCACCCATCTGTTCTTATTTACTGTATAATTATTCACAGGGACTCAAAATCCAGCAAGGTCATAGCAGTCTGGGACAACCTCATGGAAGGGCAGATGTTCTTGACTCTGGCCTGCTGCTGTACAGGCTCCTTTATTTTTATGTACGTACTTAGGCTTAGCATGGAGCCCGACGCGGGGCTCAATTCCATGACCGTGAGATCACGACCTGAGGCAAAATCAAGAGTCAGATGCTCAAGTGACTGAGCCACCCAGGTGCTCATGTACAGTCTCCCTTAAACACCACCTTTATCATGGCATTCCTCTACTCACAGACCTTCCTATACATAGGAAGTCAACTCTATACCATCAACAGAGAAATTGGCAACTTTTCTTAGCAACTTCCCTAATTCTTTGATTTTAATATCTTTTAATTTCATAGAACAATCTAAAATGTTTATCCCAGACTAATAAAAACAATAAATTGTCAATTTTTTTTTTAAATCTCCAAGACATCAGTGAAAACCACTTTCGCTTGACTCAAGGAGCACTTTAAGGAGGCCTGTCTCCATATACTAAGAGAAAGCCACATGGTAAAAATGAAATTTCTACTGGTGATTGCTACCTGCTATGGTCTGAATGGTTGTGTCCCCCCCTACATTTTTGAAATCTTAACCCCTAAGAGGATGGTACTGGGGGGTAAGGCCTTTTGGAGGTGGTTAGGTCATAAGAGCGGAACTGCATGAGTGGGATTAGTGCCCTATGAGAGACCCACTTTTCTGACATGTGAGGTTATAGCAAAAAGAAAATTGTTTATGAACTAGGAAGCAGGCCCTCACCAGACAGTGAATCTGCCAGAGCCTTGATCTTGGACTTCCCAGCTTTGAGAACTGTGAGGAATAAATCTCTGTTGTTTATAAGCCACCCAGTTTATGATATTTTGTTATAGTAACCTGAACAGACTAAGACACTAACACATTGGTTCTTTCTATAAGCATGGAAAACACATTAAAGGGAATTGTGTCCTGTGAGAGGTGAATCTATAAAAAAGCTGGGCATCAAGTCATAAACCTACCACAGAAAAACAAAATAAAATGGGAAACGCAGAAGAGCACTTTCCTTTTGTGTGCCCAAGGGATCAGTGACTTATTCTTCGTGCAAAGTACTACACATCTTGGAAGCAAATAGTTTAAATAAGGTAGTAATATATTTAAGAACACCTTTTGAAAGTTACAATCCCTAAGGAAGACAAAAGAATCTTTTCATTGCAAAGAAGAATTCAAACACATTTGTTATAGCAGAGCAGCAAAATGAATTGCGGTGTGGGTAGCATGCTGAATTCTCAAGAAAGTGTTTCTCCCAGCCTGGATCCTGGATAAGTAATTTTTAAATTAAAGTGCCTTTTCCTCAATACTCGGAATAGTTTTTAGAAGTGTTTGTGTTAACTGCATTAGCCCAATGGTCATTTCATATAAACAGGAACAAGACTTCAGCTAACCAAGGATAGAATGACAAACATATTTGACTGTTCCACTGAAGCTCTGGAATGGAACCCAAAAAAACCAGGAAGATACTGATATCAATTTACCATGATGGGACCTTACTGGTGAAATCAGAAGAAGTCCTAAAATACATATGCTCTGAAGCACAGGACTATCAGAAGTGATACTCTTGCATCTTACTGTATTGTTTGAAAGGCAAACAAAGGCCCATTTTATAACTTTTTAAAAAAACCTCAGAAATATGCTAATATTAGTTGTACTTAGGACAAGGATGAATGCAGTAAGACAAATTATGGAGAAAGCAGATTACTGCATTGACTCATCCAAACTATTATTTTCTGTTTCAGGAAAGAGTCTTTAGAAACAGAAAAAGTTTTAAGTTAAACCAACCTACTCCTGTCTCCTTTTTAGGGGCCTGTCCCTTGCAAATTATACCTATTTATACAAATAATTTTATGCCAAAGAGGAAATATATATTTAGCGGGGACTTAACATCTTTTTAGCAGTGCCATGGTCTTCATGAAGAAAATAAAAGAAATGTAAGATACATTCTCTGCTCTGTTTCATCCTGTTAATTTTAGAATTCTAGAAATAATACTAGAGGTAGTTTGAAAACTAAAATGTTTTATTTTCTTGATGAAACATACTTATAGATACAAATCTTAAACAAAAGGTAAAATCCTGGATATTCTATTTTTTATTTATCTGGATGAAGTGGCCATCTCTATGTCTAGATAGCACCTACCACCTTAAAATAACCAAAATAATGTTTTTTCCCCCTTCATTAAATTACTGGCTCACTAAATTTGCTTCCAGAAAAACATAGTTTCATTGTCCACTGTCACATCACTAATATTTATTAACTAGAACGATGTCCAACAGAAATACATGTCCACATGCACCAGGAGATAGCACAGAATCGTCATAGCAATATTATCTGGTGGGTACAAAGTGCAAGCAGTCCAGACATCCAACACAAAAGAATGGATAAGTAAACTGGTCCATTTACACAACAGAATACTACAAAGCAATGAAAATGAACAAATGACAGCTACATTCAATCACATGGATGACAAATGGAAGAAGCAAGACTAAAGAATATATCAAGTATGATTTCATTTATAAAAAGTTGCCAAACATACAGCGCTAAACTATACAGATGTATCTGGTGCATATGGCTGCACACTCAAGTGGTAAGACTATAAAGAAAAGCAAAGAAACGATTGCCTACAAAGTAAAGCTAGAGCTATCTCAGAGAAGAAAGGACAAGTGTGGGGAGAAGATTGTGATTGTCAAGGGACCCACAGGGCTTTTGGCATGCTGGTCAAATTTTTCCACATATTTTTTCCTTCAACCATGGGTGGCAGTTACAAGGGGTGTTCATTCTTACAACTATTTGTAAACTGCAGATGTCATGTTTATTTATTTTGAGAGAGAAAGAGAGAGAGAGCATGAGCGGGGAGAGAGGCAGAGAGAGAGGGAGAGAGAGAATCTCCACTGACGGTGTGGAGCCCGATGAGGGGCTTGATCTCACAAACCATGAGATCATGATCTGAGCCAGAAACAAGAGTTGGATGCTCAACCGACTGAGCCACCCAGGTGCCCTACTGTTATCACTTTAAGAATATTACACTTCACAGTAAAATACTTCCAAAAAAACCCATGGGTTACTTTGCTAAATATTAACTACATATAATATATACATATATGTGTGTGTATAATATACACACTTTAAAACCTATTGGTTACAAGGGAAAAAAAGCACCGTGATTCAGCACAGACTTTTCTTGTTCCCTTCCTCTTCTGCTGAGCGAGTATTAAAAGCTCAAATGAGTTTAAAAAATGGAAGAGATAAGGGTTTAGAAGTGCACTAAAGAATACTATTCCCTGTCATGAATGTTATTTGAAAATGTGAAAGATTTATGTGACTTTTTGGCTGATGGTGGAATTGCATGTATATATTCTTAGTCTCTCCTTTGTTTATTGATAGAACTTGCCGATACAACTATGCAGAAGCAGTACTTGAGAAAAAACGGAGCATCATTCTGTCCTTACAGCTGTGACACAGAAGCAGCTTTACTTTGATGTTACACCTAATGGCCTACTCTTAAGTTTTCCTGCTTCCACCAGTAATGTTGATTCTAATCTTAATGTCTGCTTCCTCAGAAACGCACACACACACACACACACACACACACACACACACACATTGAACTAACCCAGCCATGTCCGCTTATAAGTTATTTCACTGGAGTTAGGCCAATAATCAACCCATGCTCCTGAATTAGTTGGGTAATAGCTATTGTGTTACCTTTCAATCTATGTTACCTATGTTTAATCTATGTTACCTATGACACCTAAATACTGGTGATATGATATCCTCAAAGCCTCTTTCAGCACTGATCCCATTACAAATCTTGGTTAACAAAGTGACATTATCAAACTCTGACATATCATACAAGAAAGAAAATGGATTGACCAATTGCCCACCTCTATGCTCCAGAATGTATTTACTGAAAGGAAATGCCCACCTCTATGCTCCAGAATGTATTTACTGAAAGGAACACAGAAAAATCTATATGGCAACTTTATTCTCTCAACTGGCATCATTATTATTCGATAGTTCTTGGGGAGGTCAAAATCAGTTTTATATTTAAGAATACCTGAATCTGATCTGTGCTCTTAGAAGATAAATTTCATTTTTCAAAGTCAATACCACCAAGTATGTTGTAGTAGAAACAACACAGAAGACAATGCAGGTTACTCTTGGTCTAGCAAAGGTTTATCCACAGTGTAGCTTTCTTAAAGCAAATTATGATCCAGTGTTTGGTAAAATAACCAACAATACTGCTTAAGTCACATGTGGTCAACAGTGTGTCTACTTAATCTAACACTCAGAATCAGTGCCTTAAAGGCAAAATAATTATTTGTCTCTCTTTCTCCCGGCAAAGAGAAACACTGAAGGAAAATTGGCATTTCTTTTTAAGCAATCTTAGAATGAAGTTGCATTATTCTAGTATTCTACCTAAGTACTATCTACATTCTAGCTCATTACATGGCTCAAAAATAGTATGGGTCAAAGGATATTTCCCCAAATATAACTATATATTGTAAGAACATTATATAAGAGTTGTAGGCCATAACTCCTGTTTCCCAACATCACTATTATCGGTGATGGGTGACAGTGAACTAGGGTTCCCCAAAACATGACTCACAAACAAATATAAATTCTAAGACTTATTTCAAAGTCAAATTTCACTGTGTTGGGTTTAGTTACCATTTGCCTCATCTATACCATGACTGCCCTCACTTACAATGAAATAAAAACTGACAATACAGAATATAATTTTTCTTAATGGAGAAGAAAATATGTTCTAGGACAAAATGTAAACTTCATATATGAAGAAAGTGTTTTAACAGAGGAGGGATAACAGTATTACCTTACATTTGTGAGTAACTGGAATTCAAACCCAGGCCTTCTGATTTCCCGGCTGGTGTGCTTTCAAGACAACGCAGGGATCTTTAGCTTTCTCCATAATGACTTATCCAAAGTCTTCTGGTGAAAAAAAGTGATTGTAGAAAAGTAACTGCAACATCTCAGTCTTTTGTTTTTAATGACAAACATGTGTTCTCATTTGTTTCTACCACCTCTCCCAAGCGATTACTTCTAGAATAAAACATGAGGGAAAGAAACCATGCATTTTCTAGGCTAACTTTTTCCCTGAGGATTTTCCCCTGACATCTGAGGAATTAGAAGATCACAGCCATAGGCCTTCTTTCCCCACTGCTCAGCAGTAGTCAGTGACCAAGCAGCCAAGATCACCAAAGCAAGAACAGGATCTAGAGACTGTGAATATTACAGACAATTTTAATTGAACACTAGACCAGAAATTAAGTATAAATGGTTTCTAAATCAAATATGGTTTAAAATTAATTAAATACTTATTGCAAGAAGCTTACTTGTTAATTCATTAAAGTCAAGATCACACTTACTCAGATAATTTTAACTATCCAACAGCTTCAATTGCAATTTTACTTCCTTTAATTAATCTCTCTCAAGACACATATAGGCATACAGCACAACCATTATTTTATTGGGTTACAATATTGCTTTAAAATTTTATAGGCCAGCATGGTGATTTTTGTACAATTGCTGGAGTTCTGAGTTTTGATAAAGGGTGTCAACCATGTAAATTCACCACCAATGAGTAAAGAGTTGTTGCTATATTTAAAATTAAGCTTCCCTCAGTTTTTGGGCAGCCAGTGATTGTTTATATAAATAAGTAATGTGCTGTGTATATGCAGAAAATAAAATTTTAAATGCTTAT
Organism: Prionailurus viverrinus; assembly: GCF_022837055.1. Taxonomy (NCBI): domain Eukaryota; kingdom Metazoa; phylum Chordata; class Mammalia; order Carnivora; family Felidae; genus Prionailurus; species Prionailurus viverrinus. The sequence goes on along the minus strand of NC_062561.1, from coordinate 129,622,893 downwards.
CTTTGTGTCAAACTGTTTCTTTAAGCAAGGAAAAGAGACAATTCTCAGACAATGCATACCCACTCTGGGTTAAGTATTTTCAAGTTGACTAACTTAAAGAAGGAATTCTAAAACAATCACCGAAAGCATGAAAAAAAATGTCACTCCAGTGGACCAGAGTTTCATTAAACTAGCTGTTTGTGTCTGGAAATGGAACAGAAAAATCTGAGACATAAAACCTATGCTATCAGGTAAAATTGCACCAAATAGAAATAACTTAAAAGAAATTACAATCATGTATTTCATATCCATCTGTGGTTTTTAATCAGCTAATTGTTGCCTTTCAATGATTGAATTCCCTCACATTTGGTCCCCTGTTTAAGGTTCAAAGTTGACAAAATTGATAGAGAACTTGGAAAGCAGAGAATCTCCCACCAACGGCTAGGAGAGAAGGCCAGGAAGAAGCCACAGCTGTGTTTTCTTGCAATCACGAGGTAACAGCTGTCTAAATCAGTGGTTCCCAAGCTTGTCTGCACATTGGAGTTACCTGGGGAGTCAAAACACTACTGATGCCTGTATTCCATTGCTAAAAAGTGTGATGGAATTGATCTGGGTGTGGCTTGGGCTTTGAGATTTTAAAGAGACTTCTAGTAATTCTAACATGTAGACAAATTTGGGGGAAAATGGTATATATTCTTTTATATTTTTATCTTAAATTTTTTTGACTAATTAGGTTCATGTCTTTTTTAGCATACTTTCTATATCAGTCTCAGGCCATTTGGGGAAATCTACCGAAGTACAACTTGATGTGGCATATCCCAACTGTATATCCATGGAGGTAAACCAAGACCCTAAAGCAAAAGTATAACATAATGGAATTACTCATTATTGTCAAAAGGAAAATAGAAGCAGGAAAGATAAAGGCATGAATAACCAAAATTTCATAAATTATTTCTTCATGACAATAATTACTAGTGTATGGATTTTTTTTTTTTTTTCAAATCCAAGGCCTAGAAACTTTGTTTGCCATTCTAAATTCAGACAGAAGTGGGCGCCTGGGTAGCTCAGTCGGTTAAGTGTCCGACTTCAGCTCAGGTCACGATCTCGCAGACCGTGAGTTCAAGCCCCACGTCGGGCTCTGGGCTGATGGCTCAGAGCCTGGAGCCTGTTTCCGATTCTGTGTCTCCCTCTCTCTCTGCCCCTCCCCCGTTCATGCTCTGTCTCTCTCTGTCTCAAAAATAAATTTAAAAAAAAGTTTAAAAAAATTAAAAAAAAATAAAATAAAATCAGACAGAAGAATTACAGAACACTGCCTACAAAAATCTGGCTTTAAGTGATGATCTGGATTTGTATGACCTATTCGAGCTTTCCACTTTATCAGATGGAAAGGGGCAGCTGCTGGAAAAAGGAAGAGGAATAAGGAATTGGATCTTACACATGAATAAACCTGTGGAGATACTAAGTTCATTAATGTTCTTGTTGGCAGGAATCAAAATGACTTAGAGGCAGCCAAGCTGAATTACAGGTTTGATTTACTTAAGAGATACACGTTATGCAGACATCAGCATTTTTTTTTTTTTTTACACCAGCCCCAAGGCAGGCTTGATGATGAGACAAAGTACAACCCTTTCTTTCGCAGGAAGATTCACTTGTATTTCCCTGTGGCTTCTCTGCTTCCTGGGAGGTGGAGGTGAGTGGGGGGAGGTGGTAATGAGTTGTCTAGACTAGAGAAGAAAGAATTTAGTTTTAAAAGTTCAAAAATGTCAGGGATTCAAAATAACAACATGTAACTTCGCTCTGAAATACACGGGGTTACAGGTTTTACAGACTGAGGTGCTGAGCCAAATGTACTGCTCCTTTGAATTAAAACAAATGACCAATATGGTCAACTAATATCTGACAAGGAGTCGAGAATACTCAACAGAGAAAAGACAGTCTTCTCAATGAATGTACTGGACAAGTGGATATTCAAATGTAAAAGAATGAAACTGGACCCATATCATAGACCACTCAAAAAAATTAACTTAAAATGGATTAGACTTAAATGTGAAACCCTCAGCAGGGGCAGCTAGGAAACTAGTTGAAACTCCTAGAAGAAAACATAGGAATAAAGCATCTTTTTTTGTTTAATGTTTTCATTTATTTTGAAAGAGAGTGTGCACACAGGGAGTGGGGGATAGAGGATCCAAAGTCAATCAGGCTCTGTGCTGACAGTACAGCCCTACGAGGGGCTCAAATTCACAAACTGCGAGATCATGACCTGAGTGGACATCGGATGTTTAATCGACTGAGCCACCCAGGTGCCCCAGGAATAAAGTATCTTGACATGGATTTTGGTAATGATATTTTTGAATATGACACCTAAAGCGCAAGTGACAAAATAAAAAATAGACAAGTGGGACTACATCAACTCAAAAAGCTACTGCACAGCCAAAGAAACTGTCAATAAAGTGAAAAGACAACCTATGGAATGGGAAAAAATATTTGCAAACCATGTATCTGATAAAGGGTTAATACCCAAGATACACAAAAATCTCATACAACTCAATAGCAAAAAACCTCCCAAATAAACTAAAAAATGGGCAAAGAACCAGAATAGACATTTCATCAAAGAAGATATACCAAAGGCCAATGGGTACATGAAAAGATGGTCAACATCACCTGTCATTAAGGAAATGCAAATAAAACCACAATGTAGTATCACCTCATGCCTGTTAGAATGGCCATCATCAAAAAATAAAGAGGTAACAAAAGTTGCCGTGGATGTGGAAAAAAAAGGAACCCATGTGCACTGTTGATAAGATTGTTAGGTGGTACAGCCACTAGGAAAAACGATACGGAGGATCCTCAAAAAAATTAAAAAATAGAACTACAACACCCATCGGTTTCCCTTTTGAGAATATAAGAACAAAAGAACAAAAGAAACAAAAGAAGAAAGAAACAAAAACACAAACTCAAAAAGATAGCTTCTTCCCCATGTTCACAGCAGCATTATGTACAATAGCCAAGACATGGAAACAATCAATAGATGAATGGATAAAGAAGCTGTGGTATATACATACAATGGAATATTATTCAGCCATAAAAAGTGAGGAGATTCTACCAGTTTTGTGACAACATGGATAGTCCTTGAAGGCATTATGCTAAATGAAATTAAGTCAGAGAAAGACAAATACTGTATGATCTCAACTTGTAGGTGGAATCTAAAAAAGAAAGAAAGATGGGTGAGAGGGAGGGAGAGTGGGTGATGGGCATTGAGGAAGGCACCTGTTGGGATGAGCACTGGCTGTTGTATGGAAACCAATTTGACAATTTCATATTTAAAAAATTGTTTCAAAATAAATTTAAAAAAAAAGAAAAAAAACATGGAAAAGATCAGACTTGTGGTTACCAGATGCAGTGAGTAGGGGGAGGGGAAAGTGGAAGAAGGTACAAACTTCCAGTTATAAGATAAATAAATACTAGAGATGCAATGTGCAACATTGTGACTGTAGCTAACACTGCTGTATGAAAAATAAAAAGATTTTTGAGAGTATATCCTGTGAGTTCTCATCATGAGAAAAGTTTTAACTTCTTTCTTTCTTTCTTTTTATTGTATCTATAGAAGACGGACATTAGCTGACCCTATTGTCATAATCAATTCACAAAATATGTAAATCAAACCAACTTCTGTATGCCTTAAACTTACACAGTGATGTAGGTCAATTATTTCTCAATAAAACTGGGGAAAAAGTGACCATAATGAGGATGTGGGATGCCACTATTCAAACCCTTTCCACTTCAGGGCACAATGCAATCTGATGTCAGTTCAAAATTATAATAGTTGGGCAAACCAAGGCATCACTACCCTAAGGAGGAAGAGGGGCAAAGGCACCTAAGGAGAAGAATGTGGTGTGAGTGAACTGTAGTCAGTGGACAAAAATAGTGAAACACAGATTATGCACTACAATTTTAAAGGTTTCTTTGCTTTAGTGAAATTCTCAAGATCATTCTTGTCTTAGTAAGAGCTGACTGCACCAAAACACATGGAGACCAAACAGAAGCTATGCTCTCAATTATTTCAAAATACACAAAAATCATCCCCAGGATGTGCTCTTTTGGCAAGTCACATGGCAATTTGCTTTTCATTTCTAGTGCCAACTGCAACCAGTTGTTTCTTCTGAAGCTTTAAACTTAGATCTAACTCTGAACTGTTCATTTCCTTCTGTGTTCTGCTTTTGCTTCCCCCATATCTGTTGCCAAAGTTACAGTCTACCACCCACACAGTTGCCAAGCCAGAACCCAGGGGTCATCATGGGCCCCTCCCTTTGCATTTCGGTGCATGTTTCCAGTCTTATATGTTATATATCCTGGTTAGCAAATTAATCCCCCCCTTCCCTTCATCCCTTCTGCTACCGCTGCAGGTCATGTCATCATCCTAACTGGTCTCCATATCCCTAATTTAGAGTTCTGTCAACACTCCCCCTACCCTTCTGGATTTATCCTGCCCTATTAGTCAAATGTGAACATACCACAGCCCTGCTTATTCTCTAAAAACTTTGAGCCTTTACTCTTGTACTCTTTTGCCTGCAATGTTTATTTCTCCATGATTCTTTTAAAGACTTTATTTTTAAGTACTCTACACACAATGAGATCACACCTCTGAGATCAAGTCACATGCTCCACCCACTGAGCAAGCCAGGTGCCCCCATTCTTCCATTTCTGATTCTAGGTCACTAGAATGTAAAAACATTTAGCTCCAGAATAACTTGCTGTCAAAACTTTTCTGACTTTATCACTGCTGTTAGGTGTTTCCTCTTCTGTGTTTATATTATCTTGTACATAACTTTATTGGAACATTTGCCACATTGTTGTCATTGTTTACCTGTTTGTCTTCTCTTCCGACTTACAAATGAAAAGTGAGCTCCAGCTCCCAATGTTACAGCTTGTACAGCTGCCACCCAGAGGGGGCTTCACTAAGTCAATTTATACTGAATCTGTGATTCTTCATCTACTCACTGGAATTACTTAGGGAACTTTTAAAAAGACTGAGGCCTGGACCCATCCCAGACCAATTCAAATTGAATTTCTAGGGGTGAAGCCCAGGGATTTGAAGTTTGTTTTTTTTTTTTTAAAAACTCCTCAGGTGATTTTAATGTCAGTGGTTGAAAACCACTGCACTAAATCATTGGTCTGGAAATGCCAGTTAAAGCTTTACCAGAAAACACAAAGTTTGAGGGTCTTTTGTGATTTATTTTTTTAAAGGACATTGTATTAGTTACTTCTGGTTGAGTAATAAATGACCCTAACATTTAGCAACTAAAACAATCAACACTTATTATCGCACAGTTTCTTGTGGTCAGGTATATCTGGCACAGTGGCACCCAGGGTTGTTTCGTAAGACTGCTTTCATGGTGTTAGCTGGGACCGTCATCGTCAAGTCTTGACAGAGAGGAAGAGCTTGTAGTCAAGCTCATGCACAGTTATGGTAAGATTCAGTTCTTCACTGACAGTTAGTAAAAGACTTCCTTAATATCCCTGCCTCTTCGGGCCGCACCACACAATGTGGCAACTGGCTTCCATTAAAGAGAGTGAGAAAGCAAGAGAGGGTGAGCAAGATGGAAGCCAGAATCTTTCTGTAACCTAACCTTGGAAATGTCATCCTGTTGCTTTTACCATATTCTGTTAACCAAAAGCATGTCATTAGATTTAGCTAAACTAAACAGGAGCGAATAAAACAAAGGAATGGATATAAGCAAGTGGGTATCATTGCGAGCTATCTTTAAAGCTGCCTACCACAGATGTTTAATGATACTTGACTTAAAAATTAACCTATTTTATAGGAATCTGAACCAGATTGTCTTCAACTTAGGAGTACGCATGTCATTGGTCTTCTTGTAAAACTGATCGAGATGAACCAAAAATAAACTGACAGGTGTACTCTTTAATAAATTTATATTTTTTCTTTCATTATCTAAGGGTAGATGCATTAGCTTAATGCATTTAATGCCTTTTAAACAAGATAATGTCAAGGCAAGTCAGTTTGCATAACAGCCTTCACAAGGCCTTATGAATTAGGTCAATGTGCTTTTCCAAGATTAAAAATGCCCCTTTCTTTTCCTAAGTTATTCAAGTTCACAGAAAACAGGATACTTTGAGGATTTAACATATAATTTCTTTTTAGTGAAGGGCAGTTAACAGTAAATCTAAAGGTATAATACCAAGCAAAACAGGCAAATTAACATACTGACATTAAGCTGAAGAGAGTAATAAACTTTAAGTTTACCTCTCATTTTAGAGGAAAAAAGGTAATGTACTGCACAACACTGATTACTGATCTTAATAACCAAAATTTAAGCTTTCCTCAGAGAGATACTATCATTACAGAAGAATCCATTTGTCTTTAGACTGCTTACCATTCAATGCTAAGGTAGAAAGTTGAAACTGCTTAATAATATTTAGCAAAACCATACAAAGTACTAAAAACAAAAAGAAACTGGTGTCAAAGCACAAATGATCTGCATACTTGGAAGTCTGATGTCGACAGCACATTTACACAAAATCCTAAACTTAATTTATATCACCTTGTACCTCACCCCCAGGTTTTGGTGTAGAGTGCTAGCCTCCAGATTAAGAGTACTGCATTTAATAACACCTTTTTCCTTCAGTCATCTCCTAAATATTTGTTTTAAACTATTAGATCATAAACCCTGATGTGATTTTTAAAAAGGATATAATTGTAATACAGTGTTATAAAGATGTCACTGAGAAACTGTGCTTTGTGCATGGGCAGGAAAAGCTTAAGAACAATCTATTATAATTTGCTTTTTTTTTTTAAGTTTATTCATTTTGAGAGGGAGGGAGAGAGAGAGTGAGAGAGGGAGGGAAGGAAAGAGAGAGAGAGAGAGAGAGAGAGAGAGATATCATGCGTGGGGGAGGGGCAGAGAGACAGAAGGAGACAGAGAATCCCAAGCAGGCTCCTCACTGTCACTGGAGAGCCTGATGTGGGGCTCGAGCTCACAAACCTGTGAGATCAAGACCTGGGCCAAAATCAAGAGTCAGACACTTCACCTACTGAGCCACCCAGGCACCCCTGCAATTTGCTTTTAAAAAAGATTAAACTGCACCTTCGACGGTGAAATCTGTCCTTTCCTTCAGCTGAGGCACCAATTCTTAGTGCCATGATTATACTTACTAAGACCTAGGAAATAAAGCCATGATCAACTACTATTACCCAACAGAAACATTTCTGTGTCACCTATTATGCGAGTTACAGCAGACATGAAGTTTGAAGCTACTAACCTGGACTGTTGGAGCTCTATAGCCCTTTAACAAACCCCCCTGAGCCATCCAGTTCTCCTGACCTAGACACACTTATTTGGGGCTTTAGTTTGAATTCATTAACCTTACTTATGAGATGGCTTTTCAGCTGCCAAACTGAGGGGTTGTAAACAGATAGGTCACCTAAACACCTGTAAATTTTCTTTTCAAGATACTATGAATTAGCAATTCTAGAACTACCTTCTGTGTACTTCAGCCTTGAGCAAATGAGTAAAATTATACTTTAAAGGTAATGGTAGCCAGAATTATTTTTGTTAAGGGAATTACAAATAAGGAAAAGGGGAAGAATAGAAAGGAGTGATAGACTGCAGTTGAAGGCATCAAAACAAACTCATGGTTTTTAACAGGTATAAATACAGCTGTTTGTATATGTACGTATCTGCTAAGAGGGGCCACAAGCAATGACACAGCAGCAGCATGAGCAAACCCAGCACTCAGATCTTGGTTCCTGAATACCATTTTCCATGAAAAGAAAGCAGGGCTCCTTGCAAAAATGGCTGATTCAGGGCTAGGTCAGGGAAAGTATAAGATGAACCTGGAATATTTGACTGTATCAAAAAGCACAAAAGGACTCAAATTATGTTGGGTACGTGACACATCTGGGGCTTCTAACACACAAAGGGAAAGTTTTGGGGCTCCAGTGGGCAAATGTGGGGCAATTACAACATCAAAATAATGGTAGTAATGGATTTAATCTGTTAACCAAGAATCCACAAGTCCATCTGCTAAAAATAAATAAATGAACAGAGAAAAACACTTCCTTTTATTACAGTGTCAACTAATAAACATAGATGGAATGATGGATTTAGAAAATCAGTCATTCACTCCAATAGGGACTTGGAGGAGGGGCAGGTTTAACTATTTCACGGTCAGGCATTGCCTTTACAGAACCCAGTGAGACATGACTAGAGCTGTTTGTCAATAGCTCTACAATTAACTGCTGCAGATGGCATGACCTTACTCCAGAATCCCAGGGGCCTTTATTACGATTCCCCAACTGGACTTGCCATATTCCACACTGCATTGTTCCCCACCACTGACATCACTAAGGTCTGCTTGATCACATGCTGCAAGTGTCTGTCAGGGCTGCTTGCACTGAAGCTTGAAACTGTTGCAGGAAACTTTCCTGACCTGGCCCCATTCAAAATTGGCAGCCTTCCATATTTCTTGGTAGAAGAGCCACAGTAGTATTCCTAGTTGTAGGATGCTTGGTCTCCAGAAGGAAAAGAGGCCTACAAAATGTTTTACTTCTTTGCTGTAGGGGCTGCAAGAGGCAGCAATTTTTCACTTTGGAGGAGATATCCTGTATTCCCCTGATGGTTAAACCTTTGCTAAAGTGACTGGTCTCTCAATCTTAGTGTTTATCTCCCATCCTCTAGGGTACACGTATCTTACTGATATGTTCAGCTTAGTAGCCACCTCTTGTGAATCTGCCCAACCACGTGATGTTCAGTAAAATGGACCAGTGTACTGTCATGAGGTTATTTAGGTGGTCCATATGTCTTTATTATATTATGACTGAGGATGGGAGAGTTAACACAGCCCTGAGGAAAAACTCAGTCTAAATGAAAAGTGTTACTGTTCTTTGTTAAGGTGAACTGTTTCTGATTCTTTTCTCTAACTGGAATGGAAGAAAACACATTGCCAAATCATTGACACACCATGTATCTGAGGCCTTACTAATCTGTTCTAGCAGTGAGTCCAGCATAGAACAGCAGCTGTGCTGAGTTATTACTTGGTTAACTCAGCAGTAGTCCATAGTAACTCTCCAGGATCTATCCAGTTTATTTAGGAGCTGGACTGTTACATTAAAGAAAGAGAATTGGGACCAGCACTCCCATATCTTTTAGGTCTTAAATGTTGGCACTCATCTTCATTATTCCCCCCAAATACAATATTGAGCCTGATTTACTATCTTGATGAGAGGGATGGGGGGGGGGGGTGTAGTTTCAGAAGGTTCCATTTGGCAATCCCCACTAGAACTCCTACTCCACAGACCAGGGATCCAATGTGGCAGTTACTCCAATTGCCACATAAATACTTGTTATGCACTTGAAGCCCACTGTGAGACTAAGTTTAGGCAGTACACCTGGTCTGGTAGGTGCCCATTATAACAGGAAGGCTGTGATGTTGCTTTAAATCTGCAGATGCTGACATCAACACAAATCCTATGACCAAAAGTCCTCAAGACACCTGATTATTCCTCTTTCCCTGGTGTAGAGTCACTCAGATAGCCATAAAGCCATTTTAGAGAAATGTCATGTATTTATGTAGTTTCCATGGTATGGTAGGGTTCTTCTTTGGGACCCATCCACATATTCTGTTCTAGATCTAAAAATTGTTTCGGGTCTGGGAACTAAGTAAGGGATCATGACTTTTTATTGCTGTCACTGCCCTCGGCCTCCTGTTCATCCATTCTTGCTTTTTAGGGTAAGAGATGTTAATCAGCACCCTCAAGGACTGCCCATCTATTTTGTCCCTAGGGAGACTAGGCTGTTTTAGCTGACTCTAGAACTCCTTGTGGGTCAAGCTCCTTTGGATCTAAGGATGGCCTTATGATAATTGTGACCTTTTAGCTTCTGGCAGTTAAGCAACACCACTGGCTTCATTACTTCAGGGCTCATTATTCCCGTGGACATTAATGAGTCAGCTCTGTGGCTGCTTCTCTTACCTTTATGCCAGGCCAGCAGGGGAGAGCTACCACCAAACTTCTTAGTGATGCTGATGATGCCTCTCTCACCAGTGCTCTCCTCATGGGCTTGGGTGAATGGTCCTCTCATGGAGTACAAGCCACCAGTAGATCTTCTGACCTTATGCAATGTATCCATTCCAGCATGCCCATTTGCTCAGCCTCTTTATTCCTTCCTACACAGGCTGCCAGTGCAACTCAGACATTTTTCACTTTGCTGAGAGTTAACCCAGTTATTGACCTGGTTACTGGTTAGTTAGTCACTTGGCAGCCAAGAAAGGAGCAAGTGGGGAGAGGAGGAGGGCTATTGCCTTATGGCCAAGAGGCTTCTGTAGTATCTCCAGCAGAGCAAACAAGCTAGTTCTTACTAGAGAAGGGCTACCTTGCAAGCCCTAAGGTTCCAGAGGGAAGAGCAGGGGCATCTATCAGGATGACACCATCCTATGTTTAGGATTCTAGATTTTCCCACCTTCACATTAACAGAACCAGGATACCTAAATACCAGGTTACCTAAATGCTCAAATACCTCTGGAGCTCTGTGACTCCAACAACTGGCTAGCTCTTCAGCAAGTGGTTCAACAGACTCTGTCCTTCTACAGGTGATAAAGACTATCACAGGGGCCCTCCAGATCTGACATTTAGGTACTCATGGTTTGTTAACAGCTATTTCTATTTTCCTTCTGCAGAGCTACTATACAATCTTACAGTAATCGGCCAACTCTGTTGTCTTTGTAGATGCTATTCCTCCCATATTTTTCAAATTCACCATATCAACACTGGTGAAATCTTTAGTAATTAACCTTATGCCAGAAGCTCATTGCCAATCAGGGTGGCACCTTCAGGCCAGGAGATGGATGAGCCATTTCCAAATCTCAATTTTACCATCCCAGCAGCAAAGATGTTATTAAATATGTAAGATTTTTATTGGGTAAATATCTATGAGAGATAATCGGGAGGTGGGGAGCCAGGAAGACTGGGTGAAATGTCACATCATGATGCAAGTCTGACTCTAAGTGAAAGAGAGAGGGAAGGAAGACTGAGTGGAAGGGTTCTAGAGGGCCATGTTGCCTAAAGAAGGCTTGGCAAAGTGATGGGAGAGTCCTTGTGTCCCTGTTGGCCATCAGAGGAGGCTGTGTCTCCCCAAAATGGGCCTTAGTATCTCTGCCATGCTCAGTCATTGAGCTGTGAAAGAAGTAAGGTCTTGGCACAAATACAGTGATGGATTTCAGAGCATAGCAGCTGGGATCCTTGGTCACTTAAAGTCCTTGCAGTGGGGGTCTGTGAGGTACATTCTCATAGTAGCCTCATGATCCTAACAAGAGGAAGAGCTGAAATTCAAATTAGGTAGTTTGGTTCCAGAGTCTGTACCGCAACCAGTACCCAAAGAAGGTATCTCTTAGAACTGCAGAGGTCTGAAATAAATGGTCTTCTATCACGCTGGAAGATTTATATGGCAGGCTGGAACAGACTGGTAAGAATCATGAGCCTTCCTCTAAAGAGTCTATACTTCAGGGGCACCTGGGTGGCTTAGTCAGTTGAGCAACTGACTTTGGCTCAGGTCACGATCTCATAGCTCATGAGTTTGAGCCCTGTGTCGTGCTCTGTGCTGACAGCTAAGAGCCTGGAGCCTGCTTCAGATTCTGTGTCTCCTCTCTCTGTCCCTCCCCTGCTCATGCTCGTGCTCTCTCTCTCTCAAAAATTAACATTAAAAAAAAATTAAAAAAGAAAAAGAGTTTGTACATCTTTCTACATATATAGAGTGGGGGGAGGGGCACATCACAGATTAATGTATACAAATATATTCTGCATGCATTGCATACACACATGAATAATTTATAGACCCATATGCAGCTTTAGTTTCCTATGGTATAAAAAGGTTAGCCGACTTGAAAAGAGCTGCAACAGTGATTCCTGGCCTGCCTATACAATAAGATGTATCATCCTGTATATGTGGTAAGATGGTCAAAAAGTGCTGACAAATCATTCATACCTTCCAGGATGTAAAAATCTGGGGGAAATATGGACTCAGGTAAATCCACTTTCCATCACTTGGTATAAGTAAGACCTTACTGTGGTATAAGGCAATCAAAAATTCATTTAATTTTTACTACTTTATTGCTAGTATTGAAAATTATCTCCTACCATCTTTATGCAAAGGCACTCTTTCCACTTATACTGTGTGTCAAATAGGCATTTACAGGCCAAATGAATGTAACCACTATTTATAACATAATTCGCTGGGAATCTGTGTAAGCTCCAACAATCAATTTATAGATGGTTTCTACAGACTACAACCTTCTCTAAAGAGGATACCACACAATTATTCATTAACTAGTTAGTGTTGCAAAAAACAAGTATTCTTAATTCTATTTTATGGACATGGGAACCCAGGCAGAGAAATAGTAAATGATTTTTTTGCTCCACATCATGAAATCAAATATGAACCTAGAACTAGAGACTAAATCAGAATCTTATACACCTATGGTCATTAATAATACAAAATCTACAAATGCAGTATAGTCCTGCAATAGAATATTAAAATTGAGAGATGAAAAAAATCTCAAAAGAATATGGGTCCAAACTTTTTTTTTAAACTTTTACTTTTTTTAAAATTTTTTTTTTTTAACGTTTATTTATTTTTGGGACAGAGAGAGAGCATGAACGGGGGAGGGGCAGAGAGAGAGGGAGACACAGAATTGGAAACAGGCTCCAGGCTCCGAGCCATCAGCCCAGAGCCTGACGCGGGGCTCGAACTCACAGACTGCGAGATCGTGACCTGGCTGAAGTCGGACGCTTAACCGACTGAGCTATCCAGGCGCCCCAAAACTTTTACTTTTTTTTAATGTCTACTTATTTTTGAGAGAGAGACAGAGTGGGAGCGGGGGAGGGGCAAAGAGAGAGAGGGACACAGAATTCAAAGCAGGCTCCAGGCTCTGCGCTGTCAGCACAGAGCCTCACACAGGGCTCAAACCCATGAATTGTAAGATCATGATCTGAGTCAAAGTTGGATGCTTAACCAACTGAGCCACACAGGCACCCTGGTTCAACTTTCTTTATAATGGCAGGTATTATTATCTGACTACAGAGAATGGAAAATTAGTTGATCAAGGCCAAATCTAAAAATGAAGAAAAACTCCAAATTCAAACCCTCTAGAAACTCATACACAACCACTATTATTTATTTTACTTCAAGAGTACATATGTGAATCAGAATTGAGTTTTTAGATTTTAGACTGTTTCGTTTCCTGACTTAAAGCCTAAAAACACAAACTGTAAACTCAGCAAGAGCAATTTATGAATTTGGGAGTAGGAGATGTCTGTAAGTGATGGTATAGAGAACATAAACCATATATATTTATAGCCTGGCACAAGTAAATTTTGTTTATTTTATAAACTAGATTCCAAATATACACACTATACTATGAGGGCTATTAAAGGTACAAACTAGCTTTTAGCATTAGACTTTGGGATGCGATTTCAAACAATGATTTCTTATATTCTCTAGTTTTGAAAGATATGGTTGTAAGATTTTAAAACAGACTTAGAATCAGTGAAAGAATTTTACTAGCAAATAACTACTTGTTACATATCAGAAGTCTTTTTTAAGTCTGACTTACTAGCACTTGATAAAAAGGCAAACTATACTGTCCCTTAGTTCACCAAGAACTTGACTTACCTTACTACATTAACATATACAATAACTACAGATCTATAATACTTGTCATAGGAAAAAAATGTATTTAAAAAGAAATGGAAGAATGCAGGTCAGAATTGATGTTAAAAATGAACTTCAAATTTGGCTCTTGAGCTTTGTAACCGTCCAATCAAAGAGGCAAACCTCTTACTATCAAAAAGTGGCTTTCACAAGTTTTTTAGAATCACATTGTAAAATATCTTACATGGGACTTTATATAAAGGGTACTACATGACATGGAGAACAATGTCCCTGACATTATCATATAGCAAATATGGTTAAAATGTTTTATATGGTTACTTCAAGAAGCTTGTTTAGGTGAAGGTGAAAGTTTCTCATTAAAATTCTATCCAGTGAGGGGCGCCTGGGTGGCGCAGTCGGTTAAGCGTCCGACTTCAGCCAGGTCACGATCTCGCGGTCCCTGAGTTCGAGCCCCGCATCAGGTTCTGGGCTGATGGCTCAGAGCCTGGAGCCTGTTTCTGATTCTGTGTCTCCCTCTCTCTCTGCCCCTCCCCCGTTCATGCTCTGTCTCTCTCTGTCCCAAAAATAAATAAACGTTGAAAAAAAATTTTTTTTAAATTCTATCCAGTGAAGGTGGTATTGCTAAGGGCTACTTTTGCCATAAACGTCATTTTTACACTGAAAGATTCTGACACATGGATTAGTTTTCCCAACTGGGATAGCAATTCTTATTTAATGGCTAGAAGACCCCAGCACAGAAATAAAAATTAACTTAACATGCCTAATACAATTACCTCATTTAGGGACAGGCCTAAAATTTGAAACCTCTAGATTCAGCAGCAAAGCTTAGAATCTGACAATTTCAACAGCACTGTAATCCAAGGCTTCAGGAGGATTTACTGGAAATTTTAAGCTTCCAAAAGGATGCCCTCCAACTATAAGGTATTAGTTTGCTGCAAGCACATGTATAATACATTCTGAAGACAAAGAACTGTAAACAGTTTCAGTTTTAAAAAAGCAGATTTCAGTATTATGTTAGAAAAAGTTCTATCAACTACCCAAAGCAGCAATATGTAACTATCTGTACTGACTACTGTGCTCAAGTGTAATGAATGTTTCTAAAATGTATGCAAGAGGCCATGGGCAGCAAGGAATAATAAACGAGAGAAGTATCTGCTATTTTAATCTAAGTATTTCTCCTGCAATCTGCATTGGGAATAATGAAGTTGGAAAATATCTAGAGAGGGCATCTAGTCTGCAAATACACTTTTGCCCTATTTTCAAAGATCTCTATTCCAGCTTGCTCTTATCTTAAATCTTAGCACCTACAATCTAGGACCAATTCCTTCTATCTCATCAATGAAGATGTTCTGCCATGTTCCTTATACGTATTTTTACATACTCGGAAATTAGTAAGCAATTAGTGTTCTTTCATTAACAAGATAATCACAATTACTTTACCTTTCTCCAAACACCTTATTTACTAATCTTTAGGCCTCTTCTTAATGGGGCATCCCTTATTACCTTGAAAGCATACAAGTGTTTGGTACTTCAATACAGACTTCACAAATTCACAGGATTTGGGTTATTTCATGATTTGTACAAACCACAAATTAAAATAAAACAGTTTTATCTGTAGGTAGCAATGCTACATCTTGGAATCAATTATTCAAAACAATATTCTAGGTACCAATGTAAGTGATCCCACATAGCTTACTTTCTAGTGGGAAAAACAGACGACAAACCAGTAAACAAGTTGTCAGACTGGAGTGCTATGAAAAAAAAATTAAAGTGACAGAGGTAAAGAGGGCTATTGTGAGGAGGTAGTGTCTGCCCTGCAAAGATGAGAATAATGTCCCAAGCAATTTGGGGCCAAAATAGGTTTAACTAGTTATTCTGCTATATATTTATATGCATTCCTTCTGAATTATACAACCTTGCACCGCTCCCTCCTGAATGTTCTTGTTCTTAATTTGAAGACTAATTCTATCTTATAAAAGGTTTTCATTACATCCTTAATTCGTGTATCTGAGAAGTTGAAGACATATGCCTTCTCATTTAAGCAAGTATTTTATAATATTAGCTCATTATTTTAGTATGCATTTCTTCCAAACTATATTTAACAATGGGTGAAAAATAACAATATTTGAAAAAAATTCCTTGGGTTAGGTCTACATGGATATTCTAAAAAATAGAAATCTTGCAATGCATTGTAAGTAAAACAGGCTGAAAGCAAACGGGCAGAATAGGACCTATTCAGAAGATGAAACTGAAGGGAAGATGGAAGATGGAGTTAATTACTGAGGGAGAGGTCTAATAGTAGTGAAAGCCCAAAAGAGAAGTAGAGGTTGAAAGAGATCAGGTATGTGAGATGAAGAGACAAATCAACTGGCAAGGTTGAAGAGAACCTTTTGCACCACACTAGCTCTTTGAGACATGCTGCCACCACCTGGGCAATAAGAAATTCTGAAGTACGGAAAAATTTTAGTTGTGATCGTCAGTTAACAATTATAGAATCAAAACACGTACTTTCATTTTATGAAATCAGTACTTTTTGACAAGTCTTTGGATATTAAAGAAGAGCTGGGATTTTGGCCAGATGTGTTTAGAATCCTGCTCTACTTTTTAGGTCTCTGATTCCTTATCTGTAAAATGGGTAGAAGAATACTATCATTTGGGGTTGTTTAGTCTCAGGATTAGTGATAATAGATATGAAGCATCTAGACCAGTACCTGGTACATAGTAATCACTCAATAAATAGGTTTTGAGAAATTATTATTCTTCAGTATGATCTTGCAAGTACCGCTAATACCTGATTACTTTTTAAATCATGTAAGTGTGCATTTTAAGACATGTATTTTAATTATGTTTCAATGAAAGGAAAAACTCACAAAATAAAATTTAGGGAAGAAACCAGTTTCATCAAATTAAGTCAAATATGTGAAGATAAATAAGCACAAAATGTTGAACAGGTAAGAAAATTCTCAAGATCTTTAGTCAAGTGTATATTATTATAACAGAATCTTACTCAGATTTTACTCATTCACATTTTTTTTCCATTCACAATTTGACATGAGTCCAGGTGAAATGCGACTTTATACCATACAAGAGAAAAAGACTTTGTAAACAAATGAGAGTAGGATTTACCTTAAGAGAAAAAAGAAAAAAATGATTAAAATTTTGTAATGCTCCATTTTCAAAATACAAGAACAATAAACAATGTGAATAGGGAAGGTGGTGTATACACTACACAGGAATTATGTAAAGACAAACCCTCCTTAATAGTGTAAGGTTTTTAAAATTTGGTTCATGAATAAAATTTCTTAAAAATAAATACAAGCAGAGCTTATTTCCTAGTTATTCTAAGTTGGCAGTCTAAAAGACATTTGAGAAAGAATAAAAGCCCAATTCAGGATCTTTCCAAATAAATAAGATCTTAAGAAAATTGGCTATGTTTCCACTAAATTCTTTGTTTTGTTGCTGCTTATGAATCACAAGTTAGAAAAATGGCCAAATTCAGTCCAACGGACAGAATTTTAAAGCTGAAAGAACACCAGAGACAACCTAGTACACTGTCCACATAAAGAAGAGGAAACAGGCTCAGAGTGACTTATCAGTGTATACAGATCAGCAGAGACCAGGCCTGTGAAACTGAACTCACAGGCTTCCACTCCTCACTACAGAAAATAGTCCACAGTATCTGAACCAATCTTGAAGCCACCTTTCATCAACGCGATGTAGGTTGCAGTAAAGGGCTCGGCTGTGGGAACGCCTATGCTATTCCTGGGCTTACTTACATCCTGTCCTGGAACTGAAAACCAGATCAGTAGCACTAAGCTGTGAAGGCATGGTCTACACTACAACCAAAGGGGAACGGAAGCTTCTTTCTTTCTTACGCACCTTTTCTTGCAACCCAAGACTCTTATGCGTTTTACAAGGGAAGCAGCAGAGCAAACCACTGGAAAGGCAATAATTGGGTATACTGTGTATACAAGATGTAAACAAAACAAACACATCTTGGCCTCTCGAGTGAAGGATGTTAAAATACGATCTGACCCCATCCGGGAATTCCTTTTTGAACAAGTTTTTAGTTGTTCAACTAAACTACTTGCATAAACTACATAAACTACAACTACTTGCATAGTTACCTCCAGCAAGTAAAGTATTCAGTATACACAATCCAGTGACTGAGTCTGCTTTTTCTGGCTACTACAGGTACAGGCTAGGTCCAAGCAGCACAAGCTTTGAAACCATCGGCCAAGTTTTCAAACAAGAATGAGTAAGAAAACAACTGCTGCTAATACAACATACAAACATTAACATATGCCCAACGAACAGTATTACAGATCATTAGATTATTTGCCAAAAGCCTGTTCCCTGGTAAATAATAGTTACTGTTGTTATATCTATTTATACATGTCACAGCTTGCTCCTTAAAGAGAACATGCTATAGTCTTTCGAGAATAAAAACCTGCTTTATTTGGCACACAAAAGTGAAGAGGTCTTGCAACATTCGCAGAGGTAGTCAAACAGAGCCGTTCAGGGCAAGCAATCACATTTGCTCGCAACCAAACGAGAGTTAATCTCTCAGTTCCTGTAGACTACAAGACAATATTAAACTCACTCTATCTGCTTGACTTTTGAATCCCTTTATTTGTGTACTGAAAGAACAAATATCTCTGTGGGAACTCTATGCCCAGTTTATTTATCAAGTTTACGTTGGGCAAGTATCGACCATTTGTGTATTTGTGTGTGTATGTGAAATGAGTTAGGTTCTCAAATTAAAAGCAAACAACAAAAATCCCTCCTCACACACAGGGCTGCATTTTCCTTTAGTAACAAGCTTCAGTGGATCCACCAAGGTCCAGCTGCTTCACTGTCTCCAGTAGGTGAGGCTTTAACTATTGTCCAACCAGAAGACGAGAGGGGCAAGGGGTGGGTGTGACCCAAGAGAAGAAACTCGCCAGAATCCTTCAACAGCCGCTGTGTGACCCTCACCTTGGCTTTGGGCGGATTGTGGAGACCAACTCCTTTCTTGCCGCCGCTCTTGGGTCTGTTTCCAGGAGCTACAGACCTCACCCACCGGGGCCCTCCATCAAGGGTGTGGCTCCAGCATTGGAGGGGGCTGTCCCCTGGCAGGCATCGGGGACAAAGGCAGAGGGCCCTCAGCGTTCTGGACCGGCTTCTGAAGGTCTGAGCCCACTTGCGCCTTCACGGTCGCCCCTTCATCCCAGCAGGAGGCGCGGGACTCCGGCTCCCGGCCAGAGACCAGCCAGGGCGCAGCCACACAGCCCGCGCGGCCTCACCTGCTGCTCGCCCGTAAGCAGTGCGCCGCCCTACCCCGCCTCTCCGCCCCCGCGAGTCCTGTAAGTCGAGGTCCCGGGACCCAAACAACAATGGCGCAGCCGGAAACTGGCCCCTCGACTTCCTCAGGCCCACTGCGGGCTGGGGCCGGCCTGTGGGCGGGACGGGAAAGCTGCGGCTTCCGCCTTTCTGCTTCCGGCCTGGAGGTGAGTTGGGAGTAGGGGTCCGAACCCGAAGTCCCGGCCGTGATGCGGAGGGTCTGGTGGCGGCCGCTACAGTTGTTTTGTCCACGGCCCAGAGGCGGCGGCCACTGCACTGGCGGATTGAGCCAGGATTCCCGGGGGCCACCCTCTCTCCGGGACCCGCCGGGCCAGTGCCAGCCGAGGCCGAGGGGAGATTGAACGTGGCCCCCTGGGGCCGGCGGCCGGGTGAGGTAGGGGGAGCAAGAATGAGCAAGGGGAAACAAGGGTGGACGGGGCTTGTGATGGCGTGAAATACCATCAGTTGCAGCTTCGGGAGCCGCGCAGCACTGGTTTGGAGAGCAAGCCCGGTGGAGCCCTTACGCAAGGAAGAGGAGTAATATTTATTCCTCCAAGGGTGGGAGGCGCGCGCGTTTGGGTCCGAAATTGAAGTGCACTGGAGCCTTGGTGGTTTATGGACGATAACTTTTTTGTGTTAATGGCTAAAACTTTGCCACAAAGCATGTCCTTTACTTCCGCGTGCCTCGTTTTTTGCAAAGTTCTTTCGCTTGCCTTAGTTAATTCGTTACCGTGCTGGAGAAGCTGAAGAAACAGATGGACCTCTTGTGTACGTTGGGGCCTACGAATTCAAGGGTAGGGGACAGAAGCTAGAATATTTAACAATATTCTAGAGTCACTTTAATTAGTGTTCTCTGTTGAAAATATATGAAGAGACCGGTGAAAGGATATTAAAACCGGTGGTAGTTTTCTTGAGTGATGGGATTGTATTTTGTGGTGGTTTTCTGAAAAGAACACGAATTGTAGAATAGACCCCAAAACCGTTAAAGAATAAAGCGAGGTATTTGATTTTGTAATTATGTACCTAGCCCTATAAATTAGTGACAAAAAAGTTCAAGACCTAGGAATGGATATGCTGTAATTTTTTTTTAATATGCCAGTGAGCTTCATAAATTATTTTTGAAGTAATGTAGTAAAATGCTTGTAATTACTCCAGTAATTAGGATTTTCTTAGAGGGTGTTTGCAGTTGTAGTAATGATTTCTTTCTTCACATTAGGAGGAAATAAATATTCAATGTCTTTGATGTGCCAGGCAATTTTAATATGTCATTTATAGATTGCATATATAGAATTTCGAAGTAACTCCATTTGAAATTGTATTCAAATTATCCTGAAAGTTGTAACTGAAACATTTTTTCTTTTATCTGTTCTTTTCAACCCACCCAGTATATAGAATTTAAATCTTCTCTCACAAGTATATGGTAGAGCTAAAGAAGAAGAAGACAAGCAAGGGTCATCTGAAATTGTAATTGGCTCACTAATAATCGCAGGACAAAGTTGGAAATAACTACTCAAGCATAAGGTAGATGACTTTTTAAACCCCAGCTGAAATTGTGGATGTATATACACCCATTCCTACCCAAGTGTTCTAATTCTCACCTTTGAATAGAGGTTGACCCAAACATGAAAGGTTGAAAAGCCTGTGAGGCAAAATAGAAAATGCCACTCAGATCCACACCGTCCTTCCTTAACAGATGGCCCTCCCATACCGACTCAAAATGGAACAAAATGCATGGCACCTGTTGTGGGTAATTTTCTCCTTTATTAAATTATGTCCTCAAGTAGGAGTCCTCAGAGCCAAAAGAGTACATAAAATAGCATGTGGCTTTTTTGCTTCTATTTCTTTGCATATGAATGTAGATATTTTCATGGCTCCCATAGCTTCTCCTTTTCATTCCTGGAAACAGCCATTCATTACCTCTCTTTCTCCTGGCCTTTCATGTACTCCATGGTTTGTCCTTTTCAAACACCAAATTTGATGATTCATACTTTTGTTAATTAGTACATAAAAGTACTAAGGTTTTGTCCAAAAATGACAGACAGGATTCAGCTGTTGTCTGGAATGAGTGTTTAAAACTCAAAATTCTTACAAAAGTCGACTGCTAATAAAATGTGTCTTGACTATCAAGAATGCGTAGTTCCTGTGGCAGATTGCACGTGGTTTTTACTTTTATCTTTAACTTTACATCTTTTAAGTGTTATCATACTTGGATTAGTTTTTTTTAACTGGAGATATCAGTCTTTATTAAAATAGTACATTTAATGCTTTTTAAAAACAAACTAATGAGTGAAAATGGAATTCTGAGTTAACTGATTGTATGATGTAACTTTTTCAAAATTTGATTAACCACATAGTCTTTTCTCTCGTTGCCTCCCTCCTCCCCTTTCCGAAGACACTACCAAGATGTTTGATATAAAGGCTTGGGCTGAGTATGTTGTGGAATGGGCTGCAAAGGACCCGTATGGCTTCCTTACAACGGTTATTTTGGCCCTTACTCCATTGTTTCTAGCAAGTGCTGTACTGTCCTGGAAATTGGCCAAGATGATTGAAGCCAGGGAAAAGGAACAAAAGAAGAAACAAAAACGTCAAGAAAATATTGCAAAAGCTAAACGACTAAAGAAGGATTGAAGGAATGAACAGGCTCTATAACCAGAGAAAAATCACTTGGAAAATTAAGCAGCTTTGGAAGGACCCACTGAGGTTTCTTTTCTGATTTTTATGACAGTAATTTGTAGTCACTGAAGTCTGAGCACATGGAAGGATCATGTTAGTTGTGGCCTCTACTACTGCAACTTTTAGGCTTTGGTGTAGAAGTCTGTTGACAGTTATTTTAAATTGGCATTTATTCTATAAATTCTTTATAACTGACTTAGTCATTTGCCATTTTGCAGCTTATGTACTGAAACGAAAACATCCTGTGGAGAGAAATGACTATACATTATGAATTCTTTTCAAATAATGGCTTAGAATGGGGCCCTTTCTGGACAAAAGGAGTTAAGAATGTAAAAATCAAAACTGTCCTGAGGTGAAAAGTGTGCTTTGGCTTAAAAGGCATATAGTATATTATATCTTTTATCATTATTGCTTATTTCTTGCTGGCTTTCTCAAAGCCACACATTAACTAATGACTTTTTGTGTTCTGCATTTTCTCATTTTAGCCCTTGAGATAATTATCAGACATTCTGCATTTTTTTAAAATCTAATTTTATAAAGAATTCTCTTATTGACTATATAGAATACCACCTACCAGATATAACAGTTTTTGTACTTATGAACACTGCCATTTTCTTAGAGATGTCTTGTTGAGTAGAATAACACTATGATTTAAAGCTTGCAGTAAAAATGCCAAACCTTGTGTTACCTTGGAACCAGTTTACTCTTTCTTGTGCTAAGTAGAAATGTGAAATAGTTAAAATGTCTTATCAGATAATTTGCTCATTATATAGATGCCATTTTTTGTTTTTCTTCCATTCTTTGTTTTAACTTACCTAGTAGTGATATTCTACTTTCTGATGAAACAGGTTCATGGTGAAAATTAAAATTTCAAATTTCTTTTAAGGAATTCTTAAAAAGTAATCGTTAAGTTGTAATTCCTAAGTGGTAAAGAAAGGTTTAACATTTGGAAAAATTTTGGTCATCATACCAGTAATTAGATGAAAAAGGTAAATTATGTCAAAATGAGATATGTGTTAAAATTAGAAATAAAGAGCTAAAGGATCTTCCCTTTAGTTAAGTAGATAACTGGAACTTTTTACTATTAAACAGGCTTTTATAAATGCATAGTCTAGTAATTTTATTTGCTGTCAGTATATAATAGCTTATTAATGTTTTCCTCCCCTCTGATAATGAATTTTAAATTACAAAAAATTGTCCACCAGCTTTAGTTTAAAACTGGAACTAGATATTGAAATAAATTTGATACTTTTTTATAAAAAGGTCCTGTTTTTTTTTTAAGGGGGGCTAATAATAATACAGTAATTAAAAATAGATGACTTTTCAAAGGGTTATGAATTTCATTTATAGCTAAAAGCATACTTAGAAAAGTTGAGGACAGTGTTTCTCAACTACAAATACCTAAGGACTCCTGAGAATGTTGATGGGCTGGTCTGAACAGTACTACTTTATACGTTAGGTTGTCAGTTCTAATGTGGTGCCAGTGTAATGAACATATTGCCACTCCAGTGTTTCATTATATTACTCAGGTGATCTAGGATATCTAGTGACCTTTTTATTGCCACTGAAGTTTTAATAGTTAGAATTACCATTGCAATTCAAACTGAAAAAAAATGCTTCTGTAGATCTACTGGCCCTCCTGGATCTACAGAGCCCATAAGTCTTCCTTATGGTTGGTCACATTTTAGAGTAAAAGTACTGCAGCAAAAGATCTATTCACCATAATTCTCTGTTACCTACTAAAGCTGTGTTTTCATTGGTTCTCATTACAATTTAAAGATATTTAACTGAAATCTTTTTTTTCTATAATTTAAAGTCTTAACACATGCCAATTTTGTATTTGTTTGGCATATGCCATTTGTTTCCTCAGGTTTAGCTTTTCCCAACATTTATGGGACCTTTTTTTATATGTGAGATCAAGGTTTCATAATACGTATGTCTATGTTTGTGTGTATGTGGGGGATTTGGGGGGATGTAAAATAGAGTATTTTGAGGGTTCGGATTCTTCAGAACAATCAATCTTCTCTCACTGCAACAAATAGTACTATTGATGAAAGAATCCCATTTACTATTAGCCATAATACTTCCTTTAAAAGTTGTCTATTATGTTGTTTCCTAAGCTTTGAGAGCTGATCTAATCAGTTACCTTTTTATGGCTGGTTTTGGGAAAAACACAGCCTGCCTGTAGACAGATATTTTACCAAAAACAAAAGTTGGTGTGTCAGATTTTGATCCTTGGTATGTATGTGATGAATTTCAGTGTGGTATTACTAGATCAGATATACTTTTTTGGTACAGTGTTTTTTACTTCTTTTTCTTGGAATTCTAGTAAAGCAAATGAAGTAAGCTTACCAAGGTGTGAGCCGGAAAACTAATGTTGAGATACATTATTATTAATAAGTCCTGACCCATTCCTTCTTTCCTTACACATAATGTAAAGGAAAGGGGCCAGGGCCACTTAACACCTCATCTCATATCCTGTTACTGATTCCTATCAAGGAATGATTGTCTTTATATTGCAGTTGGTTATAGTATCACTCTGATTTACTTCATATCTGGAATATATGTGGAATATACATACATATATATATATATATATACACACACACACACACACACACACACACACACACTCACACAAATATATGTATTTCTCAAACATTAAAACATTCCATTTTCAAATACCACCAGTTTGGGAAATATAAAATAAAATTTAGGATTATTCCTACACGATTTCTTGGAAGCTTTTAACTTAATTTGACTATCATAGACTTCTCACTGCTGTTTCTTTCCCCAGAGAACATAAACACTTTGAGAAAGCCTGTTCTAAATAAATTCAGGTTACATTTTACTTTATTTTATTTTTGTTTTTTGTTTTGCTTTGTTTGGTGATATCAGGTTACAATTTATTTGTTTTTAAAAAATTTTCAAGGTTTATTTTAGAGAGAGTACGGGAAGGGCAGAGTGAGAGAGAGAATCTTAAGTAGGCCCTATACTCAGCGTGGATCTTGATGCAGGGCTCTATCCCTTGACCCTAGGATCATGACCTGAGCCAAAATCAAACACTCAACTGAGTTGAGCCACCCAGGTGCCCCAAGATCAGATTACATTTTAAATAGTGTGGTTAATGAGGTAGCATTAAAAAAATAAGGTATTGGCTCAAGGCTGATTCAGTTAAGAAATAAATGATAGCCAGATAGCAGTAAAAGTAGGAATGGAAAAGAATAACAGATAATGGGAAAGTTTTTTTCCTCCATTTTTATTGATTTTCAACTTCACATATCCAAGGCATAGCTGATAGGCTAGATTTATATGATTAACCCCAATAGTCAACACATTTTCTATACTTTAACAGGCAAAAATCTGCTGTTTGCATGTGTAGCACATGCATGGGAAATCAAGGATTTACCTCTGAGAAAGCACTTGAAGTATATCTGACACTTAACTTGGAACATTTTTACTTTTGGAATTAAAAAAACTTTGCATAGGGTTGAAGTTGGTCTTGAAGCAGTAAGGACATGTTTATTAAAACAAAACTTGTGAGTGTCCAAAATATAACAATTTAAAATACAAAATGTGGCAGACAAACTAATATTTAATACTTTAATTCTGCTTTGCATGTGTCTGGCATAAAAGCCAAATATAGAAAAGATTGCATAGAAAGGTAATTTGAATTAGGCCAAGGTTTTTAGGTTCAGTTTTTATGTAGGACATACAGCTCTGTTCCCTTGCCATCTGACATTGCCACCAGATATCCAAAAAATGTTAGTCTTGAGGAAGAGTCTGGATGTATTACTAGAACTGTCATTTCCACTTCTTGAAATCACTTTATTTATTTTAATGTTTATTTATTTTTGAGAGACAGAGCATGAATGGGGGAGCGTCAGAGAGAGGGAGACACAGAATCCGAAGCAGACTCCAGGCTCTGAGCTGTCGTCACAGACCCCGACATGGGGCTCGAACTCACGGACCGTGAGATCATGACCTGAGCTGAAGTTGGACGCTTAACCGACTAAGCCACCCAGGCACCCCTTGAAATCACTTTAAAAGTGCATGCTCCAGGGGCACCTGGCTGACTCAGTGGAGCATGTGACTCTTGATCTCAGGGTTGTAAGTTCAAGCCCAACATTGGATGTAGAGGTTACTTAAAAATAAAATCTTGGGGCGCCTGGGTGGCGCAGTCGGTTAAGCGTCCGGCTTCAGCCAGGTCACGATCTCGCGGTCCGTGAGTTCGAGCCCCGCGTCGGGCTCTGGGCTGATGGCCCGGAGCCTGGAGCCTGTTTCCGATTCTGTGTCTCCCTCTCTCTCTGCCCCTCGCCCGTTCATGCTCTGTCTCTCTCTGTCCCGAAAATAAATAAACGTTGAAAAAAAAAAAATTAAAAAAAAAAAAATAAAATCTTAAAAAAAAATGTGCTCTACCAAAAATGGTGGGCCAGCGTCATACTCAGGTATTTTCCCACAAGGACTTCTGGTTAAGATTTTCTTTTGCTGCTTATGTGAAACAAGTATTTTATTTATTTATTTTATGCCTCCCCTAGTTTTTTTGTATTTTTTTTAAGTTTTTGTTTAAATTCCAGTTAGTTATGTTAACATGCAGTGTGATATTAGTTTCAGGCGTACAATATAGTGATTCAGCACTTCCATACATCACCCAGTGCTTATCATAGCAACTGTCCTCCTTAATTCCCATCACCTATTTATTTCACCTGTCCTCCCACCCATCTCCCCTCTGGTAAACATCAGTTTGTTTTCTGTCGTTAATAAAACAAGTTTTTAAAAATGAAAACATAAAAATTAAAGTTAATGTAAATTCTGTCATAACATTAAGATATTTACAAACTATAAGGCAAACATTTATAAAAAGATACGTATGGAATACATTTAATAAGCTAATAGGGATTTGGCAGTAGACGTATTCTAGCGTGTTAGAAATTTTGCAGTTTTTCTTGTAACCCAGGACTCAAGAACATCTTAATTATAATCAATTGTACTATAAATTTTACCTCTTTATATTGCGTGGTGGCTAGTTCCTTTTTTGCCTCTATGGTAAAATGTAACATTACTTTGTAATGATATAGAGACAGAATGGTTAACCTCATATTAACAGGGTTGCTGGAATGTTAGTATTATCACCAAGTGGCTTTTGTGTTATTCAATAACTATGTCATAATTACATTTGATTATTTGTTTTAATATTACATTTTATAAAGTATTTTTCTGATATTTATTTCTTAAGCAATTAATTTTTTTTACCTTCTATTAAATAAAAATATTAACCTATGTGTTTTTAGGAATTCACTGTTAAAATACTTAACCAAGGATTTCCTTATAGAGCATTGAAATTTGGATCACTTATTCAGTACTTATTTATTGAGCATCTATTATAATGCCACACACAGAGAAGAACTCTGTATTAGCAACAAAAACTTGTTTGTGCACTTCAGAAAACTTGACCCTTCAAAAATATTTTTGTATAATAAAAGGTATATATGAGCCTACATGGCTCAGTCTGTTAGGCATCTGACCCTTGGTTGTGGCTCAGGTCTTGATCTCCTGGTTCACGGGATTGAGCCCCAGGGGCTCTGTGCTAACAGGGTGGAGCGTGCTTGGGATTTTCTCTCTCTCCTCTCTGTCCATCTCCCACTCATTTTCTTTATCTCTCTCTCTTTCTCAAAACAAATAAACATTAGAAAAATACTTTTGTATGATAATGAGTGTTTTAACATCACCTGTCTACATTTTTCTTCAATATACGAGCCACTAGAATCCCTACTGTCACTGGAATTGCTCAGAACCCTATGTTTCATTTTCTTAAGATAATTTTTAATCTCCTAGAACTCCAGTTGTACCATTTCTCTGTTTAAGACTTTTGCGATAGATTGGCTACTTGTATTGGTCCTAATTCCTCACTTCAAACGCCAACCTTAATCCTGCCATAAGCTAGTTTTAGTCTCATCCACTCATCATGGCCTTTTTTTTTTTTTCATATCCATTTCTCAACTAAATTTTCTTGGCCTTCACATAATCCAAGATCATGTTTTTTATTAATCCTTTAGAATCTTACAAGCAGTCTTCTCACTTTTTTTTTTTTTAATTGGGTAATTTAGGAGAGCTCACTAACTACCCTTATTTCTATCATGATATATACATTAGGGCTCCTAAATGATCATAAGGATCCAAAATGTACTGAGCATTTAAAGTGACAGGATCCTTCTCAAAGGAGCAATCTTAACAGGATCCTTCTCAAGGGAGCAATCTTAACAGACAAATTAATAAACAGAATGATGACTAAAGCAAATGAAGGAGTTAAGTCTAAAAGAAGTCAGGTTTAGGGGCACCTGGCTGGCTCAGTCAGTAGTGTGCAAAAAGAGCTCCACGTTGGGTGGAGAGAGAACTTACAAATCTTTAAAAAAGGTTTCTATAGTTCATAACCTCACATTTCTTATGCATACTAAAAATGAATTCTAAGCTTACTGGGATAGGGAACTATTGTACAGTCAGAAAATAACAAAGTAATCTTTATTTATTTTATTGTTAAAAAAGTTACATACAAATGAAGTATTACCACAGTGCATTCATTGATTGGGGTTCTTGTCGCCTTGTGGCATCCAGGATCCTGGTTGAAAGGTTTTACCAGTGCTGGTGGGAGCCACTGAGGGTTCGTCCTTTCCAAAGTATGGAGCAGAGGCGTGGCCTTTGATCTGAGTCTGAACTGGTGGAGCCAAAATTTCTTCGTTCTCTTTGCTAAGGAGTTTTTCCTCTTCATAAAGGTCTTGGCTTTTCCTTTTAATGACTTCTCTATTTTTTTCATTCTTTAGGATTTCCTGCATATATATATTAATGAAAGAAATTATTAAATTTCTAATTAGAAGAATTAGGTTTTATGAAACTAAATAAAAACTAATAGGTTTTATGAAAATAAAAAAAAGCCAATAAAAATGTATATATATGATACTTGCTTTTACATTTAAATAATATATAGATAGGCACAGGGCAAGTTGAAAAAAAAAAACTATCTGATAATATACCAGTGTTCTTTGAATTAAACAGCTCTGCCATCATATACCATAATAAGGTGTGAATGACCTTAATAAAAATATTTACTACCCAAGAAGTGAAACTACTTAACATGAAATACTACACAAGAGCATAAGTCACTCTCTCAAAGATCTTAAGCTTAGCAGCTATATTCTGGCTCACAACTGATAAGTGATTGCACTTTCTGCTGGAGATGAAGTGAAGGTGACGATGGCCTCAGAAAGATGCTCCTACCAATCTTTTTCTGTGGGAATTAAAGCATGGATGCTACTGCCACCCCCTAAAGCGCCAGACCCAAGTCCCATCTGTGTCCCTTTCTGTTCTGGGGTGGTGTGGCAGTGAGGAGGAGGAGGAGGATGGAGTCAGAGTTTCGCATGCCCCAGACACCAGTGGCAGAGGGGCACTCTCAGAAAGGCTTCCTCTGGGAATGCAAGCTGGTGCAGCCACTCTGGAAAACAGTATGGAGGTTCCTCAAAAAACTGAAAATAGAACTACCCTGCGACCCAGCAATTGCACTACTAGGCATTTATCCACGGGATGTAGGTGTGCTGTTATGAAGGGACACATGCACCCCCATGTTTATAGCAGCACTATCCACAATAGCCAAAGTATGGAAAGAGCCCAAATGTCCATCGATGGATGAATGGATAAAGAAGATGGGGTAGATCTATATCTATCTGTCTATCTATCTATCTATATCTATCTATCTATCCATACACACACAATGGAGTATTACTCGGCAATCCAAAAGAATGAACTCTTGCCATTTGCAACTACACGGATGGAACTGGAGAGTAATATGCTAAGTGAAATTAGTCAAAGAAAGACAAAAATCATATGACTTCACTCCTATGAGGACTTTAAGAGACAAAACAGATGAACATAAGGGAAGGGAAACAAAAATAATATAAAAAACAGGGAGAGGGACAAAACAGAAGAGACCCATAAATATGGAGAACAAACTGGGGGTTATGGGAGGGGTTGTTGGAGAGGGGATGGGCTAAATGGGTAAGGGGCACTAAGGAATCTACCGAAATCATTGTTGCACTATATGCTAACTAATTTGGATGTACATTTAAAAAAATAAAAAAAAAAATGCTTCCTCAAATCAGTGCAAGCTATTTGTACAATGCAGTTCAGTCCCTAAGAGTTGCTATTCTACCTCGAAAGATCTATACCCCCAAATTACTGTATTTCACTGAATACAATCAAAACACTGAATTTTAGATTTAAGAAGCATTATTGTTACATATCCCACTAAAAAGGGCAAACTCTACATATCCTCATTTCAGAGTTGTTAAAATTTGAAAAGATGTGCGTCTTAAAAACAGATGAAATATAGTCATTACATCTTTTATCTTTACTGATTCCTTCTTCCTCTTCTATCTTAATTCCTTTGAAATGGGTAATATTTTTAAATGTTCTTTTTGCTTATCTGTATTTAAAAAAATTTCCTTAACATATATGTTATGTATGAAAAAAATTGAATGATAATGAAACTAATATTTGACAACACTGACAAAAACAAATTGGTGCAGCTACTCTGGAAAACAGAATGGAGGTTCCTCAAAAAGTTAAAAATAGAAGTATCCTATGATACAACAATTGCACTACTACGTATTTACCCTAAGGATACAATAATACAGATTCAGAGGGGTACATGCACCGCGATGTTTGTGGCAGCATCCAGTGATGAATGGATAAAGAATATGTGAGATGTACACACACACACACACACACACACACACACACACACACACACATTAAAATTTTTTTAATGTTTCTTTTTGAGAGCATGAGCAGGGTAGGGACAGAGAGAGACAGACACACAAAATCCAAAGCAGGCTTCAGGCTCTGAGCTGTCAGCGCAGAGCCTGCCGTGAGTTTCGGACACACAAACTGCATGATCATGACCCAAGCCAAAGTTGGATGCTTAACCACTAAGCCACCCAGGTGCCCCAAGAGTAGTCAGATTTTTAAGCATCCTGTTGAATTCTCAGGTGAAGTGACGATGCATCACAAAAAAATTTCTCCCTTGGGGTGCCTGGGTGGCTCAGTAGGCTAAGCATCCGACTTCGGCTCAGGTCATGATCTTGGGGTTTGTGAGTTCGAGCCCCGCATCAGGCTCTGTGCTGGGAGCTCAAAGCCTGGAGCCTGCTTGGGATTCTGTCTCCCTCTTTGCCCCTCCCCCACCCACACTCGGTCTCTCTCTCTCTCTTTCTCAAAAATAAACATTAAAAAATTAAAAAAAAATTTTAAAAAAGGAAATCTCTCAATATGATACTGGAGATACTGGAAGTAGACAAAAATACTTTTCCACATCTCCATACACTTTAGTACCCTCTGTGACCTACTGTGTCTTCATGGAAGTTCTTGGAGCAGAATGAAAACTACGGGACAGGGTTGAACTTACACTACTAACCAACCACAGGTAGCAAAACGCTACTGAGAAGTTCCTATGCAGCTTGTTTGGTTTTGGTTTAAGAGGATCAGTGACATGGCCTGAAGCTGCCCATGCCTGCTTTATTTACCTCAGCTCTACTGCTGCAGTCTTCCAGCTGGCATAAGCCTCTAGCTTCTGCATAAAGGAAAACTGAGGGCAGAGAGCTGTTCTTTCTTTTGCTCTGTTTTCACATTTCTCTTCATTCACCATTACTCTACCAAATCAGTTTGGTATAGACCTACCTTATGACCCAGCAGTAGCATTGCTAGGAATTTACCCAAGGGATACAGGAGTACTGATGCATAGAGGCACTTGTACCCCAATGTTTATAGCAGCACTCTCAACATTAGCCAAATTGTGGAAAGAGCCTAAATGTCCATCAACTGATGAATGGATAAAGAAATTGTGGTTTATATACACAATGGAGTACTATGTAGCAATGAGAAAGAATGAAATATGGCCCTTTGTAGCAACGTGGATGGAACTGGAGAGTGTGATGCTAAGTGAAATAAGCCATTCAGAGAAAGACAGATACCATATGTTTTCACTCTTATGTGGATCCTGAGAAACTTAACAGAATCCCATGGGGGAGGGGAAGGAAAAAAAAAAGAGGCTAGAGTGGGAGAGAGCCAAAGCTAACTGCCAACAACAGCCATCTAGGCAAACAAAAAGCCAATATGAATACATTAATTATTTTAACATATGAAGATAGATTAAAAATTTCAGAGTTGAAAAACATGGAGATTATAATTTCTCCTAGAAAAGAATTTACTTCTTTTTTCTTTTTTTAAAAACTAATTTTTACCAGACCCCTCCTAACGGCTTCCAGGAAAATTAAACAGAACATAAATCATGTATGAAAGGAAATCTAATTTTGTAAATATTTGTAATAGATAAAATGAAAGTACTTAGGTAGAAAAAATAGGAATTTTTGCACTTAAAGATAAACATCATTTTTAATAAAGCCTATTTTACAGTAGAAATTACCATAAAATAAGAATTCCTCCTTATATTTCCTTTGAACAACACCTTACGTCTCAATATGTTCATCAATAAAAACAGTATGTTTGTTTCAATGTGTAGAGATAAACCAAGAGCAAACAGGTCTTCCTTCAGATAAATGTTTATATGTTTAAAAAAATCCTTTTATTTGCTGCTTTTTAAAAAAATTATTATTTTTAACATTTATTTATTATTGAGAGTCAGAGAGAGACCGAGCATGAGCATGGGAGGGACAGAGAGGGGGAGACACAGAATCCAGAGCAGGCTCCAGGCTCTGAGCTGTCAGCACAGAGCCTAACATGGGGCTCAAACTCACAAACCGTGAGATCAAGACCTGAGCCAGGTGCTTAACCAGGCACCCCTATTTGCTGGTTTTTTCCCCTGACAGTATTTTTCAACATAAAAAAAGATAGTTGTTTCACTTGCATTGTACCACAATTTACTTAATGAGCAGACCTACTGTTGTCTCCAATATTACACATTTTCATTTAAAAAAATAGCACCCTGATGACCATCCACACATTCGCTGTCCCTGAAACACAGTTGCAATGCCAAAATACCTCTTACTAGCTGGGACACCAAGAAGGTCACTTAACTTTTTTCAATCTCAGTTTATCTGAAAATGGGAATGAAGTGACTGTGTATATATAAATATTTACATGTCAAGTACTCATCTGTATACTGTTCACATTGATAGGCTTTCTGAAAGTTTGTGGTTAAGACCATGGGCTCTACTGGGTGTTGTATTTAAGTGATGAATCACTGAATTCTGCTCCTGAATCCAATACTGTACTGTATGTTAACTAACTACAATTTAAATAAAAACATGAAAAAAAAAAAAAAGACCATGGACTCTGAAGCAAGACTACCTGCATATAAATGCCAGTTTGGCCATGTACTAGCTATGTGACCCCATCAATGTTGCTTAACCTCTCTGTGTTTCAGTTTCCTCATGTGTAAAATGAAGACAACAATGCTGTCTTCTTCAATGTTCTAAGAACTGCACAAGAATGGACTGCTGGGCAATGATAAGACAATAGAAGAGGGTACAGGTGACTTTTTAAACAGTGGATTTTTAAAAAAAATCACTTTATTTATTTATTTATTTATTTATTTATTTATTTATTTATTTATTTATTTATTTATAATATATGAAATTTATTGTCAAATTGGTTTCCATACAACACCCAGTGCTCATCCCAAAAGATGCCCTCCTCAATACCCATCACCCACCCTCCCCTCCCTCCCACCCCCCATCAACCCTCAGTTTATCCTCAGTTTTTAAGAGTCTCTTATGCTTTGGCTCTCTCCCACTCTAGCCTCTTTTTTTTTTTTCCTTCCCCTCCCCCATGGGATTCTGTTAAGTTTCTCAGGATCCACATAAGAGTGAAAACATATGGTATCTGTCTTTCTCTGAATGGCTTATTTCACTTAGCATCACACTCTCCAGTTCCATCCACGTTGCTACAAAGGGCCATATTTCATTCTTTCTCATTGCTACATAGTACTCCATTGTGTATATAAACCACAAATTCTTTATCCATTCATCAGCTGATGGACATTTAGGCTCTTTCCACAATTTGGCTAATGTTGAGAGTGCTGCTATAAACATTGGGGTACAAGTGCCTCTATGCATCAGTACTCCTGTATCCCTTGGGTAAATTCCTAGCAATGCTACTGCTGGGTCATAAGGTAGGTCTATTTTTAATTTTTTGAGGAACCTCCACACTGTTTTCCAGAGTGGCTGCACCAGTTTGCATTCCCACCAACAGTGCAAGAGGGTTCCCGTTTCTCCACATCCTCTCCAGCATCTATAGTCTCCTGATTTGTTCATTTTGGCCACTCTGACTGGCGTGAGGTGATACCTGAGTGTGGCTTTGATTTGTATTTCCCTGATGAGGAGCGACGTTGAGCATCTTTTCATGTGCCTGTTGGCCATCCGGATGTCTTCTTTAGAGAAGTGTCTATTCATGTTTTCTGCCCATTTCTTCACTGGGTTATTTGTTTTTCGGGTGTGAAGTTTCGTGAGCTCTTTATTGATTTTGGATACTAGCCCTTTATTCGATATGTCATTTGCAAATATCTTTTCCCATCCCATTGGTTGCCTTTTAGTTTTGTTGATTGTTTCCTTTGTTGTGCAGAAGCTTTTTATCTTCATGAAGTCCCAATAGTTCATTTTTGCTTTTAATTCCCTTGCCTTTGGGGATGTGTCACGTAAGAAATTGCTGCAGCTGATGTAAGAGAGGTCTTTTCCTGCTTTCTCCTCTAGGGTTTTGATGGTTTCCTGTCTCACATTCAGGTCCTTTATCCATTTTGAGTTTATTTTTGTGAATGGTGTGAGAAAGTGGTCTAGTTTCAACCTTCTGCATGTTGCTGTCCAGTTCTCCCAGCACCATTTGTTAAAGAGGCTGTCTTTTTTCCATTGGATATTCTTTCCTGCTTTGTCAAAGATGAGTTGGCCATACGTTTGTGGGTCCAGTTCTGGGGTTTCTATTCTATTCCATTGGTCTATGTGTCTGTTTTTGTGCCAATACCATGCTGTCTTGATGATGACAGGTTTGTAGTAGAGGCTAATGTCTGGGATTGTGATGCCTCCTACTTTGGTCTTCTTCTTCAAAATTACTTTGGCTATTCGGGGCCTTTTGTGATTCCATACGAATTTTAGGATTGCTTGTTCTAGCTTCAAGAAGAATGCTGGTGCAATTTTGATTGGGATTGCATTGAATGTGTAGATAGCTTTGGGTAGTATTGATATTTTAATAATATTTATTCTTCCAACCCATGAGCACGGAATGTTTTTCCATTTCTTTATATCTTCTTCAATTTCCTTCATAAGCTTTCTATAGTTTTCAGCACACAGATCTTTTACATCTTTGGTTAGATTTATTCCTAGGTATTTTATGCTTCTTGGTGCAATTGTGAATGGGATCAGTTTCTTTATTTGTCTTTCTGTTGCTTCATTAGTACTGTATAAGAATGCAACTGATTTCTGTACATTGATTTTGTATCCTGCAACTTTGCTGCATTCATGTATCAGTTCTAGCAGACTTTTGGTGGAGTCTATCGGATTTTCCATGTATAATATCATATCATCTGCAAAAGTGAAAGCTTGACTTCATCTTTGCCAATTTTGATGCCTTTGATTTCCTTTTGTTGTCTGATTGCTGATGCTAGCATTTCCAATACTATGTTAAACAACAGCAGTGAGAGTGGACATCACTGTCGTGTTCCTGATCTCAGGGGGAAAGCTCTCAGTTTTTTCCCATTGAGGATGATATTAGCTGTGGGCTTTTCATAAATGGCTTTTATGATGTTTAAGTATGTTCCTTCTATCCCGACTTTCTCGAGGGTTTTTATCAAGAAAGGATGCTGAATTTTGTCAAATGCTTTTTCTGCATCGATTGACAGGATCATATGGTTCTTATCTTTTCTTTTATTAATGTAGTGTATCACATTGATTGATTTGCGAATGTTGAACCAGCCCTGCATCCCAGGAATGAATCCCACTTGATCATGGTGAATAATTCTTTTTATAAGCTGTTGAATTTGATTTGCTAGTATCTTATTGAGAATTTTTGCATCCATATTCATCAGGGATATTGGCCTGTAGTTCTCTTTTTTTACTGGGTCTCTGTCTGGTTTAGGAATCAAAGTTATACTGGCTTCATAGAATGAGTCTGGAAGTTTTCCTTCCCTTTCTATTTTTTGGAACAGCTTGAGAAGGATAGGTATTATCTCTGCTTTAAATGTCTGGTAGAATTCCCCAGGGAAGCCATCTGGTCCTGGACTCTTATTTGTTGGGAGATTTTTGATAACTGATTCAATTTCTTCACTGGTTATAGGTCTGTTCAAGTTTTCTATTTCCTCCAGTTTGAGTTTTGGAAGTGTGTGGGTGTTTAGGAATTTGTCCATGTCTTCCAGGTTGTCCAGTTGTTGGCATATAATTTTTCATAGTATTCCCTGATAATTGCTTGTATTTCTGAGGGATTGGTTGTAATAATTCCATTTTCATTCATGATTTTATCTATTTGGGTCATCTCCCTTTTCTTTTTGAGAAGCCTGGCTAGAGGTTTGTCAATTTTGTTTATTTTTTCAAAAAACCAACTCTTGGTTTCATTGATCTGCTCTACAGTTTTTTTAGATTCTATATTGTTTATTTCTGCTCTGATCTTTATTATTTCTCTTCTTCTGCTGGGTTTGGGGTGTCTTTGCTGCTCTGCTTCTATTTCCTTCTATTTCCTTCTGCTTCTATTTCCTTTACACCTAAAGGAAATAGAAGCAGAGCAGCAAAGACACCCCAGATTTTGTATTTGGGATTTTTCTTGTTTCTTGAGATAGGCCCGGATTGCAATGTATTTTCCTCTCAGGACAGCCTTTGCTGCATTCCAAAGCATTTGGATTGTTGTATTTTCATTTTCGTTTGTTTCCATATATTTTTTAATTTCTTCTCTAATTGCCTGGTTGACGCATTCATTCTTTAGTAAGTTGTTCTTTAACCTCCATGCTTTTGGAGGTTTTCCAGACTTTTTCCTGTGGTTGATTTCAAGCTTCATAGCATTGTGGTCTGAAAGTATGCATGGTATGATCTCAATTCTTGTATACTTATGAAGGGCTGTTTTGTGACCCAGTATGTGATCTATCTTGGAGAATGTTCCATGTGCACTCAAGAAGAAAGTATATTCTGTTGCTTTGGGATGCAGAGTTCTAAATATGTCTGTCAAGTCCCCTGATCCAATGTATCATTCAGGGCCCTTGTTTCTTTATTGATCATGTGTCTAGATGATCTGTCCATTGTTGTAAGTGGGGTATTAAAGTCCCCTGCAATTTCCACATTCTTGTCAATAAGGTTACTTATGTTTGTAATTGTTTTATATATTTGGGGGCTCCGGTATTCGGCGCATAGACGTTTATAATTGTTAGCTCTTCCTGTTGGATAGACCCTGTAACTATTATATAATGTCCTTCTTCATCTCTTGTTACAGCCTTTAATTTAAAGTCTAGTTTGTCTGATATAAGTATGGCTACTCCAGCTTTCTTTTGGCTTCCAGTCACATGATAAATAGTTCTCCATCCCCTCACTCTCAATCTAAAGGTGTCCTCAGGTCTAAAATGAGTCTCTTGTAGACAGCAAATAGATGGGTCTTGTTTTTTTATCCATTCTGATACCCTATGTGTTTTGGTGGCGCATTTAGTCCATTTATGTTCAATGTTATTATAGAAAGATATGGGTTTAGAGTCATTGTGATGTCCATAGGTTTCATGCTTGTAGCGGTGTCTCTGGTACTTTGTCTCACAGGATCCCCCTTAGGATCTCTTGTAGGGCTGGTTTAGTGGTGATGAATTCCTTCAGTTTTTGTTTGTTTTGGAAGACCTTTATCTCTCCTTCTATTCTAAATGACAAACTTGCTGGATAAAGGATTCTCGGCTGCATATTTTTCTGTTCATCACATTGAAGATTTCATGCCATTCCTTTCTGGCCTTCCAAGTTTCAGTAGAGAGATCGGTCACGAGTCTCATAGGTCTCCCTTTATATGTTAGAGCACGTTTATCCCTAGCTGCTTTCAGAATTTTCTCTTTATCCTTGTATTTTGCCAGTTTCACTATGATATGTCATGCGGAAGGTCGACAAGTTACGTCTGAAGGGAGTTCTCTGTGCCTCTTGGATTTCAATGCCTTTTTCCTTCCCCAGATCAGGGAAGTTCTCAGCTATGATTTCTTCAAGTACCCCTTCAGCACCTTTCCCTCGCTCTTCCTCCTCTGGAATACCAATTATGCGTAGATTATTTCTCTTTAGTGCATCACTTAGTTCTCTAATTTTCCCCTCATACTCCTGGATTTTTTAATCTCTCTTTTTCTCAGCTTCTTCTTTTTCCATAATTTTATCTTCTACTTCGCCTATTCTCTCCTCTGCCTCTTCAATCCGAGGTGTGGTCATCTCCATTTTATTTTGCAGCTCATTAATAGCATTTTTTAGCTCCTCTTGGCTGTTCCTTAGTCCCTAGATCTCTGTAGCAACAGATTCTCTGCTGTCCTTTATACTGTTTTTAAGCCCAGCGATTAATTTTACTACTATTATTCTAAATTAATTTTCTGTTATATTGTTTAAATCGTTTTTGATCAGTTCATTAGCTGTTGTTATTTCCTGGACGTTTTTTTTGAGGGGAATTCTTTCGTTTTGTCATTTTGGATAGTCCCTGGAGTGGTGCGGCACTGTAGGGCACTTCCCCTGTGCTGCCTTGAATAACTTGAGGTGGTGGGCGGGGCCCAGTCAGACCCGATGTCTTCTCCCAGCCCACCACTGGGGCCATGGTCAGACTGGTGTGTGCCTTCTCTTTCCCTCTCCTAGGGGTGGGATTCACTGTGGGGTGGTGTGGCCCATCTGGGCTACTTGCACACTGCCAGGCTTGTGGTGCTGGGGATCTGGCGTATTAGCTGGGGTGTATTGGCAAGGTGCACGGGGGCAGGAGGCGTAGGCTCAGCTCGCTTTTCCTTGGAAGATCCGCTTCGGGAGTGGCCCTGCAGCACTGGGAGGGAGTCAGGCCCGCCGGAGGGATGGATCCACAGAAGCACAGCGTTGGGTGTTTGCGAGGTGCAAGCAAGTTCCCTGGCAGGAACTGGTTCCCTTTGGGATTTTGGCTGGGGGATGGGCGAGGGAGATGGCGCTGGCGAGCGCCTTTGTTCCCCACCAAACTGAGCTCTCTCCTCCCAGGGCTCAGCAACTTTCCCTCCCATTGTCCTTCAGCCCTCCCTCTCCGAGCGAGCTGTTATCTTATAACCTCCAGATGTTAAGTCCCGTTTGCTGTCCGAACACACTCCGACCGGCCCCTCCTCTTTTGCAAGCCAGACTGGTGGGCTCTGCTTGGCCGGCGGGCTGCCCCTCTGACCCGGCTCCCTCCCTCCAGTCTGTGTAGTGCACACAACCTCTCCGCCTTTCCTATCCTCTTCTGTGGGCCTCTCGTCTGCGCTTGGCTCCAGAGAATCCGTTCTGCTAGTCTTCTGGCGGTTTTCTGGGTTATTTATGCAGGTGTGGGTGGAATCTAAGTGATCTGCAGGACACGGTGAGCCCAGCGTCCTCCTACCTCCTACGCAGCCATCTTCCTTAAACAGTGGACTTTAAATAGTGGCTTAACAGGTGGATTGTTTATTCCATTTTATTAAAAACATAAATGTACCAAATTTATATTCACCTTCTTTCTCATCTCAGAGAAGAAATAAAGTTTCTTCAATACTTATACCCTGTTTAAGTAAGTACTTAACATTTTAACTATTTTGTAACAAACATTGAATAACTATTTGTTGTGGAAATTTTGTAAATAGCAGAATCCCCAAATCAGTTGCTATTCTTATGAAGAATAGACAGAATCTGTGATTTTGCTGGGTTGAAAAATCTTCAACATTTTAATGTGTTACAGCTTCCAACAAAGGCAGCAACAATTATCACTGGGTTGAGAATAGAGGTGTTAGTAAAACACAGTCTACTGGCTTGAGAACAACATGGAGTAACTGGTACCACACTAGACTTTCTGCCGTAAACAACTAGAAATCCAGACAAAAAATACTAAACTTTTCAGATATTAAACAAGTGGTAATACAGTATGGTGCTCCCTGAGAGAAGGGAAACAAATGAGGTAAGTGCTGTATTACCTGAGCTTTCTTCCAAGGCATATTATGGGGTTCTGCACAGAGTGGGTGAACCCAAGCAGGATTTGGTGGTCTTGTTGTGCTAGAGAGATGTTGTTTATGGATTCTGAGGAGGCCAGAATTTGTGAGGCAGAATACCAGCATATACACAGAAAAAGTTCTAGAAATCTGTAGAGGGGACCACTTGAGTGTACAGCTGAGTATTAAGCTGTATGAGGGTAGGGTGAGATAATACAGGGCCAGGAAGGTCAATTTCTGGTTAAAGAGTAAATACTAGGAGCTATAAACTGAACAACTGCTTGAGACTGCCTGAGACTAAAAGACATTCAAGTTCTAATCAGCCAGAGATGCCTCACTGAACACACAGGGCATTCGGTATATATAAACACTTCTGAAAGATCAAAGATCACTCTTTAGGAGTAAGGATAAGTTGGCATGAGAGCAGAGGTGACTCTACACATGCATTGGACCATACAATAGCCACTAGCCACACACTGTTATTTAAATTATTTAAAATAAAATAAATCCAGTTCCTCAATTGCACTAGACACATTTCAAGTGGAAAGAGCAAATATAAAACATTTTCATCATTGTAGAAGCGCCTATTTTGATACCACTGCTAGATCAACCCTAACAAAACTTAAAAATAAGCCTCTAAAAGTTTGGACTGATTAAAATGTAATTTCAAGTACTCCAAAACAAAACTCAACATTTTTAAAAGGAGGACAAGAAAACCCAGACAGTAAGCAATACATTATTTCAATGTTCATCATCCAATCAAGAAGTGAAGAAAGAAAGTGTGACCATGCCAGTCAACAGAAACAGACCCAAACATGATAGAAATTGTTCATTAATTAGGTGGTAAATACAAAGACTTTATCACAGCTACTATAAATACATTCTAAGACATAAAAGTGAACATAAAGTGAAAAATAGAAACTATTAAAAAGAACCAAGTGGAACTTATACAGGTGAAAAATATATTAGGTGAAAAATATGATGGACTTGCCCAACAGCAAATTTGACACTGCAGAAGAAAAGAACAATAACTTTGAAAACAAGGCAGTGGAAACTCCAAACTGATGCAAGAGAGAGAAAAAAAACTTAAAAGCTGAACTAGAGCCTCAGTGAGCTGTGGGACAATATCAAGCAGTCTAACATACATGTAAGTGGAGTCACAGAGAAGAGACAGAAAGGGGTGGAAATAATGAGTAAGAATATTCCAAATCAATAAAACAAATCTACAAAACAAAACAAAACAAAAAAACTACAAGCAGGAGAAATACAAAACCAAAGCACATCAAAATCAAATTGCTAAAAACTAATGGTAAAGAGAAAATCTTAAAATCAGCTACAGAAAAAAAAAAAAGATTTATTTACAGAAGAAACTAAAATAAATACTACTGAGTTCTTATCAGAAAGAATACAAGGTATAAAACAATGGATGTGCTGAAAGATAACAAAACTCAACTTAAAATTCTTTATCAAGTGAAAATATCCTTCAAAAATATAAGCAAAATAACATTTTCAGACAAAGG
This sequence comes from Prionailurus viverrinus, assembly GCF_022837055.1. Classification (NCBI taxonomy): domain Eukaryota; kingdom Metazoa; phylum Chordata; class Mammalia; order Carnivora; family Felidae; genus Prionailurus; species Prionailurus viverrinus. Next base: position 129,581,572 of record NC_062561.1, on the reverse strand, counting down.
CTGAATTTATCACAAACCCCTACTACAAGAAACATTAAAGAATGTACTTCAGGTTGAAGGAAAATGATACAGATGAAAACGTGAACCTACATAAATGAAGGAATAGTGACAGAAATGACCAGAATGGAAGACATCATTGTATGGAAAAATGTTAGTTTTGTAGACACCCTGTTAGGTGCTTGGTGCCCTCGAACTTTATGTCACCCACTATAAATTCCTTGAGCACATGAAGAGCATCATCACACTGTCCATGAAACTATTGCTATAGATTTTGAGGCTTATCATGATTGCACCCTCATCAAAACAACTTCTCAAGGCTTGCAAAGATACCAGTTACCACTAAATTGATAAGCAGGACAGCCTGAAGGCACAGAAGCATGCAGCCCTTAAATTAATAAATACCATTAGGTAGGAGGCAGACAATGCTTCATTCCCTCTCTATTCCCATCCAACAAAGAGTGTATGTCCACCAAGCCTTCCATATCTTATACCATTGACTGCACTTCCCTGACCTGGGATTTGAAGCAGTATATCAACAATGGCCCTCCTCCATCTGAGGCTGAGCCCAGTGGAGCTGACAATCAGAAAGTCATGCATGAGGTCAACCCCATTCTGAGAGGGTCACATCCAAGAGTCCCCTGGAATGAAGTTCCGAAGGATATAATTTTTAACTAATCTCAAGGAAGAAGAGGAAGAACCCATACTCCACAAGGCATGAGCTATATCAAAATCTGTTATTTCAGAACTTTCTCTAAATATATTGTTAATGAATGACTATTCTCTGACAATCTCCTTCATTTCTACAGGCAGCAGGGTATTCAGTTAGAGCAAATTAGCTTTTATAAAAGAGCCTTGACAATGGGAAAAGAAACAAATTCAGTTGTAAAAAGCTTTCAGTGTTTGAATTCATGTATTTTTCTATGTATATTGTGCATTACTATTGTTTGTGAAGGATTACACTGAAAAGACTTAAAAAAAAAAAAAAAGGAAAGGCTTGGGGTGCCCGGGTGGCTCAGTTGGTTGAGCGTCCAAGTTCGGCTCAGGTCATGATCGTACAGTTCATGAGTTTGAGCCCTGCATCAGGCTTGAGGCTGTCAGTGCAGAGCCCACTTTAGATACTGTATCCCCACTCTCACTTTCTGCCCATCCCTTGCTTGTGCTGTCTCTCTCTCTCAAAAATAAATATTAAAAAAAATGTGTACCTTTAAAAAAAGAAAAAGGAAAGGCTCTGGATGCCTTTAAAAAGCTCATCCCGGGGCGCCTGGGTGGCGCAGTCGGTTAAGCGTCCGACTTCAGCCAGGTCACGATCTCGCGGTCCGTGAGTTCGAGCCCCGCGTCAGGCTCTGGGCTGATGGCTCGGAGCCTGGAGCCTGTTTCCGATTCTGTGTCTCCCTCTCTCTCTGCCCCTCCCCCGTTCATGCTCTGTCTCTCTCTGTCCCAAAAATAAATAAACGTTGAAAAAAAAAAAAATTAAAAAAAAAAAAAAAAAGCTCATCCCTGTTTTTGTAGCATAGTCAAGTTAATGGTTATTAATTGCATACCATTCATTAATTAGGTGATGTGAACTCAAGCCCAGAAAGGATGTAGTTGAAGCCCTTTTCAGTGTCACTTCTTTGCTAAACTTTGCTTAAGAGCTCTTTTGTGAGCTGGACTACTGTACTCAGTATTGCAAATTGCTAAGTGTGGTAATGAAAAAAGACTGAAAATTTCTTTTAATTAATAAGATACAGACAAAAACCTTGACAAGGCAATCTACTAACAAGGTGACTTACAGTTCACTCATAAACCATACCCAGGATATAATCCCACTCCAATCATACAGTGTCTTAGGCAAATTCTAGTATACATGAATTTTCCAAGATAGTGAAGAAATTAGCTCTAATATACAATTATACCTGTGGGAAGTGTTAGGTAACAGAATGGCATATTGGATATAAAAACGAGGTAAAATAAATGGCAGGCTAGGACTAGAGGTCTCTGTGATGATGCCTTGGGAGAGATTAAGGAAACCGCAATGTCAACTTGAACCCTGCAATTGCACTCTTGTATCTGAGAGAAGGGAGAGAGCTGACCATAGGTGATCCCTGATGAAGTTATCCTGGCTACAAGAAAGTTTAGGTTATTCAACAAGTACTGGGGAAAGAAGGGCTGAGAAATATCCAAGTGAGCTAAAAAAAGGTTACCCAAAGATTTTTCAGATATCTACATCATTCTGCATCTCTGGGTCCACACTTGGACCAGAGGTGTGGAAATAAACAATTCTGAGTCTACATTATTAAATGGAATTGAATATGTGGATACAGATCTGAACATACATTCAAAAACATCTTAGGAGTGCTACCTGTTTTTACACATATACCTAGTAAGCAAGGTACAAATTACCCATTACTACTAATTTAAGATATATAAAAATATCACTTGTATTTTTAAATTCCTTTGTAGGTGCCATATGTATGAATAAAACTGAATGATATAATTCGAGATCTAATCCCCTAACCCTATTTCAACTGAGAATTCTTCTATCAAGGAGTGCTTTAGTAAAACTCTCTAAATATATATACAATGCTGATGGTGTCATATGCATGTTAAATATAAAATTCCATAATAATAGATTTCAAAATTATTTGATAAGTTTCATATAGATGGATCTGGAAATGGAATAGAGCTAATGGTAAGTCTTTTATTAGGGAAATATAATGTTTATTTTAAAAGTGCTATGAATCCAGCTAGGAAAAAAGGCAGGCACAATACATATATACATATTATAACCCATTTATTCTTTGATGCTCTGGTTCCACACTTCTCTGGAGTTTATCATTTATAAATGGTCTCCATTTGATTTCAAGTACTTGTGAATTCCAAGTACACCATATATAACTATGTTCAAACTGAAGCACAAAACCCATCTCAAGATGAAATCTAAATACAATTTAAAGTAAATGAAACAGTTCTTAGAAGGTTTGTTCTATTCAAGAGCAAGCAAAGACGCAGGAGTCAGTCTTACAGATAATGATAAAACTGGCCATGTAACTAGATTTTTTTTTAAGTCTTCTGTGGGAATAAAAGCATGCCTATTTCATAATGATCATGTACATAACAAAAAAGGAAATTAAAGTCTTTAAAAGTGTTAATTTGAAATTGTAAATTAGTAATATATTTGTGGCAAAAAGCTTAATGTAAATATAACTTTAATAACTACTGGATCTAGGCATATACTTTTCAAAGTGCACATAAGATAAACATTGAATGTAAGTTTTGGTCTTAGAAAGAGATCAACTTTCTAAAATATTTAAATTGCTAACTACATCTCCCCAATCCCTACATTTTTTTCAACTCTTGCCACACATGTGCTATATATAATATAAATACATTTGACTTTGACAGCTCCATTAATTTCTTTCCATACTTGAAACTATACATACTAAGTATTTTTTAGATGAATGAATATAAAAACTTTAAAAGTATGAGTATATTGCCTTTGAGTCAGCCTTAGAAAAATATTTTGAAGAAGACAAAAGATTTAGTAAATACGTTGTAAGTGAAAATCTGGCAGAAAGTATGTTCCAGGTCCCCAAACCTTACACATTTGATTCCTATAAAATGGTCTCATCCAGAAAGTAGCCTTCCAGAATATGCTCCTTCCCCCTCCTCACAATCAACATAATTTTAACAGGAATTTGGTGTACAACTATTTCAAAATGTTCTAAGCTGAATATCCTTTTTATAGTGTCATTTTTGTAACATACTTATAATTCAGACCTAACAAATGCAATAGCAATGTCTAAGCTTGAAAATATTGCTAGATTGTCGATTTAAACTACATTTTCTAGTTCTACAAGTTGAACTGCCAGGATGAAATAATAACTTATTAGATCACCCCTTTTCAATATATAAAAGAGAGAAGAGAAAAAAAGCAGGGAGGTACACAGGTCACCAAAAGGTACTCTGTATTCAGACCCAAGGCATTTAGATTAGTAATAAAAAATGATTGGTTCTTGGCTGGATGGGATCAGAAACCAAAAGGGTAAATAGATGACAAAGCTTAGGTTAGTATGATAGCACCACATTGCTAAGAAATCTATTCAAATGAAACAACAACCAAGCAAGTTCTCCTGCAGCAGAAGCTGCTCGTGCTATGTGTTCTTGCCAATCACTAGTGTGCCTCTGCCAAATCAATGTCACATTTAATTTATTCACATTCAAATCTATTGCAAACAGACTTTGATCAATTACAATAATGAAAATGCAGACTGAGTTGTGTTGTTTTGACATGCTTTCTTGAACTTTTCTCCTGCGTTTTTAAAAAACATTTCTAATTGCAAGAAGTGGATCTCAATGATTCTTGTTATTTGAGAGGACAATTGCAAGATTTGTTTATATTCCTTGCTGGCTGGGAATTTCTGGCATTGAGTTTTCTGTCTTTGAGCTTGAGCCAGATTAGTTATTAAATCTCAAAATGTTACTAGAATGAACTAATCACAGAGCTCGTCATTAATAGTTTTGCAGGTGGTATTGTTTTAATAAAATAAATGAACTTTCATGGCTATGGAAAAAAAGACCTTTGAGCATACAGATACAATTACTTAACTGAAAAAGAAATTTAGCAGTTAAACATTAATAAAAAAAATAATTAGAGTCCCTTAACTTTAGTCCTATTTAATTGCACTGCCCTGGTGGGAGACAAAGAAAATCTTGCTCCCTTGTGTAAGAAGAGGGGAAGCCCATTATCCCTGAGAGAGAAGCAATGTCAGGTCTCCAGGGCTTTTCAGGTCTAGGCTCCTAGCGTGGGAGAAAAATGGCAGAGGCTGGAGCCCAGGAGAAAAGAGGAGGCTCCATCTGTGAATGATTGCTAACACGTATTGAGCTGTTATATGCTGGCTGCTGTAGGGAGAAAAGAGTTCTCTCCTAGGTTGAGGGAGGGAAGGAAAGGAGCTGAGAAAGAGAGAGTTAGAGAAGCCCGCAGCTCCACCTTTATGGTCTGCACTACAGAATCAAACATGTGATAACCATGGAGGGAGGTTACCTTCCCCAGGACCTAATGCAGAGGTACTGTCCTTTGATGCAAGGGACAATAAACCTGTGGCCCTGCAAGATACATCATTCATTCAGCTGTTTTTCATTCTTTCTTTCACTCAATGAATATATATGAACACCTATAATTCAAGGGCCTGGGGTTACAGAGAACAAAACCTGGCTTCTACTCTTAAGGAGCTTACTTGAGGGTTGAGAGAGGAAGATATACAAAGGAAGCTGCTGGCTTATGCAGGAGTCAAGATAGAGAACACCAATGGTCAATTTTGTGGCTAATGCTTACGGGTTGTTTCCTATGTCCTCATTCACTCGTTTGCTGGTTTCATTTAGATATTGAGAGCCCACTCTGTGCGGAGGACAGAGTTAGAAGCCACAACTGTTAGCCCAAACTCAAGGAACTCACAATCTAAGGAAGAGAGGTTAAAAATTAATTAAATTATAATATGATAAATTTCGTGATAATATTAAGCAACTACTGTTATGGGACTGCAAAAGGAAAGCTGGTGTTCCTGTCAGTATCCACAGAGTGAGGAGGAGGGGGTTAGAAATGACTTCCCAGAGGGCGTGATGTGTGAGTCTTAACAACAGGAGTGAGCCAGAGAACTGAGAAGAGAGGAGGCATGCTGGGAAGAGCTAAGTACATTGTCAGAGGTATAGAGGAATGAAGCAATGCAGCCAATTCAGAACACCGCAAACAGTTCATATGGCATGCAGGAGTGAGAATATTCTGACTCTTATAATGCAATATTGGGACATTTAGCTTTTATCCTGAAAGCCATGGTGAAATATTTTGACTGTGAAACAAAAGTAGGATTTCCAGATACGAGAGGAGAATGCTCAGTTAATCTGAAATTCAAATAAACAATAAATAATTTTTTTGTATACATAATTCTTAAATATTGCATGGGATATACTTACCCCTATAATTATTCATTGTTTGCTTGAAACTGAAATTTCATGAGGGGCCTGTATTTTTATTTGCAAAATCTGGCAACGATAGCTGGAGACTTACATGTTTATACCATATTAAAAAAAATGACTTTGGCAATTGTAAAAAATAGACTGGAGGGAGGCAAGATGGGAACAGAGAAATCAGATAGGATGTTACTGCAGAAAGGCAACTGAAAAGTCATTATGGCAGGAACCAAGACAAGGGTAGTCAGATGGAGAAGAAAAGATCGATTATTAAAATATTCAGAATGAGAAAGGTCTTGGTCACCAAGGATGTGGAGGTGAACCAGACCAGGTGAACTAGTCTGGAAGTGAACCAGACTCCAGTCTCTGACGACGACACAGTGATGACGGAAAATGCCATTAACTGTGGGAGCAAAGAGAGAAGAAGAGGAATTCTGTTTTAGACACACTGGCTTTGAGATGTCTGTAAAATACCCAAATATCGTGTATCAAAGTGTTAGCTCCTTCTCACCTAAACCTCCCAATACAGAAGGGCGTCAGGACTCAATTCTAGGTACACCCCTTTTTCTATACTCTTCTGCCTAAGTAATCTTTTCCAATCTGATCAGTTTAAATACTGCCTATATAAGCTGAAAAATCTCAAATGTATACTTCTGGGCCTGACTATTTTCCAACCTCCAGCATTATAGACTATCCAATTATCTAACTGATGTCTTCATTTGGATGTCTAGTGGACATTTTAAATTAAATACATCTAAGACCAGTGAGGCTCAGAGCACTAGCTCAGGGCCACACAACTGACCTACGCTTGGGTCAGAAGTGTCTGCCTCTACCACATTCTTCCCACTACTCATTCCTGCCCTACACAATTTTCAGGAGCCCCATACAGGGCTCTGCATACAGCTGGGAGCAGTATAGTGCTGCCCAACACAGTGTTGCCTTGACTTCTGGCCTAGCTCAATTAGGCCTCATCCTGTTCCATTTCTGCACATGCTAAGACATGGACAGACTCCAAGGTGACACCCCACTGCACATATACAAAGAGGTGCATCCAGCTAATTGGCAGTCCTGAGAGTGAACTACGCCTCCCTGACATACCAAATGCACACCGGTGGGCACAATCTGGGGAGGACAAAGAGGCTGCAGGGATGGGAAAGCAGCACTCATGGTGGGAAGCAGCACTTGAGTCAGCAGCAGCTGAATCAGCCTCCTTACACAATTGTGTACATTTAGCAAAACTGTTCCTATGTTCCCCTTACCTTTTACCTCCACCTGGCACTAAATCTTACCAATTCTTTCCCCAAAGTGTATCTTGAGTTGTGCAGTTCTCTTCATCTTCCTTGTCAACAGCATTTCTTGCCTAGACCACGATCTCCTAATAGGTCCCCTTCGTCCTCTATGATTCAGTGTCCACATAGCAACCACCAATATTTCATGCCACTTCCTGCTACAGCACATTAATGGGTCCTTTGAACAAAACCCGAACTTGCTCATGGCACATATGAGAGAGATACTCTGATCAGTTCCCACTTCAAGACAAGACTTGCTTCCCAGCTACAGAGAGTGTGTTGAGCAGACAGTCTTCATTGTGTGGCATATAATGGCTTATTAATAGGCATTTCGGTTTCTAGTCTTTCAACATGCCATATTTATTACTGCTATTACAAATAGCTCTGTGAATTATGATAAATTACTTATTTCACCAGATAATTCTGAGTAGATTTCTAGAAGTTAGATTGCTAAGGTAGAGGGCATATGCATATATATTTTGCTGTCTATAAGGGCAAGGGTTTTTGACTGCCCTTTCAACCTCCCCCACACTCAGTACCCAGAACAATGCCTAGCACGTAACAGATGCTCAATATATATTTGTGGAATGAATAAATTTGGCTCTGTGCCTGCCCCAGCCACCCTTCTGATACTCTCCTGTGTGTGCTTGGGGCAGCCCCCACCACCTGTCATCCTCCCCTGGGCCTGCAACTGGGCCTGCAACCTTGCCTGTCTGCCCAATTCCAGGGCACTCTCCACTCCGCCCAGGCCTTGAGTGGCCACATTAAACAGGCAAATGAATGAATGAATGAATGAATGAATGAATGAATGAAAAAAATAAAACTAATTAGCAGAGATGATTGTTTGTCCTTTTGAAAGTTAAGAAAAAATCATTTTTCTTTGTGTACCTTTTGTCAACCAGTAAGTATCTGACTTAAAATATTTATCACTACCCAAATGCAAAATTCCTAACCTTGGAAGGCATCAAGGTAAGAAAGTTTAATAATCGGTCAGTTATTTTGGACTTCAGCCATTTTTTCCCAGAGAAAAAAAGTTATATTTATATTCCCTTCCTAGGATAACAATGAACCACAGTGTAACATATATGTAATAAAAAAATACGTGGTAGAATCATAATACATCATCCATAGCATCTCTGACTGAATAAAATTTGAAAACAGGCTGCTGGCATCTTAGAGGGACCTGCTGGTGCTGCCTCCCCAAAGAGATATAGGTACTGTGGGTAGGCAGATGGGTAAGTGACCCTCAGTAACTTCAAATGGAACTCAGGACTCCACTCCTCCCAACTCCAAAGACAGTGAGTCCAAGCACTTCCCCTCCCATTACAGGATGGGAGAAGGTAGAAGAAATAGGAAGATGGGCATGGGAAAGGATGGGAAGTGGCAGGGGGTGGAAGAAGGTGACCATGTGACCAACTAGAATTACAGCAGTCACATCAACCACCACCACTACACCAGCAGTAACAGTAACATCCACTTTAGGCAATGTGAGTAACACTTACAGGCAGGGGGGAATTCCCAGCAGAGTAGTAGCTGATGAAACCAACCGAAATGACACTGAGGGAAGGAGGGACAATGAAAGGGAGGCACCAGAGTAACATCTTTTCTCCTAAGAGGAAATGAAAAGGCTACAATATTAATTAGGGTTGTAGAGTGAGTTCTAGAGGCCAGGCAAACAGGTGAGCAAGCAAATGGAAGGAAGCTCAAGTGGGCATCTGTGGTCACCTAGGAGTCAGGCTTCCTTTAGGTTTGATGCCAGGATAAAAAGAGAGGCTCAGGGATATCCCAGCATTGACAGAGACAGGAAGATGAAGAAACAAGGTGGGTGAGAATTCTCATGGGAACTGGTGGGGCACAGCAGCAAAATGATCACTGAGAAAGATGAACAAAGGCAAAAGGAAGTCAAAAGCAAAGAAGGAAATGGGCTTCCTAAGGCTCTCTGCAAGAGACCTAGGCTGGAGCCCCTTCTTTCACTTTTTCACACATTCATTCAATACTATTGAGCACCTACTCTTAGCCAGGTGCTATTCTAGATAAGGCAGGGAACAAAACTTAGTCCCTTATCTCATGAGGCTTGACTTCTAGTAGGAAGAGATACCAACAAGTAACACCTCTACTGAATATAAGTAAACAGATGACTGCCTGCTATTTCTATATCCTTCTCATTTAATCAGCCTGCCCTTTTGGGTTTCCTAAGAAACAGGACACTTGAACTAATGTCACAGTATTTACAAAAAGGATTAAACAGAACTTTCTTAGCTCCTTTCAAACGCTATTTTTTTTCTCAAAATGAAAATCACTTTTTTGGGGGGGGTGGAGGGGAGAGAGAGAGCAAGCAGTTGAGGGGCAGAGGAAGAGGAAGAGAGAGTTCCAACCAGGCTCCATGCCCAGCATGCAGCCTGATGCGGGCCGAATCTCACAACTAAGATCATGAGATCATGACCTGAGCCAAAATCAAGAGTCAGATGCTTAACCGACTGAGCCACCCAGGCGCCCTTTACTTTTCTTTTTTCTACAAAAGTAATACATCTTGAAACAAATACTGAAATTTAAAGGGAAATCCCTAAAGTTGAAAAGGTAAGTCTTATAATTTCATATCCACTGTTAAAAAGTCTGGAGTATATCAATATAGGCTTCTCTTTAAATATATAAATGCATTTACAGTATGAATATAATGTACCTCATTTATAAATGCATATTTATAATTATTGATAAAGTACAATAATGGTATGCACTATACATACTGTTTCATAAACTGCCTTTCACTTAATATTTTCCAGACATCTTTCTGTGTAAAAATATGGACGTATATTAACCTTCTCAATGGCTGCATAGTAGCTAATATTCCATTGTACAGAGGTAACATAATCTATTCACTTAATCCCCTACAGATGGATGTTTACAATACTCTAGACATCCTTGTATAAAATTTTTACACATTTGCCAATCATTCTTTAGGATATCTTCTCAGAACTGGAATCAAAAGGTTCCCATGTATTTGGAAAACTGATCTCTAAAATTCTGTTTTCCCACATGTCAATAAAAAAAAAATCCTTGTCATATACTTTAAAATTTCCCCCCAAGTCTTTGGTTTCTTTTTTAAATTTGTCTAGGATTTTGTTTTTATAAAAAAGTAGAAACTTCTTATGCTGTCAAATTTGTCAATTTTTCTATTATGGTATCTGGTTCTGGTGTCATGCCACTTACTCTTCACCTTCCTTGTTCCTTTTTACCCTTCAGGTGTCAGCCTAAATAATACCTCCACAGAGTAGCTTCCCTAATGTCCATCTAAAGAGAGCTGTCCTTGTCATTTTTTTTCTTAGAATCTTTGTTTATTCCTTCAGAGCTCTTTTCATAACTTGCAATGATCCATTTTTGGTATTTGTAACATGTCTATCTTTTCCACTAGAGTATACCTCCAAGAAGCCTACTATGTTCCCTGGGTCATCTGTATATTTTCTACTACACCTCCAACATCTAGCATAGAATAGACACTCCTAAATTATTATAACGTTCCTTCTAAAAGATTAAATGAATAGTAAAGTCTGTTGAACTGACCCTTCACTAAAAAGTAATGCAGAAGGAGGGAAAGTATATCACACTCACCACTTTTCCAAAACAAATGCATCAAAATCAGGTATCACTGCACACAGACTGGTCAGGAAATCTTGGGCTAGACTTAATTGAACACTGCAGTATGACAACTATGGCAACTGCATCAGGGTATCAGGCAAGTTATTTATGATATTTAAGGAAATTCTTCTGGCTCAAGGACATGCAATATTGCTTTTATGACATTCAAGCCAGCATCTACATACTCTACCTGGAGAATTCTTGATTGTTTCAAAATATACCATTAACCTACTTTGAAAATGAAGATCTGTGACAATACTAATTTAGGATAAAAGGAGGCATGTTATTATGCCAGAGCACCCAAAAAGTTAAAAACTTGTAACTTAGTTTCCATGGATATTCTCTATGATAGTAATTAATCATTTGTTTCAAAAAAGTGATATTTAGGCACAACCTTCAGCAATAGTGATCGTCAATTCCTTGAATAGTATCAGTTAACAAGGACACAAACTGAGGTTTAGGATAGCATGTTTTGCCACTTGCTAGATAAAAGAGTTCACTTCAAAGTCATCAGTTGGTACCTTTTCATTCTCACAGTAAAAAGCTTCATGGTATTCAGGTTAGATGAACACTTTTGTGGATAATTCTTAAGAATGTCTCTTTCCTTTGAGACTAAGATACCTGTAAATGTGGCAGGGATTAGGAACATTTCTACCTGGGATTTTTTTCTCAAGAGTATCTGTAAATAAGGGTTTCAAAGTCTAATACACAAATTTAAGTGGAATAAAAGCTGAGTTATATTTTTGTACTATAGGCAAAAATATTTACATTCTACTATTATCATTTACTTGTAAATACTTTTGTTTCTTTTTAAAAAATTTTTTTAATGTTTATTTTGAGAGACTGAGAGAGAGAGAGAGAGAGAGTGTGAGCAGGGGAGGGGCAGAGAGAGAGAGGGACAGAAATAATACTAAACAGGCTCCATGCTGTCAGCGCAGAGCTCAAGGCAGGGCTCTTTCTCAGAAACCATGAGATCATGACCTGAGCCGAAGTCGGATGCTTAACTGACTGAGCCACCCAGGCACACTAAATACTTTTGTTTCTTTAAGTGAGAGGCAATGTTATGTTTTCTTAGGTGAATCCATACAATGTACTAACCTTCACTGAATATATTATATTATCGGACTTATTACATGCAAATATTTTTCCAATACACAAAGGAATTTTCTGAACAAATACTCTAGTATAATAATATTCTATGGCTTTTATAATTATTGCATTTAAATTAGTATGTAATATAAATTTCTTGGCAAAAATATCCACCTGGTAATAAGAATTTGGAATTCACTCGAAAGAAAATTTTATTAGTGAGGTTATTTTCAACAAATACATATGAAATTAAATGTTTTTATGATAATCCATCATGTAATTTGGTGGCCACAGATAATGCAATTAGCCTAACTTTGTTGGGGGGGGGGCAATTACTGAACTGTTATGCTTATCAGTCCTCACTAAAATAACACTTTTTCCCTGTCTAAAGAAGAGAGACTGTTAAAACAGATAATCGTAGAAAAGCTAGAAATAGTTTGAAAGAATACAGGACAAAAAACTTTATTTTCCTCTTTAACATTTCACCTTATATCCATTGTGCAGTTCAGAAAACACTTTATTATGGTGTGTGTCTTCAATGTATGAACATTGAAGATGAAAAGCAATCGATTATTTAAACTAACGTCTTTCAAATTTAAATACAAATAAAAACACATGACTTTTGAATAAAAAGAGACATTTATTTTAGTTAATTCAAATTATAATAGCCACATGTGGCTACTGGCTACTATATTGGATTGATAGTCTACATTAGACAAGTCTAGACAGTCTAAGTCAAAGATAGGGTATATTACTAATTATTTAGAGAAAGCTTAAGTTGAAAGATTTATTAATTACAATAAAAATAAAAATTGGGAACTATCATAAGAGAGTAATGTGTCCAAAATGGAAATTCTTCCATAACTCAACATTTGAATAAAAATGTTTAGAAACTGGAAACAAAAGTCATTCAAAGATGTAGACACAGAAAAAATAAGTATATAAAAGGATAATGAAAGAAAGAGGAAAAGTTAATTTATGAAAACAGTCTTGTTAGATTAACAAAGGAAAAACGTTAATTATCTGGTAAGCAGAACATGGCAGCACTTTATAAATATTTGTTGACCTGAAATGACTTTTGTGGTGGTAACAAAGAACACGTGTTACCTTAAGGCTGCAAATAAAACAACCTCAAGATTTTAGGTAAATTATGCATGAGAGACAAGTATTAAATTTAGGAAGTCAAGAACAATCCCAAAGGCCAAAGGTAGGTATTATGGTGGGCTCTTCCTCATTGTGTCCTTTGGCACCACTTGTCAGATCACTAGAAACCACTGAGCTGGCCTTCTTAATTTCCTTTTTAAAAGTTAAATATTTTCTGATTATAGAGAAATATTTACTTTATGTATCAAATTCATAAAATACATAAAACATAAAGAAGAAAATCAATTCACCACCCAAACCATTTTGTATTTGCATTTCCTTCAAGTCTTTTATTATATCTTTTAATACACGCATACTCCCTTCCTTTAAAAAATAACAGAGTCAGGAAGATATGGTATATTTTATGATTTTCTTTTTTAAATTAATTCTCATACAATGTGTTTATAAAGGCAAAGCATATGAACATGATATTAACTGAGAAAGAGGCTAAGCCAAGTGACTAATTAGATTCACACTTACACCTTCATTGCTAATTGTGATAACCTGTTTGAACTAAGGTCTCCAAGGGTTAATTAGCCAGCAGCATTTATCAGTAAAAGATAATGTTCTTAAATTTTACAAATATGTGCAAATTTATAAGTCTCTCATTTTTCAGTAAGAATCTGAACTCCAGAAAAATTTTCTCACATTGGTAGTTATATTAAAGACATAGAATCTTACCTAAGTTGAGAAATAATTGCCTTGGAAAATAGAGCTGCAGGTAAAACACCAATTAATGTGTTCATTGTTGTTTCTTGTTTAAGGAAATTGCAAATTGTAAAATATGCTAATAACTAAAAAGAAACAAAATAAAAGATTAATTCAAATTATCATGGCCCAAATACTAGTACCTAAAAGATAAATCATACTCTTGTGAGTAGAATTTTTTCCACTGGTGCATATTCCTATCTTCCTGGCAGGAATTTGAAGATCAAAATTCCTGAGTCTTCAGAACCTAGTGTATTCTATTTTTATTTTTTTATTTAGATTATTTTATTTTATTTTTAAAATGGTAATTCTTTTTAAAAAATTTTTTAAATGTTTATTTTTAAGACAGAGAGAGACAGAGAGTGAGCGGGGGAGGGGCAGAGAGAGAGGGAGACAGAATCAGAAGCAGGCTCCAGGTTCTGAACTGTCAGCACAGAGCCCTAAGCAGGGCTCAAACTCATGAGCCATGAGATCATGACCAGAGCTGAAGTCAGACTATTAACTGGTTGAGCCACCCAGGAGCTCCCTTTTTTCTTTTTTTTTTTTTTAAGAGACAGTGAGAGAGAAAGAACATGGGGAGAGAGAGAGAGAGAGGGAGAGAGAGAGAGAGAGAGAGAGAGAGAGAGAGAATCTTAAGCAGGCTCCAGGTCCAGCATGGAACCCAATGTGGTTCCATGTCACAACTGTGTCACAACTGTGACATCATGGCTGAAACCAATAGTTGGATGCTTTATTAACTGAGCCACCAAGGAGCAACTATTTTTTTATTTTTAAAATTTTTTTTTTCAACGTTTTTTATTTATTTTTGGGACAGAGAGAGACAGAGCATGAACGGGGGAGGGGCAGAGAGAGAGGGAGACACAGAATCAGAAACAGGCTCCAGGCTCTGAGCCATCAGCCCAGAGCCCGACGCGGGGCTCGAACCCACGGACCGCGAGATCGTGACCTGGCTGAAGTCGGACGCTTAACCGACTGCGCCACCCAGGCGCCCCAAGGAGCAACTATTTAGATAAATTTATTAAAAAAATTTTTTTTCTAACGTTTATTCATTTTTGAGAGACAGACAGAGCGCGAGCAGGGGTGGGGCAGAGAGAGAGGGAGACACAGAATCCCAAGCAGGCTCCAGGCTCTGAGCTGTCACCACAGAGCCTGATATGGGGCTCAAACCCACAAACTGTTAGATCATGACAGGAGCCAAAGTCAGTGGCTTAATTGACTGAGCCACCCAGGTGCCCCTTAGATACATTAATTTTAAAAGAAATCCTTCGGGGTGCCTGGGTGGCTCAGGTGGTTAAGTGTTCAACTTCAGCTCAGGCCATGATCTCGCAGTTCACAAATTTGAGCCCTGCGGGCTCTGTGCTGACAGCTCAGACCCTGGAGCCTACCTCAGATTCTGTTTATCCCTCTCTCTGGCCCTCCCCCCCCCCCTTCAAAAATACATTAAAAAAAATCTTTCTTAAAAAAATCAAAACAATTTTTTTTACTTGAGTATAGCTGACACACAAGGTTCTATTAGTTTCAGATGAAAGCCCAATAGATTTTAAAACAAAAAATGTAACTAAAAACTATCAGAATAAAAGCACTAATTATCAACTGTGATGATTAGTTTTATGTATCAACTTGGCTAGGCCATAGTACCCAATTATTCAATTAAACACTAACCTAGGTGTTGCTGTGAAGGTATTTTGTAAAAGCAGGCAACATCTATGAACCATTGATTCTAAGTAAAAGAGCTATTCTTCATAATTTGGGTGACCCTCAACCATTCAGTTGAAGGGCCTTAAGAGCAAAACTAGGAGTCCCCTGAGGAAGAAGAAATTCTGTCTCAAGACTGCAGGATCAATTCTTGCTTGAGAATTTTTAACCTACCTGCCTGTCTTGCAAATTTCTGACTTGTCTGCTCCCACAGCTATGTTAGGCAAC
Organism: Prionailurus viverrinus; assembly: GCF_022837055.1. Classification (NCBI taxonomy): domain Eukaryota; kingdom Metazoa; phylum Chordata; class Mammalia; order Carnivora; family Felidae; genus Prionailurus; species Prionailurus viverrinus. The sequence continues at coordinate 129,565,841 of NC_062561.1, read as the reverse complement.
TCTCTGAAATAAATAAATCTCTTAATTATATCTACATCTCTTTCATTCCTCCCTTCCCTCCCTCTCTCCCATCACTTCAGCAGAGAAATTGCCTCCTGCCTTTATTCTGTGAGTAATGTATATGCTCCATAGCTCCTTATTATCATTGTGAAGTAAAGTCCATTGCAATTATGCCACTCTAGTACTGAAATCTGCACATCTGACCATCTGACAAGTACCACAAATTAGTACATTTAACAGCGTAAGCTCATATATTTCTTTTCCTATCCAGAGTGTATTCACTTAGTCAATGAATCTAGGGATTCTGGTTTGTTTGTTTTTTAAATATGAACTATTATTTTTTTAATGTTAATTTTTGAGAGAGAGAGAGAGCAAACAAGGAAGGGGCAGAGAGAGAGAGAGGGAGACAGAGGATCTAAAGGCTCTGCACTGACAGCAGATAGCCTAATGAGGGGCTTAAACTCATGAACCATGACCTGAGCTGAACTCAGATGCTTAACTGACTCAAGCCACCCAAGCGCCCCTAGTGGTTCTGTTTTTTAAGGAGTAAAATAAAGTTGTTAAAAAAGATGAAGACATTAAAAGAAAGTAAAAAGTAAAAAAAAGTTGTTTAAAAAGCCAAACTATGGGGAAAAGGATATATGATAACTGCAAGTGTTAATGTAGTTAACAAAGTTACTGTAATTTAACAATACCTTTTACTCTGCACTTCCTAACAGCCAGGGCAAGAGGCTAAACAATTTATATAACTCATTTTACTTAATAAAAGGAAACATATTTATTCTTTGAGAGATAAAAAAAAGTTTGTTCTTTTTTTTTGTAGACGCATCTAGGAAGAGTTTGTTTTCAATAATTCTTAAATAAGAGGTAAAGAGCAAAATGACCAATATTTTCAGTAATCATTTTTAAACAGATGTAGAAGTGATTATCTTCCAGACTTTTTACTTATTAATCAAAAGCCCAAAATATAAAGGCTAGAACTTAGATGGGGGTGCTATATGTTGGATGATTTCACTTGATACACTAGGTAGCTAGTACATCCCTTAGATCTGCATTGTTCAATGGTGGTCGCTGGTGGTCACTGACAACCTGATATGTGGCTAGTCTGAAAAGTGTAGCGGTGTCTGGATGGCTCAGTCGGTTAAGTATCTGACTTCGGCTCAGGTCATGATCTCATAGTTTGTGGGTGCAAGTCCTGCACTGGGCTCTGTGCTGACAGCTCAGAGCCTGGAGTCTGTTTCAGATTCTGTCTCTCTCTCTCAAAAATAAATAAATGCTTACAAAAAAAAAAAAAGATAGGCTATAAATGTAGGATAAATACTGGATTTCAAAGATTAGCATTAAAAATATAAAATATCGCACTAACTAGTTTTTTTATTGATTACATACTGAATTGATAATATTTTGATATACTGGGCTAACTGAAATACATTATTAAAATTAATTTCACTTATTTCTTTTTACTTTTTCTAATGGGCCTCTTAGAAAATTTAAAGTTAAATATGTGGCTAATATATTTCGATTGCACACTGAGGCCTTAGGTAGTTCTTCCCCAGGTTTTTCACAACAGGAAGTAAGTGGCCACTGGAGGACTAAGAGCATCAGTATTGTGGGCACATCTCTATAGAAGTCTGGCTCAGCAGCTGGGAAGTTCTATCCTAGAAGATCTTCTTTAGACATAATTTCCCTCAGCCATACTTTTGAAAGGATCAAGACGTTAGATAATCTAAGGCATGCTTCTGCAGAGCGTCAGTTTGTTAGCAGTGTTTCAAATGGAGAGGAGATGCCTGCTTCTAATCCCTAATGGGCAGCAGTAAGACGGCCACTCTATTATCAAACTAGAAAAATACAATCAGGGTTCTTACTAGGATAGAAAATCATTAGACTCTTCCAGAGTTAAGCTTCAATTATACTTATAGGCCAAGTCAAGCTGTTGTTGAAAAATTAATCTCAGGGTCTGTCAAGTACCTGGGTAAGTACTGAATGACACCACAGAATTTCATCCCATTAAGATGCTCCTGGGTCACAAAATTTTCAAGTACATCTGAGAGACATACATACACTCTTTCTCTTTAATATTTCTTTTTTTAAAATGTTTTATTTATTCTTGAGAGAGCATAAGTGGGGGAGGGGCAGAGAAAGGGGGACAGAAGATCCAAAGCAGGCTCTGCACAGACAGCAGTGAACCTGATGTGGGGCTTGAACTCATGAGATGCAAGATCATGACCTGAGCTGAAGTCGGATGCTCAAAAGACTGAGCCGCCGAGGTGTCCCTCTCTTTAATATTTCTAAAGACATATCATTTTGTGCCAACAGGACCAATGTGCACTCATGTTACAAAATCAGTTGGCCTGCTGAATTTAATTACTAGCTACTGACAATTTCAATTTTGGGCTCCAGTTTGTCTGTTAAGACAACAATTTTGGTTTTCAAAAAGCTGATGCTGAACAAGTGATTCAGGGAAGAAGAGCAAGATACTGGAAAGAGTAAAACAGGGAAGAAAAACAAACAGAGGTAAGCTCTGGTCAGTGCTCTGGACATTGGGACCCAATTCCTGCTGGAACCTTCTAAGGAATAATGTTGAATGTGTCCGAACTGTTTCAATGTGCTTGACCCATTTGCCCAAGGGGCAGACAGGGAGTGTTTATCCATTAGTTCCTATCCCTCATGGGTCAAGGGTTACCCGGTGTGTTAATCCTCTCACATTTCCAGACTGACTCCCCACAAGCATCCCATGCTACAGTGTCAAAGTAGAAAGCTAAAGTTACTCAGCAGAGCTGTAGTGAGATTATACCTAAGGCAGATGGTGGCTGCAGCTAGGCTGGAGTAAAGCAGGACAAGAGCATGTGAGGGAGGGCTCAAGAAGTATGTGATAACAGTTTCTTATATGCCTGTCCCTTAGTGCATTGAGATTGAGAATATCAAATAATCTTGAATTACAGACAAAGACTATCTTTTCAAAAATTCAAATATATTGAACTGTTTGGAATATTATGTGGAAAAAAATATAGGGAGCTCATAGACCACATAAATGGGGAGAGGGAAACAAAGTAGAAAATTTCATGATAATTTCTACAGAGCAAACGTTCAAAATACCAAATATTATTCTGAAACACAGATTAGTCCTTTAAAAAAAGAGTTTAAATGAGTGGATAAGTTAGAAATATTTCTATATAACTTCTCATCAAATTAGGATTCTTATGGACTTTAATAACAAGTAAAAATTATAAAATAACAGCAGCTATCACTTATTTAATATCTATTTTGAGCTACACATTGGCTAAGCATTTTACACATACCAGTTCACTAGGTTAAAAAACTACTGTCAAGATTTAGGGTGACTCAGTCGGTTAAGTGGCCAACTCTTGGTTTTGGCTCAGGTCATGATTCCATAGTTTATGAGTTAGAGCCCCACCTCGGGCTCTGTGGTGACAGTGTGGACCCTGCTTGGGTTCTTCCCTCTCTCCCTCTCTCTCTGCCCCTTCCCCACTTGCACTGTCTGTCTCTCTCAAAATAAATAAATAAGCTTTAAAAAAACTACTGTCAAGATTAGTAATTTTCAACTTTTTGTACTATGACCTTTAGTAAGTATATTAGGGTTGTCAAAAAAAAACAGAACCAGTAACATGTGTATGAATGTATGTGTGTATATTTATATATATATACATATATATGTGTATGTATGTATTTATATATATATGTATGGATATATGTATATATATGAGGGGGACTGATTAATTTTAAGGAATTGACTCACATAATTGTGGAGGTTAAGAAGTCCAAATCTTCATGGTAGGCTGGTAGACCGGAGACCCAGGGAAGAGTTAATGTTGCTTGAGTCCAAAGGAGTCTGCAGGCAGAATCCCCTCTTTCTCAGAGGAGGTCAGTCTCTTTTCTCTTGTGGTCTTCAACTGATTGGATAAGGCCCAGCCACATTATGGAGGGTAATCTGCTTTGCTCAACGTCTGTTGATTTAAATGTTCATCTCATCTAAACAGTTCCTTCACAGCAAAATCTAGACTAGTGTTTGACTACAGGTGCTGTGGCCTACTCAAGTTGACCCATAAAAATAAGCCACCACAATAAGAAATACAGTACATGAACATATGTGCGTATGTGAAATAAGAATTTCATAAAACAATACTATTAGTATTTCCTATTGTATATTTTTTCTACTCTATTAAAAAGAAAAAATACTTATAACCCACTAAGTTGATTTCACAACCCACTAATGTATTGCATAAGTTGAAAAACCCTGCCCTAGATGACACATCCGTTTGTTCATGTTGTAGAAAACCAGCAAAAAAAAAAAAAAAAAAAAAAAAAAAAAAAAAGTATCACAATGGCAACAGAATGTGATATTTGAGAAGGAGATTAAGTATATTTGAATACATGAAACACAGTGAACATATGTATATCAGAAAAGTTATAAAAAATGTCTGATTTCTTATTACCATAGCAACAACATACACTTAGCAAATTAGTACAGTATTTTGTCACTGTCATAATAAATATTTGAGAATAAAATCTGGCATGCCTAACTGTGACAATCAACAGTGGCTTGATATCCTAGAGGGTACACCACAAATAAAACCAATATAATCTTCCTAAACACCATTATTTAAAGAAATCAATTTACATCTGATAAAAGTAATCAGTAGCAATTTATTTTTCTTGAAATTTAGAGTGTGAAGATAATCATTATTTCTTCAACATGGAAGAATAAGAGGAATATCATAAGAAATTGTTTTGGTAAGATAACCGAGAAAGGTGTGAATTAAAAAAAAAATACAAACCTGACCTCATTTTAACTCCCTTAACCATTTTTCACTGGGTGTAAGCCCAGTTTTAACACCTAAATGGGACTTGCCTTAGTAACTGATGATGTGACTCAGAAGGTTAACTATTCAGAACAAATTCTGTATAGTTTTTAATATGCACCCAGTAAGTTATGATGAATCTCATAAGACACTGAGCATAAGCATATCTAAAAATAATAAATAATAGCAATCTATTTATATACAACTTAAAAAAAACCCTGTTATGTTCTGCACTTTAAAAGTCAGATAAAAGGTCAAAATAGAAGGAAAAAATGTGCTAAGGATAAATGAAGCTCAAACTCAGACCTCGGCTTTGTAACAAGGCATTTAAGAAGCAATCCTTTTAGGGGTTCCTGGGTGGCTCAGTCAGTTAAGCGTCTACTCTTGGTTTTGGCTCAGGTCATGACCTCACAGGTTCGTGAGTTCCAACCTCACATTAGGCTCTGTGCTGACAGTATGGAGCCTGCTCGGAATTCTCTCTCTCCCTCTCTCTCTCTGCCCCTCCCCCCCCCCTTTCTCTCTCTCTCTCTCAAAATAAATAAATAAACATTAAAAAAAGAGAAGCAATCCTTTTAGAATAAGAAAGGTGGGATGCTTGAAATTTGAGATAATGTTTAGCAAGACCTACTTAAAATCAATATTTGGAAAACCAAAAAAATTAACACAAACTAGCATAAAAATTTCTTGCACAGTTAATAAATAAATACCTCCAGTTAGGGAGACACACTAGCTTATGGTTGAGTATAGACTCTGACAAGCTTGAAATGCTCAAGATTTACTTTCATTTCCTACCACATTTTTTCTAGGGAAGCATGGCAAATTTAATATCACCTTTTTTTACAAAGCTAGAGGTCAATACCAAAAAAGGTATGTAGAAAAGTCATTTCTAAGTGTTATGCCATTGAGTTTCAAGTGCTTGTTTTTATTCATTTATTATGATAGTTAAGTGAAAAGTCAGTATACAAAATAAAAAGTATACCGAAATTAAAATAACATACCAATGTATGAATAACTTGTTAAAGTTGAAATGTGCAACCAGCTATATGATTTGGGGTATTTTACTATTTCTATTTTTAAAATTGTTATATTAATTTTTTATTAAAATTTTTTTTTAATGTTTATATTTGAAAGAAAGAGAGAGACAGAGCATGAGCAGGGAAGGAACAGACAGAGATGGAGACACAGAATCTGAAGCAGGCTTCCGGCTCTGAGCTGTCAGCACAGAGCCCAATGTGGCCTCGAAATCATGGACAATGAGATCATGAACTGAGCTGATGACGGATGCTTAAGCGACTAAGCCACCCAGGTGCCCAGTAACATTGTTATATTAATTTTTTAATCAAATAAAGGATGATAAACCAAGTAAAGTCATAACTCTGGTCATGCCAGACTCATAGAAGTGTGCAATAACTCCACTGGCAGGTATAAACTGCAGGGCTTCAGGCGCTCCTGAATGGGGAGTTGCTGTGCCTAGCCAAAAGAAGCACACAGTTTTAGGCATGAGGGAGGTGAAATGACTGCCATAACTCCACTCGACGGAACTTTTCACTGCGGATGGTGGTCAACCCATCCAGATACATCTTCTTTGGGGAGATAGAAATGCTAGTAGGTGAATAAAGAATGGGATGTTGATCAAGTTCAAGGATATATCCTTTCCAGTCTGGGAAACCAAAGATCCCAGAATGACTACATAACTGAATACATAATGCTCCCTGTGTAAACTTGCAATAAAATCTAATTTCTGAAGGCAATATGTGAATGTTTTTCCCTTGCGACCTCAAAGAATCAGACTAATTGACTTTTGCAGAGGAAATAAAAAGAAAACTAAAAACTGAATCTAAACATAACTGAATAGAGTTTGTGTCTAGGACAGGTTGGTATGTACAACAGAAATCTATAAGGAAACTATGTTAGCTATTAGGCACATATCAGGTGCTTGTTAAGTAACTAAATGAATAATAAAAATATACAAGCATTCAGGTTTTAACAAGGAATCCCAAAACTTAAGCTACGATGATTGTTTTTTATGCATATTGCTATGATAACTTCTTAAGTGCCTTCAGTATTTTAGAATTTCAAGTATTTCACTTTTCAGGTTATTCTAAATATCTTATTTTTGTATCAGGAACCCAACACGTTCTCTTAAAATATACGATTACAAGGTTTCATTGTATTCTTTTTTTTTATTTAAATTCATATTAATATATAGTATAATATTGGTTTCAGAAGTAGAATTTAGTGATTCATCACTTACATATAACACCCAGTGCTCATACCAGCAAGTGCCCTCCTTAATGACCATCACCCATTTAGCCCATCCCCCACCCAGTACCCCTCCACAACACTCAGTTGGTTTTCTGTATTCAAGAGGCTCTTAGGGTTTGCCTCCCTCTCTGTTTTTATCATATTTTGTTTTTCCTTCCCTTCCCTTATGTTCATCTGTTTTGTTTCTTAATTTCCACACATTGTATTATTTTTTAATAAAATATTTCAAGTGTATAAATATAGTTAATAATATTACATATATCTAAGTGCCCAATATGCAGCTTAGGAAACAAAATACTATAGCTATAATCAACTTAAGAATTAAAATACTACAGATAGGGGTGCCTGGGTGGCGCAGTCGGTTAAGCGTCCGACTTCAGCCAGGTCACGATCTCACGGTCTGTGAGTTCGAGCCCCGCGTCAGGCTCTGGGCTGATGGCTCGGAGCCTGGAGCCTGTTTCCGATGCTGTGTCTCCCTCTCTCTCTGCCCCTCCCCCGTTCATGCTCTCTCTCTCTCTCTCTCTGTCCCAAAAATAAATAAACGTTGAAAAAAAAATTTAAAAAAAATACTACAGATAAAGCAGTACAGATATGACCAACATACAGCTTGAGAAATAAAACACTACAGATATGACCCATAAAACACTCTGTGACCCCTCCCCCCAACATTCTCCTTCCCCAGAGGTAACAACTACTCTCAATTTCTTGTCTATCATTTTCATGTGTTTATATTTTATTTTATTTTATTTATTTATTTTTATGTTTTATATTTGAGAGAGAGACAGAGAGCAAGTAGAGGAGGGGCAAAGAGACAGAGACAGAGACAGAGACAGAGACAGAATTTGAAGCAGGCTCCAGGCTCTGAGCTGTCAGTACAGAGCCCGACGCGGGGTTCTCACTCAGGAAACGAACCGTGAGATGGTGACCTGAGCCAAAGTCGGACTCTTAACCGGCTGAGCCACCCAGGTGCCCCTCATGCATGTTTTTAATACTTTTATTACATCTTTATTCTTAAGGTTTGAGAGAGAGACAGAGAGAGAGAGAGAGAGAGAGAGAGAGCGAGAGCACATGTGCGAGCACAAGCAAGGAAAGGACAGAGGGAGGAGAGAGAGAATCTCAAGCAGGCTCCATGCCCAGCACAGAGCCCCCTGATGCAGGGCTGGATCGCACACTGACTGAGCCACCCAGGCACCCCACTGCATGTTTATATACCCATGAACAACAGCAGCAGTGATTTCCTACTTTGTTTTGCACACTTATCTCCTAAGACCTTTGAAAACTATGTACCATCTTGCACGTTTAAATTGACACTTAAATAATGGCACAAGATGTATTTTCAAGTTTATTGCATATTGAATACATCCTCTAAGTATGTTTTTGTCAAAGCCTTGGAGCTGCAGTTTAACTTACTCAATTTACGGAAAATATAGCCATATAACTTAATTGGCAAAGCCAGTCCTCATTGTCAAACCCAATCAGCCAAATCTGACTTCTCTGTCAGAAGAAATCTAACTTAATTTTTAAATTCAAATAAATGTATTATTATGTGTCTCTATGACAACTTTCTCACTTGTGGATTTTAATTTTAAGATAGATAAATGGTTATCTAGGTGGACAAAGAAACTAGAAGGCATGGATCCTTGCCATGAGTTTGTCAGCTGGCTGAAATAATGTGCTGCCCCGTTCAGTAATTTTTACTGAAGATTTCTCTGCTTTAGTCTCAAGAGACTATCCCTCAGGAGAAATTCACTCTCCAGTAGTCTCTGTTTGGTGCCCTGGAGATTTTTAAACCCCAAGGCAATGCACCACAGTAAGATTTAGCAAGGACAAGGGGTAAGCTTTTCTTTTGAAAAGCGGGAGACAGATGATTACGAAAGATGTCAAAAAGGAGAACTGGCAGACCAGAAAGAGTTCTCAGATCGTTTTTAGGAAAGATGACATATGGAAAGAGAGAATACGGAAATTAATTTCTTTAAGGCCATACATACCCGCATATCCCACTGGACATCTTTGTGTTCTCAGGGGTAGAGGTATCCCAATTTGAAAACCAGTCATCAGTAGGAGCGGTTAGCAAACTAGGATCCACCCACCACCTGTTTTATAAATAAAGTTACACCGCACATAGCCACACTCGCTCATATATGTAGTCTATAACTGCTTTCACACTACCATGGCAGAGTTAGGAACAGGAGCAACGAGACCGTGTCTCACGACACCTGAAATATTTACTATACGGTGCTCTGAAGAAAAACTTTGCTACCTCTCATCTACAGCATCACGTATGTTTTTCAAAATTCTTCTCTTTAAATAAAAATTATATGTTCACATAATTTATAGGGCTACATTGTTCTAAAATACTTATGATATGCTTTCAAATGATGCTTCTGGTTATGGCCCAGGCCAAACAAGGGAGCTGAGAAACTGACAGCTATAAAGGAAGACTCTGCTCCTAAATCCTCCACAATATCTAAAAACGTTTTTGTGTTACTACTTCTTTACTTTCCAATTTTAAGCACTGTATATTGACTTATTACTGAAAATGAGGATTTATGGGGCATCTGGGCGGCTCAGTCATCTAAGTGTCTTACTTTAGCCCAGGTCACCATATCATGATTCATGAGTTCGAGCCTCGCATGGGGCACTGTACTGACAGTGTTGAAGCCTGCTTGGGATTCCCTATCTCCTCCTCTCTCTGCCCCTCCCCCAATTACTCTCTCTCTCTCTCTCTCTCTCTCTCTCTCTCAAAACAAACTTAAAAAAAAAAAAGAAAGTGAGGATTTACCTCATCCTTCTTGAGACCAAATACTCTCCAAATAGTTATAGATCAATATTCAATATTTATATTATGAATAAACACTATAACAAGTAAGTTATCTAGTATACTAGGATTTTTCTTTTTCCTACCTAAGTTCTGTTTTTCTTGGAAATAATAAGTAAATTCTGTTTATTGTCAATGTACTTAGCTATAACTCAACCTCATTTGTTAAGTTCAGTAAGTATATGTTCATTTAATCACTCTCTTTTCTGACTGGTACCTCTTCACTCAAATTTGACTGGATAAATAAATAAACTTTCCATAAATAAACTCCCAGTTTTCAAATGGGAGAGAAGTTGCTGGGTTTTCAGACTTTCACAAAAAGAATTTAATAGCATCCTTCTCTTTTTTTTTTCCAGAAGACTTAACACTGCTACAGTGCTATTATTTAATATATGGTTCATGTTCAAATTTTACTAACTACCCCAATACTGTCCTTTATGGCTAAGTTTTTTCCACAATCCAGGGTCACATATTACATTTAATTGTCGTGTTAATCAGTCTTTCTTTGTTGTTCATAACACTAACATGACCCATCTGGTGTTTAATGACATGTGTTCCAATTTAGGTTTTCTGGCTTTGCCCTCATGATTAGATGAGGATTCTGTATCTGAAGAAATACAACATAAATATTACCTTATTCTCAGTGCATTATACAAGGAGGAACACATATCAAGTCTGTCCTACTTGTTTAAGGTGGTATCCACTAGATTTGTCTACTCTAAGTATACTTTTTTTTTTTCCCTTTGTAATTAATAAGCAATCTGTTGGGAGATACCTTGAGATCATGTAAATATCTTTTTTAAATGTTTATTTTATTTTTGAGAGAGAGAGAGAGAGAGAGAGAGAGAGAGAGAGAGAAAGAGAACGGGGGAGGGGCAGAGAGAGTGGGAGACAGAGGATCCCAAGCAGGCTCCATGCTGTCAGTGCAGAGCACCATGCAGGGCTTGAAACCACGAACTGTGAGATCATGACCTGGGCTGAAGGCAGATATAACCAACTGAGCCACCCAGGTGCCCTGAGATCATGTAAATATTGTGTTTCCCAACAAAATTTGACCCAAGGGTTATAGCACCCACTAATAATTTTTCCTTGAATAAGCTATTACAATGATGACTGAAAAATGGTGATTTTCCAACTCTATTATTGCACCTACAATTTACTGGTTAGCATCTAATTGCTTCTTAAGTTACTGTTTTTAGCACCAGCCTTAACTCCACTTTTAGAATTTCCTGGCACTGCCAATTACTGAACATTCTGAGGTTCTGTGATATAAACCGGGTTGCTTCTGGGCTTTCTTCTCTGCCAGATGAGAAGTCATTCTCCATTTTGCTAAATCTGTTACCACCTGTTCATCTGCTTTCCAGCTTCTAAAACACTGTTGCTGTTTTTGTCTCTTCAATTTCTTTGACCTTGTAGGTTTATGCTTTTTAAAACAAATCCCTTTGCTGTTGTTTTCATTAGGCTTGCAAAGAAAAAGTAAACTCAGAGTTTAACTTGTTAACTTTACTTGATGGTCCATTAATCTTTCCTTGCTTTCAAACTTTATATAAATAGTATTGTAGTGTATGAAATCTTCTGTAACTTGCTCTTTTTGTTTGACATCATGTTTCTGAGATTTATCCCCATTGATAAATGCAGCTCTAGTTCATTCATTTTTTTAAGGTTATTTATTGAGAGAGAGAGAGAGGGAGGGAGGGAGAGAGAGAAAGCAGGGGAGGGGCAGAGAGAGAGAATCTCAAGCAGGCTCCATGCTGTCAGCACAGGGCTTGATGCAGTGCTGGAACCCACAAACTATGAGATTATGACCTGAGCCAAAATCAAGAGATGGATGCTTAACCGTCTGAGCCACCCAGGCAGCCCTAGTTTATTTATTTTTAATGAATCATGCTGTAACCTACTATATGAACATGTTGCAATTTTCTTATCCATTTCCACTTCATAACCAGAAGTGAGTGTGAGGTTTGAGGTAGGGGTCCAAAATCCATCTTTGCAATTTAAGGCAGCAGGAAAGTGGGGTTACATATGCAAAATATCCATTTTAAAAGACATTTCAATTCTGTAACTTCTAAAATGAACATAATAATACTGGGTACTGAGAACTCAAGCAATAAGTGTCAGTTACTTGGAGACAATGGTGAAATGGGCCTCAAGAATTCAGAAGTAAGGGGCACCTGCTGGTTCAGTTGGTGGAACATGTGACTCTTGACCTTGGGGTCATGAGTTGGAGTCCCATGTTGGGTGTAGAGATTACTTAAAAATAAAACCTTAAGGGGCGCCTGGGTGGCGCAGTCGGTTAAGCGTCCGACTTCAGCCAGGTCACGATCTCGCGGTCCGTGAGTTTGAGCCCCGCGTCAGGCTCTGGGCTGATGGGTCAGAGCCTGGAGCCTGGTTCCGATTCTGTGTCTCCCTCTCTTTCTGCCCCTCCCCCGTTCATGCTCTGTCTCTCTCTGTCCCAAAAATAATAAACGTTGAAAAAAAAATTAAAAAAAAAATAAAACCTTAAAAAAAGAATTCAGAAATAAGATTTTTTTTCTGAAAATTGAACTGTAAGATCAACATCTTACAGGCCAGAACAGCGATGTGAAAAGAATAAACGAAAGAACATCTGCAGGGTCAGCAACATTTGATCATAATGTAACCACTGTAATAGCAAAAGAAATAACATGTCAGTCAGAATGGGGAAGCAAAGAAAAGAAGAGATCACAGAGACAAATGCTGGCAGTCCATAAAAACAGCATCCCTGAAAGCAAAAGCCTCAACCAGCACATGGCAATTTTTACTATTCCAAATCATAAGGTTATTCCTAGTATAGAGACAGATGTTGGGAACTGTGGCCAATTCCATTTAAATATTTCCATTCCTATGGGTCAGATTATCCCTATTGTGAGATGGACACAACAGGCAGTTATAGCCCTGATGCAATTAAACATTTATTTTACTTAACTCCCTTTATCCTAATGTCATACTTATCAGGTAACCTACTGTTTTTTCCTGTGCTAATTGAATTTCTATTGTAAATTAACAGATTGGAATTCTGGCAACTATTTCAAACTCACATATTTATCTTTTAGTCATTGTGATATCTTTTAGAGCCAAATCACCTTGGACATGGACAAAAGTGAGTCTTTGGAGCTTCTAGGTCACATCTGAGAACACAGTCAAGTAAATGAATTACTGTTAAGTATTATCCCACCTAGCTACCCCAACCTTTCATTTGACTACAGCATCACCATCTCCATTTCTACTGGCTTCTAGAATTTTCTCTTCCTTTTTTTATGGAGTATATGTATTAAAAATGAAATAGGTGAGGTCCAATATTATAGCTTTCTTCTAGTGTCTGTAAACCTATTGCTGAGTCATGTATTTTGTCAATATTTGGCAATACATTTATTTACTTTTTACAACAGAAAACTTTGTTTCCTACTGTTCTGTCAGTATGAAAGAAGAAGAAATATTTAAAAATATTTGCTATACGTGACTTCAAACAGAATATGGTCATCACTAGGAAAAGTCTACCTCATTAATTTTGTGAAATATTAATTCAACTTGTACCACACTGACGAATAGGTGCTTTACTATATTGGCAACCAACGGTAACAATACAGTACAGGCAATGCTCAAATTCAAAATATGTTCAGTTTTATCAGGTCATTTTACAGTGGGTTGTTGAAAATTCAAACTCTGCATGGAGACCATGGAATACGCTTACATGGCAATGAGATTTCCAATTCTGTCAACAAAAGCTTATCAAATAATGAATCAGGCTCTGTGTTAGGTATCTGTGACATACAAACAAATATGTCTTGTGCCATACAGCTCATACTATAGTCAGAAAGATGGAAAAATAAAACAGAGTTATAATACTGAACTCAAAGAGCTACACAGCTGTACATGGCAGTACAGTTCTAATTAGATAGGAGCGATTAACTCTACGCGATGAAAAGTTGAGCAAACAGTCGAGGAATTTTAAAGGGAATCAAAGAATCCCATCAAAGAACTTTAAAGGGAACTAAGCACAAGCAGAAGTGTGCCAGCTGATGAGAGAGGGAAAAGACAGGAAACCTGAGAAACAGTAGGGAGTTCTTGTAGAGTTGAGTGGGTATAACAAGCAGAAGGAGGAAAGTAAGAAAACGTGGGCTGGGCACAAATCAGGAGGCCATTCATGATCTGCCAGGCAACTAGACCTTCTTTCGGACAGAGCTTCCCAAGAAATATGCCTATTTATTCCTTCAGACTTGAAAGGGGCCAGGAGAAAAAAAACTGGTGTCAGAGGGTAGATGTGTTTGATTTTATAAAAAACAGCCAGTTTTTTAATGTGGTTGCATTATTTTTACAACAACCAGTACTACATGAAAGGTATGGTTGCTCTAGTTATTGTTAATCTTTTGAATTTTAGCTCTTTTCTTGTGTGTCTAGTAGAGTGGCATCTCATTGTGGTTTCCCTGATGACTAGAGATGGTGAGTATCTTTTCATAGGCTTAGTGCTCATTCTTGTATTTTATAAAGTGACTGTTCAAGATTTTTTCCCAATTTTTATTAGCGTTGCCTTCTTTTCTTTTAAATCATTGAGTTGAGGTGTTCTTTGTATAGTCTGGATACGAGTCTTGTCAAATACATACGCTGTGATTATTTTCTCCCAGTTTACTGCTTTGCTAATGTTATTTTTTGAGAAGCTTAGTTTTAATTTTGATTAAGTTCAAATGATCAATGCTTCTCCCTTCTGGATAGCGCTTTCTATCTCTTGTTTACCCCAAAGTTGTGAAAATATTCCACTATGGTTTCTTCTAGAAGGATTTTAAGTTTTAGCTTTTATGTTTAGTCTATGTTCCATCTTGAATTAATACTGGCACATGATGTCAGGTAGGGATCTTTATTTTTTCCATGTGGACATTAAGTTATTCTAACACCATTTGTTGAAAAGGCTTTCCATTTGTAATTGTGTTCCTTTGGTGCCATTGTCAAAGCCAATTGGCTGTATGGTGTCTACTTCTGGATTCTCTATTCTTTTTTTTTTTAATTTTTTTTTTACATTTATTTATTTTTGAGAGACAGAGAGAGACAGAGCACAGGTGAGGGAGGGGCAGAGACAGAAGGAGACACAGAATCCGAAGCAGGCTCCAGGCTCTGAACCATCAGCACAGAGCCCAATGTGGTGCTCAAACCCACAAACTGTGAGATCACGACCTGAACCAAAGTCGGACGCTTAACCGACTGAGCCACCCAGGCACCCCTGGATTCTCTATTCTTTTCCATTCATTTATTTATATATCCTTATCCCAGTACCTCATTACTACAGTTTTAGAGTAAGTCTTAGTGCCAGACAGTGTAAGTTCTCTAATTTTTAATCTCCTTTTTCATGATTGCTTTCAGCTACTTTAGGGCCTTTGCATTTTCAAATATATTTTAGAATTCATCTATATCTTGATTTCTACAAGTCTGGTGGAATTTTAACTTGATTTTTATTTGACTAACTCTATACACCAGTGGTTTGCAAGGCATGGGCTCTTGACCAGCAGCATTAGTATCACCAAGGATCTTGATGCAATGAAAATATTCAAGCCTCACCCTAAGACCTAGTGGATCAACCACTCTGGGGCTGGGACCTGCAATCTGTGTTTTAACAAGCCTTCCTGGTGATGGTGATGCATGATAAAGTATAAGCTTTGCTGCTGCAGATCAGTTTGGAAGAAGTAACGTCTTAGCAATTAAATATTCCAACCCACGAACAGATATTTCTCTCCATTAATTTAGGTCTTCTTCAATTTCTCTCAACAGCATTCTGTAGTTTTAAGTGTACATGTCTTGCATATATTTTGCTTAATTTATATCAGGGTATTTAATATTTTCTGACACTACTGTAAATGGCACTCTAATTGTTACTAGCTAACCTTTAGCCGTAGCGTACAGGTAGAAGAGACAGAAGTCTATTTGGGGGTGGGAATTCACTAAGAGATTTGAAAAAAACGTAGAGAGCTCAAATGACTGATAGCATCTTGAAAACTAACTAGTTTTAACAGACATGCAAGATTAGGAGGTTGTTTCCAATGAAGTGACATAGGTATGAAGCATAAGCAACTGTGCAAATCACAAAAAGAGGAACAACCAGATATGCTCTCCCATAGTCTTGCCAAACATTTTCTACAGTCTTGACAAAAAGATCAAACATGAGTAGCCAGCTTCTGGATGCAGGTGCCAAACTGAAGGAAAGACAGAGGACAGAGGAACATCGTGAACTAACATGAATAACATAAGATCAACAAAATCTAAACTGTGGCAAGATCTACAGGTCAAATAGGCTGGGTTTTTCAACAGACAAATTTATAAGAAAATAAAAGGGATGGAGGAGAACCACAGATATTGATGTAGATTTAAATCAAATATGAAGTTTTTACAAAATGTAAAACTCTAAACTATAATGTACATTTGGGTGATAAAATTATATAAATTTACTGCAAAAGGTTCAGGGTTGGTTTTGGGGGAGGCTGTACTATGACAGAGTACATGATTCTGGATTAGATGACAAAGTTCTATTTCTGACCTTGTGGAATTCACCTTATAATAACCCATTAAGCCATATATTTAATTCCTGTGGCTTTCTGTAAACTTGTCTTACTTTAAATTAAGTAGTCTTCTCTTAACCGGACATATGTAGAATCTGGGATTTAAGAGTTTACAAACTGTAGTGGTAGAATGGTGTTTGGTGATGGTAAGAACTAAGGTGTGGCTACATTAGTGGTTGTTCACTTGAGGTATGGATATTAGTGTGGATGGAGTAAAAAAAAAAAAAACTGAACAGCTAAGACTTGGGAAGGCATTGAAGAAGTCTCTAAGTCTGGTTCTCATCTTCACCATCAGGGTGGGGAGTGGCCTGGAGGTTGGGAGAGATAAAAATTATAAATAGGTGGAGAAAAACATACTTAGGTCACAAAGTTACTACTCTCACCTAGGTTCACGAAATGAAAGAATATTTTGGAAGGGACAAGGGAAAGAAAGAAACAGTTGAACCCATATTCTTTCTGTGGGTTGTGGTAAAATGAACACAAGGAGGCTCACTATCTTTCAGACACAGGCAGATTTCAGTTGAGGTTTTGTGGTAGAGAAAGTTCCTAGGAAATATTAAAAGTTAAGGATAAATTGCTAACAAAGAAACAGAAATTTCTGAAACACAATGGAAGAGATCAAGAGGGAGGAAAGGGTGTGTGTGTGTGTGTGTGTGTGTGTGTGTGTGTGTGTGTGTGTGGTGGGGAGGATGCAGAAGAGCATAAAGAAGGATGACATTGATAATACATTAGAAAAGATGCAAGGGAAGGCTCCTATTCCGATATTCAAGAATGTGAGCATCATGGATAGAATGACGTGGTCTCACTGTTCTGATTGGAGCTTGTCTGAAATGCTGGGATTACTTGAAATTTACAGGGGTGGTGTCTTAGCTCTAATAGTTTCAGGTGCCTTCATCTAATCACTTTGCACATCAATGTTTCCATGGAAGAAGGCTTTCAGAATTCTGAGGTTAGAAGAAACTGCTTTAGCTCTGAGAATAAGAAGTCTTAATATGGCCAAGTGAAGAGGAATTGTAAGGTCTCCTTGATGATTCCTAGCACTGCAAACCACTGGGGATGCTTCTGAATCTTGAATCACAATGACTTTTTCTTCCCTTTTATTTCCAAGGTTCACAGATATTAGAAAGATCTGACAAGAGTAAGGCAGGGCAAAAGTGGAAGTAACATACAAAGCTATAAATGGGCTTAGAGATAAGCTTGTTCAGAGCCCAGCCTGACAAACACTGATGGGGTCAGTACAGGAGAAATGGAGCATATGTATGTCAATTTATGGGTCACCATGAGTTCTGCCCTGGTGTACCCCACTTCTCAACAAGTGGGGCCTGACTGGTGGAGCAACATTTCTGTTGTCATCAGGGCTGTAGTAGTGAAGGAAAAGTGGAGAGAAAAGAAGAGGGAGGTCCTAAACACAAGAAAAGGAGAAGGCAGTATACTAATCATTTTGGAAAATTTCCTCTTATGGAATACATTTAATTCTAACAAAACAATTTTAGAACACTTTAGGCTATTGTTTTAAAATAAAAATTATGAAATAACTATGTTTTAAAAATACTACACCACAACAATGCTATACTTTTTATTCTCTGTGCTGCCAAAACTGTTTTTAAAGTTTAAAATAAAAATTCATCTATTATACTGAGTGTTCCATGTTACATGCTAATTGTATATTTTAAGGTTTCTTCAGATATGATAGAGTTAAATGTATATAAAACTATAACATTTTACGTTTGATATAAAATTGAGGGAAAAATAAGCACAGGATGATTTGGATAGAACCATGAGATTCAGTATTTCTCAGACTTTTCCACCAAAGCACCCATAGCAGAACACAGCTCCCAGGAACCAGGCAAAACATCCTGATGTAAGCTGCTTTAAGTCTAAACTTTCTAAAAAATATTTTTATTTTGTATTGCATTTGTATTTTTTCATTTTAAAATTCCTGTGAATTGAATGTTATATTATATAACTTGTGCATTTATTATAAAGATGTTTTAAATTCTTGTCTGTGGAGTAAAATGAACACTCTGGGAAGATGCATAATATTTATTCTGAGGCTTCATGTAAACTCCCAACTGAGAAACACAGCATTATAAATACATGCTATTTGAATATTTTTGTTGTGTATTCTTACCTCCATCGTAGGTGGAGTCTTTCTTTTTCCTCTAATCCAAGCTAGAAAGACAAATAATACTTAAATGTAAATTTTTGATAATTTGCACAAACACTTCACTCATTCATGCATAAAACAAATATTTATTGAGCACCTGTTACATGTTATTTTAGGCACTGGACATGTAAGGAGGGACTAACCATGAATTTTCTCCTCTTCTGCAAAATATATACTAGTGAAGGGGAACAGAAAACAAACACACAAATATATGATGTCAGGTAATGATTTGTGTCCTGAAAAAATACAAGAGCATAGGGAGTTCAATAAAGAAAGGCAGTTCCATTTCCAAAATCAGACCTAATAAGTGCCTGATTTCCACTGAGTGCACAATGTTTGTAGCAACAGGAAGCAAGTGGGCCAGCTGCCTCAAGGGAAGTGTATATGAATCACATGGAAGATGGTGTTTAGGAGAGTAGAATCAGCCTTTCTGGGTTCAAATCTTGACTGCATCCCTTACTAGCTGTGTAATCGGGGGCAAACTGCTTAATTTTGTAAGCATCATATTTCCAATCTGCAAAATATAAATTATAATAATATCTACATTTAACAGTTGTGAAAAGTATATGAAATTATATACAAATTTTTAGCTCAGAGCCTGGCATACAGTAAGCATTAAGTCTAAGTTAATATTATTAATATTATTATTTATTATTATCTCTGTAATTCAACACAGCTATATTTTTTAAAATAGGCTGAAAAAAAACCCTAAGAGCAATAGTATCAGCTTGGACTATAAGAATATATCAAGAAAATATACTGTAGGAATTTGGTCTTTAAAAAGTAGAAAACTGATCACTTTAGTTAATTCTTTTTAACGTTTATTTATTATTATTGAGAGACAGAGAGAAACAGAGCATGAGCATGGGAGGGGCAGAGAGAGGAGAGACACAGAGTCTGAAGCAGGTTCCAGGCTC
Organism: Prionailurus viverrinus; assembly: GCF_022837055.1. Classification (NCBI taxonomy): domain Eukaryota; kingdom Metazoa; phylum Chordata; class Mammalia; order Carnivora; family Felidae; genus Prionailurus; species Prionailurus viverrinus. The sequence goes on along the minus strand of NC_062561.1, from coordinate 129,546,294 downwards.
TGAGCTGTCAGCACAGAGCCCAACGCGGGGCTCAAACCCATGAACCGTGAGATCATGACCTGAGCCGAAGTCGAATGCTTAACTGACTGAGCCACCCAGGCGCCCCTCACTTTAGTTGATTTAATTTTCATTACAAAATTGTGAGGTATCCTTATTTAATAGAGAAATTAAATAACTGTCTCAAATTTATACAGTAAGTACTAATGGTAGCATGTGAGTCCAGAGTTGTCCCCATTTCTAGTTCCAAAAGATATCCACATTCTACTAAGCTGCCTCTCAAATTTCAGTAAGCAACAAGCAAAGAACACAAAACTAGGAAGAAAAGGTTGCACTCTTAATTACAAGTCAGAAAATAAGAATTGCTGATCCCATTTTACAGTTTGGGAAACTGAGTTTCAGAAAGATTAAGGAATCTGCCTAAACTCAACAGCCTGGGAATCAACTCCTTGTTAAAATGGCTCTAAAACCTGAGCTCTGTTTACCAGCTACCTTTTATTCAGACCAGCTCCACCAGCCTGCCTTTTGTCATCCAAGCAACAGCACCAGGCAGGAACTGTCCTCCAGACAAACCCAGTACTGAATGGTTATTGGGGTACAATGAGCAACATTCAATTGTCGGCCTTGCACTAATCCCATATAAGTATTTTTAATATAGTTCCAGTGTTTTATCTTCTCTACTCCTACTTCTGAGTTTCTACCCCTGTTGTTTTTCTCTGTATTCTCTTTATTCTTTTTTTAATTTTTAATTTTTATTTATTTATTTATTTATTTTTACCATTTATCCATTTTTGAGAGACAGAGAGAGATAGAGTGTGAGTGGGGGAGGGACAGAGGGAGAAGGAGACACAGAATCCGAAGCAGGCTCCAGGCTCTGAGCTGTTAGCCCAGAGCCCAATGCGGGGCTTGAACTCACAGACCGCAAGATTATGACCTGAGCTGAAGTCAGATGCTTAACCAACTGAGCCACCCAGGCGCCCCTGCGTTCTCTTTCTCATTAGCTTCCACTCCTATTTGGTCCATTTCTAGCCCCAAGTTGTACAGATTTTATATTCCTTATTAGGCTTGTAAGGCTGTCAGGAGCAAGATGCATCCATGGGAGATTTATTTTTCTACCGGCTAAGTGCCTCAAAAGAGTAGGTGCTTAATACAGCTGTGGAACGAATACTTCCACTATAAAATATTTCCACTACACAAATATTTGCTGTAATGGGATTTTTACCTGTGTTAGAAAACCCAGCTTAGCAATAGCAAGATTCCTCTGTGCAATCAAGGAAATGAGTGCTTTATGGAATTTTCAACTGCCTTCTTATGGTCAAAATAAAAGTTACTTAGCTTTATTTATCGGCATTTTTCCCCCCAGGATAGAGCTTCTTATAAAATAATTCAACATAAGCCATATACCTCTAAAAGGTTTTAAGCAGTAAATCTTCAGTTTTAAATTAGATTAAAAAGTTAATTAAGAAAAATCAACTGCTAGGGCAGGGGTTGGCTAACTACACAACTTGAGAGTCAAATTCTGTTTGTAACTTGTTTTACATTTTTAAATGGTTGAAAAAAATATCAAAGGAAGAATAATTATTTCATGACACACGAAAATTACATAGAATTCAAATTTCACTGTCAGTAAATAAGGTTCTATTGGCACATAGCCACACTTGTAGAGCCCACAAAGTCTAAAATACTTATCACTTGGCCCTTTAAAGAAAGTTTGCCAACCCCTGTGGTAGGGCAACCAGTAAGTATAAGCCTTATATCAAGAACGATCTATCCTGATTCAAAAACACTTTCATAATATCTAAAATAAAAATCATTATTAACTGTTACACTTTTTACTAATGAAGACCGTGTACTCCAGAGTCTGTGAACATATACTGTTGGCTTTAGATCATGCTGGAAAAGTATCACGGCACAATGCATACTTACTACCACCATGAGAAAAACAACTTAAAACAACAAACTGTCTTATCAGTAAGTCCATAAAACAACATTTCCAGTTTCTTTGTAAGGTTAAAATAAGAAAAATACTTCAAGAGAATCTAAATAATTTTCAAAAAAATCCCTCAATTAATAGATTGAGTAAACTCTGATACGTGTTTTCTAAAGTTTATTTGTTTTGTATAAGTTTATAAAATTCATGCACAGAAGAATGCAGTATAACTCAGATAACGTATTAAGTACTGCCTAGATTAGTTACCCTCATGGGACACACTATTCTCTAAGGAAAGATATAGGACTTCCTTTAACTTTGTTTTAAATGGCTCAAGGAAAAAGATCTTAGTTTTATCTTGATAAATAAATGCAAGTGCTGATATACATTTGTATAATTCTACAATAACCAGATACTTGAAATGTTCTTGAGATGATGGTTGAGGACCATTTACTGCTATGTATCCAATAAAGGTTACAGCTGGAAATATTCAATGTGATCACTCATTTATATAATCATCCCTAACTTTCCCAATCACTCTATGCAACAAAGGAAATATCCTGCTGAAGGTTGGCAAAGGTTAGGAAGAGGAAGAATAAAAATATGCATTAATATCAAATCATTACATTTCTTTTTTTTTATCCTCATAACAATCTGGAAGTGAACCTCGATCCAATTATAAATTATATAATGATTCTGCCATTGCTAATTATATCTGTATGGTGGATTCTGTATCAGTCTTCATTATAATGTAACCATTGTTTGAATAGAATTTAGCAAGATAACTGGAAAGTTTATGTCTTAAGATCCTAGCATTCTTTCATCAGTGTTCATCTGCATTCTCATTAGTATGCATGAAATTTTCATTGAACTTTAATACTCTTATTGGAACATAACACACTATAATAAGCGTAAAAGTGAGCATGCAAATTAAAGTTCCCATTAATCACTAAAAGGGACTAGAAGAAGCAAGCAGGAAAATACTTCGTGAAGCATACATTTTTCAAATTTCTATAAGCACTGGAAACGGCTAATATACTTTTAGAAGCAGTGCCAACAGGGGTTAAGGTAAATGAAACATTTATCACTAGATTCAGGAGGTGATCATTCAGAACTAAAATTATGGAAAGCTTGTGAGGAGTCTGCATCTAAAAGATACTACATTAGAAATATGTGTTGTTTAATTCGCTCAAGGAGAAGACAACACTATAATAAAGCCTCATCTTTTAAAAAATGATCTTTGCCAGCTCTGGGTGTATATATATTATAAAAATCTATAAAAACAAGAATCCCTACTTTTTAACTGTGAAAATTCTTCAAGTGATATATTATGAAATGAGTCACTTTCAGATTACTGACTCTTGAGCATATCTTAAAGACATTATTAGATTTAATTGGCATATTTAAGTTAAAATTTTGGGGGTGCTCAAGCTTATTACTATTCTTTTTCTTTAATCCTCTTTAGTTTGATATAATTTATAAACAATACAGTGAAACCATTTTAAGTGTGCAATTCCATGAATTCTGAAAAACGTTTACAACCTTTTAACCAGCACCCAAATCAGTATATAGAATGTTTCCATCACTTGCAAGTTTCCTATCTCTGACCACATGCAAACACCCACCCCAATCCATCCACAGCTCCCAGGTAGTGCTACACTTTCTGTCACTGTTGATGAGTTCTGCCTTACCTACATGGAATTTTACAGTATGCACTCTTTTGCATCTAACTTATTTTACTCAACATAATGTTGTTAAAGTTCATCCATGTAACTGTGTGTAGAGAACAAACTCTTAAGGTAGCCTCCACAAACCCCATCTCTTCATGTCCACACCTTTGTATGGCTTCTTCCCCTTGAGTAAAGGCAGGTCCTGTGACGTACTTCTAACTATGATAAGAGGGCAAAGGTGATGGGATGTCTACGAGTGCATGATTATGTCATGTAAGCTTACAGCATCCATTTACTGGAGGCTCTCCCTTGCTGGCTGTAAGAGAAAAGGTGGCACGTTGAAGAATCCCATGTGGCAAGGAACTTTCAGTGACTTCTAGGAGCTTAGGGTGGTCTCTGGCCAGCATTAAGTGAAAAACTGAAGCTCACAGTCCTATAGTTGCAAGGAGCTGAATTCTGTGAATAACCACACATGTAGAACAATGGATCCTTCCACACTCAAACCTCCAGATGAGAATGCAGCCCTGGATGATACCTATTGACATGGTTTGCAGTCTATGTGAGACCCTAAGTAGAGAACCCATCTAGGCTTGGACTCAAGACCACAGGAACCGGGTGATGATAAATATGTAGTGTTTTTAGCTAAGTTTGTGGTAATACTGATGCAGAGTAATAAAAAATAAATACAGCAAGCACAGCAGCAGTTCATTCTTTTTATTCCTGTGTCGTATTCCACTATATAGAAAATGACAATGTGTTTATCCACTGATTTTTGTTAGGTGTTTGGGGAACTTTCAATTTGGGCTTTTATGAATAAAGCTGCTATGAAAACTTTCAGTAAGTGTTTGGGTAGACTACGTTTTTATATCTCTGGGTTAATACCCAGCAGATTTCCAGGTTATAGTGTAAGAGTGTGTTTAAGTTTATAAAGAATAAGCTATTTCCCAAAGCAGATGTACCATTTACACATTGGCCAAACATTTATGTACATTTCAGGTGCTTTACATCCTCATTAACACTTTGTATTGTTAATCTTTTAAATTCTAGTGAGTCAGTGGTATGTAGTGGTACTTCACTATGGTTTTAATTTGCATTCCTTGATAACTAATGATGTTACATATCTTCTTTTTAACTTCTGATGCTAGTCCTATTATTGGGTTGTGTGAGTTCTTTACATATTCTGGATACAAGTTTTATGTCACATATGTATCACAAATTTTCTCTTCATCCATCTTTTCATTTGTTCAGAGTTATCTGTTAAAAAAGAGGGTTTAAAAATTTTTGATGAAGTCCAACTTATCATATTTTTTCTTTTATATTTGGTGTCCTATATAATTCTTTGACTATGCCATGATAGAAAGATTTAGTCCAATGTTTTCTTCTAAAAGCTTTAACTTTCACATTTAGGTCTGTGATCAATTTCAATTTAAGTTTTAGATTTAATATGAGGTAAAGATCAAAGTTTATTTTTTTTCATATGGAAATCCAACTATTTAACAGTAGTTGAAAAGAATTTCCTTTTCCCATTGAAAACTCCAATGACCATATAAATGTAGGGACACTTCTGGACTCTCAGTTTGATTCCATTAATTTTATATCTATCATTATAGTGGTATTAAACTGTCTTGAAAAATGTAGCTTTTTAAAGTTAAATCCTCCAACCCTGTTCTTTTTAAAAAGTGTTTTAGGCAGTATGGAGATTCCTCAAAAAGTTAAAAATGGAACTACCCCATGATCCAACAATTGCACTACTAGGTATTTACCCAAAGGATATAAAAATATTGACCCAAAGGAATACACACACCCCAATGTTTTCAGCAGCATTATCAATAATTGACACATTTCTCAGCCATCAAAAAGAATGAAATTTTGCCATTTGCAAGGATATGGATGGAACTAGAGCATTATGCTAAGCAAAATAAGAGAAAGAAAAATACCATATGATTTCACTCATTTGTGGAAATTTAAGAAACAAAACAAATGAACATAGGGAAAAAAGAGAGGCAATCAAGAAAGAGTCTTAACTGTAGAGAACAAACTGGTTACGGGGCGGGGGGAGGTGGGCCGGGGGAGGGGTTACATAGGTGATGAGGATTAAGGAGGGCACTTGTTGTGATGAGGACTGGGTGTTGTATGTAAGTGACGAATCATTAAATTGTACACCTGAAATTAATATTACATGGTATGTTAACTAACTAGAATTTAAATAAAAATTTGAAAGGAAAAAAAAGTGTTTTAGGTATCCTAGATCCTTTTACATTTTAATACAAAATTTAGGATCAGCATGTTAATTTTTTGTTTTAATTTTTTTTTTAACGTTTACTTATTTTTTAGACAGAGAGAGACAGAGCATGAATGAGGGAGGGTCAGAGAGAGGGAGACACACAATCTGAAACAGGCTCCAGGCTCTGAGCTGTCAGCACAGAGCCCGACGTAGGGCTTGAATTCACGGACCGCGAAATCATGACCTGAGCCGAAGTCCGCCGCTTAACCGACTGAAGCACCCAGGAGCCCCTCAGCATGTTAATTTTAAAAAGAAAAATTTACTAGTATCTTGACTTGGGATGCACTAAATGTACAGATCAAATTTAGGCAAATAAAATCTTTTAACTATTGACTTCGGAACCACAAAAAATGTGTATCTCTCCACTTATTTAGGTTTCCTTTAATTTCTCTTAGCAATATTTTACATTTTTCAATGTACAGGTTGTAGAGACATATTTTTGTAACTTTATCCCTAAATACTTCATGTTTTTAATGGCATTTTAAGTGACAGAATCAAAAAATTCATTTAGCAATTGTTTGGTAATAAAATGTAGATAGATAAGTGGTCTTAACATATTGCCCTTATATCTTGAAAACTTACTAAATTCATTATTTTATAGATTTTTTTGAGGTTGTCTTTATGCACAATTATGTCATCTGTGAAGAGGCTTTTACTTTGTCATTTCCTATCTGAATTCATTTTATTTCTTTTTCTAGCCTTATTGCACTTACTTGAATTTTCCAGGATAATATAAAATAAAAATAGTGAGGATACCCTTGTTTTGTTCCAAATTTTAGGGGGGACAGTGTTCTTTTACAATCGAATATGAGGTTGGTTACTTGTAAGTGCTTTTTCCTCTTAATATCCTTTATTAGGTTGAGGAACTTCCCAGTTCACATGTGTAGAGAGTTTTTAATCATGAATGTATGGTGAATTTTGTCAAATATTTTTTCTGTACTAATATGAACTTATGATTTTTCTTCTTTGTTAAAAGTTGAATATAAATGCAAATGAAATGCACAGTGAGATACCATCTCATACCTGGTTAGGACGGCTATAATCAAAAGACAAAGAATAGAGGTGCCTGGGTGGCTCAGTCAGTGGAGGGTCTCTTGATTTCAGCTCAAGTCGTGGTCACAGGACTGTGGACTTGAGCCTCACGTCCGGCTCTGTGCTAAGTGGGAAGCCTGCTTAGGATTCTTTCTCTCCCTCTCTCTGCCCCTCCCCTGCTCTCTCTTTCTCAAGTAAATAAATAAGCAAATGAATGAATGAATGAATGAATGAGTGAATAAATAAATAGTTTTAACAACAAAAAAAGGATAATAAGTGTTGGTAAGGATGTGGAGAAAAGAAAACCCTATGTACTGTTCGGTGGGAATGTAAACTGATACAGCCAGTATGGAAAATAGTATGGAGTTACCTCAAAAAATTAAAACTAGAACTACCATATGATCCAGAAATTCCTCTTCTGGATACATATCCAAAGGAAATGAAATCATTATTTTGAAGAGATATCTGTGCTCCCATGTTCTCTGCAGCATTATTGGCAATAGCCAAGATATGGAAACAACTTTAATGTCCATTGATGGAAGAATGGTGTGTGTGTGTGTGTGTGTGTGTGTGTGTGTGTGTGTGTGTATATTTACAATGGAATATATTATTCAGTCTTAAAAGAAGAATGTCCTGCCATCTTTGACAATATCAGATGAAATCTGGAAGACATGGTAAATGAAATAAGCTAGATATGGAAAGAAAAATACTGCATGATCTCATTTTTATATGGAATGTAGGTGGCTACCAGGGGTGGGAGATGGGGGAAATGGGGCGATGTTGATCTTTAAATGTTAAACCAACTTATATTACTGGGATAAATTCCACATCATTATGGCATATTGCCCTTTTTTATATACTGCTGGATGCAGTCTGCTAATATTTTGTTAATGATTTCTGCATCTATGATTATGTCGGATATTAGTTTATAGTATTCTTTTCTTTATTGTCTCTGACAAGAGTTGGTATCAGGGTAAACCTGGCCTCACACAATGAGTAGATAAGTAAGTATTCCCACCTCCAAAATTTTTGGCAAGAGTTTATGACCTATCAAGGTGAATAAAATGAAAAAAAATGAATTCTACAATTTCTCAGGGTAATGTTCTATAATTGTCAACTAGGTTACACTGTTTGATACACATAGTTGTCTTCTACATAATTCTTACAATTTCAACCTTTGACATGGAGATTTTAGACCATTGATGTTTACCACAATTATTTACATAATTAGGTTTAAATCTACAGGTATTTGTACAGCCATGTTCACAGCAGCATTACTCAATAGCCCAAAGGTGGAAATAATCCAGAGATCCATTGATGGATGAACAAATGAACAAAATCTGGTATATGGAGAAAATGGAATGTTATTCACCTTGAGAAAGGAATGAAATTCTGATAGATGCTAAAGCATAAATAAACCTTGAAGACATTATACTAAGTGAAATAAGCCAGACTCAAAACAACAAATACTGTATGATTCCATTTATATGAGATACCTAGAGTAGTCAAATTCATAGACACAGAAAGTAGAATGGTGGTTGTCAGGCATGGTGGAGGGGGGAGGAGGGAATGGGAACTTACTGTGTCATGGGTAAAGACCTTCAGTTTAGGAAGATGAAAAGTTCTGGAGATGGTGTTGACAATGACAACAGTGTAAATGTGCCTAAAGCCACTGAGCTATGTGCTTAAAAATGGCAAAAATGGAACTTTTTATGTCATGTATCTTTTATCACAATAAAAAAGCGAGAGATAATGAAAAGAAAATCAATGTAATCAACTATATTAATAGAATGAAGAATAACGATAAAATTCAAGCCAATAAATGCAGAAAAAAAAGAGAAAATCCAACATCAATCATAATAAAAACTTCCAGCAATCTAGGAAGAAAAGAGAGTTTTCTTGATCTGATGGAAAGCATCTACATAAAAATTTCTGGCTAACATTAAATTTAATCGCGAGAAACTGAATGCTTTCCCTCTAAGATTAAGAAAAAGGCAAGACTGTTCACTTTCACTATTTTTTTACTTACGTTTTGAAATGTTATTTATTTATTTGGAGACAGAGAAATAGAGAGCAAGCAGGGGAGGGACAGAGAGAGAGTGAGAGAGAATCCCAAGCAGGCTCTACACTGTCAGCACAGAGCCAGATGTGGGGCTCAAACTCATGAATCATGAGATCATGACTTGAGCTGACACCAAGAGTTGGATGCTTAACTGAATGAACCACCCAGGCGTTCCCACTTTCAGTATTTCTAATCATCAATGTCATGGAGGTCCTTGTCAGGAAAGGAAGGCAAGAAAAAAATACATTAGAATAGAGTAAATAGAAAGAATACAAATTGTTTATGTAGACGATCCCCCAAATATAAACTAAAATAAATGAGTTTAGCAAAGTTGGGTAAAGTACATACATAGTTGATATACAAAAATCAATTGTATTTCTATGTATTATCAATGAATAATGTGAAGTTGAAATAAAAAACAATTAGCAATAGCCCCTAAAAATTAACATTTAGGAACAGCTGCTATAATGTGTGTAGCTTTCATCTGTGTCTGATGGCAGTGTCTGTCTGTGCTTTGTATCCAGATCTTGCTATTCCCATAAACACATAGCCAAAGAGTAAGCTGGAATCCTAGTACAATATCATTTTATTTGAATTGAGTTGATTTCCTGTGTGCTTTAATGAATAAATGCTAAGCTTTCTAGTATTAAAAAAGGAGCACTTAGGTTTTATTTTAATAAAATATGTGCAAGATCTATAAGCTAAAAACTACAGATGACACAATGAAGGAAGACCTAAGGAGAGAATATGCTGTGTTCATAGAAGGCTCAATCCTCTCCAAACTGATCTATAAATTCAATGCATTCCCAGTAAAAATTCTGGAAGGATTTTTGGGTAGCAATTGATAAGTTGATACTAAAAGTCATATGTACTCACAAAAGGGTCCAAGGTATCCAAAACAATGTATCCAAAACAATTTTGAAAAAGAGGTTGGAGAATTCAACTTACCTATTTCAAGACTTACTACAAAGTCTCAGTAATCAAGTCAGTGTGGCATTGAGAAATGGACAGACATAGATCCATGGACAGAATAGAGAAGACAGAAATAGACCACACCTATATAGAAACCTATTTTTGACATAGGTGCAAAAACAGTGAGAAAAGGATGGTCATTTCAAAAATAGTTCTGGGAGAGTAATCAAAATCATAAAGTCAGAGTATAATGATGGTTGCCAGGGGCTGGGTAAGGTTAAGGAAGAATGGGAGAATTATTGCTTAATGGTATAGAGTTGGTTTTATGAGACGAAAAGAGATATGAAGATAGATGTTAGTAGTGGCTACACAGTAAGGTCAATGTATTTAATATCATTGAACTGTACACTTAAAAATGGGTAAGATGGTATATTTTATGCTATGTGCATTTTAACACGATAAAAAATAATACTGGAAAAAAGTGGATATCCATATAAATGAAATTGTATTTATACCATTCACAAAAAATAGATTCAAAATGATCACTGATGTAGATATAAAGCCCCAAACCATAAAATTTTAGGAGAAACCATAGGAGAAAATATTCATGACCTTGGGTTAAGCAAAATTTTCTTGTAACACCAAAATGATGATACATAAAAAGAAAAAAAAATGATGAATTGGACTTCATTACAATTATGAATGTCTGCTCTCTAAGGGGCACTGTCAAAAGAATTGAAAAACAAGTCACAGACTGGGAAAAAATATTTGCAAATCACATATATGCGGAATTGTATTGAGCATATGTAAGGAACCCTCCAAGGTAAACAATTAGAAAAAAAACCCAACCAAATAAAAAATTTGTCGGCAAAAAGATATGAACATACGCTATAGCAAGGAAGATATACAGATGGCAAATATCATGAAAGATGATTAGCATGACCAGTCACTAGAGAAATAAAAATTAAAACCACAGTGAGACACTACAGCACAAATCTAGTAACACTGACAACACTAAAGGCTAGGGAAGATGAGGAGCCTCTGTAGCTTTTCATGTAGTATTAATGGGAAAGCTAAATGGTATAGACGTTAAAAACCAGTTTAGCAGTTTAAGTTGAATTTATTCTTACCACATGACTTAGAAATGCCACCTGAATGAAATGATTACCTGAATGAAATGAAAATTCATTTTCAAATATTTATACCTAAATAGGAATATTAATTTATATAGTGGTTCCACTTATAATTGCTATAAAGTGTAAACAACCCAAATGTCCTGCAGCTGGTGAATGGGTAAGTTGGTATATCAATATGATAAAATTCTAGTCAGCAATAATAAGGAATAAACTGCTGATTCATATAAATATATAAATGGATTTCAAATGCATTAAGCGAATTGAAAGAAAGCAGCCTTCTGCTTCTAGCCAAGATGGAACAAGAGAAACAAATTACATGAAACAACAATTTTCAAAACAGTGAACATCAAGTAATGAAATACAGTGATCTCTTCAGAATGTTAAAAAACAAACAAACAAACAAACAAACAAACAAACAAACAAAGGTTACCCTTACAATTGCCTCACTTACTCCTTTGAGAGTTTCCAGGCTGTTGCATGGGGAGGGGATCCTGCTAAAATCCACAATACTACTTATGTTATGGAAATGGAGCTGGGAGTCTAGGGAGACCAAAGTGACTAAAATTCACAGGATAGACTATCAGACAGGAGACAGCTTCAAAGAGAGCAAACTCTGGAGACTGGTGGGGGGGCCGCTATCAAGTATTCAGCTGAGCACTAATGAGTTCAGGTGAGTGAGAAACTTCTAAGACCAGGAAAAGAACCACCTGAAAAGATCAGAAGGAACAGTATTCATATTTTACACAGGAGCAAGAGTGATGTTAATTTCCAGCACCCAGAGTGGAAAACCTCATGATTGACAGGGCAGAGGAGAGTGCTCAGCAACAACTTGCATCAACAATACAGAATTATAGTTCTAGATTAAATTCCATTCCAGTCCTACCTAACAAATCTTGAAAGATTATCCCTGAAAGGATCAAACTGTTTCCAAGTAACTTAACTGTGTCTCAGAACAAAGCTCAATAATATAGATAGGAATATAAAAATATCTAGTATTCAACTAGGCAAAAATTTAAAATGCCTGACATCCAATCAGAAATTGCAAAGCAAACAAAGAAGCAGAAAAATACTTCCCATAATGAAGAGGAAAAAAAACTAACCAACTAAAAACAGACACAGATGGTAGAATTAGCAGACAAGAACATTAAAACAGTTATAACTGTACTCCATATGTTCAAAAAGAGAGAGGACAGATTGAAGAGGTTAAGTAGAAACATGGAGGATATAAAACAGACCCTTATCAAACTTGTTCAGACGAAAACTACAATGCCTGAAACGAGGAATACTCTGGATGGATTGGTAGGAATTTGACACTGTAAAAGAAAAGATCAGTGAACTTGAAGGTACAATAAGAGAAACCATACAAAATAAAACTCAAAGAGTAAAAGCCTCCGCAAATGAACAGAGCATTTGTGAACTGTGAGACAACTTCAAATAGCCTACTATTGTAAGTGGAGTTCCCAAAAGGAAGGATGGAAAGAGACTCAAAGAAAAGTATTTGAAGAAATAATTGCCGAAATTTTTCTAAATTTATTTATTTATTTATTTATTTATTTATTTATTTATTTAAATTTTTTTTTCAACGTTTATTTATTTTGGGGACAGAGAGAGACAGAGCATGAACGGGGGAGGGGCAGAGAGAGAGGGAGACACAGAATGGGAAACAGGCTCCAGGCTCTGAGCCATCAGCCCAGAGCCTGACGCGGGGCTCGAACTCACGGACCGCGAGATCGTGACCTGGCTGAAGTCGGACGCTTAACCGACTGCGCCACCCAGGCACCCCGAAATTTTTCTAAATTTAAAGGAAACTATAAATCCATAAGGCTAAGAAGCTCACGAAACTTCAAGCACAAAAGAGACTATATGATGGCACATCATAATCAAATGGCTGAAAACCAGTTTAAAAAAGAGTAACTTGGAAACAACCAGAAGAAAAAAAAATAGATGTTACATACAAAGGGATAAAGAAAAGCAGGACAACAGATTTCTTGACAAAAAAAGCATGTAAAGTAGCTTTAAACTACTGAAAGGAAAAAAAAACCCTATCAACCTAGAACATTAGAACCAGAGAAATATCTTTTTTTTTAATATTTTATTTTTTAAGTAATCTCTACACCCAACATGGGGCTCGAACTCACGACCCCAAGATCAAGAGTCACATACTCCACCAACTGAGTCAGCCAGGTGCCCCACCAGAGAAATACCTTTAAAAATATATTTCAGACATGAAAGCTGAGAGAATTTAATGCCAGTAGACTTACATATAAAGAAATGTTAAAGGAAGGCATAGATACTAAAGGAAAATGATTGCAGATAGAAAACAGGATCTACAAAAAAGGAATAAAGAGCATTAGAAATGGTAAAAATATGAATTAAATATGTCATATTTTTCTTATTGATTAAGTCTATCTAAATGTTAGTTCACTATTTAAATAAAAATAATGATGTAGTGTGCAATTTCTAACATGTAGAACTAAAATATATGACAAAAACAGAAATCTTAGAAGGGAGAAATGGCAGTACACCTTCGTAAGGTTCTTATACTCTATATGAAGTGCAAACATCATATAAAGATAGATATGGTCAAGATATGGTCTACAAAACCAAAAGCAGACATGCAAGTAACAAAACAGAGATACAGTTGATAACCCACAGTAGGAAATAAAATTCAATCATAAACATACTCAATACTAATATATTATTTTGCTGTTTAGTTTCAGGGCTGCGAGAGCAAAGTAAAGTGTCAAAGATTCAGTGGCAATTAAACAACAGGAATTTATTTTTATTTTTTCACAATTTTGGAAGGTAGAAGTCTAAGATCAAGGTGTTAGCAAGGTCAGTTTCTTCTGAGGTTTCTCCCTTCAGCTTACAGATGGCTGTATTTTCCCTGTGTCTTCACATGTTATTCCCTCTGTATATATATGTGTCCTAATCCCCTCTTCTTATAAGGATGCCAGTCATATTGGATTAAGACCCATCCTAAAAACCTTACTTTAACTTAACTACCTCTTTGAAGATCCTATCTCCAAATGCAGTCTTCAAATACAGTCTGAGGTGCTGGGGTTAAGGCTTCAACGTAGAATTTGGAGGGACACAATTCAGCCATAACAACTAGGAATGACAGAAGTGACATCACTATAGATTGTAAAGATATTAAAAGGATGATAAGGACATATTATGGTCAGTTTTATGCAAAACATTTGGAAACTTAGATGAAATGGACAGACCCTTTAAAAGAAACAAGCTACCAAAGGTCATTCAAAAAGATACAGACACCCTGACTATCCTGAATATAATAAATTTAATTTGTAGTTGAAAAGTCCAGGCCCCAATGGTTTCAATAGCAAAGTCTATCAAATATTTTTTAAAGTAATTTTTAACTCAGGGCACCTGGGTGGCTTAGTCACTTAAGGGTCCGACTTTGGCTCAGGTCATGATCTCACAGTTCATGGGTCTGAGTCCTGCATCAGGCCCTGTGCTGACAGCTCAGAGACTGAAGCCTGCTTCAGATTCTGTATCTCTCTCTTTCTTCCCCTCCCCCACTTACATGTGCACTCTCTCTCTCTCTCAAAAATAAACCTTAAAAAAATTTTAAAATAATTTTAACTTTATATAAAGTTTTGCAGGATATTGAAGAAGGAATATATCCAAACTAATTTCATGAGACCAGCATTATCCTGACACCAAAACCAAGCAATGATGTTACAAGAAAAAAAAAAATTACTAACCAATATCCCTCAAGAACCCTGATATAAAAACATTAAACAGAAGTTTAGATAAACCAATCAACAATGTATAAAAAGAATACTATATCAGGAACAAGGCAAGAATGTCCATTCTCATTCCTTCTAATCAACAGTATACTGGAAATCCTAGTCAGTGCAAGCAGATAAGATTTAAAAAATGAAAGGCATCCAGGTTGGAAAGAAAGAAAAAATGTCTTTAATCATAGACAACATGATCTTCTAGGTATAAAATCTGATTAAATTGACAAAAAAGCTATTATAACTAATAACTGAGCTTAGCAAAGTCATAGAATACAAGATCAATATACAAATACCAATTGCATATTTATATAATAATAATGATGAACAATCAAAAATTGACATTAAAAAATTATCATTTAGAAATTAAAGAAGGCCCAAATTAAATAAAGAGAAATATAATGTTCAGGGGTCAGAAGTTCTTTGCAAAGTGATCTATAGGTTCAGCACAATCCCAACCAACATCCTAGGAGGAATTTTTGCAAAAATTACCAAGATCATTTTAAAATGCATTTGAAAATGCAAAGGACATAGGATAGCCAAAACATCTTCAAAAAAAGAAAAATTAGGTTGTAAGACTAACATTACCTGATATCAAGAACTATAAAGCTACAGTTATCAAGGAAATAAGGCCCTCTGTCAAAGAGCCAGGAAAGATGAAGCCAGGCAATACCCATTTGAGTGAGTGTGGAAGTAGATCCTCTAGGGCCTGACAATAACCATGTGAATGAGCTTCCAAGTGGATGATTCCTGAGAGGAGCCTTGAGATGACTGCAGCCCAGGCCAACACACTGACTGCAGCCTTGTGAGACACATTGAGCCAGAAGATCCATGTAAGCCATGCCTAGAATCTTGATCCACAGAAACTGTGAGATAATAAAAGCTTGTTATTTTAGATCTTTGACTTTTGGGGTAATTTGTTATGCAGCAGTGGATCACTAATACATATAGCTATCCTATCACCTGATGAAGACCACCAAGAACTGTCAGTAATTCCCAGCCAAACAATTTGGTTCAACAGTAGGTCCAGATGCTGGGCTGGGGCATAAGTTGATTAGAAACACTTTTAGAATCATATAATCATAGAACACCAGACATATATAGAGCCTTTTAATTTTACAGATGAAAAACACAGAGGTAATATGATTTGCCCCAAATGATTAAGGACCTAGGTCTTCTGATGCTGGGATGAGGATAATATTATGTCCTGGCCATTATTTTATGAAGCTCATTTTGAAAGTGTTTGGTGGGGAATTCCTGTAACCTAAGAAAGCATGCTAAACAATTATTAATAATACTAAAGCAATACAAGTGCATATCACATACCGAGATGTTCATTATTAATTGTGTTAATTAGACAGGTTTAGTCTAATGTATCTAAAAAGTAATTTTTACCTAACCTTATTATGAGGTTTTATTCTTATATTTTAAGAAATATGTCTGATAAGTAAAGTTTAACTTTCTACCAGAAAGAAATGCTGGATCAGGGCCTTTCTGTCTCTTCCCACTACTTGGCATGTATTTTAGGGTCCTCATCAATGTTTATTACTGTCAATATCAAACAAGCTTAAAGCTACCAAAAACAACCACACACACACACACACACACACACACACACACACACACACACACACAAAAGAAACAAAACTAGAAGCTAAAATGTCATCTGAATTATGGGGATAGAGATTTTGAGAGGCTCTATGTAAGAACTATCCATTAAGCCATGGATGAAACTCAAAAGCTTCCCTGAGACTGTAAGACTGTTGGACAGCTAGCACTATACTATCTCCCATAACTAAAACTTTGTCTAAGTGCTCCATACGTTTGGAACTAATTGCTCTGGCGTGCTGTTGTGTTTCTTTTCAAAATGGACTATTTATAGCAAGTCAGCAGAACTCCCCAATATCTCTTCCTTATGTACTTTCAATTTAAAATTCATTCATTCAACAGATATTGATTGAGCTTGCACTTATTTTATGTTAAGTGTTGAGCAAGGCCCTAAGACTACAATGATGAACACAGTAAGAACTGTAACCTAAAGTGTATTTTAGTCTAGGGAGAGGAGGTAGATGAGGTAACATGGAAAAATCTACAGTGGTTTAAGTTTAATGTTTGGGAAGCCATAAAGTGAGATGGAGGGGGGGAAGCATGCCACATAGCACTAGGGGTGAGAGGTGGGGTCAGAAAGGAGTTCCAAAGGAACTCAATGTGTGCTCTAAAACTCAGAGTAAGTAAGAATTAGCCAGGTTATTAATGAGGTAGGCAATATAGTATGCAATAGTATGCATAGTATGCAATGAGGTAGGCAATATAGTATGAAGAGTAAAGATTTAGGGACAGATATTTTGGTTTAAAATCTTGGTTGCAGCTGCTGTTTGTACTTAGGAAGTTATTTAACCATTCTGTGCTTCATCTGGAGGAATCAAAAGGGAATTTACACAAATTCTCACCATCACATCTATGTGCCTATCTGTATCTATGGCTGTATACTCTACTTTCTTGCTATTACAACTGATGAACTTTTCATGCTCTTGTCAAAGGCCAATTCTTTCACATATGTACTAGACTCCATCTCACCTCAAGGTCACTCTCTCTTGCATTATTAATGCTTCCTTTTTGGTTGGTTCTTCCCCATCATTATTTAAAAATCTGGTTACTTCTCTGAATAGCCAAAACAATCCCGAAAGAGAAACCTAAGGCTGGAGGCATCATAATGCTGGACTTCAAGATGTATTACAAAGCTGTAATCATCAAGACAGTATGGTACTGGCACAAGAACAGACACTCAGATCAATGGAACAGAATACAGAACCCAGAAATGGACTCACAAATGTACGGCCAAATAATCTTTGACAAAGTAGGAAAGAATATCCAATGAAAAAAGACAGTCTCTTCAGCAAATGGTGTTGGGAAAACTGGACAGCAACATGCAGAAGAATGAACCTGGACCACTTTCTTATACCATACACAAAAATAAACTCAAAATGGATGACAGATCTAAATGTAAGACAGGAAGCCATCAAAATCCTAGAGGAGAGGGACACCTGGGTGGCTTAGTCAGTTCAGTGTCTGACTTCAGCTCAGGTCATGATCTCATGGTTTGTGAGTTCAAGCCCCACATCAGGCTCTGTACTGACGACTCAGAGCCTGCAGTCTGATTCAGATTCTGTGTCTCCTTCTCTCTCAGCCCCTTCCCAGCTCACATATTCTCTCTCTCTCACTTTCTCTCTTTCTCTCTCTCTCTCTCTCTCTCTCTCTCTCTCTCTCTCTCTCTCTCTCAAAAATAAACATAAAAACAAAATCCTAGAGGAGAAAACGGGTAACAACCTCTTTGACTTCCACCACAGCAACTTCTTACTTGACATGTCCCCAGAGTCAAGGGAAACCAAAGCAAAAATGAACTATTGGGACTTCATCAAGACAAAAAGCTTCTGCACCATGAAGGAAACAATCAGCAAAACTAAAAGGCAGTGCTTAAGGAATGAGAGAAGATATCTGCAAATGACCTTATCTGATAAAGGGTTACTATCCAAAATCTATAAAGAACTTACCAAACTCAAATAATCCAGTGAAGAAATGGGCAAAATACATGATCAGACACTTTTTTGAAAGAAGACATTCAGATGGCTCACAGACACATAAAAAGATGCTCAACATCACTTATCATCAGGGAAATACAAATTAAAACCACAATGAGATACCACCTCATGCCTGTCAGAATGGCTAAAATTAACAATTCAGGCAACAACACATGTTGGCAAGGATGCGGAGAAAGAGGAACCCTTTTGCACCACTGGTGGGAATGCAAACTGGTGCAACCACTCTGGAAAACAGTATGGAACTTCCTCAAAAAATTAAAAATAGAACTACCCTCCGCCCCAGCAATTGCACTACTAGGTGTTTATCCAAAGGATAAAGGAGTGCTGTTTCAAAGGGACACATGCACTCCAATCTTTATAGTAGTGCTATCAACAACAGCCCAAAGTATAGACAGAGCCCAAATATTCATCGACTGATGAATGAATAAAGAAGATGTGGTGTACACACACACACACACACACACACACACACACACACACACACACACACACACGAGTATTACTTGGCAGTCAAAAAGAATAAAACCTTGCCATTTGCAACAATGTTGATGGAACTAGAGATTATTATGCTAAGTGAAATAAGTCCATCAGAGAAAGACAAATATCATATGATTTCACTCATATGTGGAATTTAAGAAACAAAACAGATAAACATAAGGGAAGGGAAGCAAAAATAATATAAAGACAGACATGGAGAAAAACCATAAGAGACTCTTAAATACAGAGAACCAACTGAAGGTTACTGGCAGAGTATTGGGTGATTGGGTGGGGAGAGGGGCTAAAAGGGTGAGGAGCATTAAGGAGGACACCTGTTGGGATGAGCACTAGGTGTTATATGTAAGTGATGAATCACTAAATTCTATTCTTAGAAAAAAATAATTTGGTTACTTCTCCTATCTTTAACACACAACAAAACATAGGGACATCTGGGTGGCTCAGGCAGTTAAGCGTCTGAACTAGGCTCAGGTCATGATCTCACAATACCTGAGTGGAAGCCTCACATCGGGCTCTCTGCTGTCAGCGTGGAGTCCATTTTGGATACTCTGTCCCCTCTCTCTCTGTCCCTCCCCCACTTGCATTGGCTCTCTCTCTCTCAAAAAGAAATAAACATCAAAAAAATTTTAAACAATAAAACATAAAATTGCTCTCTTTACTTTCCCACCCAGTGTCTGCTTCAATACTCATTCCCTTTTACACACAAATTCCTCAGAAGCATTGTCTATACTCATTCCCTCCAAATATTCTTTTGCTATCCTTTCTTTATCAGGCTTTTGTTCCTAACACCCTACACACTATTTTTTGGCAGGATCATGGAGTCCTTTGTTCCTAAAGCAAAGAATTAATTCTCAAGCTTCATTTAATGGTTGAACCATTAAATGGTTGAACCATCCTCCTTGAAAATTAGCTTCCAGCACATGAAGCTTTTCTTCTCCTTCTTCTCCTTCTCCTTCTCCTCCTCCTCCTCCTCCTCCTCCTCCTCCTTCTTCTTCTTTCTCCTTTTCTGGCTACTTCTTTCTTGTCTTCACTGTCTCTAAACCCTGGAGCAGTCGACAAGACAGTCTCTGAACGTCTCATCTTCTCTTTACACTTATTCTCTTTGTGAACTCATCCAGTCTCCCAACGCTAAACACCATTTATTAGCTGTCAACTCCCAAATTTTATCTCTAGCCCAAAATTTTTCACTAAATTCTTGGCTTATATACAACTTACTATCTTTCCTTCGATATCTAATAGATATCTCAAACTTAACATTTCCAAAATTGATCTCATTCCCCCCGCCCCAACTTGCTCCTCCCACAGGATTGCCCTCAGAGTCAATAGCATAGAAAAACAGTCCATTTTTCCAGGTTAGGCCAAGAGCTTAAAAGGCATCACTGACTGCTCTCCTCTCTCTTACATTTCATATCCAATCTATCAGCAAATCCCACTGGGTCTGCTTTTACAAGACCCAGAATGCGACTACTTCTTCCCACTCCCACCCCTACTCTGGTTCAAGTCACAGTTACTCCTTGCCTAAATTATTACGAGCCTCCTGTCTCCATGTTTTGCCTGTGCCCTCTTAAGTCTCTGCAGTGCAGCAGCCAGAGTGATGCTGTTAAATATAACAATGCATATGACTACTCTTTTCAAAACCTTCCATGGCATTCAATCTCACTCAGAGTAAAAGCCAGGGTCCTTAAATTATCTATAAGGTCCTACAAGACTGGGTATACTCTTACTTTTCTAACTTCATATATTAATTTCCCTCTGGTTCTGTTCCAATCACACTGGCTTCCTTGCTGTTCATTAAACATCTGAGCATGCTCCTGCCTCAGGGCTTTTGCACTCACTCTCCAGGAATGCTCCTCTACTACTTATCTGCATAACCAGCTCCTTCTTCTGCCTTTATTCCAAGTCATTTCCTCAGTAATGCCTTTTCATTACAGTATTTAAAACTGCAAAACTCTCCCCAACACTCCCTATTTCCTCTCTCGTGTTTTATTTTCTGTGGCCATTAACATACTATGTAGTTATTTGTCTGGTTTATTGTCTTTCTCCCACCTACTCTCCCAGTCCAGAAAGTAAACTCTATGAATGCAGAGGTCCGCCACAGATATTTACTAAAAGAATGAATGAATGAAGAGTGCATCCATCTAACACGTATCCCCCATACATTTTGGGGACCGCTACTCTACTAATAACTGACAAATATTCATCTGGATCTGAAAATACTTTAGATTCATTTGGTGTTGACACTATTTACTTTAAAAGTTTTCTTTCTCTTTCCTTTCTTTTTTTTAATATAGTGTGTTGTGTATTTATTTTATTTTACTTTACTTTTTCATGGTATGGAATTATTTTTTACATTTAATTGATACGTACCACTATAAGAATAATTTTATTTTCAGTGTTTGGTTGATACATTTATGTTAAGGGTAAGATTCACAAGATACTTATGCTGAATTACTGGATCAGGACAAAGCCATAAAAAGCATTAGAACTGGGATTCCTAGGTGACTGAGTCAGTTAAGCATCCAACTTCGGCTCAGGTCATGATCTCATGGTTTATGGGTTCGAGCCCCGTGTTGGGCTCTGTGCTGACAGCTTGGAGCCTGGAGCCTGCTTTGGATTCTCTTTCTGCTCCTCCCCAGCTTGTGCTCTGTCTCTGTCTCTCTCTCTCTCTCAAAAATAAAAATAAACATTAAAAAAATCATTAGAACTTCATTTTAATTCCTTGAAAGTCTCAAAGTTTTTGAAAAATGAGTCAATGCCTATTTGTTTATTTGTAACTCTATTTTTATAAACATTTTAACTCTATACTATTTTTGGAAAAAATGATAAAATAGACTCATAAGGAGATAAAGGCATTATTTAAGAATTGTGAATGTAGCTCATAACATTGGAAAGTCTGTTAGAATAAAAAAATCTCAATTATTGCTGCTAGAAGTTGTCAGTTTATATTCTGCATTTCTTCAAAAAATCTCTGGTCTCTACCCATTTTTATGTTCTTTTCTCATAGTTCTGATATTTTCAAAGGTAATAAGGTAAAACAGAAAAGACAATCCTGAAGAAATATTTATACTCGCATACTGGCATAAAAGTAACTTAATGCCTATAGTTATCACAAGTAGAGTATGCTTCACCTGCCAGGATGCAGTAGGTCTACTGTTTGCAGTTTGTAGCCGTATAACATAGGCAGTATATCTAATCTTTCTAGACCTTAGATTCCCTATTAAATGGGTATAATTACAGTGTCTACCTCATAGGATTGTTGTGATGATTAAACATTATAATGATCATGGGGTGCCTGGGTGGCTCAGTCGGTTGAGCATCTGACTTCGGCTCAGGTCTTGATCTCACAGTTTGTGGGTTCGAGCCCCATGTCAGGCTCTGTGCTGGCGCCTCAGAGCTTGGAGCCTGCTTCAGATTCTGAATCCCTTCTCTCTCTGCCCCTCCCCTTCTTGCACTCTGTCTCTCTTTCTCCAAAATAAATAAACATTTAAAAAAATTAAGGGGCGCCTGGGTGGCTCAGTCGGTTGGGCGGCCGACTTCGGCTCAGGTCATGATCTTGAGGTCCGTGAGTTCGAGCCCCGCATCGGGCTCTGTGCTGACACTCAGAGCCTGGAGCCTGTGTCAGATTCTGTGTCTCCCTCTCTCTCTGACCCTCCCCCATTCATGCTCTGTCTCTCTCTGTCTCAAAAATAAATAAATGTTAAAAAAAATTAAAAAAAACACAATGTAATAATTATAAACAATGATTATAAACAGCAATGATTATAAACAATGATTATAATACCAAGTAGACAAGTAAATACTGGGTAAGTGATAAGTGATATAAAATAAATATTGGTATAATCAGAAAGAAAAAGATAGATATTGGTATTCTAGGTAAAGCTCTTTTAGATGCAAATAACAAAAGCTAATTCAAGCTGGATTTCACATATTCAATATATATTTACTGAACATTTAGCATGTGTCAGGTACTAGGCAAAGAACTGGTAAGGGAAAAGGGAAAATTTAGAACAAGGATAAGGGGTAGCACTAATACTCAAAGGCAGATGTGCAGCTGAACTACATTTAGATAGAAATCGAAGAGAGGACTGGAAACTTTCAGGAAACTTAGGAAACATTCTGTCTCACTATTTCTTTTTGCAGACTGGTTTCCATTTTCTTCTTAATAGATCAGCTTTTCCTGCAACAAAGCTTAGATAGTAGATTGAAGATAACTACCCATAATCATATGTTATTGTTCCAGCCATACTGAAAGACTGACTGCTACTGTTATATCTCACTTTGGTCTCTTATCTTAATTCCAAAGTCCTGATAGGGATCAAGTGTCCATCCTTGTCTTAACAGAGGATGAGCTAACAGGGTCATTTTAAGTTGAGCAAATATTCCAGATGGTAACAGCAAGTATTATTCACAGTTTATGAAAGAGTAAACTAAGACTGAGAAGAATGAATTTACTTTCCCAAGTTCATGTAGGTATTCTGTGCCAGAAACAATATTTGAACTCTGGGAGTGTGCGACTGCACAGTCAGCACATGAAAGTGAGTGCCTCTGTCAAGTCTGTATTATAGGAGCTTTGCTCAGCTCACCCTAGTACCAGCTCAGCTAATGTTTAAAAGTTCCTTTCACTGGGGGCGCCTGGGTGGCTCAGTCGGTTGGGCTCCTACTTTGGCTCAGGTCATGACCTCACGGCTTGTGGTTTGAGCCCCACGTCGGGCTCTGTGTTGACAGCTCAGAGCCTGGAGCCTGCTTTGGATTCTGTGTCTCCCTCTCTCTCTTCCCCTACCCTGCTCACCCTCTGCCTATCTCTCAAAAATAAATAAACATAAAAAATTTTTTTTAAAAAGTTCCTTTCACTGTATATGTGTTTCCTTACTGAAGTGTGACACCTTCACAATGTTTAAAGAAATGGAATATCTTTAAAAAAGGTCATGGATTTGGATTACTAAAACTTTTGTAAAAAGAATAAACATATAATTATACCTGCTTCTGTTAATTTTGTATAAACAATTTGCCTTCCAGAAGATACTAGTAAAAACACAAACTTACCTTCCCATTCTGTTGGGATATCCCCTACTTCATAGTCGACTTCTCTTTTACTTGCTGTTTCCATAATTCTTTTCTCTCGAATAGTCTGTCCTACAAGACAAAAGTGATTACATTATTTTTAAAGGAAGTCATGACACAGTAGTTACTACAAGTAATATTTTCACACCTCCTTATTTGGTAAAAGAATTATCAGGACAAAGAAGAGATTCCATTTAGAGTTAGTTTTGTTAGAAAAAGCAAATTCTAGGGGCCTGGGTGGCTCAGTTCATTGAGCGTCCGACTTCAGCTCAGGTTATGATCTCATAGTTCATGGGTTTGAGCCCCATGTCAGGCTCTCTGCTTGACAGCTCAGAGCCTGGAACCTGTTTCAGGTTCTGTCTCCCTCTCTCTATGCCCCAACCCTGCTTGTGCGCTACTCTCTGTCTCTAAAATAAACAATAAAAAAATTTTTTTAAAAGAAAAAGCAAATTCTAAACTTACTACAAAAATTTAAAATTTTCTACCATAGCATGCAAAATTAATTTTGGTAGAGTAAATGTAGATTTTGTTAAAAAAAAAAAAAAAGGAACTGGGGCGCCTGAGTGGCGCAGTCGGTTAAGCGTCCGACTTCAGCCAGGTCACGATCTCGCGGCCCGTGAGTTCGAGCCCCGCGTCAGGCTCTGGGCTGATGGCTCAGAGCCTGGAGCCTGCTTCCGATTCTGTGTCTCCCTCTCTCTCTGCCCCTCCCCCGTTCATGCTCTGTCTCTCTCTGTCCCAAAAATAAATAAAAATGTTAAAAAAAAATTTAAAAACAAACAAACAAACAAACAAACAAACAAAAAAGGAACTAATTAATCTTAGGGCACAAATGGCCAAAAACAAATACATACAAAAAACCATTTTAATAATCAACAGTGTTCAACTCCTTCAAATTCTACAAGTATTTGTATTAGAGGTGCCAGCAGCTGCTATGACTGCCCAAGGGAACAGCTACTCACACCCCCTACTATGTAAGGAACCACAAGATCCTGCTGCCATCCCACTGCCACAGTATACTGGCAAACCCAAGGGAACCAACATATGGGTTCTATTCTATGACCTATGTGAGTGATTACCTCTTACTGGATCTAAATTAAGAAGGCAAAAACTGGGGAACTACGAATGTGAGATCACACTGGTACAGGATGGTAGCAGTGTAGAAACAAGAAAGCAAATGGAGCAGTAAAGAAAAAGGTGTAGAGGAATCAGGGATGGGATGAGAATGCAATAGGCTTACTTATCTCAATAATAAAAATTTTATTAACAGGTATTTTAGGTTCACATAAAAGATATAAAACTATCTGGTATTTTCTTCTGTTTCCACAGTCTCAATTATATCCTTCAAAGCAGCTTTGTCAAACTGGTGGTTTCAAAACATGTTCCCTTCTCAGTGAGCCTTTGAGCCTAGGGAAACCAGGTGAAGTTGGTAATTCCCAAAAGTTAGTGAGTGTGCCTGCCTACTCAGGGAATGCAAGCTGAAACAGAGAAGACCATGGTGAATAAGTATAAGGGGAGGAGCATGGCTTAACAATAATTACACTAGTCAGGGAGAGAAATCTGGCCTTTACAAAATACTACTTTCTCTTCCCACTCCATGACCAACCTTACACTATGCTAAATAGACTGAATGACATAATTAAGCAAAATGACCTTGTTGCAAATCTCTGCCTGAAATTCTACCAGCTAAAAATTCCTTCAATTGCAGACCAAGGAAATTCCTCGGAGTGAGTATGCGGGAGAAAGGAAGCCACAAAAGGATAGCCTAAGAAGAATGAGTGACTAGTGCTATTTCCTTTGCCTTAGTAATAATAAGTGAAAGGCTGAGATTTCATGGACAAGCCATCAATAGGTAATAACTGTGAAGTATGTGGTTAGGGAAATTCTGCATTTCATTATGGACTCACTGAATCAAGGTATTTAATCTTAACACAGAGTTTCCCCAAGTTTTATAAAAGGCACTAACCTTTTGCTTCCTTACCCAATAAATTAACAGTAAGTCAAGGTATTAGCAGTAAAGCCTAGTTGTAGGGACAAGAGTCAGAGCAAAAGGAGCCTGTAACAATGAGAGGTGCATTACTCTCATAGTAGAGGCTCAAAATATCTAAGTGTCTTTACTAAAATGCTATTTGTATCTATATATATAAACAGGTAATAACAAAAGTTATCATAAGTTTAGCATACACTAAAGTATGTTTACATGACAATTTTTAAAATGTTTGGAAGAATCAAAATACCTGTGCCTTCATATAGCTCTCATCTGAATATGAAGATATATGTCCTTTTAGCAATCACAAGTACAGAAAGGAAAACTACCATCTAAAACACAAAATGCTAACAAATTGTCTTCTGAAGGTAGGTGTGTGTTCTACAAGCTTTTAAATGTAAATCAAAAAATTTAGCAGAGAAGAGGATAAAGAGGTTTACCAGTCTCAGTACCACCACTAAAGGCATATATAATACAAGTATATTTCAATGTCTGTGATAAAAAAAAATAACATCCTATCTCCTAGGTCTTAGGTCTATCAATTTAAGGTCTCCCAAGATTTTTAAAAATCATAAGCAATACTTATTTGTGTATAAATGAAAAGACAGAGTAACACATGAGTTAGTTTAGCTAAGTCCTTGATAATTGCTGAGAAAATCTTATTTATAAATAGAAGACATCAAAGATATATAAAAAATTACATATACAAAATAAGGCTATTAGTTTATTGAATAAATTTTTTGTAATCAGATGTAAGTTCTTGCCCCCAAATAAACTGTTTTAAAACTACTCCATTCTTTGTAATAAGTCCTACTTCCATAATTTTTAAGAACTGGGAATGAAGTCTATCCCTCTCACTGAGTAAGAAATTATACACAAATTGTACACTTATTTGTACTAATATGCTTTCATATAATAGTTGTAAAGATAATCCTACTTATCACAGCAAAAAATTTCCATCTTTACAAACAGATCAAATTTAAGTACCTGGACAGGTGTAAAAACTTTAGGGTCTAATTTACATTTAAAAATTAATTTGATAACAAAAACATTAATCTAATACACGTATTGGCTTAATAAGTCCTAATACAACAATAAACAATTGACACTGGAGCTCAGTGAGGATTATTATGTAAAACAATGCACAATTTTAACTATATTTAATTACTTTAATTTAATTAATAGTAAAACAACAGCTTTAATAAAACAGTCAAAACAGGGGCACCTGGGTGGCTCAGTTGGTTGAGGGTCTGACTTCGACTCAGGGCATGATCTCACACTCATGGGTTCCAGCCCCATGTCAGGCGTGTGCTGACAGCTCAGAGCCTAGAACCTTGCTTCGGATTCTGTCTCCCTCTCTCTCTGCCCCTCCCCCACTCGTACTCTGTCTCTCTCTCTCTCAAAATAAATAAACATAATAATAAAAAAATTTTAAAAAACCAGCCAAAACAAAAGTTTGAATCCAAGTGGATCATAATGGTCAGTGGTATATGGATTTAAAGATAGCAGAAATGGCAATATTTTACCTTTTTTTTTCAACGTTTATTCATTTTTGAGAGACAGAGAGAGAGCATGAGTGGGGAAGGGATAGAGGGAGGGAGACACAGAATCCGAAGCAGGCTCCAGGCTCTGAGCTGTCAGCACAGAGCCTGATGTGGGGCTTGAACTCACCAACTGTGAGATCATGACGTGAGCCAAAGTCGGACACTCAACCGACTGAGCCATCCAGGCACCCCAAAAATATGTTACCTTTTTAAAGGGAATGAGAGGCCAACACTATTTTAGTAACAATACTAAGAACATTATTTGCCTTTTTCATTTCCATTCTTTGTGAACATAGAGTTTTCTAGAAGCTACATGTATGTGATATACCAACAGACTGAATAAAGTAGCAGATATGAAAAAATCCAGCTATCTTTTATTAAGTTAGACATCAGGGAGATTTGTAAAACATAAAGCAATGCTACCCCTTTCTCTAAATGTTTCTGTTTGGGTATGTATCATTATTTCTGATCAAAAATATATTTTTGGGGGGTCGCCTGGGTGGCTCAGCCAGTTAAGCATCTAACTCCTGATTCCAGCTTAAGTCATGATCTCATGGTCCTGAGATTGAGCTCCACAGTAGGCTCTGCCCTAGGTGTGAAGCCTGCTTAAAATTCTCTCTTTTCCTCTCCCTCTGCCCCTACCAGGGCACGTGTGTGCACACTCTCTCTCTCTCTCAAAAGAATGAATGAATGAATGAATGAATGAATGAATAAATAAATAAAATATATATTCTTTATGTAAACAACAAAAAATATTTTCTTTATGTAATAGGTTTACTAGTTTTAATTTTAAAGAATATTAAAATAATTAAAAATTTGGTTTTAGTTTCAATATAAATATTAATACATATCTTATAAACAAAGCTCTGTCAATAATTGTGAAGAGTGAAAGAGATCCTGAGACCAAAATGCTTGAGAACTAAATGTTCTACTAGGAAAACAAAGGAATCCATAAAGCCAAACCACTAAAAGATATAGATAAATAGATGGATAAAAAAATAAATTGGGGGAGATAAAAGAGCTATTGCTTTACCACAGTGCTGAATAATAAATGTATAGAACAAGGGCCAGAGCTGAAATACCATCATTTTGTAACCATAAAGATAAAGACGAGCTCCAGTAAGCATCCATAATGGAAGAGGATTTTGGTTTTGTTTTTATTTGGAAATAATTCCCCTTTCCTCTGCAAACAGGGTGTTCTTACACATCTGAAAGGTGAACAAGACTTACATATTAAAAGATGGTTGGGTTAGGAATTACAAAATTTCTAATTTGGTACCTATAAATATTGTCATCCTATGGTCTTAGTTACCCTGTAGGTAAGACCCTTGACAGGTGCCAGTCACAGGCAGGTGACACCAAGTCTCCTGAAGAATTAAACAGCAGGCTTAGGCATCTCTCCTTTTCTAGACCACTGCTCTTTCCCTAATGCATCCTCATAGGCAAGGGAAGATATTTGGGCAGACTTTAATTTTTAAATTTTGAAGCTTCAAAACTCATTAGGTATCTATCACAATGGAGGCAGGATTTTCTTCTACCATTACCAAATTAAAGGTGGAGGCCTATATTGGTTGTGACCCATAAGCACATAATCCTTGGTGATGTTTCCAACCATCTGTCTACTTCCAGCCTAATATTTCCCACAGGTGGGACAGTGCAAGGGGAGACTACTGCATTTGGAGGTGACTTTGGGGTGGAAAAAGAGGTTGGGTTGAGGTGACACATCTCTGAGATAGATCTCCCCCTGCAAATAAACAAGATTGAGACTTTTCTGATGCCTGACAAGAGCCTCTGGCTTGAAGAAATGGTGGTAAGATGGCCAAGTTTAAGATCCTCTCTGTCTGACTCATGTCTGGCCCTCTACCCCAGTGGCAGTGATCAGTGCAACCAGGTGATATTTCTAAATCAGTCTGTCTGGTGATATATAAAAGACTGAATTTTGCATACAACAAGAGGCTTAGAAGTGTTGGTGCATAATACATGAAAGTGAGGGCTACTGAAAGACAAGAACCACATACTCTATTGGTTAGATTTGGGGAATTTTAACCTTATTATGCTGAAGCATTGTAAATTTAAAAAAAAACCTTAGTTAAGAGTACTAAGAATTCTTAAGCTGAAAGTCATTTTCACATATGACTTAAAGTATTATTTGACCAAAGTTACTTATTACAACCAAAGTTGCTTATTAAGAGCCTGCTATGTTAGGAAGTATTTATGTGTCTCCATATATTATCTCTTGCCTTTAAAACATCTTTTATAGATGAGGAAAAAAAGACACTGGATGATTAGCTTATCCAAATGTACATAGCCAATTAAAGTAGTACAGCTAGAATTTGAACCTAAGCATTTTTACTAACTTACACCGTTAAGCATTTCCCATTTAAGATTTTAAAATCAGCATTTACAAAGTTTGCGTACAGTATCATTACAGATATCCAGTTAAAAACTAACATTTTGCTCATAATCATAAGCTACTATTTTCCTATAGTGATCAAATGAGGCATTTCTGCTTGAAAATGTGATGATTCTATAATTTGACATATTCTACATATATTTCTATGAGCATGGATGACTATCTCAGCAGGTCTCAGCAGGTAATACTTTTTTAAAAACCATTAAAGAGGCCTTCTAGATAAGCTTTCAGAATTTGTAAAATGGCCAACTAGTTCAATGGATTATCTAAAATCTTATTAGCGAGTCTTTTTGCAAGATGGCGGCTTAGGAGGACGCTGGGCTCACCGCACATCCTGCTGATCACTTAGATTCCATCTACACCTGCCTAAATAACCCAGAAAACCGCCAGAGGATTAGCAGAACGGAGTCGCTGGAGCCAAACGCAGACGAGAGGCCCACGGAAGAGGGTAGGAAGGGCAGCAAGGCGGTGCGCGCTCCACGGACTGGCGGGAGGGAGCCGGGGCGGAGGGGCGGCTCGCCGGCCAAGCAGAGCCCCCGAGTCGGGCTTGCAAAAGCGGAGGGGCCTGACGGACTGTGTTCCCACAACAAGCGCGACTTAGCGTCTGGGAGGTCATAAGTTAACAGCTCTGCTCGGAAAGCGGGAAGGCTGGAGGACAAAGGGAGGGAGAGCTGCTGAGCCCCCTGACAACAGAGCTCAGTTTGGTGGGGAACAAAGGCGCTCGCCAGCGCCATCTCCCCCGCCCATCCCCCAGCCAAAATCCCAAAGGGAACCGGTTCCTGCCAGGGAACTTGCTCCCTCCGCGCAAACACCCAACTCTGCGCTTCTGCGGAGCCAAACCTCCAGCAGCGGATCTGACTCCCTCCCGCTGCCACAGGGCCCCTCCTGAAGTGGATCACCTAAGGAGAAGCGAGCTAAGCCTGCCCCTCCTGCCCCCGTGCACCTTGCCTACCCACCCCAGCTAATACGCCAGATCCCCAGCATCACAAGCCTGGCAGGGTGCAAGTAGCCCAGATGAGCCACCCCACCCCACAGTGAATCCCGCCCCTAGGAGAGGGGAAGAGAAGGCACACACCAGTCTGACTGTGGCCCCAGTGGTGGGCTGGGGGCAGACATCAGGTCTGACTGCGGCCCCGCCCACCAACTCCAGTTATACACCACAGCACAGGGGAAGTGCCCTGCAGGTCCTCACCACGCCAGGGACTATCCAAAATGACCAAGCGGAAGAATTCCCCTCAGAAGAATCTCCAGGAAATAACAACAGCTAATGAGCTGATCAAAAAGGATTTAAATAATATAACAGAAAGTGAATTTAGAATAATAGTCATAAAATTAATCGCTGGGCTTGAAAACAGTATACAGGACAGCAGAGAATCTCTTGCTACAGAGATCAAGGGACTAAGGAACAGTCAAGAGGAGCTGAAAAACGCTTTAAACGAAATGCATAACAAAATGGAAACCACCACAGCTCGGCTTGAAGAGGCAGAGGAGAGAATAGGTGAACTAGAAGATAAAGTTATGGAAAAAAAGGAAGCTGAGAAAAAGATAAAAAAATCCAGGAGTATGAGGGGAAAATTAGAGAACTAAGTGATACACTAAAAAGAAATAATATACGCATAATTGGTATCCCAGAGGAGGAAGAGAGAGGGAAAGGTGCTGAAGGGGTACTTGAAGAAATCATAGCTGAGAACTTCCCTGAACTGGGGAAGGAAAAAGGCATTGAAATCCAAGAGGCACAGAGAACTCCCTTCAGACGTAAGTTGAATCGATCTTCTGCACGACATATCATAGTGAAACTGGCAAAATACAAGGATAAAGAGAAAATTCTGAAAGCAGCAAGGGGTAAACGGGCCCTCACATATAAAGGGAGACCTATAAGACTCGTGACTGATCTCTCTTTTGAAACTTGGCAGGCCAGAAAGAATTGGCACGAGATTTTCAGGGTGCTAGACAGAAAAAATATGCAGCCAAGAATCCTTTATCCAGCAAGTCTGTCATTTAGAATAGAAGGAGAGATAAAGGTCTTCCCAAACAAACAAAAACTGAAGGAATTTGTCACCACTAAACCAGCCCTACAAGAGATCCTAAGGGGGACCCTGTGAGACAAAGTCCCAGAGACATCACTACAAGCATAAAACATACAGACATCACAATGACTCTAAACCCGTATCTTTCTATAATAACACTGAATGTAAATGGATTAAATGCGCCAACCAAAAGACATAGGGTATCAGAATGGATAAAAAAACAAGACCCATCTATTTGCTGTCTACAAGAGACTCATTTTAGACCTGAGGACACCTTTAGATTGAGAGTGAGGGGATGGAGAACTATTTATCATGCGACTGGAAGCCAAAAGAAAGCTGGAGTAGCCATACTTATATCAGACAAACTAGACTTTAAATTAAAGGCTGTAACAAGAGATGAAGAAGGACATTATATAATAGTTACAGGGTCTATCCATCAGGAAGAGCTAACAATTATAAATGTCTATGCGCCGAATACCGGAGCCCCCAAATATATAAAACAATTACTCATAAACATAAGCAACCTTATTGATAAGAATGTGGTAATTGCAGGGGACTTTAACAACCCACTTACAGAAATGGATAGATCATCTAGACACACGGTCAATAAAGAAACAAGGGCCCTGAATGAGACATTGGATCAGATGGACTTGACAGATAGATTTAGAACTCTGCATCCCAAAGCAACAGAATATACTTTCTTCTCGAGTGCACATGGAACATTCTCCAAGATAGATCATATACTGGGTCACAAAACAGCCCTTCATAAGTTTACAAGAATTGAAATTATACCATGGATACTTTCAGACCACAATGCTATGAAGCTTGAAATCAACCACAGAAAAAAGTCTGGAAAACCTCCAAAAGCATGGAGGTTAAAGAACACCCTACTAACGAATGAGTGGGTCAACCAGGCAATTAGAGAAGAAATTAAAAAATATATGGAAACAAACGAAAATGAAAATACAACAATCCAAACGCTTTGGGACGCAGCAAAGGCTGTCCTGAGAGGAAAATACATTGCAATCTAGGCCTATCTCAAGAAACAAGAAAAATCCCAAATACAAAATCTAACAGCACACCTAAAGGAACTAGAAGCAGAACAGCAAAGGCAGCCTAAACCCAGCAGAAGAAGAGAAATAATAAAGATCAGAGCAGAAATAAACAATATAGAATCTAAACTGTAGAGCAGATCAACGAAACCAAGAGTTGGTTTTTTGAAAAAATAAACAAAATTGACAAACTTCTAGCCAGGCTTCTCAAAAAGAAAAGGGAGATGACCCAAATAGATAAAATCATGAATGAAAATGGAATTATTACAACCAATCCCTCAGAGATACAAACAATTATCAGGGAATACTATGAAAAATTGTATGCCAACAAATTGGACAACCTGGAAGAAATGGACAAATTCCTGAACACCCACACTCTTCCAAAACTCAATCAGGAGGAAATAGAAAGCTTGAACAGACCCATAACCAGTGAAGAAATTGAATCGGTTATCAAAAATCTCCCAACAAATAAGAGTCCAGGACCAGATGGCTTCCCAGGGGAGTTCTACCAGACGTTTAAAGCAGAGATAATACCTATCCTTCTCAAGCTATTCCAAGAAATAGAAAGGGAAGGAAAACTTCCAGACTCATTCTATGAAGCCAGTATTACTTTGATTCCTAAACCAGACAGAGATCCAGTAAAAAAAAGAGAACTACAGGCCAATATCCCTGAAGAATATGGATGCAAAAATTCTCAATAAGATACTAGCAAATAGAATTCAACGGCATATAAAAAGAATTATTCACCATGACCAAGTGGGATTCATTCCTGGGATGCAGGGCTGGTTCAACATTCGCAAATCAATCAACGTGATACATCACATTAACAAAAAAAAAAGAGAAGAACCATATGATCCTGTCAATCGATGCAGAAAAGGCCTTTGACAAAATCCAGCACCCTTTCTTAATAAAAACCCTTGAGAAAGTCGGGATAGAAGGAACATACTTAAAGATCATAAAAGCCATTTATGAAAAGCCCACAGCTAACATCATCCTCAACGGGGAAAAACTGAGAGCTTTTTCCCTGAGATCAGGAACACGACAAGGATGCCCACTCTCACCGCTGCTGTTTAACATAGTGCTGGAAGTTCTAGCATCAGCAATCAGACAACAAAAGGAAATCAAAGGCATCAAAATTGGCAAAGATGAAGTCAAGCTTTCGCTTTTTGCAGATGACATGATATTATACATGGAAAATCCGATAGACTCCACCAAAAGTCTGCTAGAACTGATACATGAATGCAGCAAAGTTGCAGGATACAAAATCAATGTACAGAAATCAGTTGCATTCTTATACACTAACAATGAAGCAACAGAAAGACAAATAAAGAAACTGATCCCATTCACAATTGCACCAAGAAGCATGAAATACCTAGGAATAAATCTAACCAAAGATGTAAAGGATCTGTATGCTGAAAACTATAGAAAGCTTATGAAGGAAATTGAAGAAGATTTAAAGAAATGGAAAGACATTCCCTGCTCATGGATTGGAAAAATAAATATTGTCAAAATGTCAATACTACCCAAAGCTATCTACACATTCAATGCAATCCCAATCAAAATTGCACCAGCATTCTTCTCGAAACTAGAACAAGCAATCCTAAAATTCATATGGAACCACAAAAGGCCCCGAATAGCCAAAGGAATTTTGAAGAAGAAGACCAAAGCAGGAGGCATCACAATCCCAGACTTTAGCCTCTACTACAAAGCTGTCATCATCAAGACAGCATGGTATTGGCACCAAAACAGACACATAGACCAATGGAATAGAATAGAGACTCCAGAACTAGACCCACAAACGTATGGCCAACTCATCTTTGACAAAGCAGGAAAGAACATCCAATGGAAAAAAGACAGCCTCTTTAACAAATGGTGCTGGGAGAACTGGACAGCAACATGCAGAAGGTTGAAACTAGACCACTTTCTCACACCATTCACAAAAATAAACTCAAAATGGATAAAGGACCTAAATGTGAGACAGGAAACCATCAAAACCTTAGAGGAGAAAGCAGGAAAAGACCTCTGACCTCAGCCGTAGCAATCTCTTACTCGACACATCCCCAAAGGCAAGGGAATTAAAAGCAAAAGTGAATACTGGGACCTTATGAAGATAAAAAGCTTCTGCACAGCAAAGGAAACAACCAACAAAACTAAAAGGCAACCAACGGAATGGGAAAAGATATTTGCAAATGACATATCGGACAAAGGGCTAGTATCCAAAATCTATAAAGAGCTCACCAAACTCCACACCCGAAAAACAAATAATCCAGTGAAGAAATGGGCAGAAAACATGAATAGACACTTCTCTAAAGAAGACATCCGGATGGCCAACAGGCACATGAAAAGATGTTCAGCGTCGCTCCTTATCAGGGAAATACAAATCAAAACCACACTCAGGTATCACCTCACGCCAGTCAGAGTGGCCAAAATGAACAAATCAGGAGACTATAGATGCTGGAGAGGATGTGGAGAAACGGGAACCCTCTTGCACTGTTGGTGGGAATGCAAATTGGTGCAGCCCCTCTGGAAAGCAGTGTGGAGGTTCCTCAGAAAATTAAAAATAGACCTACCCTATGACCCAGCAATAGCACTGCTAGGAATTTATCCAAGGGATACAGGAATACTGATGCACAGGGCCACTTGTACCCCAATGTTCATAGCAGCACTCTCAACAATAGCCAAATTATGGAAAGAGCCTAAATGTCCATCAACTGATGAATGGATAAAGAAATTGTGGTTTATATACACAATGGAATATTACGTGGCAATGAGAAAAAATGAAATATGGCCTTTTGTAGCAACGTGGATGGAACTGGAGAATGTGATGCTAAGTGAAATAAGCCATACAGAGAAAGACAGATACCATATGGTTTCACTCTTATGTGGATCCTGAGAAACTTAACAGGAACCCATGGGGGAGGGGAAGGAAAAAAAAAAAAGAGGTTAGAATGGGAGAGAGCCAAAGCATAAGAGACTCTTAAAAACTGAGGATAAACTGAGGGTTGATGGGGGGTGGGAGGGAGGAGAGGGTGGGTGATGGGTATTGAGGAGGGCACCTTTTGGGATGAGCACTGGGTGTTGTATGGAAACCAATTTGTCAATAAATTTCATTAAAAAAAATAAAATAAAAAAAAATAAAAACAGAACAAACTGAAGGTTGATGGGGGGTGGGAGGGAGGAGAGGGTGGGTGATGGGTATTGAGGAGGGCACCTTTTGGGATGAGCACTGGGTGTTGTATGGAAACCAATTTGTCAATCAATTTCATAAAAAAAAAAAAAAAGAACAAGAAAAAAAAAATAAAATCTTATTAGCTTCTCCATACTTACAGGTTTCCCATAAGGAATCTCTGCTTCTATCTTAGAAAATCCCAAATAAACTGTTTAAATCTGACTTCATTAATTTTTAAAAGCCATAAATACAATTTACAAAAGTGAAGTCTGAAAGTACATATGAAGAATATCATAATTTAAGAAAAAAAGATGTACCTAATGCAAATTTGTGCTTGTGCTTTCTGCTTGAACAACAAACTCTTATCTATTGTTCCCTAACAATCTTACATATAAACAAAAACTTCAAGTTCTAAAAATATGTTATTTAGTCAACAAATATATATTGAATAATCTATTACATTAATCTAGGATGATTTACAATAAAAAGTTAAATAGGTTTTCTGAGTGCATCCCCAAATCAAGCATGTGGGTCCTAGAAATGTCTAGCATTTTACTGCTTTTACTTCCTATTGTTGTGGGAATCAAACATTTTTGTGTAAAAATCATTTATTTTCCAAACCGCAAGGAATTTTCAACCCTGAGAAAAAGTACAGCTGTAATTACATTTGTAAATACATACATACATAAATACATAAAAAACATAAAATAAAATAATGTTTAGCTAAATCACATATGCTTTAAGATATATCATATGGAAATTCCAGGTTTTAAAAAGTCCAGTGAGGAAATTTATGACTGAAAACTCATTTTATTTTTAGTGACAATCACTATACAAAGCAAGCAAATTCCAATCTGGTTCATCCTTAAAAAGGGGTAATATTTTCTCCTCTCAAAATTAGCACATACTTAAGTATAAACCAATATAATTAAGTACTGTATTTGATTTTCACTTTGAGAGTCTAACTTGAACAAATGGGGATATCAATAGGGAGGTAAAAAGAGAAACTAAAAGAATAAACATACAGTGGCAAATATTATTAGAATTTAGATAATTAGAAAATTAGATCACTTGTAAAGCTTGGGCTTACCCCAAACTTTATTTTCAGATTTGAAATATAGAAGATATGACTGATTATTTGATTGATTTCTAGATCCAAATAGTTTTATAGAAATCAAGTAATACTTGGTCATTTTATCAAAGATCATAAAAGAGTCACAGATTGCACTATTAGCTACTAATTCACAGACTATATGACAGTTTCAAATATGGCTAATTCAGTGAAAATAAATAGAGTACATTTTGCGGTGCATTAGTCTTAATTTAAAAAAATATATATATTTATTTATTAATCCATGAAATTAGTAATACCCTTCATTAATCTGTTTAATTTAGTTACCATCAGGCACTACTTATCATTAATGAATAGAAATATATTTTGATAAAGAAATCACATAATCATCTAATGAACTGTGATATTCATCAGCTTAACGGGAACTTACCCCAGTAATTGTGAACCAGATTCCTGAGTATAATATTGGTTTCAGCTGTTAAGAGGTTGAAGGGTCAATAATTTTCAAACTCTTTTCTTTAAAAATATCTTCAGCAGAGGCTGAATTTATGAAACTGTTCAAAGCAGAGCTTCTATAGTTGAGGCAGGGGTCCACAATACCACTTCATCTTTTCTCCCCTTCCCTTCCCTGAAGGCAACCTACTCACACTCCTCAAGCTCCAAGGAGCCCTGTGAAAATCTTGGATTCAGACCCAGTATCACACTTTTGAGACTGTGAAATGCATTCAAGAACATGTACTGGTTCCCTAAACAAAACCAAGATCTTATGGATGGCAGAAAGACCATCATGTATTTTGCTTCTTTCTCTACCCCTGTTTGTCACAGAGTTATCAAAGAATCTGTCACAAACTCCTAAGTAATCAGGTGGAAGACAATGCAGGATTTTCCCTGCAATTCCACAGCCCAAGGAAATACAAGGCCTACTTCACATTCACATGTGGAGCTATGATTTAAGGCTAGAGCATGACTTAAGGTCTGCTTCCAGTGTTTAGACAAGAAGAGTTGACCGAGAAATCATTCTCTCACTTGGGAGCAAGAAGTCCTTAGGAAGAGAGAAAAATGTCTGTATAGAAAAGACAGAGGAAAAATTCTTGGATTCACAGGTCCTCAAGGAAGCAGGCCTTCACTGGACAGGCATTCTCAACTACTTCCTTCCGCCCGTCAAACCTAGAGGATCTAGGGAAGAGGGAGAAAATGAGGTAGTCTGAGACCAACCTGAGCAATGAAAAGACAGTTAGGAAAGGAAAGGATAAAGTAATTCTAGTAAGAGCAATTTATTTATAGTATCCCATTTTTTAGTCATTAGTTTTAACTTTCTCTACAATAAAACTTTACCTTGGCTAATAACTAATAAAATTGGATGACATAAATTTTACCTACGCTCTCTGCTTCAGTTTTCTTGGCAGAGAGGCTTGCTAATAAACTGTGACTTCACCAAAAGGAAGGCTATAGAAGCATAAAAAGGAAAGGTTGGTTCTATTTTGCTTGTGAAGGTTGCAATAAAGAGCATTCATCCTGCTATTTTTCCCTACTTATTTCTTATTTTCCACCAATGTTCAAAAAGGTTAAGACTATAGTCACAAATAGTGAAGATCTGCAAAATGGTAATCTTACTTTAAGATGGGTGTCTCCAAATATATCGTGTGTAAAGTAGACTACATCTACTCAAGGGTGTACTTGGTAAATGCATATCAGGATATTTACCAACAAAAGAATGAACTAATCAGCCTTAAAAATTTTTTATTCTTAGCAATAAATGACAAAGCTTAACATCTTTCCTACTTCTTTATAAGATTCCAGAGATCACATACTTTAGTCTATTTTTTAAGTTTATTTTTATTTATTTTGAGAGATAGAGAGTAAGCAGGGGAGGGGCAGAGAGAGAGGGAGAGAGAATCCCAAGCAGGCTCCATGCTGTCAGCTCAAAACCCAATATGAGTCTCCAATTCACGAACCCATGAGATCATGACCTGAGCCGAAATCAAGAGGTGAACGCTTCATTGACTGAGCCACATAGGTGCCTCTATTTTAGTCTAATTTTGCAATATATCAATAACATTATGTTACTGTAGTTTATTAATTGTATCTGGCTCATTTAGGATATAAACAGAAACATATTTGTTGAGCAACAATTATATGTATGACACTTACTAGACACTTTTTTTCTTGTTTAATTCTCACAACCATCTTTATTTTTAATCATTGAGTAAACTAAATCTCAAAGAAAATATTATGGATAAGAAAAGGTGTGCTTTCAATTATATCTAATTTTCACACAGAAATTTAAGAAAATATACCAGGAGAGTCACCTTCTTTGCTACAAAACCTGATGTGTCGATATCATCCACATATAACCAAGTTCATACTGCCTCTCTTATTTTTTTTCTGCTTCCTTTAACAACACAGTTTAAAACCACTTTGCATATACTTCCCACAACCTCCCTTTGTCTTGAGAATTAAGAGCAACCCAACTATTGTGTGACAACGGCACCATCTATTGGCTGCAAAGGAATCCAATAGATGATGCTTACCTATTGATGATCCAATAGATCATGCTCAGGTCATGATCTAAAATTTTTCAGCTGAGTGAAATCTATTTGAAAACAATTTTTTTCCTCACAGATATACATATTTTTTCTCCATCTCTCCTTTTAAAACCTGTAGAGTTATTGCATCTCTCTTGATTCCATTGCTAACCAGTATGTGTTTTTGCTAATGTGCAGCAATTCACATGAACTGTGGATTAAAAGGGA
This sequence comes from Prionailurus viverrinus, assembly GCF_022837055.1. Taxonomy (NCBI): domain Eukaryota; kingdom Metazoa; phylum Chordata; class Mammalia; order Carnivora; family Felidae; genus Prionailurus; species Prionailurus viverrinus. Next base: position 129,506,338 of record NC_062561.1, on the reverse strand, counting down.
TGTGAACTATTATGAAAATTAACTACCATTTATAACACAATTTCAATGGAAAATGTGTTGAATTTAAACGAGCTGCTTACATAGAACTTTTGGAATTCAAGTAATTTGTAGGTTGGAAACTTGTTATAATACTAAAACATATAGAAGTATTAAGTCTTTCACTGTGGCTTCCAAGGCAAATAAAAGAATGCTAATACAAAGCAATACTTCAAATATTTCCCTCCCGTCTTCAGAGTTGATAAACATGTGCCTTGTCCTATGGAATTTGGATCTTGCCCTACACGCAGGGGAACACTCAAATATTTGTTGATAATAATGAGAAGGTCCATTGCTATTTTGCAGTGGCTCATTAAAGCTACACCAGTGATACAGGTGGGAACAGCTCCAATTATTTTGACTTTTATCTCTAGGACAACATCTATAAGTCTAATCACTTAATGAGCTCTAATCATGAACTTTCATTTGAAGCAATGCTTTACTTGGATGTCCTTATGCTTCTGTGATAGAGAGTTCTATATCTTCCTGTAATGTGTCTTTAATATCTAATCCTTAAAGTCCTATCTTTATGGTAAGCCCTGTAAGTTTCCATTTGAGGAAATTTTGTGCTGAAGCAGGAGAAACATGTATGATTGCTCAAGCAAATTGGTCACTATGAAGTCACTTTTCTTGCTGGTACCAATTAAGTAGCAAAGTGTTTTTGTCCCTTGGTCTATGCCCTGCATATCAGTTCTAGAAATTTCTCCTGAAATCCTAATTTGAGTCCAATTTTTTAAGGCAGGGAAAGACCAATCACTGCTCATAAATATTATAACTAACTGTTATTACCTGCCTAGACACAGGCTATTCTTGGTAAAAAGACACACCTTATTCCCATACTCTGAGACCTGTCTAATGCTGATGTCCAGTGCCTAGGTGTATGACCTTCTCCTCACTGTTAACTATATTCCTGCCTTGCAAATCATCTTTCCAGCACTATTTTATTGGCTCCCCAAGACTTTGGAAAACTATGATCTTGCCTGTTCCATCAGTAGTTATGAAATCCATCTCTCCCTATCTTCTACTGCTTTTCCTTTCAAATCTCTGAAATCCTTTGATAGTACTATCATTTTACTCATTTCCTAATTTAAAAACTTCAGTTGGTTTTACAATATGAATATACTTAACACTACATTTTTATGTTTAGGTTGACAAATGCTATGTTTTATATCACAAATGAGAAAAAAATTTTGGAAGTTGACTTTTTTTTAATCTTTTTTTTTTTTAAAGTTTATTTATTTATTTTGAGAGAGAGAGAAAGAATGCAAGCAGGGGAGGGGCAGAGAGAGAAAGGGAGAGAGAGAATCCCAAGCAGGCTCTGCGCTAACAGCTACATGGGGCTTGATCTCATGAACCATGAGATCATGGCTTGAGTGGAGATCAAGAGTCAGAGACTTAACTGACTGAGCCACCCAGGTTCCCTGGAAGTTGACTTAATAAAGTACAAGGTGGGGCACCTGGTGGCTCAGTCAGTTAAGCATCTGACTCTTGATGTGGCCTTAGGTCATGATCTCACCATTCCTGGGATGGAGTCCTGTGCTGGGCTCTGCACTGACAACATGGAGTCTGCTTGGGATTCTTTCCCTCCCTCTCTCTCTGCCCTCCCCCGCCCACACAAACACACATGTGTGCATGTACTCTCTCTCTCTCAAAATAAATAAACTTAAAAAGATAATAAAGTATAAGGTATAAAGGGCACAGGGATTTGAGCCAGATGGTCAGGTGTCTTACTGCACCAGGGCTCGGGCTAGCCACACAAACTGCTGCTGCCTGGTGGTTGCCTTGCTGGCAAGGTCATTAGCCCTCTTTATAGTTGCCAGTGCCTTCTCCTTTGTCTCCTCCTTGGCTTCCTTGGCTGTCTCACCAAGGGTTTTGGAAGGGGTCTCACTGTGCAGCTCCAAGATGTATTGAAATCCTTTCACAATCTTAGCCACACTACTTCTGAACTGGGCAAGGCCAAATTTCTGGCAAAAGAAGAAAAGGCGGACGATTGTGGATAGTTCTAGAGACACCAAATAAGCTAGAGACCCATGCTTCCTGCTGGATTTCAGTCCAGTCGCTTTTATCAGAATTCACACAGCAAATACATTGCTCCTCCTCCACCGTCAGCTGGGTGTGGTCAGTCTGGTTCTGCTGTTCTACAACAGAATCCTCTAGGATGTACACTGAGTGAGCAACACTGGTAGGAAACAGTCACTGGGCCCAGCAGGGTACCCTATTGGTCTCTGTCAGGAGATGCTAGGATAGGAGCTTTTGGTCAGAGGTCACCTGCAGGTGCACAGTGTCGTCTGTCAAGACACATTTGCTATAGGGATTTGGGTACCATTCCCATAAGGCTATGAACACTTGGTCCCAGGAACTCCAGAGCACTCTCTGGCCTGGGGAAAAACTTCACCACCATTCTGGCAGGGGCGACTCAGCACCTGCACTGCATCTGGGATGCAAAGCCATGAGAGGCAGTGGGGTGGTGGTGCTGGGCCAATGCTCTGTGCAAGCCAGCTAGGCTCACAGCTCACTCACCTCTGCACCCAAGCAGCAGCCGCTGCCCTGAGGAGCTGTGAGCCACAAGTGAAAATTCTTAAGACTATTTTTTAAAAATATAAATTGACTTTACTACTAGCTCCCTCCCCAACAGTACCAACTTTTCAACACCAAAAATGTACTCTGATCTGTTCCTTTTATTTTAATGTTTGCACCACCACTCTCATCCAGGCCCCTCTTATTTCATGTTTATATTAACTGAAAAACCTTTGTAACCACACTGTATTCTGATGTCTTTTCTTTATGTTTAGAAATCCTTTCTTTGGGGAACCATTCACTATTTCATTCCTTGTGATCCTCCTCTGTCCACTGAGATTGGCGGGGTGTGGGTGGGCCTGAGGGGATGCTATTACCCCTCCAGCTAGAGGTGGGAATGTGAACTAAATTTGGACGTAGTATTACAAACCTTTAATCACAAAAAAGGGACTGGGCACATGACACCACTCGGCCAATCACCATTTCCCTACAAATTTTGCTGGAGCATCCAGGAAAGACTCTCAACCTCTAAGGATCCTAAGTTATAAAGACCAGACAGACCTCAAACTGCTGGGGCCATAAATTCTACAGTGTGGAGAAAACCTATATATGAATAAAACTAATGTGAAGGTAGGTAGAGTCATCTGATAGATACAACATATCCTCATGATTTTGAGCACTTGAATCTAATTCAATTTCTGTTCAGTTATATTTTCTAAAATATTCTATTAGTTAGGGTAGGCTAAGCTGTGGTAGCAAATGGACTCAAAATTAAGTAGCTTAAATGAGAAATTTCTTTCTTTCTTAGGTAAGGGTCCTGGGTGGATGCTCAGGTAGGCCAGTTCTTCCCACATAGTCATATGAGGATTCAGACTGAAGGCTATTCAGCCATCTTCCACAGCTGACTTCCAGGGTTTCCCTGAGCACTGCCATTTCATTCAGCCAGAAAGAAGAAAGAGCACTGAGAAACAAAGGGAGATTTTTACTGATTAGGCCAGGAAGTGACTCACAATACTTCCAGTTACAATGCACTACAGAAAACCTGGTCATACAGCCACACCTAATTTTAAAGGAAACTTGTTAAATGTAGTCTAGCTGTGTGTCCATGAAGAAGTAGAAAGTGGATTTTGGTGGAAAGCTAGCAGTCTTTACAAATATACTGCTGGATAAATAAAATTCAACAAAGACATGGAATACCAGGCCATATCATACTGGCCCCAGAAAGACTGTGACTGAATTAAAAATCAGCTATTGTAAAAAAGTATTTCAGGGGCACCTGGGTGGCGCAGTCGGTTAAGCTTCCGACTTCAGCCAGGTCACGATCTCGCGGTCCGGGAGTTCGAGCCCCGCGTCGGGCTCTGGGCTGATGGCTTGGAGCCTGGAGCCTGTTTCCGATTCTGTGTCTCCCTCTCTCTCTGCCCCTCCCCCACTCATGCTCTGTCTCTCTCTGTCCCAAAAATAAATAAACGTTGAAAAAAAAAATTAAAAAAAAAAAAAGTATTTCAGAAGGAAACATATCAAATCTATCAAAAGATGTCGTCAGGGATACTTGTTAATTATATTGAGTAAAGTCTGTAAAAACTATGGGAGAAGTTACATCAGATTTCAGTACTAAGAATAACAGAAAAATAACAGTATCATTTTTCTCTTATAGGACTAAGAAAGATTACCAACAGTGACCCCGTGTTACAGAGGGTGCAGGAAAATTAAGAAGTTCTTATGCTGTTGGGAATGTAACTTAGCACAAATTGTGTTACCAACTGTTCTTGTCTCTGGATTACTGAGAAGTTAGGAGTGTGGCCCAAAATTATCTCTGGTGGGGCAATTAACAACAGATTTTGTACTTTCTTATTAATTTAAAAAATGTTTTAATGTTTATTTATTTTTGAGAGAGCATGAGTGGAGATGGGGCAGAGAGAGAGGGAGACACAAAATCTGAAGCAGGCTCCAGGCTCTGAGCTGTTAGCACAGAGCCTGATGCAGGGCTCAAACCCACAAACTGTGAGATCATGACCTGAGCCAAAGTCGGATGCTTAACTGACTGAGCCACCCAGATGCCTAAAGAAATGTGTATTTTTTAAAGAATAAAAGCAAAATGAGGCTATGTTTCTTTTTGGAAAACAAAACAAAACAAAACAAAAATAGTCCTGTTCCTTCACAATAGTTATTTACATGATGGAAGGCTGTCTCTTTCTGAGTTGGCTGCTACAAAGCTCAGAGATGCATTTGCAGTCCACTCTGAGAAATGTGCAGGTAATTGTAGTTTACATTACAGCCTCATATCTGGGTCCACTTTTCCCTCACCCTGATTTTACTTGTTCCCTTCACTGCAATTTTATACCTCTGTCTTTGAATCTTCAACCTCGTATCTCTTCTGGAAGAAGGAAGAGAATGATTTTATAACAGCTTTAGTGTATCACAACTCTATCACTCTTCCTATACAAAACTTAAAATTCCACAATGCATATATTTTTCTTAAAAAGAAAATCCAAATTCTTCATCTTAGTGTTTACTCATTTTAAAAAATACAAACATTTTGGGGCGCCTGGGTGGCTTAGTCGGTTAAGCATCCGACTTTGGCTCAGGTCATGATCTCGCGGTCCATGAGTTTGAGCCCCGCGTTGGGCTCTGTGCTGACAGCTCAGAGCCTGGAGCCTGTTTCAGATTCTGTGTTTCCCTCTCTCTCTGCCCCTCCCCTGTTCATGCTCTGTCTCTGTCTCTAAAATAAATAAACGTTAAAAAAAAATTTTTTTTTAAAATACAAACATTTAAAATACATTTTAAAAATACAATAAATATTTATTTATATAAGCACATGTATACATACACACACTGAGTACCTAGGTCAAACACTGCTCTATACATGGGAGTAAAAGAAAGAAGGCTCAAGTTGGTCACAGTCTGGTTCAATGGTCCCAGTATTTTTCTTTTCATGATGACTCATATCAGACAATGTAACGGCCTCACATTCCCAGAGGCTTACCAAGATGTATGCTATGTACACTTTGCAGCATGATAGCAACAACTCTGTCTCTGATCTGAGACACACTGGTGGTCTCGGGGGTCAGATGGTTAAGAATCACTACAATACAGGGAGGTAAGTATAACAGAGAAAATGCTATCTGCCATGATACCACAAAGGAAAAAATAAGGGACCCAGAATTGTGGAGTATAAAGAAATGGGAAACTTTCTGTAAGAGCTATTCATCGAATAGGAGTTATAAAAGTAAAGGAGGAGGAAAACAGTGATTTCAGATATCATTCCAGAAAATGGAAAATTAAAAAGACAATTGGATTTTACACAGAAGATGGTGAAATGTTTCTAGGCACTTGAATATATGCTACTTTAAACAGTATGTCACCTTTTTGGCAACAATGAAAAATCAGCTAATCCATAGGACAGCATTTTCAGACAAATGAAGCCAATTGCTTTGATAAGAAAATATTTCCATCCAGTCTGACCACTTTAATAATTTTTAAATGACATATTTTTTTCCCTTGCCTTAGTAAATAAAACCCTTTGTGTACTCATTTTCTCTTTGGATCTCATGCTAATTATAAATAAGTAAAATAGTATACTGTACTTCAACCTACATAGGTCCTACTGAGATTGGCTTTCTGACTTTAAAAGATTCCACCACATCACAATAACTTAGTTATTTCTTACTGCCAATCAGTGTTACTGCTTCTAACTTCTTGACTTCTTAAGCTGTGATAAGCCTTACTCGAGGCCTGTCATTTGGGGTACAGTGAAGGAGAAAAGGGTCACATAGCACAAGTTTTCAAATTTAGACTTTTGCCACAATCTCTAAATGAGACTGGACATTTTTCATCCTAAGTCCCTCTGTATCAGAGTTTAATTTAAAATGTATGACTCTACCTCACATTCATGAGGACAGCTCTTATAAAAAACAAACCAAAATGAAACAAAACAAAACAAAAAACACCAAAAGTCCCCAAATGAGACAAGTGTTAGCAAGATGTGGACAAATTAGAACCCTTGTGCACTGTTGGTAGGAGCGTAAAATGGTGCTGCTTCTATGGAAAACAATACGGTGGTCTTCAAAGTTAAAAATAGAATTAACACTATGATCGAGCAATTCCACTTCTGGCAGAACAGAAAGAACAGAAGTGTCTCAAAGAAACATTAGTACACCCACATTCAGAGAGAAGCATTACTCACAACATCCAAAGGTGAAAACAACTCAAATGTCCAGTGACAGATAAATGGATAAACAAAAGTGGTAAATAGATACAATGGAAGATTTTTCAGACTTAAACAGGAAGGAAATTCTGACACATGTCACAACATGGAAGAACCTTGGCAACATCATGCTAAGTGAAATAAGCCAGTCACAGAAAGCCAAAAACACAAATACTGTATGATTCTGCTTATATGAGGTACCCAGAACAGTCAAATTCATAGAAATAGAAAATAAAATGGTGGTTGCCAGGGGCTGAAGAGGGAGGAGGGGAACTGTTAAGTTGATGAGTTTCAGTTTTCCAACATGAAAAGACTTCTGGGCACTTTAGTGCACAGTGAGGTGAATGTACCTAACTCTACTGAAATGTGTATTTAAAAGTGGTTAAGATGGTAAATTTATATTATGTGTCATTTATTATATAAATGTAAATGAATATTTATATACATATAATTTAGAGAATTTGTAAACTTGGGAGATCCTACTAGAGGAGCTCATCATCAGGCCAATCCTTAACATTCTTAGCCTTATTCTTTCAGCACTCATTCAAAAATTTTCTGCATTAGGTTAAAAATATCCTCAAAAAGTATTGTGGAACTTGACAAGGGTGAGGATTGCACAAAAATGTGAATGTACTGAACGCCACCATATGGTATACTTTAAACTGGTTAATTTTATGTTATGTGAGTTTTACCTCAATTAGCAAAAAATCCTCATATGCATTTGGCATTTAAAGATTCCCAAGGACAAGGGCTACAACATGAAGAGTTGTGGCTAGTTTCTGCTACTGGCACTGCATTAAAACCTCACACAAGTCTAACAACATAGGAAGGAATAAAATACTAAAGTAATTTACTAATATTAAAGCCGCAAGAAAAGTACTTTTTGGTAACAGGAAGACAGGAGATTATGTGAGCAGATATAGTTTACCACTAGCACCACCAACACAGACTAAAACTATATATAAAGGCAACAAGCCTGTGATTCAGGGCTTCTCTCACCTGGCAAATTCCTCACCTATGAGGCCTGCAGGATCAAAGAGATTAAAGAGATAGTGGAATCAGATCTTGGAAAGCCCAAGAATGCCATGACAAGGTACATGGACTTTTTCCTTGACACAACAGAGAGTCACCGGCAAATTTAATAATGTAGCTGATGAATAGGTTCAAAGATGTGTTTTAAAAGAATCACTTTGGTGGCCACTTTGAGGGTGAAGTGGAAGACAGGAATGGAATACCAGACTACCACAATAATCCAGAGAGAGATTTATAAGGTGAAACAGGTTAAACTGTGGGATCAAATAGATACAGGGTTTAAGGCATGGTACCTGGTGGTTTTCTTAAATTATTCCTTTTAATCTCCACTTAGCAGCTTAGTATTATTATTCCCATTTTACAGATGAAGAAACATAGGATTGTCCCAAAATAAACTTGGGTCAAGGTCACACAATTAGTTGGTAGGGAAAATGGAATTTTAATTTGGTCTATAGGACTTCAAAGACTGTGCACATACATTTTCTACTACCTTGTGGTATCAACCAATATACAACCAAAATAGTTAAAACGCTTTATGTGACAAAAATGTGAATACTTCCCATCAACAGCACAGCTAGCACTCATGGAAGATAAAAATCAATGTCTTATTCCCTAAATAACTTTTTAGTACTTGATTAGATCCTAAATTACATGAACTAAAGCCAATTTTTACCTGGAAGTAATTTTTCTTTTTAAATATGGTTTTATTAAAGGAAACTCTTCATGCCAAGTAAGGGTGAGCTATGTCCTCTTGTGATCTAATTATACCATTTTAAATAAAAGGTTACATGAATATATTGACTCAAATAGTATATAAATAGAGGCCATAATCCACAGGATGTATGTGGTCTTTGAAGTTGCCATATTAAAATCCTTTCTATGTATAAATATTACAAAGAATACAAAACTCTGGTATAAATACCAAATGCCTAATTTGGGAGATTAAGGAATATTGGTTTTTAATATACCTTGGCTTCCACAAATGACAGGGATGGATGGTTTTACCATGTATGTTGTGTCAAAAACAACTTGAGACACAACCACAAAGCCTAAAAAAATGGACCTGATTGTGAGGGTTCTTTTGCCACCACTCACCTCTCAAATCACGCATTCTAATCCACTATGGTCAAACTTTGGTGCTCTTAGATTCTCAAAGATGGTACTTTGCACTGCCTGATTGCTTCTAGCAAAAAGATGAGTAATGTCTAGATCACAAAGAAAAATGAGCAATGACATTTCTCTATTATAATCTCAAGTGGAAAAAAACATGTTTTGGGAAAAATTCTTATTGAGGGGTTAGGATTAAATTTATTTAAAAAATTTAGGGGCGCCTGGGTGGCGCAGTTGTTTAAGCGTCCGACTTCAGCCAGGTCACGATCTCGCGGTCCGTGAGTTCGAGCCCCGCGTCGGGCTCTGGGCTGATGGCTCAGAGCCTGGAGCCTGTTTCCGATTCTGTGTCTCCCTCTCTCTCTGCCCCTCCCCCGTTCATGCTCTGTCTCTCTCTGTCCCAAAAAAAATAAATAAACGTTGAAAAAAAAATTTATTAAAAAAATTTTTTTAATGTTTATTTTTGAGACAGAGAGAGAGAGAGAGAGAGAGAGACAGAGTGTGAGCAGAGGAGGGGCAGAGAGAGAGGGAGACACAGAATCTGAAGCAGGCTCTAGGCTCCCATCTGTCAGCAGAGCCTGACGTAGGGCTCAAACCCACAGAAGCATGAGATCATGACCTGAGCTGAAGTTGGACACTTAACCAAATGAGCCACCCAGGCGCCCCGAAGTGTTTAGGATTAAGATGAACTTTACTGAGATTAGGAAATAAGGTGATCAGCCCAGGTATAATGGCTTCAAGAGAGTTAGTTGCCTGGGAGACAGCTTGTGACAACTCTCACCTCTCAGTGCAAATTATCAAGCATTTCCATTACCCCTATCCTTAGGCAAATTTGCTTACTCAACAAGAATCTTAATTTTATAACTCTAATGTCTCATTCTTCACTTCACATAAAAACAGAAACTATCCATACCTTTGAAACTGTTCGAGGTTACCTACTGATTAAAGAGCAACCACATTTTAAACTCAATCTCCCTTTCAAAAAGTTTAATATGAGTAGGCACCAAACCAAGGACATGAAAATAATTTGACAACTGAGTTATTTGCCAAGAAATGATATGAATATTGACCTGTGTTTTTTTCTTGATTTAAAATGGATAAACAAGCAAACGTATCTCCTCAGTGAAAGCCATCCAAACATAATTTCAAAACTTCCCAAATTGTAAAAAGAAGGAAGAAGCAAGGGAATGAATTTGAGGGGGGTGGGTTGGAGGGGGGAAGAGGGATGAATTTTTGAACTTAGTTCCAGTATATATTAGCACTTAAAAAAAATCAGACACTGGGTCTTATTCAGAGACACACTTAAGTTTGTGATATGAAAGAGAAATGAATTCATTAGTCAACTATAAGAAGGCAATTTTGAAGGGGAAAAATATGAAAAGAAACAAGTCTCTCGTGATTTTTTTCACTTCATGTTTAATAAATTGCTTTGGAAGTAAATTTTCTCTGTTCTTTTATTCTATCTGCCATGAAGTAAGCATGATAAAAATCATTGGTATAGGGCTAGAAAGGCTTTCACCATAGTGATAGTACACACCCTTAGATGAAGGCTACTTAAGCTAACTCTAGGCATTCAGAGCATCACCGAAACACTCCATTTTACCCCCTTTTACTTTTCCCAGCCTTAAATATCTCAGCAGGAAGCCCTATATGGATGACATATTATCCTTGGACTAGTTGGGTTGATTCATTTCTAGGCTGTGGGCTCTGTGGCTGGTTATAATCCTACTTGACAAAGACAAGCTTGCCATGTTTCAACAATATGAAACATCAGAGAAAGAGAGGAAAATGGTTACTGCAACACTAAGGTCCACAGGCAGTGTGCACCTAGCACACACTAGGAGTTAGTTCAGAAATGGCTGAGGTCAACCCTCACTTCCAATAGTTGAGGCACTAACTTTACAGGTCCCTATAAATAGGTAAGATTGCCTTGGAATGCTCTGACACCAACTAAACTGAAAAACAAACGCTGAATAAACTTAATATATATATATATTTACTGTATAGGCAATTGGTTAAGAACATAGACTACGGAAGGAGACTCTCTGGCTCTGAAATTTACCAGCTTATATTCTTTAGTATTATGTAACTTCCTTGTACCCCACTTTCCCTACACATAAAATAGGATACTAAGATAAAATGGGATCACTGGATAAAGTTAGTTAGTATACATAAACTGCTAAGAATAGTGCCTGGAACTTAGTAAGTATTACATATATTAGTTATTACTGTTATTATAAATTATTCTGTACATTGTCATTTAAAAGTCATACTACAAACTAAACAGAGGATTTAATACTGAACTTAGAGGACATTCAGGTTATCACATGAGGCCTCAAAACAAAAGCAACACAGATTTGTACAGTGCTCTCTCTAGGGGGTTGTGGGGCTGCTGGGAGTAGGAGGACCATCGTAAGTCAGGTTTTGATCACAGAGTATAAGGTCATGTTTCAGAACTGGCAGTTTTGCTGCTAACAGGGAAGCGTGGGCAAGGGGAAGTCCTGAAACACAATGTTCAGATGAGCCTGGCACCCTGCACTGCAGCCATACTTCTGCCTGAAAAGCTCTAGGGACTTCAGGATCAAAGAAACAGCTCAAGAAGTTGGTAGAAAGGAGAAATAGCTGTGGAAGTGGGAGAGGGAAATAAATGCAATTTAGGGCTAATTAACATTGGCAGTATTATTACCTTCCCAAGCATGGGGTGTCCTCTCCTATCTGGGGTGCAATTAAAGTACAGAGAGCAGAGTAGAGAAGACCATCATGTTGTCCACCCTCAATCCTCACAGTGTGGGCTGAGAGTGAATGGTTTATTTTGCCAGGCATGATGGAGGGATGCTCACGCTACTTTGGTTCTATAAATTGCTAAGCTACAAGGTGATCTTGAATTGTGGTAAATTCTGGTTCCTTCACAAAACACATACTAACATGGTGTCTTTCAGAAGAAATGTTGTAACAGATAAGAACATAAATAGGATAATGGTTATCAGAGACTATGGTTACATGGCAAGTGTGAGGAGCCAAAATGTGCAGAGGAATCCACAAAACAGCCCCTGGCACCTGGGAAAAACAAACCTTATATCCTTGGGGTGCCTTATTTGAAGTTTAGTATTTTGGATATAAAAGTGACATGAGTGGATTATACAAATAATCCTGGACTGGGAAAGGCTGTTCTGTGGATGAGAGGAAACACAGAAACTTTAAAGAAAAGGGTTGTATAATTTTCTTCATAAAAACAAAATCGTGCGGGGTGCCTGGATGGCTCAGTTGGTTAAGCATCTGATTTCAGCTCAGGTCACGATCTCACAGTTTGTGGGTTTGAACCTCGCATCAGGCTCTGACTTCAGCTCAGGTCACGATCTCACGGTTGGTGGGTTTGAGCCCCACGTCAGGCTCTGTGCTGACAGCTCAGAGCCCGGAGCCTGCTTCGGATTCTGTGTCTCCCTCTCTCTGATCCTCCCCCCCTTGCACTCTGTTTCTCCATCTCTCAAAATTGAATAAACGTTAAAAAAATTTAAAAAATAATAAATAAAAGGCTGACAAGCAAAAAATACCATCAAACAAAGTCAAAAGACTACATGAAAAAACTGGAGAAAAAAAAGATGTTTAATGAAATGAAAGGCAAAGGTCTGAATGTTCCTAATATACAAATAGGTTGAAAGGAAGAACTGATAAAACTATGGATGAAGGATATTAATAGTTTTTTATATACGACATAAATATATAAATAGGCAAAAAAATATGCACAACCTCACTAATAATTAAAGAAATGTAGATCAAAAAGATATTCTCATCTGTTAGATAAAAATACAGACAACAGCACAGAGAAAAACAGGCAATAATACTGTTGTAGGGATTCTTATCGTTCACCCGTATCAAGTGCTCCTCTCTACTTCCTTGTACCCTTCAAGATGGGCCTCTGGCAATGAGCTGTGAGCTAAAGTACCACATTTCACTGCTATTCCAAAAAATGTAATTGCTAGTAAAAATAATCTCTAAACCTCTTCTCTCCTACCAAAGTATCTGAAGAGGCCACATGTTGCAGTTACAATACGGTGGAATCTTTCCATCAGTTGGAAACTGTCGACACCCTCACACTTAACCTGGGGTAGGCCAGGGAAAAAGAAATGTCTGTCATGTTAATCCACTGGAATTTCATGGTTCTTCTGTTATGACAGGCCAGTTACCCATCCTGACTGATATAAATATACTCCAAGTTGCAAAGTGGTTATTTCCGGAGGGTGAGTAAGTATTGTGGTGGACTTTTCCTGTACTTATGAAATATTTCTATAATATTGTATTACTTTTATAATTAGAAAAAATTTAAAGGTTAAAAAAATGTAAGAATAAAGTGTTGGCATCCAAAGTATAAACACTGGTAACAATTTCCCCAGATTTGCACTTACCAGAGTTGCAAAAATATTTCTTATTTAGGTAAATATATCTGTCTTTAAGAGACTACCCATAAGGAAGCCATCTTCCTACTCATAAATGGCTTTTGCTCGGGCCATTTTGAATTTATTACCGATATTTAGGCCCTAAGGATAATTATTTCCACAGAATACACAGAATTGGGATGGGATACAAGGAATAATGTTAACAAATCAAAAAGAAAGGCCACATGTTTCAACAGACAAGAAGACACCTTGATAAGGAAAATGAGGTCAGATAAAAAAAAGTATCCAAATTGCTGCTAATCAAAATCACTATCCTAAAAAGTCAAAAGCTCTAAAATGATTCTCCTAAGGTTGTCCTAAGGCCAATCTAATTTCTGTCAATTTCATTTTTCTGAACACAATAATAGAAGTAAAACTAAACATAAAGCATTCCATGAAAATGTTTCACGGACTGCCTTGAGAGAGAAAAAGTTCCAGGGAAACCCCTTCTTTCTTCCATCAAACCCTGCAATTCAACCTAAAGAGCTTCATTTTTACGTTTTTACCACTGCTCTTGTCACATGAAATTTTTTTCTGAAGAAATGACCTGGAGCTAAAAGACAGAAAATCCTTCACCTAAAATTGTGACTAGGAAAATATAGAAATAAAATATTAAACCCCATGAAAGAAGTTACTGCATTAGGATGTTTGCCTTTTGAATACCAAGTGGTTAAAATTATATAAAAGACTCTAATGACCACAAAGCATACATCATTGCAAAAGCTCAAATAAACATATGAGCATACTATAGGAGATTTATTTGCATCCAAGCTTCTGAAACTGAACGGTATACCTGATGAGCCAAGATCACCTAATCTAAAAGCCTATTCAACTAGTTCTTCACAATAGGAAAGTTGGGAGGTTTTATGGCTCAGATCTTCTGCAATGGGGGTAGAAAGCCAGGTTTACTGGTGAAATCAGCCAGAATGGAACTCAAGGGCAGATGCTGGAAAACAGAGTTGGGTAACTAGAGAAACTGCCAGAAGGTCTTGTGTTTCAGACACAAAAGGGTTACATAGGAGGTATATTTCATCAAGTCTCACAATAAAATAGTAAGATAGTCTCACAGAACAGATGAGTAAACCTTCTGGAATAAAACTGCATGCTACTTTTGCTGCCCTATAGGGCAGTGATCTACTTAGAATACTTCCTGCCCAATGGCAGAGCACTGAGTTTAAATGGTTGGTAGTTTTCAGTAGTTTGACAAAGTTATCCCAAATGCTAACAAAATTGTAAAAATTGTAATCAGAGCTACTCACACCAATTCAGAGCATTCATTTTCACATTTGATGCTGAGTTTTTACAAAGCACACTGATACAGTGAAGAACAACTGGAGAAAAGTAACCAGGATGATATGAAATTGAGAAACTACATCTTCAGAAAACTTGGAAGAACCACAAAGTTCATTTACTGATTGGAAGACTCAGGAGGGAAATTAGAATCATATCATGATTCAGAGACAGTACATGGAATCCTGTTGTAAAACGAGTAATATTTTTGTAACATAATCACTGCACACTTTTAAAAGGTTGTCACTTTGTCCTTATACTTTGTTTGGTAGCTTCAGCAATGTCTAATATGGCAATTTACATGCAAGAGATGCTCTATATATTTTCTTGATTAATTCATATCAATCCCTAAATGGGACTGTTTTTAAAGTTGGTTTCCACTTACTAGGTTTTTCTTAAAGCAGAATTCACAAGCATACTTTTAAACACAGAATATTCTTCCTATCTATCTGTCTTCCTATCTATCTACTTACCTACCTACCTACCTACCTACCTACCTACCTACCTACCTATCTAGTGCATTCACATGGTTCAAACATAAAGTATAAAATGGTATACAGTGAAAAAACTCCCTCACACCTATGTCCTATCTGCTGAGTTCCTATCCATGCACACACATACAACTAACTGGCAACCTCCCTTTACTAGTTCAACCTTCCAGAAATTATTTTTATGCACACAGAAGTCAATATAAATGTATGTATGTATATTATAGACAAAGATGCAGACATATGATCCTTTTTGTTTTTCCATAAATAGCTTATACTATAAACTGTTCTGCAATTTTCCTTTCATTTAGTAATTATAATAGATTTTTTCATATTAATACATAAAGCAAAACCTCATTATTTTTTTACAGAAGCACCCATTGTATATATGTACCATAATTCATGTAACTGGTCCACTAATAATAAGCACTTAGGTTTAAGAGAAATTTAGGGGTACCTGGGTGGCTCAGTCACTTAAGTGTCTGACTTTGCTCAGGTCCATGATCTCACAGTTCATGATTTCAACCCTGCATTGGGCTCTGTGCTGACAGCTGGGAGCCTGGAGCTTGCTTTGGATTCTGTGTCTCCCTCTCTCTCTCTGCCCCTCCCCTGCTCACACTCTGTCTCTCTCTCTCTCTCTCTCTCTCACTCTCTCTCTCAAAAATAAATAAAAACATTAAAAAAATAAAATAAGAGAAATTTAAATTACAATCATGGAATTATATGTTTATAAAGGACTAATACATTTCAAACAAAAGGCAGATAATCTCTTATGGCTAAAATAGTGCTATCAAGGTTACTGGGCTCATTTGAGGTATCTAGAATAATAGTTAAGTCTAAAAATACAAATACTTTTGGGTTGCCTGGGTGGCTCAGTCAGCTAAGCGACCAACTTCAGCTCAGGTTATGATCTCATGGCTTATGAGTTTGAGCCCCACATCAGGCTCTGTGCTGATAGCTCAGAGCCTAGAGCCTGCTTCAGATTCTGTGTCTCCCTCTCTCTCTGCCCGTCCCCTGCTGATGCTCTGTCTCTCCCTCTCTCTCAAAAATAAATAAACATTAAAAAAATTTTTTTAAAAAGTACAAATACTTTTATAAAAAATGATTCCAGCATATTAGTGACAAATCTACTTGCTAATATATGGATTTTTACTTTCAGTTTCTCTGCCCCTCCCCTGCTCCTGCTCTCTCTCAAAAATAAACATTAAAAAAATTAAAAAAAAAAACACACGCGTTTTAATCTTGAATCATTTTGTATTCAATAATTCTTGCCTTTAGATATGTGTATGTGAACACACACATATATCTATAATAGATTTGCATTAATTGTGGCTTCATTTTTGTAAATATTCATATGGAATATCATTAATAACTGTTTTTATTTTACTATTGATATTCAGTATTGATTTCCTAGGTCTTTGAATTGCATAGAATAACATCCAATGTTGAAAACTGATTTAAATTATTTACGTAAAGTATTACTAGAGCACCTGGACGGCTCAGATGGTTGAGCCTCCGACTCTTGATTTCGGCTCAGGTCATGATCTCAGTTTGTGAGTTCAAGCCACGCATCAGGCTCTGCACTGAAAACACGGACTTCGTGGGTAATATGTGAAAATAAGCTGCAATATATAAGTTTGCAGAAGAATGTTTAGGAATACTGACTCTCTTGGTTTCCTAGTGCTGCCATAACAAAGTACCACAAACTGGGTAGCTTAAAACAATAGACATTTGTTCTCTCACAGCTCTGGAGGCTAGAAGTCCAAAATCAAGGTGTAGGCAGGGGCCATGCTCCCTCTGAAGGCTCCAGGGGACACCTGTCTTTGCCTCTTCTAGTGGTGATGGCAATCCTTGGCATTCCTGGGCTCATAGCTGCATTACTCCAATCCCTGCCTTCATCTTCACATGGACTTCTTCCCTGTGTATGACTCTGTATGCCCTCTCCTCTTCTAATAAAGACACTAGTCATTGGATTTAGGGCCTATTCTAATCCATCAGGACCCTATCCTAACTAATCACATATGCAAACATCCTATCTCCAAAAGGTTCTGAGATTTTGGGCAGACATGAACTTTTGGGAGACACTATTCAACCCATCACATTGACCATGAATGAAGAAAAAAAAAGCAAAACAAACAAACAAAAAAGCAAAGCAAAACAAAAATTTGTCAGACTGTAAACTTCAGGTTGAAGTGTTTTACAATCTGTTTCATAGTTAAAGCCAGAGAAGGAGGACAACTAAGCTACTTCTTAAATGTTCTTAAATGCATTGTACAAATCCTCACTTTAACAATGGAGCTAGACAATTTAATAGAATATCCTCAAAGGCCGAAAAAGTTATTGGGTCCTGATCTACATCAATGGCTCTTTGAAATCTCACCCATGTACTATTAAAAATAACAAAATGAACTAGAAAGGACTGTTTCATCACTCCTGCTTACACCAGCATATCTCATCAGGATGAAGGGCAAGGTTGGTTTTCTCTGTGATGAGACATCAGTGAACTGCTCTTTTATTTTTATTAAACAGAGTTATTCATACTTGCAAAAAAAGAACAGAAATAGAGCCATCATCATGAAAGCCAAAGAGCAGCTATTCTGTCACTTGAGGTGTTCTTAAAGACATCAGATGTCCCAGATCCACCAAATCACAGTCTGATAATTAATGATCTGAGTTAATTGGCGAAACAGAAGTTAAATATGCATTTTTAAACAGTGTTTACCAAAGAGTATTTCTGTAATACAAAATGATAAAATTATTCACCAACACTTGGTTTGAAATTTGGTCTTAATTACTAATTTCTAGGATGTAGATATATTTGTTTCAATTTGGGGGATTTAAAATAAAAAAAAATTATGCCATAGCATTCACAGTTTCCAGTTCTTTTTGAGAAGAACTTTTATATATTTGTTTTGTGTGCTTTATAAAATGTCTGATAGATGTTATACCTTCTTCAAAAACATGATTCTTCAGAAAATGAGTTCTATAATATGCTTGCTACAAATATGGTCTCTTCTCATCTCTTCTTCAACAGTAGCTTAAATAATGCAAGTACAAATGCCACTTCTTTAAATATCTGATGGGTCCTCAGCACCCTGGCATGTGGTAGCTTTGTCCCTAAGCTTTTTTTTTTTTTTTGGCCTGTCAGCTGTGAGAAACAGTTTTCTACCAATTACTGTCACAATATGAATAAATTCAAAACTGAAAATATAAGCAGTGAATATTTTCAGTACATTTATCCCCAAACTACATTAAAATAGGGATTTAGCATGTAAACAAGGAATTTAGCAATAAAGAAGCATCACACTGTACTTTGTCTTCCATAAATAAAAACACAATATCAGAAGATAAAGAAAAAAGCATTCATGCACAGAAGAGATATGGGCAAATGACAGCAAGCATATGAAATGAAAAGAAAAAAAAGTTACAGCTGCAACAAGAGTACCAATTAAGATATATGAGTTCCCAAAACAATGCTACAGAGTCGTTGCTGGGTTTTTCCCTTTTCAAATAATTAATTCTGACTCAGTAACACATATTTTTTAAGAGAGTTACATAGTATCCCTCTCTTTGTCCAACACCAGTTTCCTTTAGGATGTGGCTCTACATACACATTAGGCCAGCAGCTGGTTGCTAACATGATTTTGGTTTGAAGTGTGTTAAGAACATGGGATAAGAATGAACAATGTTCTTAGGTTATCACTGTTAACACAACCTCAAATAAACAAGATACAATTGGCTCTTACCCTAACCTGGTTCTGTGCCAAAATTCTTCTTTTTGGTGGAGAAGGGAGTGAAAAAAAAAAATCTAAATTTACAGGTATGACCAATAAATATAGTGTGAATTGGCTGTGTATATATAATCCCGGTGGTCTGGTCCATCAACCTAGCTTGGCTAGAACTCTGCTCTCTGAATCACAACCAGTTTTGAGACCATCATCATGCTCAATTATTTCCAGGACATATTCTTTTAAACTCACTTCCAGAACAGGCATTATGTTGCCCTTTGTATGCTGTCACTCAAACTTCTCAAATGCTTTTTTACCTTATTCTTAATGGTCTGTGTACATTATTGAGTGCAGTTTAACAAACACAGAACTGGAAGATTTGGGCCTCAAAGTCCTAGTTTGTGTCATTCCTGACACCTGCTTCCCTCTTTCCATTTCTCTGCCTGACGTTCTCTTCCTTCCCTCTTATCTCCCATATTCATTCAGTCACTGAGTCACTTCTTCCCTAATGCCTCTCCCAAGTGTGCAGTTTTTACAGCCACTACTACCACTGACTTCAGATTAGCAAGCACTGTGTGCCTGGATTATTGCAGAAGCAGTACCTTCTATTTCACCCCCTTCATTCAACTTCATCTGTACCCCAATCCATTCTGCACAAAACTTCCAGGCAAATTTCCCTAAAATACACTTTTATTCATGTCATAACTCTTTTAGAACTATCAAAGGCTTCCCATTACCTACAGAAGCATTTCCCAAAACACAGTTTATACAATACCAGAGTTTCACAAGATTCTAACATGTTTTAGCTTAAAAAAATTTTTTTTAAAAAGGGAAGAGGGTGTATTCTCTTGTCAAATGTAGCTTAACAAAAAAGTGGGTTCTGTACAGCAAGATTTCATGATCTATTAATATGTTAAATATACATTACACATATACAAGGTTGGGAAAGTACACATTTCCCAAATGTGTTTCACTGCAGAACACTTTTTACCACAAACACCTTATAACCTCTCTCAGAAAACTATGATGGTTTTAAAATGCATAAATTTCTCAGTTTGCTCGTCATGATTTTCTAAAGTCTCACCTCAAACTATTTCTAAACTTACCTCTAACTTTTGTATGAATTGCCACCTTCAATTACACTCTACACTCACTATATACCCTGAGCAAATTATGTTTATGTATTACTTTGTTGTTGTCTATAAAACTCGTCAACCCATTCATAGCCAAATTCTGGTTCTTTCACAAGCCTTCCTTAACACTTCAAGAGTGCAATAATCTCTTCCTCTTCTGAACTACATCAATGATTCCTCATCTAATGCTCCGCGCAGCACTAAGTCACTGCTTGAATACAGACCTTCTAGAAACTTGCCTCTGAATTTAGTTTTTGTTTGTGATTTCTTCTCCCTAACTAGACAGCAAGGCCCTCGAAAGAAAAGGCATAGCTTTTGTACACACCCTATAGTACTTACAGCTTTGCAATGAACAGGCCTTGAAAATATTTACCAAAGAGACAAAATTTTTTAGGACAGTGTGCTTTTTACCCCTCCAGATATCTCCACCTTTCTGCCCTCTGCCCCAGAAAGCTGACCTTTATGGATTACATCAACAGGTTCCTTGCTCTCTGTCTTCCATTGGGATTCAGATAATAGAGAATACCATGAGAGACTGGAGGAAAGGAAGAGAATAAGGTCAGAGAACTTACTTTGCTGGCTCACTCCCTGCAAGGTCAAATAAGCTGGCTGTCTCCCTTATCCCAAAGTCACAACTTGAAGTCCCAGAAACCACTTCTTTCCTCACCCTTTCAAGCTCGGAGATGTGGTTAGATCTCCAGTATTGGACTTGTGGTTTCCTACACCACCTCAGTGGTTTCCCTCTGAGACCCTGCCCACACCCTCACATAGTACCTTTATTACTTAATTTAAACATAGCCTCTGTTTCTTGCCTGAATCCTAAGAGACATAGATGATAGATACAACTCATTTGGCTGTTTTAAAAAAAATACTTATTAGCCTCATACTAAGAATAAGCAAAGGATTTGTTTTAAAGTCTAAAACTATAAACAAGCAGTGATCTACAATGACTCTTGAATTACGATCCACTTGAGGTAAGAAATCATGATTTACTTGTCGTTCTATTTACCCCTGTGCCCGGAAGAGTCACATGCATAGTTTGCAATAAACATTCATCTAAATGAATATAATAATCTGTGGCAGGTACGTTACTGCTCACCAAACATGCATGTGCTCCTCTACATTTTCCAGGACCCCTTGCAGTTAGGTGGCAGTCATAGGATTGGGTTCTGGTTGGTGGAATTCAGGTGGGAGTGATATATATGCCTCTTGCAGGTCTAGCGCTTAAAATTATCCCAAGTAAGCCTTCAGCTCTCTTTTCCCCTTGTCAACCTTGAAAATTTTTTTCCAAGAGATGAAAATATAAATGAGAGTTACCTTATTCAAGAAATCAACATTCATAATAAGACACTGAATTCTGGAGCGACTGGGTAGCTCAGTCGGTTAAGCATCCAACTTTGGTTCAGATCATGATCTCAGGGTTTGGGAGTCTGAACTCTGGATCGGACTCTGTGCTGACAGCTCAGAGCCTGGAGCCTGCTTTGGATTCTGTGTCTCCCTCTCTGTCTGCTCCTCCCCCGCTCATGCTCTGTCTCTCTGTCTCAAAAATAAACAAACATTAAAAAAAAGACACTGAATTCTGTGGTTTATTTATTAATTACCTATTACAGAAACTAAGTATCTCCTACTGAGAAAATTTTGTATTTTAAATAACACCACTGATTCTTAATGTCTGTTTAGATATTATAGCTTTCTTATGAAAAATTTCAGTATTTCAAGCTATAGTAAAGACCAATAATATGCTCTAGATTGCACTAGCAATGAAAACATATGCCTTAACAATAACATCACTGACCAACAGAAAAAAAAAAAACCTCTTGAAGGCATTCTTTTTATTTGTTTAGTTTAAAGTAAACCTAAGAATAAGATGACAATCAAATGAGTTGATGATGATCTGAGGAGTTCTAACTCCAGACAAGATCTCAGGAGCAGGCCCATATCCTGTGCCTCCTGGTGTGGCAGTGAAGAGGACAGAAAGGGCTGTCCTGTGGTTGAGAATACAAAGTACAAAGAATGGTGTTTCCAAAAATTTGGGCCATTTTTAGATTTGCTGAGTATTTTACGTCCCCTCTTGCCTTTGCTTATTTTATATTTTTAGCTTAAAAGTACTTGTCCTCAAAAAATAGGAGCAAAAGAAAGGAATATAGTTGTCATAACTCTCTGTCATCCATTAAAAACACACTGTCTTCTCAAGCAGGGGTTAAGTTTATGAAATGTTAATGCTTCAAAATTTTTTAGCCTTTTTTTGTGGCTATGTAATACTGATATTTAGACTATAGTATATTACCAAATAAGAACATATCTGTTATCCACAAATATTTACCTATTTAAGAAAAATCAAATACACACACACACACACACACACACACACACACACACACAAATTCCTACACAAAGGTGGACAGCCATTTTGTGTTATTTCAGAGTTTAAAAAATTTCAGAATGCCTGGGTGGCTCAGTTGGTTAAGCGTCCAACTTCGGCTCAGGTCATGACCTCACAGTTTGTCAGTTCAAGCCCCGTGTCAGGCTCTATGCTAACAGCTCAGAGCCTGGAACCTGCTTTGGATTCTGTGTCTTCCTCTCTCTCTCTCTGCCCCCTACTCACGCTCTCTTTCCCTCAAGAAAATAAACATTAAAAAAAATTTTTTTTTAAATCTCATCTCTCTTTTTGAGATTTAGCCCTTCTAGTATTATTTTACTGGTATGAGCAATGTCCTTGGCTTTATGTTCCATTCATAGTTTAACTATGCCATTTTGTTAAAATTTGTTTCTAAATGCCTTAGACAATTATTATATACATGATGTGTCAAAAATATTGGTATGTGTTTAATGACTATGTGGGAACACATCAGGCCCCCTCACTTGCTGCCATCACATTGCTTACGGCTACAGTTACAGGTACTTTTGTGAACTTGTCCTTTTAAAACTCTAGTTACAGCACTCCTTATAGCAGAGTTTCTATTTCTTGCTTATCAGAATCATTAACATATATACTGTGAACAATGTTTTGTGTTGTTTTGTTGATCTTTCCATTCTGTTTGAAACATAAACATCTATTTTTCCTGCAGAGCTTTGTGAAGCTTCTACTTTTAATGTATAGGATAGAATACACATGTAACTCCCAAAACACTACTTTCCTTGGCTATCATAAACTCTGAAATTATACATTGAATGCTCTCAAGTTTCTACCTTACTAATAAATTTTCTCCTTGATAATCAGAATTAGGCCATGAGTAGAAGTCTCACTCTCCTTTTGATATAACAAATGAGGACCTCAGCCATTAATTTATAATATGAATCAGGTGTGTGTATGAGTGTGCATATGTGCACAAATTTATTTATGTATACTTTTTTCTGTAGAGTTAAATATAAAAACATTCTTTCTGTCTAAACTCTCCCTATTCCTTTTTTTGCAAGAAGTTAAAACTCCTTTCAAGTGGTCCTCTTAGTAAACTTTCGCTATACCTCTGCTCTGACTTTTAAAAATATATATGAGCCCAAACTTTTCCCAAGAAAGAAAGAATTCTATCTCATGAGGGTTTAAGATTATCATAGCGAGAATATGAATTTCTGTTGAACAAGTATATAGAAATAAATGTATTTGTATGTATAAAGGAATTATCTATACTTATCATTCAAAAAGTATCTTACCGAGTTCTAGGTTTACTAATTACACATCTCAGTAAGTGAAAACATAAATAATTCTGTGATAAAAATTAAATCTATATCACAAAATAGGTATCAGATCCATATCATGAGGGATAATATATAATAAAACCCCCACTTGAAATGATGCCTTTAACATTTTCCACACCACTATAATAGCTTAATTATATACTGTCATAGAAAGATGACATTAAAAAATCTACATGACTGTCTTCATGCAGTATAACCAGTAAGGTGCAAAAAGAAGCCCTATATAAACTCAATTTCTTACAAGTTACCTATGTGAAAAAACAATGGTTATTTAATGGATGCTGAGTGGCAAAGAACTTGCACCCATATCCATGATTCTTACATGAGCTGAAGTGGCTCATAAGGATAATGGCTATCAACAAGGGGCCTGTACAAAACTAACTTTAAATAAAAGAGGAGCCAAAGGAACTAACCAGACGAGCTGATGGTAATATGGTAGGGCAGTCAGGGAAAGGAGCTAAGGAGACAGAGAAATGGCATACCTAAGGCAAAGAATAATGGTAACTAAAGATGAAATGGGGGTTTGGTAGAAGTAGGTTCAGGGAAAATCTTAATGTTCTAGTTTAAAATAAAAAGGTTATATTATGTATACTGCTTGGCCTTTGCTATAACAAGAGACCTCATCAATTATCTGGGGAATTAGAAGTAATCTTCAAATAAGATTATTAGTAAGTATTCTAATTTAAAGGGGAAAAAAGAAAAGAGGAAGAAAACAATAGGAAAATAGAAAAAAAATAATTGTTAAACCATCTAGATATAATATTCCTTATTTGTGAATTTTATCTATTAGACTTTCAGCAAAATAGTTTGAGACACACTTCAAAATTTGAAAATGCTAAGAAAGAAAAGTTAATGAAGGAAAACATAATCAATGATTTTACACATAAAAAAATCTAATGCTGATACCTTAAATTTTTTTTTAAATGTTTATTTACTTATTTGAGAGAGAGAGAGACACAGAGGCTGAAGCAGCTCCAGGCTCGAACTCATGGACTGCATGATCATGACTTTAGCTGAAGTTGAATGCTTAAGTGACTGAGCCACCCAGGCACCCAAGAAGCTGATACCTTAAAAAGAAAAGTGGTCCAAACTAAAGAGTAAGATTCAATAAAGGACCTAAAAGCTGAGGTCTCTTGTTGATATTAGAGCTTGGAAGAGTTTTATTCCAAGTTTCAGTTTCTAAACTGAAGGTTTAACTGAAGGTTAAACTGAACCAAGGTTCAGTTTCTAAACCAAAATATCAATCTCTAACCATAGAAGAGCAGTGCATTCTCAAATCACATTCAAATGATAAGAATGAATAAGACAGGGAATGGGAAAACAGGCAACAGGAAGGCAAAAGAGATTTGGTTACTCTGTATAAAACAACTTCAGACTTAATTTGAAGAGTTGATAAAGTTCCCTACTTATCATTTCCATTCAGCCCATATTTTCAAAATTCTGTCAGAACTCTCCTGGATTAATCACTATGTCCTCCCTAACTACCTATCAGTGACAGTATGGCATATCACGTAAGATTCCAATATATCCCACACTACTAAAACCAACTCCAAAGACCCTCAAACCTGTCCTACATTGAAAACCTGAAATACCACCTGGCTCTTTGCACTTGTGAGAATAAATAATCTTTGAGATCTACCATTTAAAGACATGATCTCTGTCAAGCAGGGTTGAATCAGGATCACACTTTCCCTTTTCTCTAGAGTCCAGGTGCTAATGCATACTACATTTATAGTGATGCAGGCTCTTGCTGGAGTTCTCATGAAGAATAAATAATGGCAGAAACCAAGATATACTATAAACATTACCTTCTGGGTGGGTGGCTGTGAAAAGAATATTGGGCTAGCTGATAGCAAAGGGACATTTCAACATTAGACTCTAAAATGAAGAGACTGGTTGAGACAAGGATGCACTTTGTTTAAACTTTAAATCTGAAAATGGGAATACAGTTTTATATGGCTGTAACAAACATCTTGGCAAATAACAAGCAGCTTTCGCCTCCCTGACCTCTGCTCACTAGTGCATATCGTATACTGGGGTGAAAACACCTGCCCAATAAAATATCAACATTACTCAAAAAATTTCAGAGGACAGGCCTAAAATAGATATGCGATTTCAGACCCAGAAGAAATGCATACACAAGCCAGCAACAATCTGACAAATATAATAACCGTGTCCAGATCACAGTAATGTGCAATATAAGGAAAATACATGCTTAAATCCCAAAGACAAATAGTGTCAACAAAAGAATTTGTTTGATCTTTTGGGTAACACCTTTTAAATGTAGTGAACTCTTATCTGTCCTGACAAAGATAAATTAATGGCATAGATAATCCAACCTTCCAGGCAATCAAAATATCTTGTATATTTGGTTTTTTTTTTTTTTTTTTTTTTTTTTTTAAATTTTTTTTTTTTTTAACTTTTATTTATTTTTGGGACAGAGAGAGACAGAGCATGAGCAGGGGAGGGGCAGAGAGAGAGGGAGACACAGAATCGGAAACAGGCTCCAGGCTCTGAGCCATCAGCCCAGAGCCTGATGTGGGGCTCGAACTCACAGACCGTGAGATCGTGACCTGGCTGAAGTCGGACGCTTAACCGACTGCGCCACCCAGGCGCCCCTGTATATTTGGTTTTGAAAGCACCCAGACTTCCCTTCTACAGTGTGCCAGGTCTTGTGCTAGTGAAGTTTTGGGGGTCAGAGTAGGTGAAGACATATACTTAAACATGTTAAGATCATTAAAAAATAGTCTGTATAGTTCTATAAGACTTAGCACATTGTTCTACTGTTCCAAATTGTATGCCTAGAGTACACACAGACTGAACATCAGGGAGATAGATGACAGATGGGTTAAAAGCAGTGAAGACAGAGATAAAAACAGAAAAGTCAACTGAATAGTTATTTAAAAAGTATTTATAGCCCCAAATCCCCTCTTTGCTTCAGTTTGGTAGATGGCTGCATTATCTATTCTCACCCAGCAGAAGTCTGCGATTTTATTCTCTGGAGAAGTCTCTGAACTGCAGGATATTAGGTACCGACCCTAAATCTAACATTAACCCTAACCCTACTCCTAAGCCCTAACCACTAACCACTAACCACTAACCCTAATCCTAACCCTAAAACTAACCCTCTGCAGATGTCATTGTACTGCAGGATACCAGGTACATACCCTAACCTTAACCCTGGCCCTAACCCTAATCCTTGATTCAAGGATACTTTATTCAAGCCAAAGATGTGGCTTATAAATGCAATGGAATATTACTCAGCCATAAAAAAATGAAATCTTGCCATTTGCAAAGATATGGATGGACGTCGAGAGTATTACATTAAGCCAAGTAAGTCAGTGAGAAAAAGACAAATCCCGTATGATTTCACTCATATGTAGAATTTAAGAAACAAAACAAATGAGCAAAGGAAAAAACAACAACAACAAAGGAAGATAGAGGCAAACCAAGAAACAGACCCTTAACTATAGAGAACAAAATGATGTTTACCAGAGGGGAGGTAGGTAGGGGATAGGTGATATAGGTGATAAGGATTAAGGAGTGCACTTGTTGTGAGGAGCACCGGGTGTTGTATGGATGTGTTGAATCACTATATTGTAGAACTGAAACTAATTACACTGTATATTAACTAACTGGAATTTAAATAAAAACTTAAAAAAAAGTCAGAGGTAACAGATAAAACATAGTACAAAGTTACCTAGTGCTAGTTAAGACTGTGGAGAAGAGGAAACTCACCTACATTGCTGGGAAGAATGTGAGTTGTCAAGACCTTTTTGGCAAGTACTCTGGTAATATTTATTAATAAAAACTGCACATATCCTTTGTCACAGCAATACTATTTCTGGGAATTTATCTTAGAGATGTAGAAGCATGAGTATGAAAGGATATTTGTATAGAATGTTTACTGAAGCATTTTTAGTAGTAGTGAAAAAAATTGGTAGCAACTCAAATGACCAGTATATTAATCAAAGGTTAAACTGTAGTATATCCATATTATGAAAATATATGCAGCTATTTAAAGAACTGCTTTAGGTCTCTATCTTGTGACTAAGTGACGGTCTTGACTTAACTGTTAAGTAAGAAGCACAAGTGCCAACGAAAGGTGAATATAATGATTCCATTTTTGTAAATCAAAATAAATAAATAAACAGTATTCCATGCAATTTGGGTCATGCTACATAAAGAATTAAGTAGAACTCTGTAATACTGCTTGCTTCCTTATTTTACGCAGCTGTATTTGCAAATGGCACATCCTCAGACAGATCCTTTTGGAACTTACAAAATTGTTACCATATCCTTATTCTGTTACATCCCTTACCTGGCTTTATAGTTTTTCATATTTCTACATGACATTATATTGCATATTCATTTATTTACTGTCTATATCTCTCACTAAAATACGAACTCCATGCAAGTAGACAGGGAGCTTTGTCTTGTTTACTATTGTGCCCCCAGCACCTAAAATAGTCTCTGATACATAGATGCCAGTCAATAAATATTTGCTGAATAAATAAAGGAAGATAAATTACATATCATGTATAAAAAGAAAATACACATGGACAGTGACAAGAAGCCAAAAGAGCAAATACAAATACTGTGATTGGATTGAGTGATGGAATTGACAGCAACTTAAAACAAAGAAAAAGTTACTTTTAATAAGAGGTAATTTGTTAAGCTCCTATATTTTAGAATGTTGGGAATAGTAAGTCCTCAAATGTGGAAGGCAGGGAGGGAAAGGAAGAAAAAAAAAAAACCAGGGAAGTCAAAATCGTGTATGCCAGAATGATGCAGTGAAGAAAAAGCACAAATGAGTAAATAGCTTTCCCAAATACCTATAACCTTCATATACCGGATGCAGTGGTACTTCTCTCACAAAATTTTCTTTGGTTTGTAAATGAATGCACAAGAAACGAAAATGTATTTAAATGGAAAGTTCTGGTAACAGAGAGTAAAACAATTGCAAGTTATGTTGAAAAAGGCAAGCATCATAGACTCCTAGGAGAATAAGAACATTCTTGTTTTCTAACCTGAAGATGCTTATTTAACATCTAAATTCTGAAACTCTGAAAAATGTCCTTGTGTACATTCAAAGCACAGATACCAGACATGCATACAGTTCTTCTCAAACTAGAATAGTTTAAAAGATAGATATATTAGATGTTCTCAAATATAATTACATATAACAAAACTAACTGGAATCACTTTCTATGTTCTTATACTCTTAAAAAATCTAATATGTTAAGCAAAATAAAGACTAACAATTATGCATATATTTTCTGGGTAATAATCTCACTTTTTACACTTAAACTGTATAACCTTAAACAAAATATAGTATTTTTTCTCAGTAA
The DNA here is from genome assembly GCF_022837055.1 of Prionailurus viverrinus. Taxonomy (NCBI): domain Eukaryota; kingdom Metazoa; phylum Chordata; class Mammalia; order Carnivora; family Felidae; genus Prionailurus; species Prionailurus viverrinus. The sequence goes on along the minus strand of NC_062561.1, from coordinate 129,477,323 downwards.
GGGCATTATTTTTACACACAGTTGTGCAAATACTAATTTTCAAATAAAGCCATCTGAGGGCATCCTGTTAAGGTTAAAGCACACACCGTCCACAGAGACAAAGAATTCTGCAAGAACAATGAACACATTCTTAATCCTTTAGTTCACCCACAATCCATGAATATTTTAAAATCATGTACAATATGAAATCTCTACAAGATAAGCTTTAAACAAAAGAAATAACCTTTTGTCGATTTTGCTAAAAAAATAACACTTTAAAATGAGAATAAAATAATTTCCTTGAAAAGGCAACTTGTTATCTGTGATTGTTACTTGGCTATCCATTCAAGAAATTTTTTTAATACTGAAAATAATGAGTTGGTATTCTCAAAAAGTGAATTGTGGGTTACTTGCAAGAACATGAAATGATTTTTCAATCTTATAGAAAACAAGCTTGTATTGTGTTCCTATAAAACTTATCTTCTATCTTGAGAGGCTCTTATGAAAATAACTTACACAATAAAACCTTCTATAACCTCAAGAACTACCTTATTTTTCTTGTTTAAATAGTAAAGACGAATCAACTGACTTTTAGGTCCATTTTACATTTTCTATATATGACTAAACACATATTTAGATATCAAATGTAGACATATTTAGTTAAAATCAATTAAACTGAGAAGTCCTTCCCTTCTGGCTGTCTATATTTTTCTTTAATCCTGGTCAGTGTAAACCCTTATTACCAGTAATTTGCCACTATAACGCTGAGGAAAAATGCTAGCCTCACGATTTTTGTCATTTTTCCCCCCTCTTCCCCTGCAGGCTGCTACTGTTGATGGCCTTTATGGAAATATAAATTCAATCAGCAGCTGCAAATTTCATGAGACGTCCATCTTCATGCTGAATTTCTAACTGAGTGTCAAAACAATCTGTGGATTTCTCCCTGATGAAACACACATTGAATTGTAAATTTCTGCAATTTCCTCATGTTTGAATTTCAGCTGCAGGAAAATAATGCTAGCCTAGATAGACTGCCTATCAGGCTGAAACAAGTAATTTTCTCTTCTTATCCCCTTCATGCCATTTAAAGAGTTAAATTCTTTTTAAACCCATGAAACAAAATATTTCCTCTCACCTTAAACAATTATATTTTCTACACAATTATATAAAAATTAGGATATAAAAACCATTACTATATTTGATACAGGTTTTCAAAAAGTTTTTTCACTAAGAGACTTATTTATTCTATATGGTTATCTGATTTATTTATTTATTATTCATTCATTCATTCATTCATTCTGTATTTGGTGGTGAATAATACTAAGGGCTTTGGTAAAATTAATGTTTCTATATACAATGTCAAGATAGTACATAAATGAATTGCAGTCACAAAATAATTACTAGTAACTTCAAGTTTAGCAACATATTTTCATTAAATATTGCCAAGAGTAAAAATATTAAACAAAGAATTACAGCAGCTAGACTAGACATTCTTTTTTTTTAAGTTTATGAGAGACAGAGACAGCAACGGTGGGGGGAGAGAGAGAGAGAGAGAGAGAGAGAGAGAGAGAGAGAATCTCAAGCAGGCTCCACACTGTCACAGCAGAGCCCAATGTGGGGCTCAAACCCATGAAGCCTTGAGATCATGATCTGAGGCGAAATCAAGGGTCAGAAGCTCAACAGACTGAGCCACCCAGTTGCCCCTAGACTAGACATTCTTAATACATACTTAAAGTTGAGTTAATTTTTTCACCAAAGAACCATCTTTAACTGAATAGCTAAATAGAACGGCTTTTAAATAAAGCACAGTTATGAAGCCCATGTTACTTTACACCTAAATAAGCAAAACCATTGTGTTAAAAAAGGATACCTTAAGAAACTCACTAAGTGACTTGCATTCTTATTCTTACAAACATCTTTTCAGTAATGTTACTACAAAATAATTCATAACCCTATTTAAAAATTCACTAAGACACTGCATTAAGCAAACCTTACAGATGATCTGTAAAACAAGTCTTGAAATGACATTCATTCATTCATTCAACAAACATTTACTGAATATCTCATATGTGCCAGGTTGTTTTTGCCTGGCCATAAGATACAAAACCGTACAGAACAACAGTCCTTTACCTTGGGAAGTAGTATAATTGAGTAAAGAAAATCATTTATTAAAACTTAGTCAAATAAGTACTATAAATGGGTACATTAAGAGAGGACAAATTTACGAGAGCACTAAAGAGAGACTACTATCTCATGAGCAGTATGGAAGCTTTCAGGAAGAGTCATAGTTTCTAAGAGCATAGAGAAGTCAGCCAGAGGAGAAGTGGAAGAAAGACACATTCTAGCCGGAGGGCAGAATAAAATAAAAAACATGAAAGCACGAAACAGCAAAGTACCTTTGGAAAATTGTTAGTAATTGGAGATGGAGAATAGGGGTGATATGTGATTTGGTAGAATAGGTAGGCTGGAGTAAAGTCAGGAAGAGTTATGAATGCCCTGTTAAAATATTTTATTTAAACATTATCCAAAAGGCAGTAGGGGGCTTATGGAAGATTTTAAGCATGGATGTAGCAATAATGAATGGTATCTCTCAATGGGATATAAAAGTTAAAATATAATCATTAAGAATACAGGCTCCTGGGAGACAGACTTGGTTCAAATCCAGCTCCGCCACTTGCTAGCCTTGTGATTTTGAGCACATTACTTTCTCTATGTCTCAATTACCTCATCAGCAAAACAGGTGATAATGATACTTTATACCACAGGATTAGTAGGAGAGTTAGGTGCTTTCTAAGTTCTAGAAGCTATTATTATTATTATTATTATTATTATTATTATTATTACCATCATCATCATAATTTTATAGTCTGGTAGTCTTTAGGTCTAACTCTAATATGCACAAGTCCTAAAGCAAATAATCTAATCAAAATCACCCAGACCACCCAGAACAAACTGCACAAATTATTTTCACTTGGAAAACACTTACTGAATTATGTACAGACATACCAAAGAACAGGTTTTTAAAAAAACCCACTATTGGAAGAATTTAAAAGAATCTCAAAAGAGACTGCTAAAAAACTATTAATATAGAAAATAAATCAACATTCTTAAAGTGTAAAGACATTAAAGTTTAATCAAATTTCATCAATATTAAAAAAATACAAACAATTCTTACAACAAGTAGTCTAAGCTGATGTTCAGGAGCTTTCTCTGATGTAAACATATAGAAATGGTAGATAAAATACTTTTAAAAGTAATACATTGTTAATTTTTTAAAAAGGAAAATTCCTCAAGTGCTGGACACAAATAGACATCCAAGGCCAGAGCCCTAAGCTTGAGCTGAGACAGTGGCAATCCATAGGGTTTCAGACCCATTTCTAGGCTCTAAGGGCTGAGGGCTTGGAAATATAGCTTTAAAATCTCTTGTCCGGGGAAAAAAACACACCTTTAGCTGGTGAGCACTTGCATAAAGCTCACAGTACCAAAGAATTGAGCAGCTAATGAAAAAGTAAGTAGGGGGCACCTGGGTGGCTCAGTTGGTTGAGATCTGACTTCAGCTCAGGTCATGATCTCAAGGTTCCTGTGTTCAAGCCCTGTGTCAGGCATTGGGCTGACAGCTTGGAGCGTGGAGCCTGCTTCAGATTCTGGGACTCCATCTCTCTCTGCCTCTGCCCTGCTCATGCTCTCTCTCTCTCTCTCCCTAAAATAAACATTGAAAATAATTTTAAAAAAAGAAAGAAAAACTAGAAAAAATGTGCCCCATAAACTTTGAGAAGGAGCAAGGAGGGCAGTCATTACTTTAAGGACTTGAATGAGATATGGAAAATGTCACTAGTAAAAAATCAAAAACTCTAGAGGAGTATCACATGTATGTGAGGTTTTCAAATTTATACAATTTGCATGATGTGAACATTATAAATTAAAAAACAAGACAAAATCTGCCTAGACCTCTGAAATCTTTAAGGATCCAGAAGACAAATATAAATAGCCCTATAGGAATACTCACATACTGCAATGGACTTTCATAGAAGAAATAATCCCTACGAAAGATAAGCTCATAATAAAAAACTAAAACTTCAAGAAGCCACCATGAGAGGAGAGTTTCAGCTGATGCAAAAAACAAATTAGCCTCCAAAAACTACAAATACAATAATCTGAAAATGACTAAAACCAAAGAATATATAGGATGATTACAGATTTAAAAAAAGAAAAAGAGAAGCCACAATGAAAAAGCTGGCTATACAACAAAAGAACTAAATTATTTTTAAAAGAACTAAGAGAAACTCAATAAATAGTCATTGAAGAAAAAAGAAAACCTCAAGAGATATAGAGAAGACAACCTATATCTCTAATGGATATTCCAGAAGGAAATGGTAGAAAGAAGGGGGAAAGGCAAAATATTTGAAAAGATAATGGCAGATAGTTTTCCAATGAGCCACAGGAACACTTGCCCAGATCCAGGAAGGCAAAAATCAGGATAAATAAAAATAAATCTATATGTAATCTATAAATTGTAATGAAATCTATAAATTGTAATGAAAACACAAGAATCAAAGACAAAGAAAGGATCTCTAAAAACAATTAGCCAAAAAAAAAAAAGAACAAATTGCTTATAATGAAAAGAAAATTAGATTGAAGGTAAATGTCTCATAACAAACAGAAAATGCTAGAAACAACATAATAATACTTTCAAAGAGGTGAAAAATAGGTATCTGAATCAAGAACTCTACACCTAGCTAAACCATCATTTACATTTGAGGGCAAAATAAAGACATTTTCAGACAAAAGAAAATTTCAGAATTTATCTTCCAGAGACTACCAGGAAAGATCTGTTAAAGGAAGAAAATGAGACATATAAAGCAGAGTAAGTGAAAAAATAAATGATGTGAAAAGATACAAGTAAACATATTGGTAAAGCTAAATAAGCACAGAATCTTAATAGTAACAACAAACTAATGTAGATGGTGTGATGGTTAACTTTATGTGTCAACTTGGCTAGGCCATGTTGCCCAGGTATTTGGTGAAATATTCTGGATGTTTCTATGAAAATATTTTTTGGAAGCAATGAACATTTAAATTGGTGGACTTTGAGCAAAGAATACTTTCCATAATGTGAGTGGGCCTCATCCAATCAGCTGAAGGTCCTAACAGACTAACTAAAAAAAAAAAAAAAAAAAAAAGAAGGAATTCTGTCAGGAAACTGTTTGGTCTCAAACTACAATTCTTTTCTGGATCTCTGGCATGCTCCCTTATTCAACAGATTTTGAATTAACCAAGCCTCCACAACTGTGCAAACCAATTTCTTAATATAGATCTCTCTCTCCTGTTGGTTCTATTTCTCTGAAGAACTCTAATACACAAGACCCTTAAAAGTAAAGGGAAACAGATACAGAATAAAAAGAAGGTGCAAAAAGAGAATGGTATTTAAAGTTAAAATTTTCAGTTCTTTTTTTTTTTCTTCCCAAGAAGCTCAATGGAGATACCATCTTTAGAGTTTGCTAAGTCAACCAAGCATAGTAATACTGAGGAAGAGAAGAAAAATGTGTAACATCCAAAATAGTAAAGGAGGAAAGGTTGGGGATAAGGTATTATATAAAGTTTATCAATCAGAAGTGACAGAAATAGAAGAAGGTAAAGGTATGATTAAGAGAAAACATGAACACAATGATAGAAATAAGTCTAAATACATCATAAAATAGTAAATAATAAATAAAAAGGTTATATTCATCTCTTGAAAGACTGAATACTCTCAGAACGTTTAAAAAAATCCATGTATATGCTATATATAAGAGATTTGCTTAAAACATTACAACACAGAAAGTAAATGGAGATTAAGATACCAGTCAAACATTAATCAAAGTAAAGTTGGCATAGCAGTGTTAATGCAGATAGAAAATTGACAGAATTACAAGTAGAAACATACTAATATTGAATATACTTGGGGTATCTCTCAAAATCTACTAAAGAAACAAAAATCAGTAAAGATTTAGAAGTTATAAACTATATTCTTAACAAGTTTGATCCTGTAAATATGATCTTACAGAGAACTACATACTCACAACTAGATTCCTCTCAAGCACATGTGGAATCTTAATAAAACAAAGACAATCTTGACAAATACCAAAGAGTGTATGCCATATGAACATACTCAAACCATAGTGCCTGTGATAGGCAGAACAATGGCCCTCCAAAGCTGTCCAGGTACTAATCTCTGGAACTTGTGTTCCCTTACATGGCAAAAGGATTTTGCAGATGTGATTCAATTAAGGGCTTCCAGAAGACTGTGCTAGACCCAATGTAATCACATTGGGAGGCACAAGAGGCATAGAAGAAGATAGAATGACAGAAGCAGAGTTTTCTGGTTTTTTTTTTCTAAGTTTCTATTTAAATTCTAGTTAGTTAACAATGTAATATTAGTTTCAGGTATACAATTTAGTGATTATCCATATAGCACCACTGCTCATCACAACAAATGCACTCCTTAATCCCCATCACCTTTTAAATCCATCCCCTTTCCCACCTCCCTTTGGTAGCTATCAGTTTGTTCTCTATAGCTAAGAATCTACTTCCTGGTTTTCCTTTCTCTTTCCCCTATGATAGTTTGTTTTGTTTCTTACACTCCACATGAGTGAAATCATATGGTATTTGTGTTTCTCTGACGGACTTATCTCACTTAGCATAATACTCTCTAGCTCCATTCATGTCTCTGCAAATGGCAAGATTTCAATCTTTTTATGGCTGAGTAATATTCCATTGCATATATATGCCACATCTTCTTTATCTATTCATCAGTCAATGAACATTTGGGCTCTTTCCATAATTTGGCTGTTGTTGATAATGCTGCTATAAACATCAGGGTGCATGTTATCTCTTCAAATTAGTATTTTTGTATCCTTTGGTTAAATACTTGGTAGTGTGATATCTCATTGTAGTTTTGATTTGTATTACCCTGATGGTGAGTGATATTGAGCATCTTTTCATGCATCTGTTGGCCATCTGTATGTAGAAGCAGAGGTATAAGAGTCAAAGAGACTTAAAGATGGAAGGAGTCAAAAGCCACTAGAAGCTAGAAAAAAGAAGAAAACAGATTCTCCCCTAGAGCCTCCAAAAGGAACACAGCATTGCTAACATCTTGATTTTAGCCCTGAGAGAATGATTCTGGATTTCTGACATTGAAAACTATAAGATAATAAATTTCTGTTGTTTTAAGCCACTAAATTTGTGGTAATTTATTATAACTGGAATAGGAAACTAACATTTGCCATAAAGTTAGAAATGAGAAATCAGTAATAAAAACAACACCAAACTAAGGTTCCTAATACATTTAGGAATTAAAAAGAAACCACGGATCAAAGAAGAATTCACAATGTAAATTATAAGATAGTTAAAACTTTATCAGACACAATATAATGTACCAAGTATTGAGGGATAGATCCTAATTAAAGGAAAACATATACCCCCAAATATGTCATGAAACAAGACAAAAAATTACCTAAAATTTAATTAAGAAATTATAAAAATAACACCAACAGGGAGGGAAAACAAATAAAGTAAAATATATGAAATAACAAGAGAATTAATGTTTAATGAAATATAAATAAATAATAAGAGACTATAAAATTGAAAGCTGGGTCTTTTAAAAGAATTATAGACAGATTTGTTATTAATTGGTTAAGTTTTAAAAGGCTAGTATAATGGTGCCTCTGTGGCTCAGTCAGTTAAGTACTGATTCTTGATTTTGTCTCAGGTCATGATCTCATGGTTTGTGCATGGGGTTCTCTGCTGACAGCACAGAGCCTGCTTAGGATTCTCTCTCTCTCTCTCTCTCTCTCTCTCTCTGCCCTTCCATTGCTCATGCTCTCTTTCTCTCAAAATAAATAAACATCATAAAATAAATAAAAGGCTAGTATATATAAACAATATTAAATCACTACAAATAAGGGCACCTGGCTGGCTTAGTTGGTTAAACATCTAACTCTTTTTTTTTTTTTTAAAGTTTATTTATTTTTTTGGGACAGAGAGAGACAGAGCATGAACGGGGGAGGGGCAGAGAGAGAGGGAGACACAGAATCGGAAACAGGCTCCAGGCTCTGAGCCATCAGCCCAGAGCCCGACGCGGGGCTGGAACTCACGGACCGCGAGATCGTGACCTGGCTGAAGTCGGACGCTTAACCGACTGCGTCACCCAGGCGCCCCTAAACATCTAACTCTTGATTTCAGCTCAGGTCATGATCTCATGGTTTATGGGATCGAGCCCCACATTAGGCTCCACACTGACAGCATGGAGCCTGCTTGGGATTCTCTCTCTACCTCTCTCTCTGCCCCCACCCCAAATAAATAAATAAACTTTAAAAAATCTACAAATATATGTAAGAGTATCAGAGAATATAATGAACAATTTTGTGTCAATAAATTTGAAAACTTATACCAATTTTCCAAATGCATAAATTATAAAAATGGATCAAAGAAGTAGAAATACTAAATAGAAGCTGCAACTGTTAAAGAAATTGAATTCATTTTCAAAAATCTTCCTTTAAAAAATGCCACTGAAGTGGTACCTGGATGGCTCAGTCAGTGTCTGACTTTTGATTTCTGCTCAAGTCATGATCTCATGGTTCAGGAGTTTGGGCTCCACATCAGGCTCTGTGCTGGCAGCAGGGAGCCTGCTTGGGATTCTCTTTCTCCCTCTCCCTCTGCCCCTCCACCATGCACACTGTCTCTCTCTGAAAATAAATAAATAAATGAAAAATAATTTAAAAAAAAACACAAAAACTCCACTGAGCCCAGAAAATCTAACAAGTACATTTTCCAGGACACACAGGAACAGATAACCCATCTTACAATCTATTCAAGAGAACAGAGAAAGAGGGAAAATGACTCAGTTCTTTTTAAGAGGCTAGCATAATCTGATACTCAACTCAGAGGAGGCCAGTTCAAGAGAGGAAAAAGAAAGCCAATCTCATTTAATATATGTAAAAATCATTTATTAAAAAGAAATATGTGGGTATCTATCCTCTCAGATATTTTCCTGACTCTATTGAAAGCTAAGGTAGACTTTTTTTTTAAGTTATGTTTTATTCAGTACTAATGAATATTTTGTGGCAGGAGAATTTTTGAGGTTTTTGTCTGCCTTGTTGCTGGAAATAGAAATCTTTCTAAGAGACTTTAAAGTTCTTCATAATTTGTTAAAAACTTACTGACATGTATTGCACCTTTAAAGAATATTTCTTACTACTCTACTTGTTAAGAAGAAAAAAGGTGGTAGTTTAGTAGGGACTGGGTACACCCTCACCATCAACCCTCCAGGGAAAGTAGAGGTAGGAAAAAGATGGGAAAAGGAATAGCAGCTAATATTTATATAGCTTGTACTTTGTACCACAAATTCTCTTAAACACTAACAAATTTGCCCACTGAAACTGCAAGATAATACTATGAGGATAGGTACTATCATTATCCCCATTACACAGAGAAAGAAACAAGTAAAAGCGATAAATTACAATCATTGCAATTTTCTTTGTGGGATAAGATAACTCAGTGGACAGAGAAGCAGAAGTGATAAATAAATCCCTATGAATAAAAGGTAATGTTTTGATCAATCATCTCTTCCATCCTAAAGATTATGTAGTCTAATCTCCTTATTTAATGAATGAGACAAAGGAGACTTTTTAAAAAGAAAGAATTACACAAGCAAGGTAACAGAACCCTAAAATGAGAGTCGAGACAAGAAAACAAATCTTCAGACTCTTTTCATTTGTACTGATACTTTCTTTGGATAAAACTTAGTAATGAACTAGGGAAGCCTGACTGGCTCAGTTGGTACAGCACACGACTTTTGATCTGGGGGTTGTGTGTTCAAGTCCCACATTGGGTGCAGAGATTACTTACAAATTAAAAAGTCTTAAAAAAACAGTTGGGCTCCTGGGTGGCTCAGTCAGTTAAGCATCTGACTCTTGATTTAGGCACATGTCATGATCTCAAGGTTTGTGAGATTGAGCCCTGCTTGTGGTTCTCTCTATTGCCCTCTCTCTGCCACTTCCCCATGCACACATGGGCCTGTGTGCCTGCTCTCTCCCTCTCTCCCTCAAAATAAACTTAAAAACAAAAAACAACAATAAAAAACAGTGATGAACTAAAAAGATCTTCAAAGTATATTGCTCAGGATATTCTAACAGCACCACATGAGATACACAATAGTGTCATTAAAGTCAAAAGATAAACAGCATATAATTTGCTCAAGTTGCTTCTTTCTTTTTTATTTTACTTCTTTCAAGTAAAAGATCTTCAAGTATTCAAAAGGCATTGGAAATATAGTCATATAGTGATTCTTAGGCCTGGCTAATGATTGGTACCATCAGAGGAGATTTATAAAACGCAGGTTCTTAGGCCATCCATAAATCCATGGAATCACAATCTCTAGGATACAACTCACTTTTTTTGTTGTTGTCATTGTTTTTTAAAGTTTTTGTTACTTTGATCATTTAGAGAACTTCTACTAAGAAGAACAGAGGCTGCAGAGGATATTAACATTTTAAAAAACTACAAGCCAGCTTTTATTATAAATAAAATTTAAGAAAACTACAAGCTAGGTTTTTATTACAAATGCATAACTATATCTCATGTTCTGGGAACCAAGTGATATTGGATGAATAAAAATACATTTTATTGCCATTTGTGTAGCTTAAATTTAAAACACTTACGTTAAATCCTAATTTGTTAACAAAAAAATTAACAAGGTTTGATAAATTTATACCAATGGCATGCTGATAAATGTTTAAAAACTGCCTGAGTGTAATTCCAAGGATGTTGACTGGATTGTAGTTTTAGACACTGAAAGAATATTTCCTCAATTTTTGTGCTATTGAGACTATAATGACACAGATACAATGTGCATTATTATTTTCTCCATCACTGTACATGCAATCAATAAAATAATGTATCAAGCACTGATTTGTAGCATTTGCCCATTTCTGTGGTAGAAATACTCCACCATTACCAAGTTCAAGCTACTAACATGGAACATGGACTTAGAAAGAGAAGCCCAGTAGCCCACCATTGTATAATAATTCTACCCCATATATACAATAGGCATAAATAACATCAAGGGCATAGACTATAGTAAAATGAAGTCAATTAATTGGGAAGTAATGAATTTTGGGTATTTGAGTATTTCTTAATTAAAACTTTATATGATTTAATTTTGAATAATGTCTGTGTTGAACAACCAGCACACAAAATTCCTGAAATGTTAACAGTCCGCTCTCATGAGCCAGTGCAAGCTGGCTCCAGTACACCCCTGAAAAACCTGTAAATACTACATAAAATCACACATCTATTTTAATCCAAGAAATTCTACAGTTATTTGATTTAGCAAAAGTCAATTCATAACAAATTACCAGTATGCCCAAAGAAAACCCAAATCAATAATCTATTAGAGTACATTTTAATTCGCAGGTTCTACAAAGATTTTTCACTGACATGAAAGGACCCCTATGCTTAATTCTCTGGGTATGAGGTTCTTATCTTGCCCCAAAACACAATGTCAACATAACATTAATATGAATTTGTGCTATTCCAAAATAATTTTATTAGGACATAATCAATTCTTATAGAACCTACTATTTATCGTAAGCTATCTCATGCCTAACCCCACCTTATTGAAAAGTAAACAAGGAAGAGCTACAAATAGAGAAAAGAAGATACTGATGATCTGAGGCAAATGCTGAGTCTCTTAAACAACAAAGGGGGGATCGAGAGATAAAAATAAGTACTTTCTTTGGGACAATACTGATTCTTATCAAGAGCGGCCAGGCACTCAGGTGCTAGACATCCCAGGTACATCAGAAGTGTAGTAAGAGGTACCCAGGCACAAGCAACCTACCAACCTTTAAAAACACATAGAGCTAAGAGCCAATGTCATTCTTTATCTTTCCAACATAGCACTGGCTCCTAAACTCAAACTCCCTTATTATAATGTAGACTAATAAATCGCTGTTCATATGCAAAACTGTAAGCTTCAGCCATCTTAGGTGGCATTTAGTTGATTAAAAAACAAAATACCATTTGTTCTGGGATCCTCTGGCTTTGGGGTAAGAACTGTCCCAGAGACTCCTACCATGACCGCAGGGGAAACCATGGTAATTGCTCAAGCATTTATCTCTACCATAAGAAATACATCACATCAAGACAGAATGTACCAGTGTGGCAGAATGTAAAATGAGTCAAAAAAGAACAAAGCTTCAAACCCTCCTGACAGTTAATCCATAGTTTTCCCATCGCATAGCTACTAGTTTTCATGCTACTTGGCTGCCACCTACCAGAAATGTCATTATATAATTTCAACATGCATGAAACCACAGCAATCATCCAACAGGATTTTGTTGAAATTAGTTCTATTTCTCCCAAAATATAGTTATGTAATTTCAGTCTTTTGCTTCTCCAACTTGCATAGCATCTCACTGTCTACCCCTGCTTCCTTCCATCTTTTTCTACCTTTATGTAAAAAGAGATCTTTACTGAATCCCAAAGGTCAATTGTTTTTACTTCTATATGAATCATTTAAAAAAATGTTAGTAATATATTTAATTACTGAAATATAATCCATAATTACTGTAACTGTTTAACCACTTCCCTTCAGATTTTAAATCATCCTTTAAATAAAGCTTGGAAATTTACCGCACTGATTGCTAGTGTGACATGTAGAATTTGCTGTGAAGTAATGTGGAAAGATTTCTGAGTACTCAAGAAGGCAAAAAAAAAAAAAAATTTTAAACAATCATTTGTTTCCATGACTCTCCTGTTAAATATAGAAATACAAGACATTGGGTGTTGTATTTAGTAACATTTTAAAGTAATTAAAAATTTTAAATATCAGGTAAGTATATATTGGTTCAGTCATTCAATTTTTAAAAAATTCTACCATTAGTAATTACATACTTTGAGAGTTAATAGTTCTTACCTAAGCATATCTGTTTAGAACAAAGTCATAAAATGTCCTAAAACTCAGCGTTGTTTGTGATATGGTTCTTTTACTTCAATTTGGTCTCAATAAGTAATGAAAAAGAAACTTGAGGACAAAGAATCTGCATTCTTATTTAATATGTATATCATGGGTGTTCAATAAATATTAAACACATCCAAAAAAGTTCTCTTATCCTTGTAGATGGTTAGAATTTAACATTTTGCTAAAACATACAAAACCTAAGCTCTGTTAGGTGGGTAATTAACAGTAATAGGAAGTTTATCAGCTTTGGCATTTCCAAAATAGCCTCAATTAAGAATGACAATTATGCCAAAATAAAAATTGAGAAATAGAGTACAATCAAATTCAACAATCTCCATTTGGAAGTGTCCCAAGGTCAGGTGTATGAAACAGAATACCTATAAAGATGCTTTGTACCTGACATACACATAAATTATACAAACAGCACAGAAACTTCTCAGTACATTTTCAAATTTCTAGCTTTGTTTTCTCTAAACTACCCTGTGAATGCTAATTTTACCCTCACAAATTCCTAACTCTACAAAAGGAAGAGATAACCTTGGGAACAAGCAAGACCAAAGATATCTTGGCTAGGTAATATATAAGCAACCGTCGATAGAATACATGACTACACAAGCATATTGATTGTCATGATATTCACAGCAATGAATTTAAAAACTGGCTTTGTCAGAATCTTCAAACATTCAAGCAGATGTCTAATAGAAAAGAATAACTAGTTAGGAATAAATCCATTAGCTTTAATATAATCCAAGTAAAGGCACATAGCATTATATCACTATATCAACAAAAGGAATCCTTAATATAACTTATTTTAAGAGTTGAAAGAAATTATTATAAAGGGAAAAATTTCTTTTTATGTACCTCTGAACAAAGACATTAAACAAAATGAAAATCAAAAAAAACCAAAAAAAAACAAAAAACAAAACCTTACTGTTCTTCCATAAATTAAGCATTTGAAAAAATCTAATTAAGCTTAAGGATTTCAAATGAACAAAACTGCACTAACATACTTTTATGCATCCGCTGTTTTCTGGGGTTGATTAAATATAAAAACCTACCTAGAAAATTTCAATAATTTTCTCAATTTCTCTGTTGGAATGTTTGCAACATTAACAACCAATTTTTATTTGTTTATGCAGCTTAATAATTTCCCCACATGAAGAAGACGTTTTTCTTATAAGGTAACCAAACTGCTGAAGAGGCTTCTAACTAAAACTGCCCTGTCATGCTGTTTACATGATTGTTACTCAAAGTTCAAGGAAAATGCAAATTTTGTTAAAGCAAATTACTGTTATGATTTTCGTAACACTTAATTGACAATGTCAAAGTGAATTAAGCAAGATTATAAATGAAATTTTTATGTAACAAATAAATATGACTAAGTTTGGCTATTTTTTCAATGACTACCATTTCTTTGTATTTTTTATGTTACATTTTTTTCTGAAAACTAAGATAGTCTTTCTACTTTGAAAAGATTAAAAATTGTATTAAATAAAAATGGTAAATTAAAATTGTTTAAAATGTAATTAATTTATCAAGATAGACAAATACAGATGGCAAATGTATTCTATCATTTAAGTCTATTCAACATGCAATATTAAAATATATTCTTATTTGTGTCTATATTCAATATTAAAGTCATGGTACTAAACAGAATTTTGGAAATTATAAAAAGTCTTAATATTACACTAATGTAAAAATAGAAAGTATGAGACTAAAGTAAGAAAAATATCTCAGAACAAATTTTAACTATGAATTTACACATACATATTTCAGCTCATTTGCTGAGAATCAGAGTAAGCAAACAACTTAGATAATAGCCCTATCTATATTATCTGTCTGTTGGGGAGGCACAACAAAATTTGTTTAATTTCAGACATGTAAGACATGTTGAATTTGAGAGGTTTGTGGGATATCCAGATGGAGAGATCCTACAGAGCCAGATGAATATAGTGGTTTGAAGCTCACGAGAGAGGTCTGGGTGGAAGATAAGGTTAGGAGGTCATCATCATGTATAGGAACTGATGCACAGAAGTAGGTGAGCTCAAGAAAGAATTGTGGGGGAACAGTAAGATACAAGAGCTGTCAGGTAACAAGGAATAGCTTCAGAAACATGAAGAAAAAGTAGTGAAAATGTTAAAATGAGAACCAGCAAGGAATACTGTGAACAAGTTTTAAAAGAAGTTAATCAACCTAGACTGAAGAGTATCCAGTAGATTTGGAAAGTAGAGTACTAGTAGTCATCTTACCAGGAGTGATTTTAGTTGGTTAATGGAGCTACAATGAAATTACTAGGGTAGGTAAGCAAGTAAAGATCAGAGGCATAGATTTACTAAAAATAAATAAATAAATAAATACACACACACACACACACACACACACACACACACACACACACACACCAAGCACCTATTTAATGTGCCAGGCACTGAGCCCATTAAGATTAAATTAAGATGGTAGGCACTGTGAGGACATACTGATGAGGACAGCCCTCAAAGAATTTACAGTCTGCTAGGGAAGACCAGTCGTGACTATTTCACTCAAGGATTTTAACCACATGCAACAGAAACCTTTGTTTAAACCAGAAAGAAAATCTTAGACAGTTCATGGAATTGCTGGGAAGCTGAAGAAACAGGCTCAGAAACTCAGTAAAGAGGGAGGAAATCATGGAAAGTGATGCCACAGAAATAGTCCAGTGAAGACCTCAGGGCTGCCACCAGCAAGCATTAGCTGCAACAATTGGCACTACCTATCTCACTGGTACTAAACAACAGATGGCCCCGCCAGCCTGAAAGATCTACTGCTGCATGCTTCAACCACGACCACTGCCGGTAAGAATTCGTTCTTGCCTCCATTTGTTTGTATCACTAACTCAAGCCACAAGGGGGGCAAATACTCTGCGTTGATTGAATCTTGATCAGACATCTATATCCCAGCTACAGTGGAAACTGGGGAAATCAGTATACAGCTCTTCTACTGTGAAAGGGCCCTGCCTCTCAGTAAGATTTATAAGGTACAAAATTATCCAAACACAAGAGGTTCACATGAAGAATAGCTACATCAGAGAGTAAAAACACATACGGAAGTAGGTAAATAACACTAGCTTAAACAAGATGGAAGCTCATTTTTCTCTCACATAAGTAAACGTGGAGGCCAGGAGGCCAGGGCTCATAATGGTAATAAAGTGCAGTCATAAGGAATCCAGGCCCCTTCTACGCAACTGTTCTGTTGTCCTCAGTGCCATCCCATGACCCAGTATGCCAACTCAAGGAGCCAGTCAGCACATTCATAGGCTATTCCGCAGAAAAAGAAAGGGGAAGGGGCAAAGAACATGCATCTTCCCTGTAATGATACTTCATGCAAGTCATACTCAACTTCCATCTCATTTCCCAAGACTTAATCATATGGCCGAATCTAGCTATCAAGGAAAAGAGAGAATGTAGTCAGTTGGTATGTGGCAATGTGTCCAGTTAAAAATGAGAGTTTTTGTTACTAAGAAAGAAGTGATTAATGTATAATGGAAGGTAAATAGCAGCATCAACCACAATGAAAAACAACCACTACAATAAGATAGGTAGTAACAATGAAGGGTGGTGAAGGAAGTACAAAAAGATACAGCATATGATTCTACCTGAACGAGAAAATAAGGCAGGTCTCCTTGGGAAAGATGTATTTAAACAAAAAGTAAAGAATGAGTAGTTAGCTAGATGCAAAGATTAGAGGTAGAAAGGACAGTTGGAGAAGGGGTAGACCATTAGAGGCAGGAGAAACATGTACAAAGGCCTGGCGTAATACACAGAGAAGGAATGGAAAAATCTCGAGTGGACGAACACTAGAGAGCAAGGGGAAGAGTCGAATGAGATAATGCTTGTCAGGGAATCAGGGCCCTGATCCATTGAAATCTCTTAAATTTAACAGCTTGGATTTAATCCTAAGGGTAGTATGAAGTCACTGATAAAAGCATATAGCCATATTTGAAACTTGGAAATATCAGTTAGGCTGTAGTGTGGAGGCTGGATTAAGGAATGACAAGATTACAGGTAGAAAAACCAAGAAGCAATTGCAGTTCATGAGAGAAGTTAACAGAGGGCTACACTAGAGTAGAACTACTAAGGATAGAACTGAAGGATTCAAGAGCTACTTAGAAAATATAAATGAGGAGTGGTTACTGAAGGAATACTGGGAGTCAGGAAGAGGAGTTAGGCCTGATTCTTAGGTTTCTCACTTGGACATCTAGATTGGGGATGGGCATCACTTACTTAGAAAGAGAACACTAAAGAAGCAGCAGAGGGGGTTTTATCATTTGTTTTGGGGGACTATTTTAGGAGGGGAATAATTAGTTTCACTTTTAAAAAGAGAAGGCTGAGGTACCATAAAGCATCTGATTGGGGCTGTTCGAAAATTTATTATCTCTAAGTATCCAGAATCAGAAAATAGGAGAAATAGGGGCACATGGGTGGCTCAGTTGGTTAAGCGTCCGACTTTGGCTCAGGTCATGATCTCACGGTTTGTGGGTTTGAGCCCCACGTTGGGCTCTGTGCTGACAGTGCAGAGCCTGGAGCCTGCTTTGGATTCTTTGTCTTCCTCTCTCACTGCCCCTCCCCCACTTATGCTCTATCTCAAAAATAAACATTAAAAAATTTAAAAAAAGAACAGAAACGGATCCAATATGTTTTAAAACAATAGAGTACTGAAGTCATGGGACTGAATGCCACAGCTTGAAGAAGATGTAAAGTAAGACTAGTCAATAGTTAAAAACAGAGTTCCAATTAGTCTGTTTATTAATGGGATCGGAAAAGAAAAACTATGACACATTTTAAGCCACTTCCCTCAAATTTTGGTTTACTAGGACTGGGGTATGACCTAGGAATGGAATTTAAAGCACCCTAACCAATAATGATATAATGGGTCCAGAGTTTGCAGACAATCCTTGCTGTAGATCTGTTTATTCAAAAAAAGTTAATCTCGAGACATACTCTATGGAGCAGGGGAAAAGGATTCCTTGGTTAAATTAACTTAGGGGATGTTACATATATATGATGTTCACTATAAACCCTCTTCCCCCTTGGAGATTCCTAGTGCACAATGGCAAATAAAAAGCTCCAAGAAGATAGGCATTTTGCTAGATAACCTATACAGCCCTATTGAATAAATTGTTTCCCAAATTTATTGATTTCAGCAACATCTATATTGTAACATCTAAAAATATACCACAATCTGAACATACTGCTAGAGACTTTTAACAAAATATAAGGAATCACTATAAATGATGATGATAATGATAATAGACATGGATTACCAATAAAAACCAGGGTGGGGGGGAACATGACACCGAGAAATGATAATGTATGAAGACACAGCTTCAAGAAAGGTGGAATTATTCTCATTTTATAGGTAATGAAACTGAGGCTCAGTGAATTTAGCAATTTTTTTAAGATCTTGAGAGGTTATTTTGAACATCAAGAGGAATAAGGTTAAACAAAGTATTCTGAAGACCATAAAGTTTCAGGTGTTATTAAATAAAAATGTACATAAATACCTTTGCTATCTGTAAACACATGCTTGTCAATCTTTCTTAGTTTTCTAGAAGGTCAGATAGAAGACACACTTAGAGATATAAATAATAAAATTGGAAAGACTGATCAAATAGGGAAAGCAGTTCATATAAAAACACGATGGATGTTACAAATGCAACCTATCTTTCAATGCTATTTTCACTGCAATTCTCTTAATATGATCTGCCTCTACGAAAATGACAACAGTGGAAAAAGGCGAACATGAGCTTTGGAATGAGAAGGACCTACATTCACATGCTGATTCTTTATTTACTAGCTAAGACCTCAAATGTTTGAGAAGTATAATTATGACAGTGATAATAATCATACTGACTATCATTTATTGATCATTCACTACATACTAAGCCCTTTACATATATCCTTACTGCTCACATTTCCAGATAGGTGGAATCATTCTCATTTTATAGGTAATGAAAAGGACTCAGTGCATTTAAGCAATTTTCCTATGATCTTGAGAAGTTGTTTTGAACATCAAGAGGAATAAGGCATAAATGAAGTATTCTGCGTGTTTTAGTGTTATTAAAAAATGTATATAAGTACCTTTGCTATATGTATACACATGCTTGTTAATCTTTCTTACAAAGACTGTTCCTAGTAATAGCAGTTACTAGGTATGAGAAATACAAACATCAATTCCTTGGGAACTAAATGATTGACAACTTCTTTCTACTGTATTGTTTCAAAACCAGAGACTTAGTGTTTCTAGTATTTTTGGAAGCTCTGATGAGTCAAATGCTTTAACCAAAATATCACTGAATTTAAGTACATAAAAGCTCATTATTTTATTATAGTATTAACTAACCAGATGGTAACACCTATACTCCAGTACATTCCCTAGACATTCCCCAGGAATGATCAATTATGTGTGAAATCCACTCTTCTAATGAAAAGAATAAAATGTACAAGTCCTTCTGGATGCACAGGACATTTTATAGTGATATGGGAGTATTATTACAGGGTCTGGAATGAGGCTGACCTAAGAGCTTGACTGGACTATTTTGGGTTCAATGCTGTGGGTAACAAATCTTATCTCAGAAAATCCTTAACTTCTTATGTATGCGTCTTTGGTCTGAGATAGCTGTTTGCGTATCTCTCTCCATGATGGGTGGTACTTGATTACTTAGACCCTATGTGATATTCCATAGGTACAACGTTACACACCTGTAAAAGTGCCAGTTAGCAAGCTAGAGTGCTGGGGATACAAAGATGAATAGCGTATAACATCTATCTTCAAGGAGCACTCAGTCCAGTGGGAAAGACACTATGAACATTGAGATTAGTAGTCAGTACCAATTTTTTTTTACTCATCTAGATTAAACAAATATGTCAAATAGTATACAACTCATTCTCTACTTCCATTTTGTACTTCAAATTTTATAAAACAAAAAGCCTATTTTTAAAGAATTAAAAAGCTAAAAGACAAATCATATCAGATCTCCCTGTTTAAAATAGCTTCCAAATGTATTTAGAATAAAAACCAAACTTGTTACCATAATCAATGAGTTCTACTTGATTTGGCCTCATACTACCTCTGATTTCATTGCATATGACTCTACCCTTAGCTCACTAGAGTCCAGGTATAAGCCTTCTTTGTGTTATAAGAACAGAAATCTATTCCCATTCTAGAGCCTTTCATGATCATTCAATCAAAAGCAAATTCCAAATGGTCCTGTCCCTATCTTTTTTTTAAATCACATATCCCAGTTCATAGCACTCTCATTATCTGACAGAATATTATTTATATATTTGTTTATTTTCTGTCTCTTGTTATTAAAATTAGAAATGTATGACACCTCAATCTGTTAAAATAGCTATTATCGAAACAACAAGAGATAACAAGATTAGAAGAGGATGTGGAGAAAAGGGAAGGCTTGAGCACTGTTGGTTAAAATGCAAACTGGTGCAGCCATTGTAGAAACAGGTATGGAGATTCTTCAAAAAAATAAAAATAGAACTACCATGTGATCTGGCAATCCCACTTCTGGATTGCCCAAAGGAAATGGAATGAATATTGCAAAGAGCTATCTGTAGTCCCGTGTTCACTTAAGTATTATTTATAATAGCCAAGATACAGAAACAACCTAACTGTCCACTGACAGATAAAGGGATAAAAAAGATGTGGTGTATATATATTCAAAGGAATACTATAGAGTATATGAGAAAGAAGGAAATCCTGCCATTGGCAACAACATGGATGGACATTGAGGACGTTATGCTAAGTGATGTAAGTCAGACAGAGAGGGACAAATACTGCGTGATCTCATTTATATGTGGAAACTAAAAAAGCTGAACTCACAGAAACAGAATGGTGGCTATCAGGGAGTAGGGGATGGGGGAAATGTTGGTGAAAGGGTACTAATTACCAGTTACAAAATGAGTAAGTTCGGGGAGTCTAATGTACCACAAGGTGACTACAGTTAACAATACTGTAGTATTACAGTATAATACTATATTATTTATTTGAAAATTGCTAAGACAATAGATCTTAAACGCTGTCGCCACATACAAAAACATAAAGGTAATTATACGATGTGACAGAAGCATTAACTAACTCTACAGTAGTAATAATTTGCTAATATATATGGGTACCAATATATATGGGTACAACATGTACCAAGTTGTACATAATAAACTTACACAATATTGTATGTCAATTATATCACAGGTGAAGGGAAATATTCAAATGCCATGAGAGAACATGTACCTTTTGTATCTTTTTTGTCACAATATCCCAGCACTTAGAACAATACCTAGTACATGGTGATGCACCATAAATATTTGTGAGTCAACCAAACAGGCACTTAGTGGTTGAGCTTGTAGAGAAATCCAAGTCTGATTGGCTACCCATCCTTAGAATTTGTCAACTATGTCATACAGCTTATGAGGACAGAGTTAAATCCAACTTACTTTTGTATCCTGCATATTCACTGCTACATGTAAAATACGTTATCAATACATACTCACTGAATACAATAACATATTAGATTTCATACTCAAAGTTCTTATGTACAAGAATAACAAACAAAAACAGTATGTATCTGTAGGTTCAGAACCAATTCATGCCATTCCATTTTCCTAGAAGACTTCCACAATCCCACTCTCCTTTTTCCATTTAAAAAATTCCTACTTTGCTTTCAAGAACCAGACCTTGTGTTTGTTTTTCAGTCTTCCCCAGCACTGAAAGAAATGGTTCATACAACTCCTGAATTCTCAGAGCAATTTCTTCCTACCCTTATTATATGACTCATTTTTCCCATAAGACTGAGTTAAGGCAGGAACCTGACTCCAAATTTTACCCCCTTCTTTTCTTCCTTTCTTTTTTTCCTTTATTTTTCTCCCTTCCTTTCCTTTATTTTATTTTTTAGGTGATTAAGGAGAGAAGTTTAAGATGCTAGTTATATTTCCCCCAAGAAAACTGTCTGTAAAGGTAGATTATGACAAATTAAAGCACTCCTGATAAAGCAGAGACACCAATACCAGTTTAACAGAATTTCTAAGATGAAGATATCCCAAATACTATATTTAAATTTACTCAGCCTCCCATAAAGTACACAAATGTGTGGATTTTCTCATTAATACAACTAAAAAACATCTAAGATCTGGAATTCTTTAGTTCTGATGTTTAACACTCTCAAGAGAGCTCTTTTACTCCCTTATGTGATATTCCAATGGATTTCACAATCAGAGATTTTGAAATACTTCATATATTGAGTGGTCTACAGCTGGCCATCCATTATATAAAAGACTTCATACCGTAAGAAAACACCAATTTTGGTTTTAAAGTATTATTCTTTATACTGGGTAGCATACAGTATCACTGGAATACAGTACTCTAACTTACTGATTGGATCCACAGGAATTCATGTTTGCTATAAGAAGCTACATGAGACAAAGGAAGGTTAAAAAATAGATCAGTAAGCCACCATGGGAAAAGACAAAGAATAAAAATAATAAGGACACAAAAACTTAGTGAACACGGCCATGTAGGAAAAATAGCATAAATGCAAACAGCCCAGTATACCTCAAAAGGACCACAAAGGCACAAATATTACACAGGACAGAATAATGGTGGGCATTACTGTAATGTAACATCAGACAATCTCTTCAAGAAAACAAGAAAGGGTACAGGGTATCAAAGATGTTTGTTAAAAGTGTAAACATTTCAAAGAAACCCAGTAATCTACAATAATATGTTTTCCAGGTTCAGTATAGCTAAAGTTTTAGTGTATTGCTACACCTTTTTTATACTGTTATGAAAATTAGTCATTTTAGGGGTGCCTGGGTGGCTCAGTTGGTTAAGCGGCCGACTTTGGCTCACGTCATGATCTCGCGGTCCGTGAGTTCGAGCCCCGCGTCGGGCTCTGTGCTGACAGCTCAGAGCCTGGAGCCTGTTTCAGATTCTGGGTCTCCCTCTCTCTGACCCTCCCCCATTCATGCTCTGTCTCTCTCTGTCTCAAAAATAAATAAACGTTAAAAAAAATAAAAAAAAAATAGTCATTTTAATCTGATCGTGCTGCTCCAAGGATATAACCCTTCATTTAAGGAATATGACCTTATTTAATTTATTGCACCTAAAAACTCCACTTGATACAAAAACAGAAAGTGCTATATTTTTTTGCTAATTTAGAGTATGAATAAAGAAATTTTTCTGCCATTTCAGCAACAAAACCTATTTAAGGCAATATTCTCAGTTCTTTAGATAAAGAGTTAAAAATTTTAGAGACAGTATATTCCAAAGGCTCCCTTAGCCAATTTCCTAAAGTACAGAATGATCAATAAAAATCAGCCTGTAACTGTACCTTCCAAACGTCAACTGGAAAGAGTCTGTGTTCAATGGAATGCCAAATAGTACTGGCAGACATTTACTCTGATAGAAAAGAATGCTATGTTTGCATTGTTCTGTTAATAGCATACTAACAAGTATGTTTCCTGTAGGGTCACTAATGGACAGAAAAAAATACACAATAAAGCAGTGAATAGTGGACAGCCATTCATGCTCTATTGGTCTACAGTTACTAGAGAGAAGAAAGAGTAAGTCCTATAATCTTAGGCAGCTATAAAAAAGAATACTCTCTTGTTAAAGCTCAAGAGAATATGAAGAGGAAATAAAAGAGAAAAAATCAGACAGATTATGCTGTCAATTTTAGTTGTCATAATGTGCTTCAGAGATAAAACATTCCTCTGAATGGCAATTGAACAGATGGAAATTTTCATTTTTGGTTAACTGGATGGAAGAATTGGACCAGTACCTAGAATGACATTGAAATGAAGCTCAAACCCCCTCCCACAAGAAAGAAACAGATGCATCACTCCAGATACAAAATAAATTATTGAACAGTGCATATATTATATTGGCATCATTGTATCCAACTGTACATCTGCACAATGTTTTAGTCTCCTGGTGAGAGAACAGACATTTCTGAAAGGGAAAATAGGCAACTATTGAAGTGAATCAGATAAGTATACCATTTGGGTAAGAAAAGCCAAACAACACTTCACTGAATTTGAAGTTATTCATGCTGAGATGAAAAAAGAACCATAAATTATACTGATTCCAATGCCCTTGAACTTATACATTGATTTAAATGTGGTAGATTCTGAATTATAAAGTCACATTTTCAAGATTTCTGTAATCTTAAATCAGAATGAATAAAAAAAAAATGACTACTTAAGACTCTAAAGGTGTTAGGGTTGAATACCCTCTTTGCTTGAGCTGACAGAGAAGTGAGTGATATATTAAACTAAAACACATTCCTCATCTTATTCTATGATTGGAGAGGACTCACACAAGAGGTAACTAAAAGGAAATCTATTTGATAACTTAGAGTTAATAATTGATCTTAAGGGTTGTGAACTAAGGAAATGGGGCGGACATGAACTTCTTTTTTTCAAAAATAAGTTCCAATACCACTTGCTGATAATACTGTCCTGGTTGGTACTTTGTCACTGCTTTCCTAGCCAGCTCCTGCTCATTGCTAAGAGCTGATCCATGCAGAGGTTTATAACATCCTATACTTGTACCTCAGTCTTCCTATTAACCCTTTCAACTCTTTCCCAAGTCACCAAATCCTTAGTCCAGCTGCAGAGAAAACAGGAAGATACCAGTCACAGAGTTAGTAAACAAGCAGGGTTTGTATTTTGTTTTGTTTTTAAGCTACAATCTCAGTTCGCACTGGGCCAGCAATACTCTTGGTGACTGGTGACTGTTTAAGATGTGATTAGGAAAATGATGCTTGAGGATGTCAGCAGAATAAATCTTGAGGTCAGTACCTAAAAGATAAATTAGGGAAAAAAGGGGAAAATATCTCTTAAATAAAAAGATTTTATACTTACATAATAAAAATTCTGACTTTTTATTTATTAAGTCATTTATCACAATGTAATGAGATTTTAGTAAATATTTAAAGTGATATAATATTTTATCAGACATGAGTTCCAATCAAACTATATTTAATAAGGATTCACTATCTTGAAGACCAACGGAATTATGTCTCATAAGACTACTCAAACAGCACAGGTGAGAAATCTATGTTCAGTGCAACCCTACAAAATATTAATGGAGAGTATGTATCATGGGCACAACGAATTATGAGTCTGTACTGGTGCACGGTCTTCAAAATGGTATTCCCTTCAGAAATAAAGTTGCATAGGGAAGTCATTCTTTGCATTTTCCCTATCATTTTTAAACACAGGCAAATGTGAAACAGAGCTCATTAAAGATATAGAAAGACAAATATAACCTAAAAGTAAAAGTATAAGGAGGTTGGGCCCATCTGGACTTATTAGACAGAGAAAAGCCTTGAGGGGAATAGCTGGGAATGTGGGATAGGAGAAATAGTTAGAAGGTAATTGGGAAAGGGGAACTCGAGTTGGCTCCCTCCCTGGGGTGTTTCTGCCAAGGAAGGAGAATAAGAATAGAACCTTCAGGAATAGTATCATGTGGTGGCTGGATGCCCAAAGAGAGTCTGTTGCTAGAAAAAGGCCATGGTATAATATGGTAATGATTCACAGCAAAATAAGAGAAAGAAGTGGACCAGAAATCATATTTTGTTCCTCTGACTCACTCTGATGCTCTCTTTCTTATTTAAACATAAGCTGCTCTGTGGTTTCCAGGCAGGCTATTATCCACTCTCCGTTATCAGCATCTCTCATTGTCATTCTGTAATCATTCCTTTATTAGTAGGAGACTTAATATAATAGGTCACCTAACACAAAAGGTTTCACAAAACATTTTATGCATTCAAGTGTTTCATCTCCAGTGGTCACTGGCTATGGGTCTAACAGAGGAGGCTGATGAACTATCACCAAGGAGCCAGGTGAAAATTTCCAATCCACAGGTCTTCTTAAGTGAGGGCAGAAAGAGAGCCAACAGGGCTAACCTGAAGGAAGCAGTGTGTTTTCATTTCAGGTTAAGTCTACCTCTAATTGCATTCTTTAAGTAGGCTCTACACCCCATATGGGGCTTGAACTCATGACCCGAGATCAAGAGTCACATGCTCTACGGACTAAGCCAGCCAGGCATCTCCCCCCTTTTAAGTACATGACTAACTGCATTTCACTGTCATCTGAGATAGATACTTAAGATTCTTATTTTAATATCTGTATGTTTTCTTATCAAACACAACATCAGGATAACATTTATTGACTTTAATCATGCAATAAGCTTCTTTATGAATAAACCATTTCTTAACATGGTTTAGAAAGTGTTGAAAAATAACCTTAGAAGAGTACATATGGAAACTGGCAAGTCTGATGGGAGGCTGGATTCGCTTCCCTAAGTGTAAAGCCTCAAATGGGGCAGAGAAAAGCTGAAGTGCTATTAATGAAACCATATGTGGCAAATGAACATTCAATCTATTCAGTCCTCATTGAAAAGGATCACTAGAGACTAAAGCTCTTTTAATCCCTTTGTTCATCTTTTTTGTTGGACACATGATTAGCACACTGTCAAGGTTGACACATTACACACTCAGTTAAGCATTGGATCCTCAACACAGTAAAGATTTTATTATACTCCAGTAATCATTTATAACAATTTAAATATTTTCTTCTATCATGTTGTCTTCTAACATTTTTAATTTTTCCTATCAAAACAATTATGCAAATACCACCCAAAAAATTAAAAAAATTCTTTCAATCTGGAACTGTAAAGACTATTAGATTTTTTGATTTGTAAAAGGCAAAAAACAAAACCAAACACCACAGAATACAACAAAACAAAATAAAAGGATATCTAATTTTTGGAAAACTTTCTCCAAATAGTGTTAGGATAAAGTATTCTGACTCCACAGCAAACATTTCCCAAAATACACTGTATTTGAAGATGCTGGTTTTGAAAGCATTATCTCTGTTCTAGTGTAACTAGTTATACTTTGAAATTTTAAAACACAGAGGAGCATGAGACTCTTGATCTCGGGGTGGTGAATTTGGGTCCCATATTGGGTGCAGAGATTACTTAAAAATAAACTTTAAAAGAAAGAAAGAAAGAGAAATTCACATAAGACAAACTTACTTTACAGTGCATAATTCAATGACATTTAGTACATTTGAAATATTGTGTAACCATCCCCTCTATCTACTTTTGAAACATTTTATCACCCCAAAGGAAAACCCCGTAACTATTAATCACTCCCTACTCTCCCCTCCTCCTTGCTCCAGCAAATGGCTTCCAATTGATTTACCTCTTCTGGTTATTTCATACAAATGGAATCATATAATATGTGCCCTTTTGTGTCTGGCCTCTTTTATACAGCATAACATTATTACGTTCACAGGTTTATCCATGTTGTATCATGTATCAGGACTTCATCCCTTTCTTTGGCTTATTAATATTCCATTGTATGGATATACCACAATTTGTTTTTCCATTCATCGCTTGATGAACATTTGGGTTGTTTTCACCTTTTAGCTACTGTGAATAGTGCTATTAACATTTGTGTATAAGTATTTGCAATTGTAGCAGTTCTTTTGCATATATATTTTGGAAATAGAATTGCTGAGTCATATAGTAATTCTATGTTTAGCTGTTGGAGGAACCACTAAATTCTTTTCCAGAGCAGCCACACCATTTTACATTCCCACCAGCAATGTAGGAGGGTTCTAGTTCTCCACATCTCTGCCATCACTTTTTCATTTTTTTGACTATAGCCATCCTAGTGGGTATGAAGTGGTAACTCATTGTTTTGATTTACACTTCTCCAATGGCTAATGATTTTGGCATCCATTCACGTGTTTGTTGGTCATTTGTATATCTTCTTTGGAGAAATGTCTATTCAAATCCTTTGCCCATTTAAAAATGCAGTTATTACATTTTTCTCATCTGTTTTGGATACTAGACCCTTACTAGATAATATGACTTGCAAACATTTTCTCCCATTCTACAGGCTGCCTTTTCACTTTGAGAGTATCCTTTTTTTCTTTTAAGTTTATTTTTATTTTTAGAGAGAAAGCAAGCATGCGAGCAGGGGAGAAGGGCAGAGGGAGGGAGGGAGGATCTTAAGCAGGCTCCATGCTCAGTGAAGAGCCCAAGGCGGGGCTTGAGCTCATGACTCTGGGATCATGACCTGAGCCAAAATCAAGAGTTGGACATTAAACTGATTGAACCACCCAAGTGCCCCAATATCTTTTGATAAACAAGTTTTTGATTTTGATGAAGTTCATTTTATCTATTTTTTTACTTTTGTTAACTGTGCTTTCATTGTCATATCTACAAATCCACTGCTCCTATATGTAGACGATTGATCCATTTTGAGTCAATTTTTGTTATGTGGTGGGAGTCCAACTGCATTCTTTTCGTATGTGGAGAGCTAACTGTCTCAGCACCCTTTGCTGATGACTCTTATTTCCCCCACTGAATCGTCTTAGCACCCTTGCTGTCAACCAATTGGCCAATGGAGGTATGAGTTTATGTCTCAACTCTCAGTTCTATTCCACTGGTTTGCAGTTATCCATTTAAATTGTGTATTTTTCTGAGGGCTGAAAGTATGAGTACAAAAGAGTTTGGGTGAGAAACAATGCCCTAAAATCTTTGGTTTGATCTAATGTTTCCCACTAGACTGGTGACATGCTTTCTCAATAGCAACCACATCATCACTGGGAGCAGAAAGGTGGTAAAAGAAGAAAAAGTGACAAGAAGAAGGCACAGACTTCTACTCTCAGGAGAACTGTATCACTTGTTACTAATACCTAATAAACCTGGGCCAAGCGACCAAGAGGCCAGTTTCACACCCTTATAAGCATCTGCGGTCATTACTAGTAGCCCCACAGATGGAAACACTGCCAAGATTTAATTAGAAATTTTATGAATGCTTGATGTTTGCTGCAAATGACACTCATGTTCTCAGATTTACTAATTCAGGAAATAGTGCCTTGAAATGAACAAATGAAAGAAGGGAAAGGTAGAATGCCATTTTATGTAATTCCCAAAGATGTTTTTTGAAGCTACTTCCGAGACTAATTTTCAAGACAGTTTTAAAAAAGAAAATCTTAGGAATTATTTTTTATCCACATTTTACAGAAGGAATAGGATATTATTTTTTCCTTGTTTTAGTTTATTCTCTCTAATCTTCTAGTAGCTGAAATATAACCTAGTTGGCCCTCATCAACTAAGTCCACTGTTCTCAACAATGAACACCATTAATAATGGATTTATTTACAATTCACAGTATAGTGACATTAAAAGGTGGGCAGAGAGTCATAAATTTTAAAAGTATGGTATGATCATGCAAATATCCATCATTTTTACTTTTAAGAGGGAGGGGGAAGCCTCTTTGGTGCCAAAAATGCCATTAGAATTAGATGCTACCTGAAATTTACTCATGAGATATCAGACGTCTGCTTCTTTCCTCATAACAGCCAGAGAAGCAGAACACTTAAGAACAGCAGAATGAGTCATCTGGCTGGAAGATGTCAGCCCATGTATTAGGTACTATGAGAATACTACCAGGCAGAAGCTCTACTCCAGACTGTCCCAGGATCTAATGATCTCACCTCCTTGCATGAGAGTCTCTCTGGGATTATAGGGAATATCTTCTGAAGGGTTGTACGTAAAATATCTTCTGCCATCTAATAAATCATAGGGTAGATGATGAGGGTAATATAAGAGGGAAATTTTACTTATTTCACCAACCTCTTTTTAGTGCTATACTACTTAGCCTATCTTCCTCTCTTCTTTCTCTTCATGTCTCAATAGGGAAATACCAATGATATATAACACTGAGCTGAAAAATAAGTCTAGAGAGGCTGGGAAGATAAAATTAAAGGGGCAGATGAAGGGAGCCACAGAGGGATGGGGGAGGGAGGAGGGTGATGTGGACAGTAGAAGAGCTGCTATCTACACTAACCAAGCTTGCTTAACTCACAGATCAGTCGTTTGGAGCAGTGACTCCCAAACTTTACTGTGCATGTGAATCACCTATAGATCTTGTGAAAATGGAGACTATGACACAGTAGGTCTCAGATGGGACCTAAGACCCTGAAAGGACATATAGAAGATTGTATCTGTCAAAGAGAAAGGTGATTTTCAGAATGACATCACCTGGACTCTCAACAAAACTGCAATGTCTGCCTTGACCATTCTCCTTCCTTTCCCAAATGCCGCCTTGATTTTATGGCTCCTCATTCCTTCTGTATCTAAGAAGTCTTCCAACTCACGCGGTAAGCCTTACAAGCAAGAGAAGATCTCCTCGGTCCATAACCTTCTAAATCAACTCTCTTCTTAACTTCTCTTCGATATTCTTACCTTTAACAGTTAAAGCAATATAGAAAGTGAGAATTAACGGGGGTGGAGAGCTTTACTCCTTCAAAGGGACACTGTATTTTTAAAGATTATCTCATTGGGGCACCTGGGTGACTCAGTCAGTTAAGTGTCCAACTCTTGATTTCAGGTCAGGTCATGATCTCATGGCTTGTGAGTTTGAGCCCCACACTGGCTCACTGCTCTCAGCACAAAGCCTCTTTGAATCCTATGTCTCCCCCCTCTTTCTGACTGTCTTCTGCTCAGACTCGCTCTCTCTCAAAAATAAACATTTAAAATAAAAATAAAAATTAAAATAAAATAAAATATTATCAACCTACATTAGTATCTACTGGGGTACACATAGACTGTCATGTGAAAAATATTTCTGAGATCTTTTGTTCCTTATCGATCTGAGGTAATATGCCATTATTTTCACTCAACTTCAATTGGTCTACTAGTGTTTTAAATACATAGAATCTACATTAAGAACATGCAGTCTTAACCTCCAATTTCACTTATTCTGTCATAAGTGGCTTTGTACTTCATAGTACACTGAAAACGTAAGTTGACACAGTGTACTCAAATACTCAAAATTTTACATCATCAATCTCTGAATACAATGGGTCTCCTATACTGAAAATCTAGTCTTAACAATAAATTATCAAGCCTTAAAAAAAAAATTACGGGACTTATGAAGCTTTGTTACGGAATGTTAGACACTTAGGTCATGTTATCGCAAGAAAGCCAGAGAAAGGGATAACTTGCTGTGTGGAATTCTAGAAGTAGAGAAAAAGGGGATCACTGCAGAGAAAGGAAGATCACAGAGATTAGATTTGAGTCACAGGAACTATAACCTTGGACGTACACATGAGTCAAACCTGTTACATTTTTATGGTTTACACATTAATAGCCAAAGCCTCTGTTAAGTCTGTGATTCTAACATTCATGCCTATTCATAGATCAAATATATGTTTTCAGCATATTGAGAGAAAATAAAACTTTATAAGCCTATTCCACATACTTATTAAACAAAAGAAATATTTTTTAAAGGTTACCAAGATACTAAAAGTTCCAAAACAGCAATGATTTCTTATTGCTAAAACAATTTATTTGGAGTTTTCAATTATTTCATAATTTTCAAAAAAAGGATATATAAGAATGATCCTCTGAAATGATACATACTAGAAGTTTAAAAAAATGATCAATTAATTTTTTGTTCCTTTGGTATCAGTTTCTTCAAGGACACAGTTAAATGTTAATGAGTATGATTGCCCTTATTAAAACTAAAGCTTTAGAGTTGTTGTTGTTTTTATTCACTCATTCAAGTTTATATTTGCCCAAAATATTCCTGAATATCTTTTTCAAAAATTAATCAGTAGCTACAAATTTAATTCTGCTGGCTCCACACCCGACCCAGACTCATTTTTGAGACTACGTAGTGTTAATATTTGACTATTTTACAATTCCAAAAAAGAAAAGATACATATGGGTGCCATTTATTGACAGAGAGTCACACTAAGTACTTGGTTGCCAATAATTTAGCAGGACAGTTGGCAGGTGGCCAGAAAATAAACCTTTCTCCAAGATGCTAATACCTAATTTAGAGGCTGCTATTTTAGACATTTTCAAAATCTTGTTCTTGCACAAGCATGCAATTAAAAAATATAAGGAGAAAGGAATCCCAGCACTATAAAGGCCAGAATAGAAATGGAGATCCTGAAAAGATTTTATTGACTCAAAGAAATAAAATGTGGTCATTAAAATAATTCAAAATAAGGAAAAAATAAAATTAGTTGTAAATAATTGTGCTTAATTTTTTTAATTTTTAAAATTTTTTAAATTATTTTTTTAAATTTACATGCAGGTTAATTAGCATATAGTACAACAATGACTTCA
Organism: Prionailurus viverrinus; assembly: GCF_022837055.1. NCBI lineage: Eukaryota > Metazoa > Chordata > Mammalia > Carnivora > Felidae > Prionailurus > Prionailurus viverrinus. Next base: position 129,445,135 of record NC_062561.1, on the reverse strand, counting down.
GCAGTAGTTTCCTTAATGCCCCTTTCCCATTTAGCCCATCCACTCCTCCCACAGCCCCTCCAGCAACCCTCTGTTTGCTCTCCTTATTTAAGAGTCTCTTATGTTTTTGTCCTCCTCCCTGTTTTTGTATTATTTTTGCTTCCCTTTCCTTATGTTCATCCGTTTTATATCTTAAAGTCCTCATACATTAGGAGTCCTCACACCCCACTCTCCTCACACCCCACCTCACTCTCCAGCTGTTTTTGGGGGGAGTGCTTTTCCGGAACTCTCCCCCGTCTGTGTCCTCTCTCCACAAGCAAAAACAAGTCCCTGCCCTCTGCAGCTTCTCTCTTCCCCAGTTCACCACTCTGCGTCATGTACCTGCTGAGTTTTGTGGTTTGGGTTGTGCAGCTTGTTGTGTTAATCCTCAAATCAGTTTTCTAGGTGTGCAGGATGGTTTAGTGTTAATCTGGCTGTATTTCATGGACGAGAGACGCAAAAAAAACTTCCATGCTGTTCCGCCATATTGGCTCCTCCCCCAATTCTTTTATTTTCTAATTAAACTCTAATGTCATATCAACAGGTTATCAAGATTTGTCATCAATTTATGAATCAAAATTAAGGTATCCAAAGAGAGCTCAATTAAGTTTTTTAACTATAATATTGGCAGCCTTTCCATCATACCGAATTTGAACTAGACAAATACATATACAGCTCTCAAAAATCTGACACTGGCTTTGACCCATTTTCCTTAGTTATAGCTCAACCAATTGTTTTTACAGTATTTCCAATGTTTCAGTTATTTTCCTTATTTGGCTATTGTGCCCAAATGAAAACATCTTAGTGGAGTCAGAAACAGTTATAGAAATACTGCCAGACAGGGCCATAGACACATTTTTATGAGTTTCAAAAGATTGATTGGAAACTATACTGCAATCACCAATCCTTTGTGCTAATGAACCTGTGCCACATAGTCATAATACAGTACTGGGCTACTATTGTTGGTATGTGTCAATGCTTCCATCATAAAACCTTGCTGATTTCATGGTTTCTTGAACTAGCTATAAAGCTTGTTTTGGTTCTGATAAACAGAAGATTATTTTAAAAAGAAAGGCAGATGAAAAGGTATATATTTGTAGATATGTGGTGTTGTGTGTCTATGTGTATATATAATATAAATTTATATATATTTACATTTCATATATAACTATATATTTTATAAATCTATGTTTATGTATTTATTAGTATTTATATATTAGCAAAATATATACTTACATATATGATGAAAGTAAATAAAGTTTAATTGGTATAGAGAGTAAAGTATTTATTGTGTGGTGCATACTAATAAAAAGTTGGCATACTACTAAATCACTCTGAAGATCACTTCTGTTAAACACACTGGAAAAATATAGTCTGAGTTCTTAGGAGCTGTGGGCCAGCAACAATCTATTTCAGACCTTAGGTGCCTCATCTATAAATGAATAAAAGTAGCCATTCAAAAGGCTCTCCATTTACAATTCATATCTGGAAGGAAATAATAGTATCTTAAAGTTAGACACACATGCATACACAGAGACACACAAAGTTAAAAATTTGAATGAATTAATGATTTATCTTTCTTATTCAAGCTGCGCATGTGGTTTCTGATATAATAAAATCAGAATAAAAACATTTTAACTCCAATTTTCTACCCGACTTAATTTTCAGTGTTTAACAGAGATAGTAAAGAAAGAAAATTCAGGAATTGTTTAACTTAGAAATACTTTTTTTTTTTAATGTTTATTTTTTGAGAGAGAAAGAGAGGGAGCACGAGCGGGGGAGGGGTAGAGAGAGATGGAAACAAAGAATCCGAAGCAGGCTCCCGGCTCTCATTTGTCAGCACAGAGCCGATGGGGGGCCATGAGATCATGACCTGAGCTGAAGTCAGAGGCTTAACCAACTGGGCTACACAGGCGCCCCAGAAATACGTAATAAAAATTATTCTAGATTATTTACTTATTTATTTATTACACTAGATTATTTTTAAGTTGCTCTTTGGAAAACTACAAATGCAAAGTCAATGCTTTCATGTGGAAAACTTAAAGATCAAGTAAGTGAATCTCAGATTCGGGGGGAAAATACCCCTATAAGAATCATGGAGGAAAAATATAAAGTGGCTCTACTAAAAATGGACTTAGGGAGGAGTATGCTATGTACTCTTTTATACAGACAGTTGAGTGGTCGACAGAAGTCTTGAGGGCAAAAATGTTTTGGGAAATACAAAAAATACAGGTGAGATAAAAACCAACTAATGATGTATTCCAAATATCATTTATATTTTATATTCCATAATTCATGTAATTAACAAAATACAATTACATGAAAAAGTCTGCTGAATAAAAGCACATTTCCTGCATCTACATTAAGTTTTACCATAGATTTGAAGTCTTTTGCATGTATCTCAGCTCTGATAAAAGTTGGTTATTTTAAAAAGTTCCATTGGGGTGCCTGGGTGGTTTTGTCCGTGAAGCGTCTGACTCTTGATTTCGGTTCAGGTCACCATCTCACAGTTTGAGTCCCACATCGGGCTCCCCGCTAACATCAGGGAGCACATCTGGGATTCTTTGTCTCCCTCCCTCTCTGCCCCTCCCCCACTCATGCTTGCTCTCTTTCTCTCTCTCTCAAAAACAAACTTGAAAAAAGTTACACTAAAGTGTACATAAAATTTAAATAACCTATTTCTATACTGAACATCTCAGTGGGTCTTAACTTTACTTTTGACCTTCAATGATAATGTATGCTAACTTCCAGTATTGCAGGAAAAGTATTTTCAAATTTAAAAATGCTTTTATTGTTTTACTTATTATCTTGATCATTAACCAAAGTACTCAAAATATTTCATTCAGTAATTTGTGGAAATGATATTTCTAAAACATAAAGTCTATTAATTTTAAAAACACATTTCCAGCAGAGACAATGTTCGCTAACTACTCAAGAGATGAATGAAAGCGGCAAAAAGCGGCCCTAGTTTCTATGCATTGTCCATTTCTCCTTCTATTATACCATCTGCCTTCCTAGATACAGCACATAGGCATAGAACAATGTATCTGATTCCTAAAGAAAAAAAAAAAGAAATGAAAAGAAAAAAAGAGGTATTGCTGTGAACAGTCACTAAATGTAGGTTCATTTCATATGCCAAAATGAAGGCCTCAGAAATAATATCTTAAAAAAAGAAAATCAAATTTTAGAGATAAAATGAAATCTTTTAGATTTAAAGTGAAACCATCTCGAGGGCTTCTATACTCCCAAAGGCACTACATTTCTCTTTACTCTTCTGCTGCTTAACAGAGAGAAGCAGCAGAAGCACAGCAAGAAAGGAAATGAGGTAAGGTAAACCAGAGCCTACCCTGTGGAGTTTATTTCCTTCAGTTTATCAGATGCTAAGGAAACTAAGCACTAACATAAGTGCTGAGGATAACTCTCCATTTTATGCAGAGTAAAAGCTAATCTACACTACTACTCCATCTGACCTGTGTGTTCCTGCTTCAGATATCCATCCACCTGGCTGACTTCCTTACCCCTTTACATCTCAGTTCAAATGCTACCTTCTCCATGAAGGTACCCTAACTGTTCCATTTAAAATTTCAACCTACTCCCTACCTCCTGTACTCCTGATTTCTTTACCCCAATTTATTTTTTTTCCCTTAGCACTTACCACAATGGAATAATTATGTAATTTGTTTATTATCTAGGTTTTTTGTCAGCTGAGGCCTTTAGCTACAATGTTAAATCAATAAGGGCATGGATTTTTTAGTATTCAATTTATTGATACATTTCAAATGCCTACAGCTGTGCCTGGCACTCAGTCATTAACTGTCAGTCTAATGGATAAACTCGCTTTCCTGAACACCTGATACAATCTGGACACTGTCCAGAAGAATACACAGAGTTAGGGAAATGTCTACAAAAGCCATCACCTATAAAACAGTGAAGGCATATTGTACAAAGTTCGATACTTAGAGCATGGTGAATTCTATATCAGAATTAAAATAAGTACACTGACTACATTTTCAAAAATCTTGCCAGTGAGGGGAAAGCACATTGCCAAAGTATTTAAGTCCTGGAGTCCTCACTGACTGTATATTTATTAACAGAGTAAGTGCAGTTTCCAGTACACATAGGAAAGCAATAGCTTCCACACAAATAAAAATACTCACTATATAAACTTATATTATTGGTCCACGTTTAAAGATTTACTCAGTATTTGAATTTCTACTCACTCTTCAAGGCAAATTCTTCATTTGTATGTTGGTTTCCCTAATTTTCCAAAGTTTACAAATACAGCATTAATTGAAAGCAACATGAAATAACAAATCTTGAAACAGAAAGCTTCACGAAGTCTATAAAAGTGATGTAAAATCACACAAAAAATTTCTAACTGAGGTACTGAGATAGACCAATAAGGATTAAAACATGAAAGGTCATTATGAATAGACTATTAATCAAAGATTAATAAATCTTTAGAAAATTTGAGTAAGTCCTCAAATTTTACAAAAATAACACTTTTACTAATCCTACTAAAAGAGACAAATGTGAAATGAAGGATGGCATAATGTGCTATTATAATTATGTCAGAAAAACCTTGTTAAAAATCATTATTTGATGAATTATCAATTCTGTTAATTAGCTTACACTTGAAATTATATAGTGAATTGTGCTGAAGATTTTAGGTTTCATTTTCAACATAAAAAACTAATCAAACTTTTTCCTCGGTGGTACCCACACACAACACCACCACTACCACCATCACAGTAGCTCTTTTTCTTTTTTTATTAAAAATTTTTTTTTCAACGTTTATTTATTTTTGAGACAGAGAGAGACAGAGCATGAACGGGGGAGAGGCAGAGAGAGAGGGAGACACAGAATCGGAAACAGGCTCCAGGCTCTGAGCCATCAGCCTAGAGCCTGACGCGGGGCTCGAACTCACTGACCGTGAGATCGTGACCTGGCTGAAGTCGGATGCTTAACTGACTGCGCCACCCAGGCGCCCCACAGTAGCTCTTTTTCTATTAACATTTCATTCTTAAAACAGGTCACTTCAAATGGTCTCTTTGAGTGTGTTTTGTCCTCTGTAAGTGTGAAAAGCAAATAAAGAGAAATATGAAAAACACATGGAGAGGAGAGAAAATAATTTTCTAAGCAAAGCCCTAGAGGGAAGACTGGATCAATGTCTGTTTAATAAGTTATGCTTTTAGGAACTCACTGATAATAATACCCTAATATTAGGGGACTTTAAACCCTACTTACATCAATGGACAGATCATCTAGGTAGAAAATCAACAAGGAAATGATGATTCTGAATGACCCACTGGACCAGATGGACTTAACAGATATATTCAGAACATTCCACCCTAAAAAAAACAGAATACACATTCCTTTTGAGTGCACATGGAACATTTTCCAGAATAGATCACATACTAGGTCACAAATAAGGCCTCAACAAGTACAAAAAGACTGAAATCATACCATGCATATTTTCTGACCACAACACTATGAAACTTGCAGTCAACCACAAGAAAAAATTTGGAAAGACCACAAATATATGGAAGTTAAACAACATGTTACTAAAGAATAAATGAATTAACAAGGAAATTAACAAAGAAATTAAAAAAAAATATACGGAAACAAATGAAAATGAAAACAAGATGGTCCAAAACCCTTGGGATGCAGCAAAGGTGGTCATCAGAGGGAAGTATATAGCAATACAGGCTGAACTCAAGAAGCAAGAAAAATCTCAAACACCCTAAAGGAGGTGGAAGAAGAAAAACAAACAAAACCTAAAGCCAGCAGAAGAGGGGAAATAAAAAAGATTAAAGCATAAATAAGTGATATAGAAACAAAAAAATAGAACAGATCAATGAAACCAGCAGCTGGTTCTTTGAAAAAATTATTAAAATTGATAACCCCCTAGAGACACTTATCAAAAAGAGAAGAGAAAGGACCCCAAAAAATAAAATCACAAATGAGAGAGGAGAAATAACAACTACCACCACAGAAATACAACAATTATAGGAGAATGTTATGAAAAATTACATGCCACTAAATCAGACAATCTGGAAGAAATGAATAAATTCTTAGAAATATATACACCATCAAAACTAAAACAGGAAGAAATAGAAAATTGGAACAAATGGATAACCAGCAAATAAACTGAATCAGTAATCAAAAATCTCCCAAAAACCAAAAGTCCAGGGCCACATGGTTTCACAGAGGAATTCTACCAAACATTTAAAGAAGAGTTAATACTTATTTTTCTCAAACTATTCAAAAAAACAGAAGTGGAAAAAGACTTCCAAACTCATCTCTATGAGGCCAGCATTACCCTGATTCCAAAAACCAAAGACTCCACTAAAAAAGAGAACTACAGGCCAATATTCCATATAAACATGGATGCAAAAATTCTCAACAAATTAGCAAATTTAATCCAACAGTACATTAAAAAAATCATTCACCACGATCAAATGGGATTTATTCCGGGGTTGCAAGGGTGGTTCGCTATTTGCAAATCAATCAACGTGATACACCACCTTAATAAAAGGGTAAGAACCATATGATCCTCTCAATAGATGCAGAAAAAGCTCTTGACAAAGTATAACTTCCATTCATGATAAAAATCCTCAACAAAGTAGGGATAGTTGGAACATACTTCAACATATACAAAAAACCCACAATGAGTATCATGCTCAATGGGGAAAAACGGAGAGCATTTCCTCTATAGTCAGGAACAAGATAGAGATATTCACTCTTACTAGTGTTCTTGAACATAGTACTTGAAGTCCTAGCTTCAACAATCAGACAACAAAAAGAAATAAAAGGCATCCGAATCAGCAAGGAAGAAGCCAAACTTTCACTATTTGCAGGCAACATAATACTGTATGTAGAAAACCTTGAAAGACCCCACCAAAAATTGCTGGAACTGATACATGAATTGAACAACGTCACAGGATACAAAAATCAACATACAGAAATCTGTTGCATTTCCATACACCAATAATGAAGCAGCAGAAAGAGAAATCAAGGAATTGATCCCATTTGCAAATGCACTATAAACCATAAGATACCTAGGAATAAACCTGACCAAAGAGGTAAATTATCTGTACACTGAAAACTATAAAACACTGATGAAAAAAACTGAAGATGACACAAAGAAGTGGGAAAACATTGCGTGCTCATGGATTTGAAGAACAAATACTATTAAAATATCTATACTACCCAAAGCCATCTACATATTTAATGTAATTCCTACCAAAACACTACCAGCATTTTTTTTTTTTTTTTGCAGAGCTACAAGAAACAATCCTAAAATTTGTATGGAACTACAAAAGACCCCAAATAGCCAAAGCAATATTGAAAAAGAAAAGCAAATCTGGAGGCATCACAATTCTGGAACTCAAGAAGTATCACAAAGTTGTAGTAATCAAGACAGTGTGGCACTGGTACAGAAACAGACACATAGATCAATGGAACAGAGTAGAAAACCCAGAAATGGACCCACAACTATATGGTCAACTAAACTTAGAACAAGCAGGAAAGAATATCCAATGGAAAAAAGACAGTTTATTCAACAAATGCTATTGGAAAAACTGGACAGCAACATGCAAAAGAATTAAACTGGACCATTTTCTTGTACCACATACAAAAATAAATTCAAAATGGATGAAAGACCTAAATGTGAGACAGGAAACCATCAAAATCCTAGAGGAGAACACAGGCAGCAGCCTCCCTGACATCGGCCATATCAACTTCTTTACTACATACATCACTGGAGGCTAAGAGAAACAAAAGCAAACGTGAACTACTGGGATTTCATCAAGATAAAATGCTTCCGCACAGCAAAGGAAACAATCAACAAAACTAAAAGCCAACCTTCAGAATGGGAGAAGACATTTGCAAATGACATATCTGGTAAAGGGTTAGTACCCAAAATATATAAAGAATAAAACTTAACATCCAAATCCAAAATAATCCATTGAAAAAATGGGAAGAAGACACGAATATACATTTTTGCAAAGAAGACATCCAGATGGCTAACAGACACATGAAAAAATGCTCAATATCACTCACCATCAGGGATATACAAATCAAAACTACAGTGAGATATCACCTCACACCTGTCAGAATCGCTAAAATTAACACAGCAAACAAAAGGTATTGGTTAAGAGGCAGAGAAAGGGGAACACTCTTGCACTGTTGGTGGGTATGCAAACTGGTGTAGCTACTCTGGAAAACAGTATGGAGGCTCCTTAAAAAGTTAAAAATAAAAGTACCCTATAACCAAGCAATTTCACTACTAGATATTTACCCAAAGCATACAAAAATACTGATTCGAAGGGATACATGCACCCAACGTTTACAGAAGCGTTATCAATAATAGACAAACTGTGAAAAGATCCCAAATGTCCATTTACTGATGGATAAAGAAGATGTGATACACACACACACACACACACACATATAACAGAATATTACTCAGCCATAAACACAATGAAATCTAGCCATTTGCAACAATGTGGATGGAAAGACAGTATTATGCTAAGTAAACTAAGGCAGTCAGAGAAAGACAAATACCATGATTTCACTCATGTGGAATTTAAGAAACAAAACAGATGAACATAGGGGGGAAAAGAGGCAATGCAGAAAACAGACGATTAACTACAGAGAAGAAACTAAGGGTTGCTGGAAGTGAGGTGGGTGGAGGGACAGGTTAAATGTGTGAGGGGAATTAAGGAGGGCACTGGTGATGAGCAGTGGGTGTTGTGTGTAAGTGGTAAATCGCTAGATTCCACACGTGAAACTAATGTAACACTGTACGTTAACTAACTAGAATTTAAATAAAAACTTGAAAAAAAAGAGTTATGCTTTTAATGAACAAAGCATAGAAAATAAACTTTACATGATAAAAGCTGAGGGAAATGCTTCTTTAGAATCTCTAGCAAACAGTGCAGTTTGTCACTTGGACCACAAGATGGAGACACCAGTTACCTCGAAAGCAATAGATAAAAGGAAAGAAATTGCTTCTTCAGTGTTAAAATCACAAAACTAATTTAAAAAAATATATGTAATCTAAAGCCATTTTTTTTGGAAATTTATTCTAACAATGATATAGTGAAGTGTGCTTGTGATTCTGAAGATAATTCTCTATCCAACTCCATTCAACTGTCATTTCCAAAAGCAAGCATGTCAACTCAATTTTGTAATTTTTGTGGAATAACTAACACTTAGAAAGTCTTAAAATAGCAGCTGAAATGAATTGCTGAACTGAGTAGTACTCTGAAAAGGGAGAGGGCTAAGTAAGAAAAGTAACAGTTTCATCTGATTTACATTGATACAGAGAAACTGGGTTTTGCACGAGTATTTTAATACAAATGGAGTTCATCACTAAATAACCTTGATAAATCAACAAAAGATATATTATTTTATTTTTTATAATTCTTCCACAAGTACAGTGAATCGTGACAAGTGCTAGGAATGGTGCCTAATTCACAGTATTTAATACTAATTATCATTACTGCCATTACTACTCTTAGCGTAAAGCAATTATAAAATCCTCAAAGCTTCTTTTCTCTTACATAACTAAGCCTCACTTAGAAACAGATATAATGTAGCCTAGTCACTCATTCATTATTTGTTTCCATTTCAGCTAAAAAAAAAAAAAAAATCCCCTATTTCCCTGCTAGGGAAAAGCAGAATTCAAGATTAAGGATGCTTAAGTTCATTTTAAAGCCAGTATAAAATAATGACAGGTAGGACTGTGAATACATTTCAACCTCCTGTTTTTCTCTTAGATGAAAGTATTACACAGATGTGGTTCTGCTGGTATGAGATGGGAATGCACTCAAGGACTACAGGGAAAATGTTGGTATTCTCTGTTCACCAAAATACAATTAAGTGTACAGGCATGCATACATATGCAAAAGTAGGGAATTCAGTAAGCAACTGAAATAATCTCAGAGGAAAACACAATTAACTAGTGAAATATTAAAATGAAGATCAGAAAATTAAAAGTTCAACCTTCAGACGACCCTGAGAAAACCTATATAAAAGTTCATAATTATTACCTTATATTCAACAAAATATTTTATTTTTTAAAGTACATGTATTTATTTTGAGAGAGAGCAGGTGTGAGCACAAGTAGGGGAGGGGCAGAGAGAGACTCCCAAGCAGGTTCCACACTGACAACACAGAGCCTGAAGTGGGGCCTCATCCCACAAAGAGTGAGATCATGACCTGAGCAGAAATCAAGAGGCAGGTGCTTACGTGAATGAGCCACCCAGGCACCCCTCAACAAAGTATTTTAAAGTAAGTTCAACTTCTTCTAGATATCCCTAAACAGAAAGTTTGTTTTAGTTAGTATCGTAAAACATTTGAGGATAGCTTCCAATTTGATGATGTCCATGGTAATGATTACATTGTGATCTCTAACAACTCAAGATACAATGCTGCTTACGGTTCTATGGGGCGCCTGCACGGCTCAGTCAGTTAAGGGACCAACTCTTGGTTTTGGCTTAGGTCATGGGTTTGAGCCCCACGCTGGGCTCTGTACTGACAGCGGGAGTCTGCTTGGGATTCTCTCTCTACCTCTCTCTCTGTCCCTCCCCAACTCGTACTGTTTCTGTCTTTCTCAAAACAAATAAACTTAAAAATTTTTTAAATAAAAAAGAATATTGCTTCCTGTTCTAAAAATTATATGTATTTTTTTAAGTCTTCATGAATTCTTCAAAATATAATTGCCCCTTATTGTTCATTAATGACTAGGTAAAATCCATTGTGTTATTTTAAAACCCTGGTATTAAGAGACAGAAGTTTATAAAGCAGTAGTTCAGGGTTTATTTAGAAGAAAAAGTATAAATACAATTATTTTAGAGAAAAGATTCTTCCTTCTTCCTTCAAAGCAGCTCACAGAAAAATACTGAAAAAACTGGCAACCTACAATTATTTTAAACAATGCTGCCACCTGCTGGAAAAATCTGAAATTTCTTCATTTCCCAAATGTTAGACTAAATACCACATTAAAGAGCTGTATCATAGTCTTCCAATTACCTAATGAAACAAGACACATCTTATTCAATAATTCTGACCATCTGATTTGTCTGATTCTAAATAACTACATCTTAATCAATTACTAATTCATTATAGTTTTTAGTATATCTATAATTTTTTTTAATGTTTATTTTTTGAGAGAGACAGAGTGTGAGCAGAGAAAGACAGAGAGAGAGAGTGAGAGAGAAAAAGAGAGAGAATCCAAAACAGGTTCCAGGATCAGAGCTATAAGCACAGAGCCTGTAGTTTTTAGTATATTTAAGTGCTAAATACAAACAGGTTGAGGCAACATTATCAAAAACAACACAACTCTGTAATTATATGAAACAGTAGATGATGCAGGTTTTGAAGTTTCAGATGATGGTAACTTCATCCTTAAAGAAAAAAAAATAAGACTGGTTATCTTTTTTTTCTTCAACTTTTTTTTTTTTTTTTAATTTTTGGGACAGAGAGAGACAGAGTATGAATGGGGGAGGGGCAGAGAGAGAGGGAGACACAGAATTGGAAACAGGCTCCAGGCTCCGAGCCATCAGCCCAGAGCCTGACGCGGGGCTCGATCTCACGGACAGCGAGATCGTGACCTGGCTGAAGTCGGACGCTTAACCGACTGCGCCACCCAGGCGCCCCAAGACTGGGTATCTTAACAGAAGTTTGAGGCTAGCAATAAAACTAAATTTGGAAGGTCCCTGACTAAGCTAAGTCCAAAGCGGAAGCATGCTAGAAAAGTTATGGAAAAGATACTCTTATTTATAATGAGACCATTTTAGTTCCTGAAGAATATTTGGCCATTTACCATAAATAAAAAATATATATACCTTAATCACCTGATTTAAGATTTTGTAAAGCAACTTCTTTATTTCCTGTAGCTTTTAAAATCTTGCTTTGTTTTTATTTTTATAATTTGGGTCCATAAATATCTCAATTCATTGAACAGCTGTTTTGTGAGTACCTACTCTGTATCATGTAGCTTATTTCAGTACTCAGAAATCAAACAATCACCTTATGTTTAAGATGAGGATAATAATCCCTAGTTATATGAGAGTTGCATAGATGAGAAATACAGTTGGCACATGATGAATGATAATTATCATTAATGTGAGCATTACTAAAACGATTGGAAGCTATGGTAAGTTGAGAACAAAATGGAAGGAAAAAAATGTTTCTAATTTGTATTACAAATTAAAAATGTAAACTTCAGTTTAAAATAGCCTGGGTGCTATTGGGGTGCCTGGCTGTCTCAGTCAGTGGAGCATGAGACTTTTGACCTTGGGGTTTTAGGCTCGAGCCCCACACTGGGTGTAGAAATTACTTAAAAATCTTTAAAAAAATAATAAAATAGCCATTGATTTATGTTTATTTCATTTATTTTTCAAAATATAAGGTGGGGGGGTGAATGAAGCCACACTGGAAAATAGCTAAAGGTACCATCAAAAGACCAGAAACGGAGGCAAATAGATATGAAATACATAAAACAGGTATGTTTTTCATAAAACAGTGTTGAATAAGTATTTGCCACATGAGAAATTAATGAATGGTACAGGGTGAATTGGAAGGCAAACTTAGGAATGCTGACTGGCTTACAAATTAGCAGACATACAAGCCTCACTGGAAGCATCTCTATAGATTTTCCCAAAAATTAGTTGTGAAAGAACCCCAAGGTAGAGTTGAAAGCACAGGGCAAAAAAAATTGGTTTAAAAAAAAAAAAAAAAAAGGTAGTAGCTGGCCTGAGATCAAAGGTGATAAAAAAAATCTGACCTGATATTGACATTCTCAAGATTCCAACTTGCAGGGGCTAAAAGTAAAGCATTCTGAGTAATCAGTATAGTTCTCCCAGAAAAATCTGACCAGAGCCCTATGGGAAAACAGGCATATGGCATTCACACAGGTATCACTTGGTACAATCACTTTCAAGTAAAATGAAGGCTATGCTGCATAAGTCATCTAAGGAGGGTGGTCAGAAATAAGAAAACATAAATAACAGAAAGCAAAAAAAATAAGATGACTGAAGTAGTACTAAATACACCACTTACTACAACAAATATAAATGGGTTAATGCCATCATTAAAAATTTTTTTTAATTTTTTTTATACATTTGCTCCCCCAAAATCAGGGATCTGTGTGTAAAAAGGGGGGGGGGGTAGGGGCGCCTGGGTGGCGCAGTCGGTTGAGCATCCGACTTCAGCCAGGTCACGATCTCGCGGTCCGGGAGTTCGAGCCCCACGTCAGGCTCTGGGCTGATGGCTCGGAGCCTGGAGCCAGTTTCCGATTCTGTGTCTCCCTCTCTCTCTGCCCCTCCCCCGTTCATGCTCTGTCTCTCTCTGTCCCAAAAATAAATAAACGTTGAAAAAAAAAAATTTAAAAAAAAAATAAAAAAAAAATAAAATAAAAAGGGGGGGTTATCAACATAAAAAGACAACCTACAAATTACAAAAGACTTAAAAACATATTAGCAATAATTATGTAAAGATTTTGTTTGGTGCTACATTTATACAAACTGTAAAAATAAGTAAACAAATCAATAAATTAACATGACCAGGGAAAACCAGAGAAATATGACAAAAAGTATATTTAATGATGTTAAGAAATTGTTGATTTCTATATGAGATAATGGTTTACTGTCATATTTAAAAAGAGGAGTCTTGTGTTTAAGAGACATATACTAAGATGCTTACAGATAAATTAACATCATGTTTAGTGTTTGCTTCAAAATAAGAGGAAAGATGAGTTGAGGAAAGGGAGAAAATAAAATTTAGCTACGAGTTGGTAACTGTTGCAAATGAATGATGGGTACATGGAAGTTTGTTTTATCCTTTTCTCTATATGTCTGGAATATTTCATAATTCGACAGTTAAAAATAAACTAAAAGATAAATAAAACAGAAATGATTTTCAGGCTAGAAAATCCAACTACTGTAATATTCTTTTTAAAAAAGGAAACACATATAAATAATATAAAGTATTCTATTTTATTTTATTTTAAGCTTCTTTATTTTGAGAGAGAGCATGCATAAAGAAATGGCAGAGAGAAAAGGAGAGAGAGGATCCCAAGCAGGGTCCATGCTGTCAGCACAGAGCTCGGTGCGGGGCGTGATCCAATGAACTGTGAGATTATGACCTGAGCTGAAACCTAGAGTCGATCTTAACCAACCAAGCCACCTACGCCCCCTAAAATATCCTTCAATTTTAATTAAAATTCAATTTTAGATTGATGAACCTCAATTCAAAATTACTACTTCTAAGGTTTGGTGTATACTTCCTCTGATTTGGCTTCTCAAAAGTATTTGAGAACTACAAATTTAAAAGACTTTTTTTTAACCAGAAAGCTTGACATATAAAATTCAGTAGATAAAGAACATGTGGCGCACACACACACACACACACACACACACACACACACACACACAATGGAATTATTACTCAGCCATCAAAAAGAATGAAATCTTGTCATGTGCAAGCATGTAGATGGAACTAGAAAGTATTATGCTGAGCAAAATAGGTCAATCTGAGAAAGAAAAATACCATATGATTTAACTCATATGTGTAATTTAAGAAGCAAAACAGATGAATATAGGGGAAGGGGGCGAAGAGGGAAGAGGTAAACAAACCGCAAGAGACTCCTAAAGATCAAACTGAGGTTGATGGAGAGAGGTAGGTGAGAGATGAGCTAGATGAGTGATGTGTATTAAAGAGGGCACGTGGTATGATGAGCACTGGATGTTGTATGTAAGTGATGAATTACTGAAATCTACTCCTTAAACCAATATTGTACTGTATGCTAACTATCTAAAATTTAAAAAAAAAGAAATACAAATTTCAGGAAATGTTGGGGTGCCTGGGTGGCTCGGTTGAGTACCCGACTCTTAATTTCAGCTTAGGTCATGATCCCAGGGTTGTGGGATCCAGCCCTGTATCCAGCTCTATGCTGAGCGTGAAGCCAGCTTAAGATTCTCTCTCTTTCCCTCTGCCCCTCTCCCCTGAGCTCTCCCTCTCTCTCACTCTAAAATTTAAAAAATTCAGGAAATGTTATTATAAATTCTGTACTTAGCACACTGATAATATGTGTGAGTCTAAATGTATCCATATAAATTAGAAAGTATATAAAATACAATTTGGCAGTAAAATGCTTTCATGAAAATCTTAGCACAAACTTTTCTTTGCTCACAAGTTTCATAAATGTTCAAATAATGCTTCATTAAAAAAACTGAGAACAAAATGAAAAAAATCTTTTGGAATGTAAAATCTTCTAATAAAATTTTGAAGAGATTTATTTCATAATTATTTAAATATGACAATTTTAAAATCACTGCTAGTAGCCTAGTATAACAATTCACTATGCAAAAAGCCCTAATGAGGGTTATACAGTTTTTAAAAATGTATCCCCAAAATAAATCTAGCTACCACGTCTGATGAAACATTTGTCCTGGATTCTAAAAGAAGACGTCAACGTTACCTACTGCCCATTGCTATCCCTGCCTTGGCCCCCAACCAATTCTGTTTTGGGAACATCAACTAAACTCAGTATTATGAACAGTAACAAACTAGATACAACTCTTAAATGGCTGTATTCAATCAAGTTTAATTTATTTTTTTCTGAATGCTGAAAAGTAAATAACTATTATCTGGTTCAACTCCCTGGTAAAAATCATGTAAACTTTCAGGTTTGATTTCTATTAATATAAATATCTATGCTTCTTACAAAATTATTGATCTACAGATTAGATTATAAACAAATGTCACTTTCAGGATAGACTTAAAGGTCATGAACGTCAGCCAGGTAGTTTGGATCTATTCCTCCTGGACTGAGAAACCACTAAAATTATAGCACTTCTAAATACGTGTCTCTTAATCTGATCTTGTTATTACTCTCTCCCTGCTTGAATAAACATCCCTACAGTTTTAATGATCACCTATATAAAAGTGGCTTCCAAATCTGTATTTTAATCAGTAACATCTTTGGAGCTGCAGATCTGAATATAAAATTGCCTGATTATACAGTTGTCCTATTATAACAAACAAACTCCATTTACTCTTTGACCACCCCCAACCCAAAGCCTACTTCTCTATTTGCATGTGTCCCTATTAGCCTCTATTTGCATGAATCAGTACACCACAATCCACCAGCTCTCCAGAATTAAAACAAAATCATCTTTGGCCTCTCATCTTTTCTTTCCCCTTCCACCAGTCTAAGTCATTGTCAAGTTTAAAAGTTTTGCTAAATCAAAACTTTTCTTTCCATTCACATCACTTCAGTCTCATAAGAGCTCTTTCCAGGATCAAGGTCAATCTAGAAATGCTCCCATCAAATAATATTTCAGCTCCTCCCTCTCCCCTCTAGCTCACCTTCTACAGGGCTTTTGGAGTTATTTCTCCAGCAGCTCTTATCATGTCACAAGCTTTTCAATGGCTACCTGCCAGCTACAGAATAAAGTGGAAACTTCAAACTTAGCGTATTCAAGGCGTTTTAGTATCTGACCCTGTCTATCCCCTCACTAGCTTTCTCTAGTTCTACACTGAAGTCCACTAGCATGGGACTACCTTCTAATGTCTGTGGTATTTCCTACCCCTTCCAAGCCCGGACAAAGGATGCTCTTAAACCATTCTTTCTGAAATTGTATTTATCATTCAAGGTGCTGATCAAATGTGTTCAGCTCCTTATCTCCCTAAATTCTCTCAGCTACAATTAAACACAAGGCACTCTCTTCCTTTTATAACATAGCTCTAATGGTCTGAAAGTTATTTCTTACAAAAAAGATAAACATGTCCCCTATGACCTGAGTTCTAATTTAAATGTCTGCACAGATGAGCCTAATCTTTTTCTGTACAACAATCTTCCAAATATGTGAAGCTACTCCTAAATCTTCTCTTCACAGGATAAATCTCCTCAAGACTCACAGCTAATAGTCATAGATATGATTTCTAGAAATTTTCATCATTTTCACTACCTCTGTCTGGACACTCTGGATCTCTCCTGAAGTGTGATATCCAGAGCCAAACACAATACTTCAAATATTGTTTTTTGCAAATTATGCATGATATTCATCTTCCTCCCCAAATTTGGACATTCACAATGTCTATTAGCAAATTAACAACTCAAAAATAGTCTTTCAGTAATAAACTTGTCATTTTTAACCGGCTGCAGATTTTTAATAAATGTGCAAAAGATAAAGGTGAAAATAATAAAACAAGGTTCAAAGAGGTTCTAGTCAGAATCGAGTATACAAGAATTTACTTTAGGAAGAAACTCCTTTTGAAACATGAGATAAATGAAACTAGATGGATAAAAAAGCAGAGATACTATAAATAAAAAGGGTGCAACATCAAAGGAAATTTCTACACAAAGTTTATTTGGGGACTCTTTTGCTAAGTACTCCACCATAAAGCAAGCAAACTTTCAATAAAAATATGTTAATTAACATCTTTTAATTAAAAAATGCCAACTAATAATGCTATATTCACAATCTTCTTATCCTGAAATGCCAAAATGCGTTTTAAAAAGTTAAAATTTCAACAATAAATTCTAAACTTAAATTCAACTGACTGGACAATACTCAAGAGATCTATTTTAAATTGCATAACTACCTTCGCTCTCATTAAATAATATCCTATGTGGAAAATACAGTAGTTCTTTAATGACTGGCACCACACTAATTAACTGAACTAAAAGAAAAAAGTCATTTCCTCTGAAGAGTTCTTAAATACTCTTCAGTGATCATGTTAAATGCTCAACAATTTATTCAATTCAACGAAAACTCAAGGAGACCTCTAAAGTGCTGTCTTTTATACAAAGGAAATAAGAAAGTTCAATGATTCATTTTCTGAAAACTTGCTTTAAAACAAACTAAGGATCTTTCCCCTTGATTTACAGTGGAAGGCTTAGGAAATGTGTAATGATATTGAGAGAATGTAATGTGTATCTGTGCCACAGGCCTAAAATATCTAAGAACTGAATGACACAGATATATCATATAGCAGCATACAATGATTCTCCTACATCATCAATAAAATCCTAATTTTCTCACAACCAAGAGTACATGAATTTGAAATATCAAGCTGATAGAAGTATAAATGTATAAGCACTTTGGAAAACAATCTGGTGTTATAAGATGGTTAAAGACCAACATATACCTTGACTCACTAATTATGTTCTTAGAATACATGATTTTTTACATTTTAATCTTTCTTCAATGATATTATATTTTCACTGAAATGATACAATGAAGTTGATACAAAATTATAATAAAACCTTGGTTTGCAAGCATAATTCATTCCAGAAACATGCTTGTAACGCAAAGCACTTGCATATCAAAGCAAATTTCAAGAACCATTGGCGTTGTGAAAATGTGACATTCAGCATCACGTACTACTCATGTTGCAAGGCATCACTCATTTATCATGTTAAATGTATTAGAAATTTTGCTTGTCTTGCAGAACACTTGCAGAACAAGTTAGTCCCAATCCAAGGTTTTACTGTATTTTTAATGGTCGCAAGATTTGAACAGATATTTCACTAAAGATCTGTGGATGCCAAATAAGCACATAAAAAGATTCTCAACATTATCAGTCATTAGGAAGATGAAAATCAAAACCACAAAGACACACCACTATGCAACTAATAGAATGGATAAAATAAAAATAAGTAATAACAACAACAAAAACCTGACAATACCAGGTGCTACTGAGGATGTGTAACTAGAATTTTCTTAACATTGCTGGCAGGAATGTAAAATAGTATAGGCAATTTGGAAAAGTGAGGTAGTTTCTTATAAAGGTATATACACATGCACACAACTCAGCAATCTCACGCCTACGTATTTACACAAGAAAAATGGAAAATGATTCACATAAAATCCTGTATGTGAATGTTTATAGCTTTCTTCACAATCACCAAAAACTAGAAACAACCCAAGTCCTTTGAGTAGTGAATGGATAAACTGTGGTAAACCATCAACGAAATACTACTTAGCAATTAAAAGGAACAACTACAGACACATGGATGAATCTTAACTGTATTATACTGTGTGAAATAAGCTAGACTTGAAAGACTACATCCTATGCAATTTCATGTATATAACATTCTGGAAAAGGCAAAATTATAGGGACCTAAAACAGATCAGTGATTGCCAAGGGCTGGTTATGGGGTGAAGGAATGAACTTCTAAGGGGTAGAGGGAATTTGGGAAGTGACAGAACCATTCCATATCTTCATTGTGTGATAGCTACGGGACTCTATGAATTTATCAAAAAACATAAAACCACACACCAAAAAGGATGAGTGTTACTGTATGTAAATTATACTTTAAAAAGGTCAACTGATGTTCTGCATATTTCTTTAATGTTCCTGACAACTTATGGAAAAGAAAAATCTTTCCTTCTGCTTGCAGTCTGTGAAGAAAGACCGTCAACATGCTACGTAGTTTCTTTGTGGACTTAAAAAAAAAAAAAGAAAGAAAGATATATTCCCTGCCCTGAGAGTCTGGAAGCTCACTTGGGAAACAAGTCTAAGATGCTAAGTTACAGAAAAAGGCTAGGCAAAACAACTTTGAGTGATAAATCATGGAAAGCACTTTACATGAGCTCTAAGAGAAAGGAAGGAAGAAGTAATTCCCTTTGACTAGAGTTAAAGGAAATGAATGGAACACAATTTAGTAAAATTCTTAGTGTTCCTCAATGCAACCATTATTATCGTCTCTAACTTTCAGATGAGGAGAATGAGACTTGGGAGGACAAATACTTCGTCCGTGTTCCCTCAGCTATTAGGTGTCAGGGCTGAAATTCTAATCCAAGCCCATCCGACCCCAAAACCTGAGATCTTTCGCATTGCGATGATGGAACAACACTGAAGAGGTTATCACGGCTGCTACGTGACGGGATTTGAGCAGACAGGAACGTCCCCTAACTTTCCAAACTCCACTACTTCGTATGAATCTTAAGAAACACCACGGCTAGTGCAATGATCTTAAAGTGAGCTCTACAGGGTTTTGGAGTGCAAATTCGTGGGGAAGGTAACTTGAAGCCTTGTGAGAATCTCTTCACGGTGCGCAGAGACCTACTTCTGATACGTTGGAGTAAGGTGACGCATGTGGCCAGCGCCCGAGGGGCTGAAAAAGGTAAACACCAAGAGGCGCTCAAGATAACACCGCTTCAGTTAGAGAACGCTGGCCTGATCACAAGGAGAGCACAAGAGGAGGAAAATCTACTTTCCTGCCCTCCCAAGGCCCTCTGGTAAAAGACCTCCGTGGACTTGTCCCTGTCTGCGTCGCCCAAAGACCAGGACCAGGGCCGGGGCGTCCTCCGCCTGTGGGCTCTCTGCGTGGGGAGGACAGCTGTGTATGCTGTGCGGTGCTCTCGCGGGTCGCGGCGGGGCGCACCTTACCAAGGCACTGCAACCCAGGGACGGCGGGCACACACTCGACTGGGCCGCGGCGCAAAGCTCAGAGTGAAGGGGTTGGCGAGGTGAACGAACTTGCGCTGTCCCCCTAGATGACATCACAACTGTCGCACACTGTATTAGTTGACTAGACGCTCTCACTTTCCCCTATTTACTGACCAAGCAGCCGCTGCGCTCGCTGTCATCTCACCTCTCCAGTTCCTGTATTCCGGAACATAGTAGTATTTGTTCCCGAACCGGTCTGTGCCGACTTGCTCCTTCGCTTCCTTTGACAGCGCTCTCCATAAGGCACGGAACAAATCCCGAGACCAACCCATACAGTCGGTGCGGCTTTCAGCGCGAATCTCAGACGGATCCGCCAGGACCCAAACACACGCGCTCTCTAGCCGCGGACCCCGCCCACCCACTTTAGCCTCACGCCCTTCTAGTAACGGCGCTCACCATTGGTCGGGTGTCATCTGGCTTGACCAATGGGAGACCCCACTGGTACAGCCTCCGCGCTCTGTCATGGCGGCGTCCGGTGTTCAAGCCGGTGTGAAGGGACAGGATGTTAGGGTTTTTGTCAGCGAGACAGACCGGTTTGGAAGACCCTCTTCGCCTCCGGAGAGCGGAGTCCACACGGAGGTAAAGATGACCTTACTTTTTTCTCAAACAGCCCATTCAAATCTGGACCAATGGCTATGTGAGTCTTGCCTCTCACTTTCCCGCTTCATTATCATTTTACCTCCATCATACTCGCCTTTAATCTCTTCTGCCTTGCGGCCGACGAAAATAAGATACCCTTTACATTCCTGTAGGCAGGTGGATGCGCACTCGGGTTCTGGCGAAAATCCTTTCGTTTTACCTTACTCCTTCTCCCTCACATTACGTTTTCTCTCCACTCCCCAAGGAATAACTACTCTCCAGAGATTCCTTCATTCAGTCAGTCGACATACTTAGTGAACTCCCACTTTTAGCCAAGCGTTATGCTAAGAGCGGAGTGTAGGCCAAGAACTGAACCAAGTTGCATGACTAGAACAGACAAGGGGGGCGGTGACAGGAGATGAAGCTGGAAATGTAGTCCGGAGTTCAGTGAGGAAGAGCCTTGTGTGCTTGGTGAAGAGGTATGAAGAGGATAATAAGGTGACAACTGTTGGATTTTGTCTTCTGCCTGGAGAGTGGATTGAAATTGAGAGCAAGCAGCGAAAGTCAAGTTAGGTAACTGTTCTAGTTGTCCAGGAGAGAGCAGGTGGAAGCCTGAGCCAGTGAAGTAGCGGCAGTTGGGTCAAAGACAGTGAGGATATATGAAAAATATTTAAGAAATAAAATCAATGAGCTATGGAAATTGTTTGGATATATAATAAATGGTGAAAAGAAAGGCGTCAACAATGATTCCCAGATAGTTGCTTTGTATAGCAGGGTGAATGATGATGGTATTCATGTAGATAGGACTTTCCAAAGGGGGGAACAAGTTTTATTGTAACTTTGCCCATACTGAATTTTTCCACATTACTTTCTCTTTTTTTTTTTAATTTGTTTAAGTTTATTTATTTTGAGACAGAGACAGCATGAGTGGTGGAGGGGGAGAGAGAGAGAGAGAGAGAGAGAGAGAGAGAGAGAAAGAATGAATCCCAAGCAGGCTCCACACTGTCAGCACAGAGCCTGATGTGGGGCTCAAACTCGCAAAACCATGAGATCATGACCTGAGCTGAAACCAAGAGTCAGATGCTTAACCGGTTGAGCTACCCAGTCACCCCTCCCATATTACTTTTGAAGAACCTGTGACTTGGAGAGAGGAAGACAAACTTCATGATATATATTTGATGCTCGGAAGAAATTGAGAGATCTTTAATGTGAGATAGTATGTGAAGTGATGTGGGAATGAGATCACCTAGGCACTATTTGTAGAGTAAGAAAGGCAGTTCAGTGACAAACAATCTGAGAAAAATCAACGTGGTTTTTTTTTTAATTTTTTTAAATGTTTATTTTTGAGAGAGGGAGAGACAGAGTGCAAGTAGGGGAGGAGCAGAGAGAGAGAGGGAGACATAGAATCTGAAGCAGGCTCCAGGCTCTGAGCTGTCTGCACAGAGCCCAATGCAGGACTCAAACTGACAAACTGAGATCATGACCTGAGATGAAGTCAGACGCTTAACTGACTGAGCCACCCAGGTGCCCCAAGAAAATCAACATTTAAACTTAGGCTGGGGAGTGTGTGGGTGGCTCAGTCAGTTAAGCATCCGACTTCAGCTCAGGTCATGATCTTGAGTTTGGGGGTTTGAGCCCCATGTTGAACTCCATCCTGACAGCTAAGAGCCTGGAGCCTGCTTCAGATTGTCTCCCCCTCTCTTTTTGCCCCTCCCCCGCTCACACTCTCTCTCAAAAATAAACATTAAAATAAATAAATAAATAAAGTTAGGCGGAAGAAGACTTCAAAGAGGAGTTGAAGGAAAACCAGGGTGTTGAAGTGTCATGTACACTAAAAGAAGACTGTTTAAAGAGGAAGCCATGAAATGTGTCGTTTGCTGGCCCTAGCGCCCTTCTTTGCTCTCAGTGGTTCCCCATCCCATTATTCTCTCTATTCAATTTATTAATACTGAAATTGTATTATGTATTTATTTTTTTATTAGTTTATTGTTTTCTTAACCCTTATGAGAAAAAAGACATGAGAAAAGAGGCCTAGAAGAGTTTGTATTAAGCGGATGGTGTTATTCAAGAAATAGGAATTAGGAGGAATTAAAAGTATACATTATATCTAAACAGCAGGGTAGTCACGGATGGCCTTGAGAAGAGTATTTTCAGAAGAATTGTGGGAATAAAAATAAGATTTTAGTGAGTTGGAGAATGACAGAGGAAAGGAAGTGGGAACTGCCAACATTAATGACTTTTTAATTGTCGACTCTCTCTTTAAAGAGAAAAGCAAAGTATAGTTGGTTACTGAAAACTGATACATATGATTTTTTCTAATATCCCAAAAGAAGAACTCACCTGCTATATTAGTTATCAGTGGATGGGTAACAAAGTACCCCCAAAACTTAGCAGCTTAAAACAACAAAAGATTTACGGTAAAGCCCTGGTTTGTGAGCTTAATTCGTTCCGGAAACATGCTTGTAACCCAAATCACTTGCATATCAAAGTGAATTTCCCCATAGGAAATAATGGAAACTCGGATAATTTGTTCCACAACCCAAAAATATTCATATAAAAATGATAACGATATTGTATTATAATACGAAATAATAAAGAATACAAAATATAAAGAAAAATAAACAAATGAACCTGCACTTTGAAAACCTTTGTGGCTGGTGTGAGGGAGACGAGAGAGGAGGGTTATAGTGTAGGATGACTCTCACTATCACTAATGGAATTACTGCTGTCTATTGACTCAATGTAATCTTTTTCTGCATGGGAACCATTGTATATGCTTACGTGGATGTTGACTACAGTACAGTATTAATAAACTTCTATCATATACTGTATTTAATGAAACTGGCAGTAAGGCAGTAGAGGAAAGGGTCTATATCTACGGGCAGCCAGATCTAGAAGGAAGTAAAGCATTCCTAAGCTTACTCTTGTATGGAAAAGCAAAGGACTATCCTGTCCTACCACAATTACAAACAGACAAAAATAATAAACTATTGTAATGCATGATAATAGTCTTTTGCCTGTTTTCACGAAGCAATTTATGTGTTTTGTATTCTAAAATGTTACATCAGCTTTATATTTAGTATTATGCTTTTAGAATGGAAAAATATGTTTCAAATACTGCATGTAATTTTAACTAAATAAGTAAACATTAAATCTTTTTTAAGCAAGCTGATCTTTGATCAGTTTTAAACATGATTGATATTGCATCCACTGTTGTCCCCTTGTCCCCAACCCCAGTCAGTGCAGGGTAGGCAGCAATTCCTACTCAGCTCATTGATCCATTCTAATAAAAGCATATAGACATATCCAGAGTTTTTTATTTCAATAATTCCAAGAACCCAAGTTTTATTTCAGTGACTGTCAAAACTCAAAATTTACTTTTATCAAAATTTGTCAGTCTTCTCTGATAATTTAGCTTGTTTCCACCAAGTAGTTCTGCAATTCTTCCATTATGATCAGTAAACATTGGAAAGTGAATGAACTTCCCTGTTGGACCTTTAATTTTTGTGAAAATAACTGTACTTTTTAAAAAAGAATCAGCATTATTTTTTAATCTAGTAAGTTCAGAAGTCTTATTATATCAGTAAAAATTTAAATCATGTCACCTACTGAGAGTCTAAAACAGTGTTTTTTTTCAGTCTTTTAATTTTAAATAGTCCTTGATCTGAAGAAGCAATTAAGTAAAGCTCTTTGTTAAAATTCTGTGACCTAATTATTCTGATTATGCCATTTTATTTTATTAAGATTTATTTTTTGAAGTTTATTTATTTTTAGAGAGAGAGTGTGCACACACACAAACGGGAGAGGCAGAGAGAGAACCCCAAGCAGGCTCCATGCTGTCAGCACAGAGCCCAATGCAGGGCTCAAACCTACCAACAGCGAGATAATGACCTGAGCCAAAATCAAGAGCTTAACTGAGCCACCCAGGCAACCCAAGATTTATTTTCTTTTTAGAGAGAGAGAGAGAGAGAGAGAGAGAGAGAGCGCTACCATGAACAGGGAAGAGGGGCAGAGGTAGAATCAGAAGCAGACTTCACTCTCAGTGTGGAGCTTGGTGTGGAACTCAATCCCATGACTCTGGGATGGTGACCTGAGGGAATCAAGAGTCGGGTATTCAACCAGCTGACTGAGCCACTCAGGTGCCCCTGCTTATGCCATTTTAATATGAGCTAATGAAATACAAATGCACAAAGAGTTGCTATTCTTACAAAAACTACATAGACCACTTTTGAAATAGTTCAAACAAATGGCTTAACATAAAATGCTGTTCAATAAGGTATATTGATTGAGAAAATGTTATAAAAGACTTGGGGAAAATACAAAACGATGGAACAGTTTTTCTCAACTTTGCCATAACACAGGAATCACCTAGAGTCTTTGGAAAAAGTATTTGTGCCAAAGTTCCAACCCTAAAGATTCTGATTTAATTGGTCCAGGCCACTGGGATTTCTTGAAAGCTCCCTAAGTGATTATTAGGTTTAGCCAGGATTGACAACTATTGCTGGAGAAAGATTCCACATTCATTTGCTTTGCATATGTCCAAGATTCCATATTCATTTGCTTTGCATATGCCTTAAATGTTTATTCAACTAAAACAAACAAGGTAATAAAAACATCTTTTGCGTATTTACCCAAACGGATACAAAAATACTGATTCGAAGGGGCATATGCACCCCAATGTTTATAGCAGCATTATCAACAATAGCCAAGCTATAGAGAAAGAGCCCAAATGTCCATTGACTGATGAATGGATAAAGAAGATGTGGTATATATAATGGAATATTAGCCATAAAAAGAATGAAGTCTTGCCATTTGCAACAACATGGATGGAGCTAGTGTTTTGTGCTAAGTGAAATAAGTGAGAGAAGGACAAATACCATGTGATTTCACTCATTAGAATTTAAGAAACAAAACAGATGAACATAGGGGAAATGCAAAAAATAGAGAGGGAGGGAAACCATAAGAGACTCTTCACTATAGAGAATAAACTGAGGGTTGATGGAGGGAGATGGCGGGGAATGGGCTAAGTAGGTGATCGATTTTAAGGAAGGCACTTGTGATGAGCACTGAGTGTTATATGGAAGTGATAAATCACAGAATTCTACATCTGTAATCAATGTCACCATATATGTCAGCTAACTAGAATTTCAATAAAAACTTGAAATCATAAAATGAGTTAATAAAACATTTTAAGAAATCTCTGAAAATCATAGAATCATGTAATTATGGGTATGGTTTATAAAGGAAAGATGATATGGCACTCTGTTCAGCACATTTAATTCTACTTCAGACAATTGGCATATAAATATTCAGGTAGTCCTTTCTTTTTGTAATGGTGCACATCTATAAAACTAATTGTGCTACCTGAACCTAGGAAAGGTAACTTTAATAATCGGTGGAGAAACTATTATTCTGTGGTATTTAAAATTTCTTTGTCAAACACTAACCTTTTATTGTCAGTCATAAATACATAAAAAATGAAAAAAACCGTAAACCTTTAGTACACGTTACTGTAAAACATTAGAAACAATTTGAACTACAGTTCTCTCTTTATATTAAAAAAACCAGGGGTAGTGCCTGGGTGGCTCAGTTGATTAAGCATCCAACTTCGGCTCAGGTCATGATCTCACAGTATGTGAGTTTGAGCCCCACATCTGGCTCAGAGCCTGGAGCCTGCTTTGGATTCTGTCTCCCTCTCTACCCCTCTCCCACTCATGCTGTCTTGCACATGCTCTTTCTCTCTCTCTCTCTCTCTCAAAAGTGAATAAACATTAAAAAATATTTTTTTGTTTTAATTAAAAGAAACAGGGCGCCTGAGTGGCTCAGTAGGGTAAGTGTTCAATTCTTGATTTTGGCTCAGGTCATGATCTCACTGTTTGTGAATTCGAGTCCCATGTCAGGCTTTGGTGCTGACAGTGGGGAGTCTGCTTGGGATTCTTTCTGCCCCTCTCTCTGCCCCTCCCCTGCTCACCCTCTCTCTCTCTCTCTGAATATTTTCATTGTATAACTTATAATACAAGTAGAGCATCTTCTCTATATCTTGCCTAATTATCATTCTTTCTAAGTCTGAATCAGATTTGAACATTTTATCCTTTGCATTTCAATGTCGTGAAATATCTCTGAGAGGTTGTTTTTTTGTTTGTTTGTTTGTTTGTTTTTAATGTGAGTGTTTTTGCCAGTGTTGTTTCCTCTAGGACATCCTTAGCCTTTTCATCACAACCACTTTTCATCATTTATTTGGGTAGGTTCACTCACCTGCATTGATTTCCTCAGTGTGCCTCTTTAGACTTTGTCAGGTGGCCATAGTGTCAATATTTCCACAGTCAGCTATTTCTTCTGTATTTCCATTTGCAGTCCATTTAAGTTTTACTTCCAGCATTATCACTTAGTGTTTCTTTGGTGCTCTTTCATTTTGTTGGCCAATTCTCTCTCATAATTACCCATTTTTCTAAAATTTCTTATAGGATTATCTCAGAAGCACAGACGTTTACAGTTTGTGTGTGAACTGAATAACAAATGCACAGTAACCACTTACAGACTTTGAAAGAAGTCATGTAAATTGGTCACAAGCTATGATGTGCATGTTATTTTTGTAGTGATTTGTGGACTGAAAAGGTAGTATCCAACTTTGTGTTTTATGCTGTTAGTCACGGTTAATATACGGTAACATACGGTAAATGACTTTTGAGCCACATTGTTGGGGGTCTGGTATTTAACTAAATCCTGGTACCTGAAATTCTGATTAGTTTGCAGATTGTACAAAGTGAGGACTGCTTGTATATTTAAGATAAAGCATTTAAAGTAGGGCTTCTTTTTAAAGATTCCCCTCATTAAGTGATGTCTTTGCTTAACTAAACAACTGCATAGTCATATTTTATTTAAAGATGTCTACTCTAATTTGCCCCAAGGTCTTCCTTGTCAATGATTAAAGACAAAAGCATGAGCACTGATTTGCAAAGTTTATAATTCCTAACCCCAGTTTTTTTCACAACATTCTTGAGGTATATTTGACATATAATAAACTGCACATTTAGTTAGAGAAAACAGTTTGATGAGTTTTGACATACATATACACTTTTTAAACCATTACCATCAGGATAACAAATATCCGTAAGCCAAAAATTTCATCATAATTCCTTTTCTTTCTTTCCCTGCTTCATCCTGTTCTGCTCCAGGAAACCACTCCTCTGCTTTCTGTCAGCATATATTACTGTGCATATGCCAGAATTTTGTATAAATGAAACTATGTTTTGTCTGACTTTTCATTGAGCATAATTATTTTGAAATTTCTCCTTTTGATTCCTTTTTATTGGTAAGGAATATTGCCTTTTCTGGATATATAACAGTTTATCCATTCACTTTTTTTTTTAATGTTTATTTATTTTTGAGAGAGACAGAGTGCAAGCGGGGGAGGGGCAGAGAGAGAGAGAGAGAGAGAGAGAGAGAGAGAGAGACAGAATCTGAAGCAGGCTTCAGATTCTGAGGTGTCAGCACAGAGCTGGATGTGGGGGCTGGAACTTGTGAACGGGGAGATCATGACTTATGCTGAAGTCGGATGCCCAACTAACTGAGCCATCCAGGTGCCTCTATCCATTCAGTTCTTGGTGAACATTTAAATGTTTCTAGTTTTTGGCTATTATATATAAAGCTTCTGTGAATGTTCATGTACAAATCTTTGTGTGGATACATGTACATATCTTTGTGCTTTTATTTCTCTTGGATCCAGGCCTAATTTTTGAATGACTAGAGTATATGCTTCACTTTTTTTTTAAGTATTTATTTATTTATTTTTATGTTTTTCTTTTTTCTTTTTGAGAGAGAGACAGAGACAGAGCATGAGTGGGGAAGGAGCAGAGAGAGAGGGAGATAGAGAATCGGAAGCAGGCTCCAGGCTCTGAGCTACCGGCCCAGAGCCTGACGCAGGGCTTGAACTCACGGACAGTGAAATCATGACCTGAGCCAAAGTCAGATGCTTAACCAACTGAGCCACGCAGGCACCCCTTATTTATTTATTTTTGAGAGAGAGAGAGCAACAGCGCCAGCAAGGAAGGGACAGAGAGGAAATCCCATCTGGCTCCACCCTATCAGCTCAGAGCCTGACATGGGGCTCAAACCCACGAAACCACAGGATCACTATCTGAGATGAAACCGGGAGTCAGAGGCTCAACCAACTGAGCCACCCAGGTGCCCCTATGCTTCACTTTTTAAGAAACTGGTAGTTTTGTAAAAACTTACATTCCCACCAGTGGTGGATGAGTGTGCTAGTTGCTCACATTCCTTTCCTCTTTTTTGGGGGGTGGGGGGTTATTTAAACATTATTTAATATTCGATTTTAATTAATCTCTTGTGACATCTCTTTATATGATATTTTTGGTGATTGTTCTAGGAATTATAAAATACCCACTTTCATTCTCTCCTTAGAATCTGTAGTTTACTGCTTCATTTGGCATATAGAAATTTTACCACTTTTAACCCTCCACCATTGTTGTCTTTACATATTATATTGTGAACCCCATAAGACAATGTTATACATTTTTTTCAACTGTCAAGCATACTGTAAGGAGAGTTGTCTATTATATTGGCCTAGATATTTATGATTTCTTTTGCTCTCTTTTCAATCCTGATGTCCCAGGTTTCCTTCCTGTATCATTTCCCTTCTGTCTGAGGAACTTTGTTTAGCTCTTCTTTTAGAACATGAACCAAAATTCCTAGCATGAACATGCATGTTCCTAACATGTAGCAAAACTCCATACTCTCAGATATTCATCACAATGCACCTTGTTTACTCCACAGAGTTTAGGCACAGAGAACCATTCATATCCAGGAATAATGGGAACCCTCCTGAAATCCCAGAAGCAGACAAAAGCCAATCTTGTAGGTAGACCTTTCTAAGGATAGCAGTCTCTGGCCTGCTCTATTAACTCTTTTTGCACACCTTGTCTCCGTCTACACACACCATATCCTCATTTCCCTGTCGCATTACCCTCCTACTTTCCTTCATTTAACCCCTCTTAGTTCATTAAAACTTCAGTCCTAAAGTCTTTAGTTTGGGCAGAAGTAGGCTTCCATACACTGGCAGGGATTAGATTGGTCTAAAGTGATAATGCAGACCCTAACCAGGTGGAGGAGGTGCTCTTAAGTGTGGGGACTGACCAGCCCAGGCAATGGAGTGTTAGGGGAGGTAGAAATCAAAGCCCAAGCCTGGTGAGCAGCATTCTTTTTGGGGATGGGGATGATATTGGTGACAGGAGATCGGTTACATATAATGATATTGAACAAAGAAATATATTCATGATAATGAGAGCCACATTTCTCACTGTTCAGAGAAAGGAACTCAAGGAAGGGATGATCACCTTTGTTTATGTTTGTATATTATTTTACTGGTTACAAGAAGCACACATTAATGATATAATCTGAAAAATCATCAAATAGAAAAACATTTTAAGAAGAAATGGAAATTTCAGTGGAAAATGTGAAAAATTATTTTGTGGTGAAATATTGAATCTCAGAGATAGCAGAACAGCATAATGGTCTGGAGAAAAAGGATCAGAATTCAGATCCAGTTCAGCCAATTATTAGATGTATGACCTTGGGAAGATTAGTTATGTCTTAGTTTTATAATCAGGAAAAGCAGTTAATAATGTAACCTACCACCTAGGTTACCACTTATTACGCTTACTATTACCACTAATTACAGAGTCAGTGAACAATAGGCTTTTAATATTAGCTGTAACTGTTATTGATCAAGGTCAGACAAACAGTAAGTGTTAGACTGGATATTTGAACCTAAGGCTAAACTTGTTCCAGAAGACAAAGCCACATGTATATCTTTATTTTTTTCTATTTATTTTTTAAATTTTATTTAAATTCAAGTTAACATATCCATGTATATCTTTAAATCAAACATTTGATATTGCTAAAATGGTTACCAAAATGTTTACAATTACTAATACTGCTACTGTGAGTGCATAAAAGTATCAGTTTGTATCTTTTCTAGCAGTGTGCATTGTTATTTTTTTTTAATAAAACTACCAATTAGGCTAAAAATTTTCATGTAAGTTAGCATCATGTTGATCAATAATGAATTTAGAAATCATTCTGGTTAAATTAATGTAAATGTTCTTTAACATCCAACAGATTAAGACAAATTCTAATATTTAACCTTCACTGGGCTCTTACTATGTGCTAGTCATTGTGATGAGCACTTTCTGTGTATTAACTCATTTAATGTTAATATCCTCTCCAGAATAAGGATAGCTTACAGTTAGGTAATATCAGAAATTTCATTCATCTTAATTTGTAAGAGTACTTATTAACTATTTTGACTTATATATATTTAATTGTGTTTTTAAAAATGTGCTTAATTGTTGAATTAAACATCCTCATCATGTATTTCTGCCTAAGGCATAAGAAACACCAAGGATTTTTTTGTTAAATACTGTAATTTAAGCTTTTGTCCACTAGGTGTCCTCAGTTAAGTTTAAGATATCAGAATTTAACTTTTTCTTCATGAACATTTCAGTCTGTAAATATCTTAATGAAGTACACCCATTATTTTTTTTTTTTTTAAATTTTTTTTTTTAACGTTTATTTATTTTTGGGACAGAGAGAGACAGAGCATGAACGGGCGAGGGGCAGAGAGAGAGGGAGACACAGAATCGGAAACAGGCTCCAGGCTCTGAGCCATCAGCCCAGAGCCTGACGCGGGGCTCGAACTCACGGACCGTGAGATCGTGACCTGGCTGAAGTCGGACGCTCAACCGACTGCGCCACCCAGGCGCCCCCACCCATTATTTTTTTAAGCTTCTTTTTAAGTTTATTTACTTATTTTGAGAGAGAGAGAGAGAGGAGAGAATCCCAAGCATACTCTACAGTGACAGCACAGAGCCCAGTGTGGAGCTTGAACCCACAAACCAGAAGATCATAACCTGTGGCATACCAGGAGTTGAATGCTCAACCAACTAAGCCACCCAGGTGCCTCAAAGTACACCCTTTAAATGAAGTTTAAAATAATGCTTCAGGAGAAATTCCATATATGTAAGTGTTAGTACTGTTGATATTTTTTAAATTCATGTAAGGTCTTTAAAAATCTGTAAATATCTTTGAATGTGTGGTAGAATATTTAAACATTACTTACAATTTTTGCAATATGTCTAATTTTGGTGAAATAAGGATGTTTTTAATGTTTAAATTACCTTTTTATTGTTCTGTCTTTCTTCCCCCCTCCCCTTTCCATTTTTATATTTTATTCAAGGGTTTTGGGACTGGAGTTAAACAAAGACAGAGATATTGAAAGGATCCATGGCAGTGGAGTTAATACCCTTGACATTGAACCTGTTGAAGCAAGATAGTAAGTTTATTACACTTATACATTTTTTGTCAAAGTGAGATGCAGTCAAATCTTGCTTTCTGATTATTTATGTTAATGGTTCCATAAAAATTAGTAAAATTTCTAAATTGTAGCATTTTAAATCTGACATTACTGATTTAAATAAGCACAAAACATTACACTCTTAAAATGTTGCCAGGTAAATATTTCTAGACTACTTTATTTTATTTTCTTTACGTTTATTTATTTTGAGAGAGAGAGAGAGAGAGAGTGTGCCGTGCATGTGCCAGCGGGGGAAAGGCAGAGAGAGAGAGAGGGAGAGCGAGAGTACCAGGGAGGTCTGTGCTGTCAGTGCAGAGACAGATGCGGGGCTCAGTGTCACAAATTGTGAGAATGTTCATTGTGAAGTCAACAGACATTGAAACTTTTTGATTGCAGAGGGCTTTTAAGTGCTGGATTGTGTGTCTTAAGTGCCATTTTAAAATAGAGTTGCTAAACCATGAGAGAGTCTTAAATATAGAGAACAAACTAATGGTTGCAGGGGAGGTGAAAGGGCATGGGCTAAAAGGGTGATGGGCATTAAAGAGGGCACTTGTTGGGACGAGCACCGGTAAGTCTGACTGATAAGTCACGAATCACTACATTCTACTCCCAAAACCAATAGTACACTATATGTTAACCAACTTAAATTTAAATTAAAAAAAATAAAAGGGGGCCCTGGGTGGCTCAGTTGGTTAAAGGTCAGACTCCGGCTTAGGTCACGATACTCTGGTTCAGGTCATGATTTCAGTTTGTGAATCTGAGCCCAGCATTTGTCTTGCATGATGTCTCTGCCAACAGCCCAGAGCCTGCTTCCGATCCTGTTTCCTCCTCTCTCTGCAGAGAGAGGAGGGAAAGGGAAAAGAAAAGTAAAGAAAATACAAATATGAAGAAAAAACAGAGTTGCTACTCTAAAGGAGTCTAATGGGAAAACATATATAAAAAGTGAAAGTATATGTTGGAGAATTAAGCTTGAAAAATCCAGACCTGTATTTGAGCTCCTCCTGTCTTTACCACTTGGCAGCTGAGTGACCTTGAGCAACATACCTAACCCTTTTAGTTCTCAGTTGCCTTAGCTATGCAATGCCAAAAATAATAACTACGTTACAAATTTGTTGTCATTTAAATGAGATTATATGTGTAACATGCTTAGCATAGGACCTGGCATATCATTAGAGGTTGCCCCCACTCCTATTAATCAAAAGCTTATCACCTATGCTTTTACTCCTTTCAGTCCATTCTCCACACAGCAGCAGATGCTTTAAAAAATGCAGATATCAACATGCCATCCACCCACTTAAAACTCCTCTTGATCCCACATTGTTTTACAAGAAAGTTCAAAAAGCTTCATGTGGTCTGTAATCAGAACAACTATAAAGTAACTAAGGTTTGTTGTGTCATGTTACATATAACATCACCCCAGAATTTTTATATTATAATGAAGTGTTATTACTATTTACATTAAAATCAACCAGATAGGTTCGATAGAATTGTTTTTTTATTTTCAGCTACTTGTCATAGTCCCACCTAGTAGTATATGAGAAACACGTACAGTGAACACATTCTCACTTTAACGCATGGTTAAATCTAAAAGGCGATCTGTGATAATTATTTCCTTTGTTCTGAACTTTTCCACATGCAACATAGTACCTCCCATTCAAGGTCCACTGTGGGCTATTTGCTTATAAAATAATGACATGAACAGTAAGTGATAGCTAATTTTTTTTTTTTTTTTTTTTTTTTTGGTCATGGGTGCTGGTGGAAAAGATACTAAGTACTGCTTCTCCAGCCAGCCATTTGGAATAGAGATCACTTGTCTGACCTGTGAAGTACATGAAGCTAGTAGGCTACCAGTTGACAGAGTCAATGAGAAATATGGGAAATTACAGATTATATGTGCATAAAATATGTGGAAAATACAGGCTGAGGAGTCTTTTTACAGAGCATATTGAGAAAAGTCAAGATTCTCAATACAGTTTTTTCCCCAGTGAATGGTAAAAATCTGTAACTATTTCAGATGTTTGCTAAGACTTGTTTTTTGCATTAAACCCTTTTGACAGCAAAGAGTAATAAAAAGATATGTTTAATGGAAAATTAAATATTGATGTCTTTCTCAAGAAAACCAGTGCACATGTAATTTGTTCAAAATGCTTTTTAACATTTTCCAACCACCATGAGAGTTGTGATATCACTGAAACCAGAGTCGAAACCAGAATATACACATCTGATAAAGAAGGATTTATTTCCAAAGTTAGGAGTTATTTTAAGAAGTCTACCTGAAAATAATGTTTTAACAAGTACAGTTGCATAAAGTACATTTGCACACCATTCTATGAAGCTCAAATTTTCTTTGATATCTTCTAAATTCTTCTAAGTTAATTTTATTAATTTTGTAGTTGTTAAAAGTTATATTTTCCTATATACACACTTAGTTAACTACAAAGGTTTTATAGTGAACACATTAGCATGGCATTACTTGCTGTCTTTCTTTACTACCCATCATTGACCAGATTTTTAGAACTGTCTCAGCAAAGAACTTTGAAGAACTACTTTTAAATTAACCTTATTGTTCTACAAATTGGTATTGAATTTTTCTTAAAACAAGTCTATAAATCAATGCTTCTTGAACACGCTCCTGGCTCGTGAACCCTTTATAACTGGTGTACAAGATAAGGAGCTTGTACCAGAATGTAAATTTAGTATATCACTAAGCACACAATTTAGATGAGCTGAGATATTTTTGGTAGCAAGATTTTCTCAGTGAGGAAAGAATTGTGTTCATTTCTGGCACAAGATCCTTATCTTGCATGTTAAATAACAAACTGAAGAGGGCAACATAAAAAAATGAATGTATAATACTTCTAACAAGTATAATTGATCAGATATCCCCCCAAACCACAAAATATGGATGAGTGGGAACAAATCACTGATAACTACTAGGTCCGTGTCGTATCATTTTATGTCAAAAGAGGCAATGAAAGCCAGTCTAATAGACCTGATAACTCCAAAATAAGAGTTAGTTGAAAGTTTAGCAAGCTAATTTCACCACAGTGGATGACACTGGAGAGGATGACATACTCCCAATCATTAAGGGGTTCACAGTAAGACTGGAAGGGGCTGGACCAGTCTGGGCCCTGTAATCTCTCCACCTAATCAACTTAAGATTTCCTAAAAGACAAAACTGAGGAGAAACTGTTTGGAATAGAATCCAAATTGAGCATTAGAGGGACCACAGAAACAAAAAAAGATGGCCCAGGTAAAAATTGGGGAGGTGAATAGAACCAAGAGTTCTCTGAAAGTGAGCTACCATGTTTTGAACCATCTTATAAAAAAAGAGGAGGACATCCTAGAGATAAAAAATGTAAATATTATTCTAAACCAAGCCTCCCTTTTGAAAGTTGAAGAAAATTTAGTATAAACATGAGCAAAATAATAGGATTAAAATCAAACTCCATTCAAAATTAGTGTAAGAGCAAAGGGACTAAGTAATACCCTTATAGTAGTTGTGCCAGAAAAATATACCCACAAAATAGGTGAAAACCCTAACCTAATATTTCAAAACTAGCTAAAAGTCATTTTAAAAAGATACAAGATGTGAAAGAATAACAAGTTGGAATTAGGAAAACTTGTAAATGAGATGAACAAACTCAAGAAAAAATGATAAATAAAAGAAAAATGTTTCAGAAATGAAAACTAAAGCATAAGGTACATAAGCAAATGAATACAAAATACTACAAGAGGTAGTACCCTAGAAATAGAAAGTAGAAAGGGGGAAATTTCTAAAAATCAAAAAGAAATGGAGAAAGACAAAGGATTCAAGAGATAGGGACATACTTGGAAGATAGGCAAAGAATAGCCAGCATCCCATATAATAGGAATTCCCAGAGATGAAACGCAAAGGAGAATAGAGTCAATATTAAATCTATAATCCAAGAAGACTTTCCTAAAATAAGTCAGATCTGAAACTACATATAAAGGAAAGAAAATCATATTTTAACTAAAACTGATTTGGGGCTTTATACCAAAGAAATGAAGTTTCTTGTCTGAGATCTTCAAGGAAATGGTGTGAATCAGGGATTGGATATCCAGCCAGACTGATTTTCAAGTACAAAAGAAGAGACAAATTGTCAGTAACATACAAGAATTCAGGGACTATTGCACTCACGAGCCCTTTCCTAGGAATTTACCAGAGAGTAAAATTACAGAACCAGAACAAGTAGAGAGACAGAAACATGAGGTTTGACTATGAGTAATGAGAGTAACAAGTGGCAATACTTTATTTGTCCATAGATCTCTCTGTCTTTTGTGGTAGATTGTAGACCCTGGAAAAACAGAAACTATGCCTGCCTTGCTTGCAGTTATGCTAGCAGGTGCTCAAAGTTGAATGAAGTGAGTAAATGTGTTTTTAATAATAGAGGGAAGGAATCTAACATTTATTGATCCTTTATCTCTTTGAGGCCATGTAAACCTCACTTGTGTTTAACTTACACGACTTCTTTATGATTTGGGTGAAAATGCACCCTTTTTCACAAATGTTAAAAGGCTTAGTAACTTGCTTAGAGTCAGATCGTTCCTTGTTAACAGCTAGTCTGTCTGGTTGCATTTTCCTTTTAGCACAATTTTAATTAGGACATTAAGAATGACTTCATAATAATTAAGATAAATCTTTTGCCATCTTGTTTCTACTGTCCATTCTTTTTGGAATTATAAAGATAAACTTTAAATGATCACAGATTGAATCTTTCTGTATTCATTCTATAAATACTAGAATGAGAAATTTTAGTTTATTAAAGTCTATGCTAATGATAATTTACTCTGTATTTGTGGGCATAATACCTTTGGGTGTTTATAGATCACTAATTTTCAAAAATATGTAATAAGTAAATGCGGTACCTAAGATGATAAATTAATGTGCACTTTTTTATTATTAGCATGTTATCAGGTGGTTCAGATGGTGTGATTGTACTTTATGACCTTGAGAACTCCAGCAGACAACCTTATTACACATGTAAAGCAGTGTGTTCCGTTGGCAGGTGTGTATTAAAAATGTAATTCATGAATGTATAAACAATTTAGTACTTTTGCATCAAATACAAACCATAACAATAGCAGTCATATGATGGTCTCCAGCAGGTTGTTCACATGACATTTTTTACATGGATATCCCTTGACATTTTTTTTTGAAAATAACAACTGAAATTCAGGCATAGCTGTTTTTAACATGAGACTTCCTCAAAACAACTTTGGTATCAGTTTTCAAAAGGAATTTATATAAAAACTTCTGATTATGTCATTTTTGTTATACACCTACATAGCACACCTCAGGTAACTCATTATAGTTGTAGTACCATTTAGCATAAGACTTTTTATAAGTCTTTCAGCTAATTGTAAACACGAATTACATTTTTTCAACTGATATTAATAGGGTAGAAAGTTTAAAAGATTAATGGATAGAAGCAGTAAATGTACTGGTAGTCCCTCACCAAACACATACCTATGCACACCTGCACGCAAGTGTCTTATCTCCATACTTACTCAAAGCTGCCAAACTTAACATACCTCTCTTTGTCATTAGTCTTCTGACTATTGTAATTTGTTCGTAATGGCCGCTTAGTTCTTTTTTGTCACCTGTATCTGATCCAATATTGAGCACAGCTTTGAATTAACAGAGAGAATGGGTATTGGGGAAATGCTTTCAAAAGGAAAAACTTCATGAACATTAATGTCAACAACCATTCTGTATTAATGCTGTTCCCAAAGCACTTGAGTAGATACATAAGTCCATGCGAAATTTGGGAGGAGATTTACAATTGTTTCTTGGCTGTGGTGCTTCACTTTGAAAATAAAGATTTGGGAAACTATTTCTCTGAACTTCAGGTTATTTATTGTTTTTTAAAGATAATTATACCTGTCCTCTCATTCTTGTAAGTTTTTTGTGGGACTTAAACGAAATACTGTCTTTTAAAAAGCATGTTAAAAACCGTAAAGCAATATAGTTACAGGGTCGCTTGGTACAGAACAAAGATAACACCTCATTTAGTGTGAAACTTGGTTTCTAAGAGGCCATTTACACCATTTTATGCTCTCACTCCACTCTCCCCAAAAAACAAAAAACCAAAACACTTATATTTTAAAATGTAAGACAGTCATATTAATTCATTTTCTCTTCTTTTATCTTAGCTAACATTTTAACTGTATTTATTTTGTTATATATTAAAATGGTATTTTCCTGTATACCACATGTATTTACTGTTATCCTGAGGAACTGTGATCTACTTTCTGGTATATAAAGTCAAGTAAATGCTTTGTGTGTCAGTCTTCTGTTTTACCATGACATTCTTCTTGGATTCAGTCTCTGTCCTTAAAAGCATAACTTTGAATGTAAATGGGCATACAGTGAGCATGTTTGCAAAATGAGTTAAAGTAGCATTTTATATTCAAACACTTTATAATCTAACTGTACAAAATAATTTTACTAAAAAATTTTATGAAGTTAATGTGGCTCAGATTGCTGATATTTATTTTTGTGTTACTTAATGTGTGTATTCATTAAATGTGAATGAGAATAACGGGTCATTCACAGTAAGATAATAATTTAATATTCTGACCTATTTTAAAATTAAATTTAAAATGTAAATGAGCTTTTATTTGTAATCACTGCATTAAAGATTTGTCTTACTATAACCAGAAAATCTTGGCATACATCAAAATTCTTAGGAGCAAATAGAAGTCAATTCTGCTTATTTTAAAGAGAAATTTATTGGAAAGATACTTAGTATCTCATGTAACTGGTAGGAAGGTGGGAGAATCAGTGTGAAAAATGAGCAGAAGGTAAGTGAAACTATGGCGGAGACAACAGTCAGGATCATACCACAGGAACAATTTAGTTTGGATTCTGCTACATGTCACCAACGCAGACTCTTAACTCCACAACTATGAATAATTGTTAAATATCCCTGGGTTTTGCCTTACTAGCTGGAATTTTAGAGTTCTAGGCAGGCTTGAGAAAGCTTAGGACACATGTCGATGCCATTACTGCCAAATGAAAGGGAAAGAGAATATCTGGAGTCCCTAGCTTTCTGTAAAGACAGTAAAACAAAGGAGATGTCCCCCAGATAGGAAGAGTTTGGATCCAACTTTTAAAAAATGTCCACCTATCCACTAAGCAGCCAAAAAGGCAAGTATCTACTACACAACCAAAATATAATCATCCCTTTCCCGAAAGATCCTCAGTCTACTTACCACATCCAACTTCAGTTCAAGATAATGTCCATTTTTCCACTAGTTTTACATATGATCTGTTATATGTATGATCAGTTTTTACATATGATCAGTTTATAGTTAACTTATATGAAATAATGGAGGTAAGAGCGAGGAAAGAAAAGGAAAATCAGTTAAAATATATAAATTATATGTGACATAGAATGGAATTATGGGTAGACACTACAGCCATTGTATTTTTGCGGCTTTCTCAAAGCCAGAACTAATACTTAAAGGCTTTCCTTCTTTATGTTCTCATTCATTCAGGTGCTTAAGGTCCTTTACTGTTTATTGTAATCCAAACCTTCATCATAAGGAATCGGAAGCCATGATGTCCTATCTGCATAGGATTGCAGTAGTCTTCTGTTAACTTTTGTTTGTTAATTTTGTTATGGAAAATTTCTAGCATATACAAAAGAAGAGAATAGTGTATGAACTAGGTACCCATCACCTAGCTTCAGCAGTTATCAATCATAATGAATCTGGTTTCATCTCTAACGCCACCTACCCACTGAGTATTGTTTGAAACAAATCCCGGAAGCATATTTTTTCATTCATTTTTTTTTTTTTTTTTTTTTTTGAGAGCAAGAGAGACAAAGCACCATCAAGGGAGGGCAGAGAGAGAGAGACGCAGAATCCGAAGTAGACTCCAGGCTCTGAGCTTGTCTTTACAGAGCCCGACGTGGGGCTTGAACTCACAAACCGTGAGATTATGACCTGAGCTGAAATCAGACTCTCAACCGACTGAGCCACCCAGGCACCCCTCATTCATAATTGTTTATATCTCTAAAAATTAAAGTCTATAAATGTAGCCATGATACTGGTATCTCACACAGTAATTCCAGGTTTTAATACCTACTTGGAGTTCAAATTTCCATCATTGTCTGATAAGTGTTACTTAACAGCCAGTTTGTGTGAATTTAGGTTTAGTAAAGTGACACATATACCATGTTGATCACCGGTTCAGAATACATACTGCATCCTTTAGTATATCACCCTCAAAAGATGTTGTATTGTAGCTGATATCATAACCTAAGTCTTCAACAGATCATGCTTCTATGGCTGATAGGTTACAAAAGAGTGGTGCCGTAGACATCTGCGAACTGCATTCTTAGGTCATTGAGTAAGTTACTTGATCAGAATCAATATTGTGTGAGATACTGTGGATCTATGTGAGGCATTCAACAGTTCTAAGAATCATAGTACTAATAAAGCGGTATTTGAGAAAAGCAAATCCAAAACCAGAATAGGTATCTCTTCCAGTAAGGAAAAATCACTGCCCCCTCCAGGAAGAGGTCCAGTGTAGCTAATTCCTCTAGGTTCAAGTACAGAAATAGGAAGTTCTCCATTTTATAAACCTTAGTGGGAAGCAGGCCTCCACAATACACTAGAGAAGGCTGAAAGTAGAAGTGCCTGGACATTGTCCTTCTTTGGACAGCTGGGATGTAGACCTGTGATATAGGCGTGGCCATTCATATTGTCCTACTTGAGACTGCTACTTGTTAATATAGTATCAGTTTTGAAACTCACATAAGTCAAGTATTCCTAAAGTTTAATTGCTATTTTGTAGAAACCATCCTGATGTTCACAAATACAGTGTGGAGACTGTACAGTGGTATCCTCATGACACTGGCATGTTCACATCAAGCTCATTTGATAAAACTCTGAAAGTGTGGGATACAAATACCTTACAAGTGAGTATATTAAAACCTTTTTAATTAGCTCAATAGGTTGAAGGAAAATCTGTAAATGGGGGTAGTGATTTTACTTTATAGAATGGTTGTAAATACATTGATATATGTAAGATACCCAGAAGAGTGGTTAGCAAAAAACATGAACTATTATTATCTTCATTATTTGAAAACTATTGTTTAGTGATCTAAGGAAGAAAATTGGGTTTATCTTCTATTGACCTAAAACCTTAAAGGAAAAGAAAGTTACTAATATTGCTTAGTAAAGATAGACACTAAATAATGGTAGACAATAAAAAATAGGTTTTTGTGATATTTGATTAAATTTGTATTTCTAGTCTTAATCTTTTCCCTAAGCTCTAGTCCCATGTTTCTCTGTCTACTGAACCGCTCTTACTTGAATGTGGGGTAATCTCCTCAAATATAACATGTTCATACTGAACATGATCACTCCTCACATCCACGTACTCTTCAAATCTTAGCAATTCTTCCTTCAAGCTCTCTCATTTTCTTTTCTATTTCTCTCAACAACGCTGTACATCTAGACTACTACTCAGAACTCCCAATGCATTACATTGCTTCCCATATTTACCATGGTAAGCTCTACCCCAAAATTAGCCTTATTATAATGTGGTTTCATTATGTCTTTACCCAAACCCACAAGGGATTTCCCTTGGCTAAATTCAGCCTGGCACTCTAAGTTCTCCCTAACCTCAATCCCTACTCCCTTAACCTTAGCTTCTCCCTCTTTATAGCCTAAATTATTTGCTATCTCTAAATTGATCTTTTGTCTTCTGATCACATCTTGATAGTGTTATATTCCCTGCCTCAAATCTCTTTCCCTGTGCAACTTTTTCTTAATTGTCTAAAGTTTGTACCTTTTACCAATATCTCTACATTTTGCTCCCTCCCCCCCACCTTGGTAACCACCACTTGTTTCTATTTCTGTGAGTTCAGCTTTTGTAGATTT
Organism: Prionailurus viverrinus; assembly: GCF_022837055.1. NCBI lineage: Eukaryota > Metazoa > Chordata > Mammalia > Carnivora > Felidae > Prionailurus > Prionailurus viverrinus. The sequence continues at coordinate 129,402,777 of NC_062561.1, read as the reverse complement.
CACATATTAGTGATAGCATACAGTAATTGTCATTCTCTAACTTGTTTCATTTAGCATAATTCCCTCTGTCTTTCCATGTTGTTTGCCATAAATGGTTAGACTTCCTCCTTTCTGTTGGCTGAATAATATTCCCTTGTATAAAAATACCACATATTCTTTATCCCTCCATACACAGATGGACACTTAGGTTGTTTCCATGACTTGGCTGTAATAAGTATTAAATACATACATACATAAATAAAATAATAGTGCAATGAACATGGGGGTGAAGATGTCTCTTCAAGATAGTGATTTTGTTTCCCTCAGATATATACCTAGAAGTGGAATTTCTGGATCATAGGGTAGTTCTGTTTTTTATTTTTTGAGAAACCTCCATACTGTTTTCCACAGTGGCTGCTCCAATTGACATTCCCACCAGCAGTGCATAAGGGTTCTCTTTTCTCCACATCCTCACTAGCCTTTGTTATCTCTTATCTTTTTGATATTAGCCATTCTAACAAGTTTGAGGTGATAGCTTACTGTGGTTTTGATTTGCATTTCCCTGATGATTAGTTATATTGAGCACTTTTTCATGTACCTGTTGGCTATTTGTATGTCTTCTGTGGAAAAATGCCTATTCACTTCCTCTGCCCATTTTTAAATCAGATACATGATTTGCAAATCTTTTCTCATTCAGAAGGTTGCCTTTTTGTCCTGTTGATGGTTTCCTTTGCTGCACAGAAGATTTTTTGTTTGATGTGTAGTTACACCTGCTTATTTTTGCTTTTGTCACCTTTGGTTTTGGAGTCAAATCCAAAAGATCAGCTCCCAAAGATTAATGTCAAGGAGCTTACTGCCTTTGTTTTCCTGTAGGAGTTTTATGGTTTCAGGTCTTATATTCAAGTCTTTAATCTATTTTGAGTTTATTTTTGTGTATGGTGTAAGAAAGTGGTCCAGTTTTATTCTTGGGCCTGTTACTGTCTAGTTTTCTCAGTACCATTTCCTGAAGAGATTATCATTTCTGCATTTTAGGTTCTTGGCTCCGTGTTATAAATTAATTGACCATATATGCATGGGTTTATTTCTGGGCTATCTATTCTGTTCTCTTGATCAGTGTGTCTGTTTTTATGCCAATACTAAACTGTTTTGATTACTGTAGCTTTGTAAAATAGTTTGAAATCAGGAAGTATGATACCTATAGCTTTTTTTCTTCTTTTTCAAGATTGCTTTAGCTATTTGGGGTTTTATGGTTCCATACAAATTTTAGCATTTTTTTTCTATTTCTGTAAAAATGCTCTCGGAATTTTGATAGCACCTCTACTTAATCTGCAGATTACTTTGAGTAGTATAGACGTTTTAACAATGTTAATTCTTCCAACCCGTGAGCATGGAATATCCTTTCATTTATTTGTGTCTTCAGTTTCTTTCATCAATATCTTATAGTTTATAGTATATGTATCTTTTACCTCCTTGGTTAGATTTATCTCTAGGTATTGTATTCTTTTTGATGCAGATGTAAATGGAATTATTTTAATCTCTCTTTCTGATAGTTCATTATTGCTGTATAGAAACATGACAGATTTTTGTATATTGATTGTATATCCTGAAACTTTACTGAATTTGCTTATTAGTTCAAAAATTTCTCAATGGACTCTTTGGGATTTTCTATACATATTATCATGTCATCTACAAATAGAGACAGTTTAAAACTTCCTTTCTAATTTCTGTGCTGTTTTTTCCTTTTTTGAAAAATTTTTTAAAAATTTATTTTGAGAGAGAAAGAGGATGCATGTGGGGTGCCTGGGTGGCGCAGTCGGTTAAGCGTCCGACTTCAGCCAGGTCACGATCTCGCGGTCCGTGAGTTCGAGCCCCGCGTCGGGCTCTGGGCTGATGGCTCAGAGCCGGGAGCCTGTTTCCGATTCTGTGTCTCCCTCTCTCTCTGCCCTTCCCCCGTTCATGCTCTGTCTCTCTCTGTCCCCAAAATAAATAAACGTTGAAAAAAAAAAATTTAAAAAAAAAAAAAAAAAAAAAAAGAGGATGCATGTGTGCACACATGCAAGAGAGGGAGAGGCAGAAAGAAAGCGGGGAGGGGGAGAGAATCCCAAACAGACTCTGTGCTTGATCCCACAAACCATGAGATCATGACCAGAGCTGAAATCAAGAGTTGGATGCTCAACCACCTCTGTCACCCACGCACCTCTCTTTGCTTAGTTTTCTTGTTTCATTACCCTGGCTAGGACTTCTAACACTATGTTGAGTAAAAGTGGTGAGATTGGGCATCCTTTTCTTGTTCCTGATGTTAGAAGGAAAACTTTTAGCTTTTCATTGTGAGCATAATGTTAGCTTGTGGGCTTGTCGTGTGTGTGTGTGTGTGTGTGTGTGTGTGTGTGTGTGTGTGTGTGTATTCTTTGCTATGTTGAGGTACTTTGCGTCTATATTTAGTTTGTTGAGGAAAAAAATCATACTTTGTAATAAAAGTCAATACACCTGATTCTTTAAAAATTCTTAACTTACAAATTTCTTAATTTGGTAAAGGGTATCTACTTTAAAAAAAACACACCTATGGCAAACATTTTATTTGTTGGTAAGTTATTGAAAGCTTTTCCTTTGAGTTATCTCTATTACCTCCTGCATCCAATATTATACTGGAAGTCCTAGGCAATACAATAAGGCAATGGAAAGAAATAAAAGGAATTTGAACTGTCATTCATAGATGACACGATTATGAGCAAAGAAAATCCAAAAGAATCTCTAGCCAATTACTAAAATTAAGATGACTAAATTTGTCAAAGCTGCTGGATACAAGGTCGGTTGTATTTCTGAATTTTAGGCACAAAGAATTAGGAAATTTCAAAAGTATTATTATTGACCATTGCATCAAAAATCATATACCTAGTAAAAAATTGAAAAGTGTTCAAGACCACTCAACACCACACAGAATACTGGAGAATATTAGTGACAGAAATTAAGATTTAAATAAATGGTGGGATATGCCATATTGAAGAATTTGAAGCCACAGAGGTCCCAGGATAGCTCGTTTGGTGAAGTGTCTGACTCTTGATTTTGGCTCAGGTCATAATCTTGTGGTTCATGAGTTCGAGCGTGCTTTGGGGTCTGTGCTGACAGCATGGAGCCTGCTTGGGAATCTTTCTCTGCCCCTCCCCTGCTTTCTGTCTTTCTCTTTCAAAAATAGTAAACATTAAAAAAAAAAAAGAATTAGAAGGCTCAATATTGTAAACATACCAGTTTTACCAAGAATCTATAGAATCAATGCACTTGTAATAAAAATTTTCAGATTCTTTTATGGAAGGTGACCAGCTAAGACTTACTGTAAATTAATTACACTAATTAAGTTGATGTGAGATCAGTACAAGTGAAAAACAAAACAGTGGAACAGGATAATCAAGAAACACACCCACACATATACGGTCATTTGATTTATGACACAGGTAACACTACAGTGCATTGTGAAGATGATGGTCTTTTCCATAAATTGTGCTGGATCAACCAGGTATCTATAAAAAAACTAATCTTGACCCTTACCCCACACCAGACAGAAAAGAAATCTACCAATTTTAGGTAGATGACAGGTGTAAAAATAAAAATAATAACAATAAAGCTTATAGGAAAATATCTTCATGACTCAAGATAGATAAAAACAAAGTTTAAACCAAAAAGAGATAAATTGATAAATTCACCTACATTAAGATTAGGAAGCTCTACTCATCAAAAAACATTAAGAGTAAAGAAGTAAACCATGGAGTGGGAGATGATATATCTGACACATGCAAAACATTAGAATAGACACTTCAAATAAGAGAGTATCTAAATAGCCAATAAATAAATGCATTTCTCTTTATTAATTGAGCACCTGGATATTTTAAGTAAATCCACAATGAGATACCTCTTTATACCCTCTAGAATGGCTAAAATTAAAGGATCTGATAGCAATGACAAGTGTATCTATTGCTGATGAGATTACAATTGGTACACATATTTGTTATCAACTGAAGCCAAATATGTGGATATCTTGTTACCCTAAAGATATACTTTTGAGTATATAAATGCATACGTATGTTCACCAAGGGACATTTATAAGATTGCGCATAGCAGCACTGTTCATGATAACCAAAAACTGGAAATAACCCAAATGTCCAGTAACAGTCCAATGAAATCTGTTTAATTTTACACTGGAATACTGTCCAGCATTGACAAGGGTACACTCACTTCTTTATCAACAAAATGTATGAATTTTATATAACATTGGACAAAATAACCAGACACAAAAGAGTGCCTAATATATAACTCCTATTCAAAAATAGACAAAACTGGGGCGCCTGGGTGGCGCAGTCGGTTAAGCGTCCGACTTCAGCCAGGTCACGATCTCGCGGTCCGTGAGTTCAAGCCCCGCGTCAGGCTCTGGGCTGATGGCTCGGAGCCTGGAGCCTGTTTCCGATTCTGTGTCTCCCTCTCTCTCTGCCCCTCCCCCGTTCATGCTCTGTCTCTCTCTGTCCCCAAAATAAATAAACGTTGAAAAAAAAAAAATTAAAAAAACAAAAAAACAAAAAAAACAAAAATAGACAAAACTAATCTAGATTAATAGAGGTCTGTATGGTGATTGTCTTTCTTGTTGAGGGTTGAAACGGGATCTAGAGAGCCTTCTAGGGGTGCTAGTAATGTAATGTTCATAATATTCTATCTTATAATGCAGGTGGTGGTTACTTTGGGAAAATTCATTGAACTGTACACTTATGATCTGTAGACCTTTTTGTATGTTTGTTACACTTCAGTTAACAGTATTGTTTTAAAATTAATAAGCCATACGTTTGCATTTTCTTTCAGTAACATTGACTTCTTTAGAATGTAAATGTTTTTGCCAACTCAAAATAGTATTTCATGCATTCATAATTCTGTCTGAAATAGACAAAGCATTTTATTAACAAGAACTTTGAAAGTATCCAATAAGAAATAAATTCTTATACAAATAATTTCTTCCTTGGTACAAAGAAAGATAAAGAAGGTGTGATACTGTCCTTCTCCACATTCTCTGTCCCTGTCACTAATTACATATCTATCATACCTTTACTTCATCTGAGTTTTCCATAAGTGTATTTTCTAGCTTGAGCATATGATATGGCTTAAAGGGATATCTTTTCTACAGTCTTCTCTATAACACTTTAGGATAGAGAACAACTTTTTCTCGTTCTGAGTTTTCTTAGAATTTTGCATAATGGAACATAAATCAGAAAATACAGATGTCAGTATCCAGGCCATGTTCTTTAAAAATGAATAAAATTCTGGAGTGCCACTACAAACAAATGTTCATAATGCGCAAGTTTTGTGTGGAGTTATGTTTTCCACAGAGTGGAATTGCTGCCTCATATGCTAAGTCTATGCTTAACCCTTGAGAAACTGTTTTCCAAAACATTTTATATTCCCACCCATAATTTATGAAGGTTCCAGTTTATCTGCATCCTACTCAACTCTTATCGTCTGCCTTGATTTCAGCAATTCTAATAGGAACGAAATGGTTATTTCATTGTGGTTTTTATTTGCATTTCCCTGGAGTCCATTCTTGATTTTTCACTAGTCCTGATAGCTAATCAACTTGCAATTTCTGTCAATTCTCTGTAAATAACCTCTCATATCTATTTATCCCATTGCCATTTCTCTAGGCAAACCAGGATCTGCTGACTTGTGCTGGATTACTGCAACCTCCTACCTGGTCTCTTTACCCTCCTCTTGGCCACCTTCTAACCAATTGGCAGCATATCTAAAATGCCAATTTGATGTTTTCATTTTTTGTTTTTTGTCATTGCTTTAAAAGCTTACTTTTTCCGGGGCGCCTTTGTGGCGCAGTCGGTTAAGCGGCCGACTTCAGCCAGGTCACGATCTCGCGGTCCGGGAGTTCGAGCCCCGCGTCAGGCTCTGGGCTGATGGCTCAGAGCCTGGAGCCTGTTTCCGATTCTGTGTCTCCCTCTCTCTCTGCCCCTCCCCCGTACATGCTCTGCCTCTCTCTGTCCCCAAAATAAATAAACGTTGAAAAAAAAAAATTTTTTTTAAATAAAAAAAAAAAAAGCTTACTTTTTCCTAGAAAATATTCAGCCTACTTAATATTTATAAGGTCCCTCAGTCCCTCATGATACATATACTGCCTATCTTTCTGGCTTTATCTCTGGCCACTGTTCTTTGGCACTCTAGTCATACTTAGCATCTTTCAGTTTTTAAAATGTCATGTTTACTGTTACCCGAAAGAGTTTCTTCATGCTGTTCCCTCGACTAGAAGTCTCATCCTCCTTCTTTGGACTTGGCCAATTTCTATTCATCAACTTTCATCTCAGTGAAAAGCCAGAGCATCACTGGCTCTGGAAAGACTTCTGTGAATTCTCTATAGGTTATGTGGCCCTGCTAAAACACTGTACACTTTCATTGTTATAGTCCCTTTTGGACTTTACTGTTATTTCTTGTTTAATCATTTGTTTTTCTTGATAAACTGAAGCTCCTTGCAATAGGGCAGGGACAGTGTTTATTTTGCATGCCAGTTGAATCCCTAGTTCAAACATGTAACAGTTGAATAAATACTGTTGAATATATTCAAGAATCTTATTCATTAAAAACATTTAATGTTTATTTACTTATTTTTGAGAGAGAGAGAGAGAGAGAGAGAGAGAGAGAGAGAGAGAGAGAGAATACAAGCAGGAGAGGGGTAGGGAGCAAGGCAGACACAGAATGTGAAGCAGGGTCCAGGCTCTGAGCTGTTAGTGCAGAGCCCAATGCAGGGCTCGAACTCATGAACAATGAGTTTGTGTTCAAAATATCCAAAAAGTGGAAATAAATGAAATGTTCATGAACTGATTAGCGGATAGCCATAAACTAGAATATTATTCAGCAATAAAAAGAAGTGAAGTACTGATACATGCTGCAGTGTGGATGAACCTTAAAAACATCATGGTAAATGAAATGGAAAGAGGAAAAAGAAAACATTATGCTAAAGGAAATGAAAAAAGGAAGACAAAAGAAAACATTACATTAAATGAAAAACTGCAAAAGACCACATATTGTATAATTCCATCTCTATGAAATGTCAAGAAATAGGCTAATCTATAGAGATGGAAAGTAGATTAGTGGTTTTCTAGAGCAGAGTGTAGGGAGAAATGGGGAGTGCCTGCTAATGGGAATTGGGTTTTTTGGGGTGATAAAAATACTCTAAAATTGATTTTGGTGATGATTGCACAACTCTGTGAATATACTAAAGACTGCTCAAGTACATACTTTGAATGAATTGTGTGGTATGTCAATTATAGCTCAATAAAGCTGTTATTTAAAAAAAGAATGATCCTCAAGTTCACTAACTTGGGCAGTTGGGTAGATTATATTGCCATTTACTAAGATAAAGAAAGGTTTAGGTGGGTGTTGAGTTAAATTTTAGATTTGTTAAATTTGAAGTATTCACAGGAAATCCAAATGAAAATAATCCTAAATAGATTCCTGCTATTTAGGAAAGTAGTCTGCACTGAAAATACCATATAAGTGGCAGTTGAAGAGAAGAATACATAGAACAAAACCATGAGGAAGACAAGATTAATAAGACAGGAAAAGGAACAAAAAAAAGCCTGCAAAAGACAATGAAGAGGAGTGGCCAGAGAGTGTAAGAGGAAAATCAGGACTATGTTGTATCATGGAAGCCTGCAGAAGAGATTGTTTTAAGGAAAATTCAGTATCCAGCTGTGTTTCGTAATACCGACAGGTTAGGTAAGGTGAAGACTATGCTTGATGACAGCAGGTATCAGTGATACTGGAAGAGTAGTGTGAATTGGAGTAGTATAGATAAAAATAAGATTGTGCTGAGTTGAGAAATATGTGGGAGATAGGAAGTCAAAGATGGCCAAAATTTGGATTTGAAGAAGAAAGATTAATTAGGAGGAATATAGAATGAAAGGTTTTTGTTTTACTCTTAAGATGAAAGAATCATGGGGGCGCGTGGGTGGCTCGATTGGTTGAACATCGTACTTCAGCTCAGGTCGTGATCGATTAGTTTGTGAGTTCAAGCCCTGCATTGGGCTCTCTGCGGTCAGCATGGAGCCTGCTTCGGTTCCTCCGTGACCCCTCTCTCTGTGCCCCTCCTCCACTCTTTCCCTCCCTTCTTCTCTCTCCCTCTCTGTCTCCCAAAAATAAACATTTAAACATTTTATATATATAAAAAAAGAATCATGAATATTTTTATTTATTTATTTTAAAATATTTTAATTTATTTTTGAGAGAAAGAGAGTACGAGCAGGTAAAGGGCAGAGAGAGAGAGAGAGGGAGACACAGAATCTGAAGCAGGCTCCAGGCTCTAAGCTGTCAGCACAGAGCCCGATGTGGGGTTCAAACTCACGAACCATGAGATCATGACCTGAGCCGAAGTTGGACACTTAACTGCCTGAGCCACCCAAGTGCCCCAAATCATGAATATTTTTAAATGCTGATGAGAATGAGCCAGTAGGAAGGGAGAGTTTATAGATATCTTGAAGATAGAGGATATTATGTATAGAGCGAGATTTCTGACAGCTGTGAGGGGGATCTAAGCACAGGTGGGGATAGTAACTTTAAATATGAGAAAGGATGATTTTTCCATGATAACAGGAATGAAGAAGGAAAAAGGATAGATGGAAGCAAATGTGTTTGTAGGTTTGTTGATAAGACACTAAGAGAATTCTCATTGAATGACTTCCTGTTTTCTCTTTGTAATAAAAGGTCAGATTGCTGGTTACAGTCGATCGAGTGGTCATGTTTGTGGAGAATGGAGAAGTTTGAAAGAGCTATGAATATTGCAGGGAATAGTATTATAATATGATAGGACTCGCAGTCAATACTGAAAGCCCAGTTGAGATGAATGATCTTTTATAGTGATGCCAGTTTGCCATACTAGAAGATTCTTTTCTCTTGGGTAGAGCAGAGGTCAGCTTACTAAGTAGCCCATAGGCCAGATCTGGGCTCATGGCCTCTTTTTGTAAAATAAAGCATTATTGCAACACATATTTGTTGTCTGTGGCCGCTTTGACACTACAATGACAGAAATGAGTAGTAGTTCTTAAACCCTAAAATATATAGTACAGTCTGCTGATTACAGAAGTTTGCTGACCTCTGGTGTAGATTGTCCTGGATATAGGTTCAGAGAAGGCAAACATTTGGAGTCATCCAGGGTTGAAGTTGAAGATATTGGCAGTTGAAGAATTGAACCTTGGAATCCAAGCTGAAGAAGGGGGTAAAAGCAAAGTCAAGAGGAACTGATAGGAGTTCTGGGTTTTATTTCGGTGTCTTAGAAGTAGTTGGGAAAAATAAAGCTGAAAATGATGGAAGATTGTGGTCACACGTGACATACATGAAATGTATGATTTCAAAGGAAGAACAAATCTAGGTGATGAGGGTGTCTGGGGTGTGGGACTGACAGGCAGAATACTGGCTAGATGACCTGTGTACATATTATGAAGTTTCCCTGAATGGAGTGGAGAAGAAGATGGTGAGCCATTGGCTGTGTCTTCGTAATGTCTGGAATTTATTAGCAAAAGACTATTTTTCTCACTAAAGGGACAAGAGTGTTATAAATAACAAAGGATTTAAAATGAATAGGTTTTGGGGCGCCTGGGTGGCTCAGTCGGTTAAGCGTCTGACTTCGGCTCAGGTCATGATCTCACAGTTCGTGAGTTCAAGCCCCGCGTCGGACTCTGTGCTGACAGCTCAGAGCCTGGAGCCTGCTTCACATTCTATGTCTCCCTCTCTCTCTGCCCCTTCCCTGCTCATGCTGTGTCTCTCTCTGTCTCAAAAATAAATAAACATTAAAAAGAATAATAAATTAAATTAAATTAATAGGTTTTTTACTTAAAAAATTCTCATGTTTTAAGTCAAATAAATTGCTAACAGTCATTTAAAAATTACTGATAATCTGGGAATAAGTAAATAGAAAGTTAACTGCTTTTGTGATTATAATTAGAACTTACACTTTTTAAATGTCTTTTGATTATCAGACTGCAGATATATTTAATTTTGAAGAAACAGTTTATAGTCATCATATGTCTCCAGTTGCCACCAAGCACTGTTTGGTAGCAGGTTTGTACCTGTCCTTTTTTGCTTTTCAACGTATTGAAACTTGCTCCCTTTTAATACCTACTTCTGATTTGACATTTTTACCCAGGTGAATATCACAGTTCTTTAAAAAAAGAAAAAAGCTTAAGTATATGCCATTTTTACATTCAGTTTTACAGTTATTGTGTAAGTTGGGCACTGTGCTAGTGGCTAGGATTCAAAGATTAAGAAAGCACATTTCTATTCCCTATGGAGTTACTTTTCACCCACTAAAGCTTCAAAGATTGTACATGAACAAATTTTGGCAACTTTTTAAATTCAACACAGTGCAAAAATGGAAATTATTCCTTTACTCTAAGACTGTTATTAAAATTAAACTTCAATTTTTATGAAAGCACATGCAACAAGAATTCTCATGTGTGAGAAAGAAAAAATGTTTTTCTGGTATCAGATACCAGGTCCCTGTGATTCTGTTATTTGTGTGGCATTGCATGAACATCTTCACCTCAAGATGCCAGTTAGCTGTTTCATCTGTGAAGAACAGTTGGACACTAACTTGTCTTTGAGGTCCACTCAGTCTGTGTCCAGAGTTTCTGATTGGAAGCATATCATTACTATGGAAAAACTAAGGTATTAAAAAAATAACTTGATATAATACAATAGCCTAGGATTATATATACATACACATTGCAGCAATACAAATTTCCTGGTTTTGATACTGTAGTATAGTTTTACCTCGTATAACAACCATTGGAACAACAAGGGTGATAGGTACACAGGGTCTTTCTGTACTATCTTTGCAACTTCCCTTGAATCTATAATTACTTCAAAATTAAATGTTAAAAAATAACACAATAATAGGGTTCTCCTTGTACTAAGGTATAACTGCAATTAAATTTTCTAATTATAAGCATTAAAAATGATTTGAAGTATATCTTTAGCATACTTTTTTTAGATTTCTACATGGATGCAGTGAAAATGTCATGATTCATAACAGTAGTTTCTTATTTCCTTTTGGTGATGATTTATAATAAAATTATCTTAAACCATTTTTGTTTTTGTTTTTACAGTCGGTACTAGAGGGCCCAAAGTACAACTTTGTGACTTAAAGTCTGGATCCTGTTCCCACATTTTACAGGGTATTTTTTTTTAATTTGAAACAACAACTACTTTGAGTAAACCATTCAATAAAAAGAAACATTACTAACAATGTATTCTTTGTGGTTGACATGACTGATGTATTTTGTGCTAGTTGTTAAAAGTCAACAAGGAGATAAAGATCCTTCTGTGCATTATTCTTATAAAACTGAACTATTGAGGAGACATTTATATAAACAATGGCCATAGGGTAAGCTCAAAGGATATGGAAAGTCTGGCTGAAAACCTTGTCTTATTTCTACATTTAAAAATATATATATATTTATGAAACTTATATTGGTACATTTGTGTTAAGAGCATTGTTTAATATTGTTCTGGCTAACTAAATATTCCTAATATTTAGGTACTTTTTTCCCCTCATTGCAACTATTTTAGAAAAAGGCAGTATAATAATAATTTTGGTTAAGATATATTAATTTAAATATTTTTCCTACTTTTATCAGCATTAGACCATCTGATTCTAAACAATGAAAAGATGGGATGTAACTCAGATATGTATATTTTTTTATTTATCTCTAGAAGCACATAATATATCAAGAGAACTTGGTGAGATGGATAGCATTTGTTTTACATTTATAATGAATTTCTAATAATGTAAGGTAGATGAAAATATCTAGTTTGAATAGTTCGTTTAGGCAAAAGTGAATTAAAATGCTGAAGTTATCCTATGAACTTATCACCTGTGCTTTCTAGAAAAAATTTTTTACATAAATGCTTTTTACAATCATGAATTTAGAAAACTTTTTCTATTACAACTTTCTGAAAAGTTAGAAACCATTTTTATTCTCTAGAATGTTTATCTTGAGTGGTTTGTTGCAGTGTTTTTTTGTTGTAGATAAAAGTAAATGAGCTTGAGATCTATCATTTATTAAAGCATTTACTTTCTAATCTAACAGCTGTATTAAAAAAGAAATACTCACTTGCTCTGACCTTTCCAATGCAAAACCCAGCCATTTATAATAAGATACTATGTGTGAGAAATGCCCCCACAGACTTCATGTTAATATTTAAACGGATTATTATAAATGTGAAAAAGTGATGATCATATCAATTTATTTTTAATAGTGTTTACTTTCTTCAAAATCAGACATATTTAAATTACAGTGTATCTTTTGATTTTTCAAGTATTTTATAGTACTTCATATGATTGTATTTGCAGGTCACAGACAAGAAAGTATTTCATACGATTGTATTTGCAGGTCACAGACAAGAAATATTGGCAGTTTCTTGGTCGCCACGTTGTGAATATATCTTGGCAACTGCAAGGTAACATGCAAATTATTTGGTTTCAAAGTTCAAAATTAATGATAAGAATTTTGAGAACACTATTTATATGAGATGCATATTTATTTGTTAATTAGGTCCTTAAAATAATTGAATTTTTATGTCATATCACCATAAGAAATCTTCCTTTGCATCACTGTCTATCTTGAAGGTGCTCACCTTTTAAGTCAGAGGAAACAAGAGAATCTCTGTAGCAATGCAAATCTACTAGTATTACCTATAAAACAACTGTGTCGTGTCATTTTTTTCTACAAAAGTATAAGACTATTAATTTAAAAATAATAGCATTTCTATTCATTTCCTTTAATACAGAATTATTTTGAATCTGATTCAACATTTATTTGTTGATTCAATTTGCTAATATTTAATAACCGCCTACCGTATACCAAGCAGTTTAGTCCCCAGAGAAGCTTCTGTTAATAGTTTGCAGAATGTGATATTGAAATCTGTGCTTTCTGGGGGCACCCGGGTGGCTCAGTTGGTTAAGCATCTGACTTTGGCTCAGGTCATGAACTCATGGTTTGTGAGTTCAAGCCCCAGCTTGGAACCTGGATCCTGCTTCAGATTCTGTGTCTCCATTTCTCTCTGCCCCTCCCCTGCTCACCCTCTGTGTGTGTGTGTGTGTCTCAAAAATAAATAAATGTTAAAAGAAAATTAAAAAAAAAAGAAATCTGTGCTTTCTGAAGTAGAACAAGTGTAGGATGTAGCTGTAAGAAGGCTGGCTAATGAGGTATTAAGGTGGGGGGCTAGGTGCTGGTTGTTGGTCCATACTAAGGTGGATTTCTGTTGTTTATGCCTAGTTTGGTTTTCCTCAACTCATAGGGAAGCTAAGAAAGAGGCTTTCAATTCTCAGAGTACACCAGGAATTTGAATCAGTATGAGAATGGACCTAGTAATCGGCATTAGGAACCAGATATGTCCAAATCTTACCTGTTTCAGAAAATGCTTAGGGGCGCCTGGGTGGCGCAGTCGGTTAAGCGTCCGACTTCAGCCAGGTCACGATCTCGCGGTCCGTGAGTTCGAGCCCCGCGTAGGGCTCTGGGCTGATGGCTCAGAGCCTGGAGCCTGTTTCCGATTCTGTGTCTCCCTCTCTCTCTGCCCCTCCCCCGTTCATGCTCTGTCTCGCTCTGTCCCAAAAATAAATAAACATTGAAAAAAAAAATTTAAAAAAAAAAAAAAAAAGAAAATGCTTAAATCCTCAGACTCATCCCATTGCAGACCTTCTCCAGCTGAAAAGAAAGAAAACCATTTTGAAAATGGGAAATGCTAGCTTTTTGCTTGCTATTCTAATCAGCTGGGTTTGATGGTGATCTGTGAAAAGAATCAAGATTATAGGAAGAGTTAAGCCTTGTATCTATGTAAAAAAAAAAAATTTGTAAGTTAGAAATAGGCTTTAAAAATGCATTGAGGGTTTTTTTTTAAGTGTATTTACTTATTTTGAGAGACAGAGAGAAAGAGAATCCCAAGCAGGCTCCGTGCTATTAGCTCAGAGCCTAATGTGGGGTTCGATCCATGAACCATGAGATCATGAGCTGAACTGAAATCAAGAGTTGGATACCTAACTGATTGAGCCACTCAAGTACCCCTATAAAATTCATTGTATTGCTTTTTCTAATTAAAGGGGCTTGTATAAACCCAATGGGTTAGAATATTGTTGAGGTCTCTTTTGAGAACATGATAGCATCAGTTAAACTAATTTATTTTCTTTAGGTGTAGTTTAGAAGCTGAAATTGATGGGGCACCTGGGTGACTCAGTTGGTTGAGAGTTCGATTCTTGATGTTGGCTCAGGTCATGATCTCTCAGTTTGTGAGTTCAGGTCCTGTATTGGGCTCCACACTGACAGTGCAGAGCCTGCATGGGATTGTCTGTCTGTCTGTCTGTCTGTCTGTCTGTCTGTCTGTCTGTCTCTCTTTCCTCCCCCCTCCCCTGCCTACGAACTCTGTCTCTCAAAATAAATAAATAAACTTAAAAAAAAATACAGATCTTTAAAAGAAGCTGAAATTGATGTGTGATCATGGTATTTTGCTTTTCTTCTTTTCACTTACTTGAGATAAATACAAGGGTCTGATATCTGAGAGACATTAAATTTAGTTCTTGAATATGTGGCAAAGATAGATTTGCGTATACGAAACCAAACATAAATATATTGTCATTATCCACCTTAATTTTTTCATAAAAAAGGAAACACCAGATTCATGCCAAATGAATTCTTAAACAAAAGTAAAATTAGTTACCTGCTTGATTGTCAGAAAACATTTGAATAACAAACAGTAGAAAAGATGTAGTAACAAACTTGCTAAGGAACCAGCTTCAAAGCTGTCCAGTTTTGGAGGAGGAACATGCTCATAAAAACCAGCAGAATTCAGTCCTTGTGATGTAAAAAAGGTTACCTTTTTTTTTTTTTTTTTGCTATGTTTTCCACTGCCTTTTGCTACTATTGACTTTGAATATTAGATGAAAAGGCAAAATACAACAACCCAAATATACAAATATATTTGCACTGATATACCGAGACCTCTGTGTGCCATAATACTGGAAAGGTTAGGTGCAAGAGTAGTCACTGTCCTACCTATATATGTCAGTGTAACATTTATTTCTTCTTAGTGCTGACAGCAGAGTAAAATTATGGGATGTCAGGAGAGCATCAGGATGTTTATTTACTCTTGATCAGCATAATGGAAAAAAGTCACAAGCTGTTGAATCAGGTAATGAAGAATACATCAATATAGAAACATGCCAATGATAGTATGTTTATATTGAAAATTTTGAATTAAAACTAATTAATGTCTCTTGACAAATTATAAATCTTATGATTTAGAAAAAATCAAAAGTCATTCATAGTAAATCAATTTCTAAATGTACATAACTAAATCACGATTGTTTTTCTTCAAGATACATTTCATCTCCTAAATTTTCAAATGCAGAAACTTTTCTGAATTAGTTACTTTTGTTTTTTTCCTCCAGTGAGGTCAGCTAATACAAATTCAGTGCCCCTTAGGAAGCTATAGTAAATTGAAGGAATAGTAACATTTTGGGACTGTTGTATGAGAATAAAATGTGCAAGTTGTGTTAAATGTGTCAGCTGCTATCCAGGTGACAAAGTGCCTCAGTTGCATTTTTATGATAGAATTTAATATCTTTATGGGATAAAATTCTGATTCAGAATTAGTTCCAGACTAGAAAAATCTTAGAATGAACTATATACAATTTTATGATTGTTTTAATAATCTTTGTAATTAAATTAAGCTATTGAGAATTATGCTTTCTCAAAGTTGGTCATTTTGATAGCAATACAAATTTTGGTTGAAACTAGAAGAGGTATTCTTTCCCTATTAAAGTTTTTTGTTTTTTTAGGGGCACCTGGGTGGCTCAATCGGTTAAGCGTCCGACTTTGGCTCAGGTCATGATCTCATGGTTCATGAGTTCGAGCCCTACATCAGGCTGTGTACTGACAACTCAGAGCCTGGAGCCTGCTTTGGATTCTGTGTCTCCCTCTCTCTCTGCTCCTCCCCTGCTCGTGCTCTCTCTTTCTCTCTCTCTCAAAAATAAATAAACATTAAAAAAAAAACTCGGGGGTGCCTAGGTCACTCAGTCAGTTGAATGTCCCACTTTGGCTCAGGTCATGATTTCACCCCTCATGAGTTTGAGCCCCATGTTGGGCTCTGTGCTGACAGCTCACAGCCTGGAGCCTGCTTTGGATTCTGTGTCTCCCTCTCTGCCCTCCCTGTTTGCGCTCTCTCTTTCTCTCTCTCTCAAAAATAAACATTTTTTTTAAAAAGTATTTTTAATTGTAAATACTAGTATTATTGATTTTTAATAGTCCATGGAGTGATTTTTAGATTAAAAATAGAATTAGTATAAAAGAAATTTGAAAAGTGTTTAATTTAAAATTTTAATGTCAGGCTATGCATTTAATTGAGTTTGATAGCACAGCTTACTTACTCTCTTAAGAAAAATTATATTTGGCAATATAATTATATTTGGCAATATATATTTTCCCTTTTGGTTTTCCTGTTTTTCTCTACTTTTGTGGTTCTAATTTATATAGCTTATTGTATTCAAATAATCCACAGGGATGAATAATTTTAAACATAATCAACTTGTATATTTTAAGCAATTCAGAGAGTTGTCCTATATTAATATGTTTAAATAACTGTATCATGAAGCATTACGTGTGTCCTGAATACAATAACTGATTAACTGAATTGTATTTTTCATTGCAGCAAACACTGCTCATAATGGGAAAGTTAATGGCTTATGTTTTACAAGTGATGGGCTTCACCTCCTTACTGTTGGTACGGATAATCGAATGAGACTCTGGAATAGTTCCAATGGAGAAAACACACTAGTAAGAGATTTTAAGTATCTCTGACCTTTTGAATACAAATTGAAAAAATGGATCTGTGACATACACTTAATGTTCTTCTGTAGATTTAACTTTTTTCTTATCTCTGAATCACAGTTTTCTTTTTGTATTTTTCTATTACGTGAACTAATGACACAAGACAACCCACCCTATTACCCTCCCACCACATTCTCCCCATTTAGTGGAGAATTACTGCTCTACTGAGCCACTGTGCATAATGGGAGTGTGCCATAACTCTCAGGTATGTTGGAGAAGAAAAGATTGAGAACAATTGATATAAATTAAACTTATAAGATTAAATAGTCTAATTTTATACTATATATGACTTGTAAACACAGCCTAAAATGAATGTTATAGTACCAGAACATATAGTACTTTAATATTAGAATAAATGTATTTTAAATGTCCTAGATTCTTACTTGGTATTTAATTTCTAATAGTTTTTAAAAATTTATATTGTGGGTCTTACCAGGTATGCCTGTGGTTCATTAACTTTCAGAATAAGCTAATAAGTTTGTAATTTGGTGGTAATAGTAGTAGGTAATATTTATTAAGAGCTTATATGTCAGATACTGTGCTAATAAAAATTAACATTTAATATATGTGCTGAAGCATATAGGGTCTTACTTAATCATCACATCAATATTATGAAAGTAGTTACTGTTAAAATTCCCATTTTACACATGAGAAAATGAGACATAAATGGATACATAACTAGTGTGAGTTAAAACAGCTAAAAAACAACAGAACTTGACTCTAGGTTCTACTCCTATTGCAACAATGAATTACCAAACCCTTTAAAGCATTTATCTAATGCTTTAAGGTAGGTATTGATATTAATCATATTGCTTTCTTTTCTTTTTTTGTTTTTAATTTCATTTATTAATTTAAGTAATCTTTACACCCAACTTGGGGCTCAAACTCAAGACCCCAAGATCAAGAATCACATGCTCTTCCAACTGAGCCAGCCAGGTGCCCCATTCCATATTTCTTTATTTAATCATCCTTTCTAACTAATTCTCTTTCAGAGAATTACTAAATTATAATTTAGTACCACTTTTATTACTAAATTATAATTTAACTATAAGATCAAAATTATTTACACTAGATTGCTAATTTCTCATGTGCTTTATGAAGTACTTCTGCTTCTGCATCATATCTCAGACTAGAAACTTTTAGCTGTAGCAAGTGCTATTAAGAAAAGCAAAGCAAGGCAAGTAGCATAGAAAGTATTGGGAGGTTGGAGTTGCAGTTTTACATAGGGCAGTCAGAGTATGTCTCACTCAGAAGATGATGACATTTGGCCTGAAGGAAATGAAGGAATGCGCCATCAGATATCTGCAAGGAGAGCATTCCAGGCTGCGGAAGGAAGAAAATACAAAGACTGTGAGGCAGAAGCATGCTTGGGATACCCAGGGAACATCTAAGAGGCTCTTGTGTTGAAATAGAGGAAGCAAGGAGGAGAACAATAGGAGATGAGGAACAGAAGAAACAGGCACCAGATGATATAGGCTTAGAGGCCTTTGTAAGGGCTTAGGCTTTTTCTCTGGGTGAAATAGAAAGCCACTAAAAGCCTTTGAGTGAAGAAGTGATAGGGTCACTTTGGAAAGGTAGGTTGGCATGTGCATCAAAGGTGAATGTGATAAGTATAAATGGTATTGAGTATATATATATAAATTGTTAATATGATTTTATTCCATTTTCTCTCCTTGAAGATGATACTCAGACCTTATAGGTTTTTGCTAGCAAGTCCATTTCATGAATAGTGTGTTTAGAATGTAATACATTTTAAAATTGATTTGATGTAAGTAAAAGATGACTAGAGTAGTCCAGAAACTCACCTTCAGAGGACAACTGGGGACATTGATCCCAGGAAAAGCAATTCTCAGAGGAAACACGCTATTTTCAAATATTTAAAGAATGGTCCGACAGAATTGGAAACCAGTTTTAGTCCTGCTATTTAGTAATTTGGGACATTAGTCAGTTTGTTTAAGGTGACATTATGAAGGACTATGGTAAGAGTTTCAGTGTCTCCATCTTGTAAAGAGGGGTTATTATGTACCTAAACAATAATTTTAGGGATACTAAAAGAATGTCAAAAGTAGTACTGTACCTGTTAAATAGTAGGTATACCATAAACTATTTTTATTGTATCATTGCCTTATTAGGACCCTTGTTAGTTTTTAAATGATATATATGGATTGTGTCCATTGGCAACAATAGAATTTGTACCATTGACATACTTTGATAGTACTCTTAATGGTATAACCTCTTCACCCATTGTATGCTTTTATGAATTCAATAATTCATCACTTACATACAACACCCAGTGCTCATCATAACAAGTCTCCTCCTTAGTACCCATCACCCATCTAGTCTATCTCTCACTCACCTTCCTCCATCAACCTTCATTTTTTTCTCAATTGTTAACAGTCTCTTATGGTTTGTTTCTCTCTCCTCTTCCTCCCATCTCTCCTCATATCTATTTTGTTTCTTAAATTCCACATATGAGTGAAATCATGTGGTATTTGTCTTTCTCTGAGTGACTTATTTTGCTTAGCATAGGACATTCTAGCTCCATCTATGTCATTGCAAATGGCAAGATTTCATTCTTTTTGATGACTGAGTAATATTCCATTGTCTGTATATGTGTGTGTGTATGTGTGTGTGTGTACCACATCTTTATCCATTTATCAGTCAATGGAAAGTCAGTTTGAGCTTTCTCCATAGTTTGGCTATTGTTAATAATGGTGCTGTAAACATTGGAGTTTGTGTGCCCCTTTGAATCTGTATTTTTTATCTTTTAGGTAAATCTTTATGTTTTTTCTTTTGCTTCCCTTTTGCTCTTAAGAGGGATTCATCTTTTACATCTCCATTATCCTTTTGCTCTTCAGTAGATACTTCTAAATCTTAAAAATAAGTATCAAGAAAAAAGACATAAGTTAAATAAGAAAAGTTTATTTAATCTACTCCTAACCTTAAGGTTGTAAATACATTTGTTTTCTTCAGAAAATTCTGAAGCTTATTTTTTATTATTTTTATTTTTTTTAAGTTTATTTATTTATTTTGAGAGAGAAAGAGCTGGGAAGGGGCACAGAGAGAGGGAGAGAGAGAGAATCCTAAGCAGGCTCCATACTGTGAGCATGGAGCCTGACTCAGGGCACAAATTCAAGAACTATGAGACCTGAGCCAGAATCATGAGTTGGAAGCTTAACTGACTAAGCCACCTTGGTGCCCCTGAAGCTTATTTTTTAATGTGGTCTTTGAGTAATTTTCTTTACTT
This sequence comes from Prionailurus viverrinus, assembly GCF_022837055.1. Classification (NCBI taxonomy): domain Eukaryota; kingdom Metazoa; phylum Chordata; class Mammalia; order Carnivora; family Felidae; genus Prionailurus; species Prionailurus viverrinus. The sequence goes on along the minus strand of NC_062561.1, from coordinate 129,382,641 downwards.
TTGATTTGGGAATTAGATACTCTGCTTCTTCAGAGATACTTTTCATCCTCTTCCCCATTGTGACTAAAGGCTCTGGACCTACCTCAATAGCTTTTGCTGCTTTTGTTTTGTAATGTGGTATATAAAAACCACATTGTCACATTTTCCACTCTTTCAATCCAGCTGTGAGTAACATTTTTGGGAAATAATTCTTGTGATAAATTATAAGCAGTATTAAATGTATAAGGATTCTGAGAAAGTGAAGAAATTTTTACTTAAAATATTTTTTAAAAAATTAAATTTTAAAAAGACAGGGGCACCTGGGTGGCTCAATTGGTTAAGGTATGCTGACAGCTCAGAACCTGGAGCCTGCTTCAGATTCTGTGCCTCCCTCTCCCTTTGCCCCTCCCCACTCATGCTTTCTGTCTCTCAAAACCAAATAAACAATGGAAAAAAAATTTTTAATTTTAAAAAGATATATAAGTGCATGCTTCTAGTAGATATATTATTATTTATATCTTCTGTACAATACTACCGTGAACCTAGGTTTAAAGATTAATTTCTTATTTTTAATAAAAATGAGATTAAAAATCGAAATTCTCATGTTTTCTTCTAATACCTTAATGGATTATTTTGCAGGCTTCTTGAGGTGTGTGAACCGTACTCTGGAAACCATTGCCTTAGAGAACGTAACAAGTACTTATAGGGAAAATTTACAGAGAGACAGCTTTTGGCACAGCAAAAGAACAAAAAATTTATAGTAGCTATTCTGGTATTGAATGTTTTAGATACTGGTATTATCATTCACTATTACCAATGTCTAAAACTGGGAATCTATCCTTTATTCTTCCCTGCTCTTTATCCCACCTATTAAATCAATTAGACATCTCCTTAGTTCTTCCTTCTTCATTTTTTTTTCATATCTGTCTTCCCTTCCTGCCTCACTCTGGGCCCTCATGATTACTCCATTTAATTACTCTAACATTCTAACTTGTCCCAAATTTATCTCCCAGTGGAAGTCTTTCATTGTTTCCTCAGTGCTTACAGGTTATTAAAACCGAATGCTTTTGCCTGTTGCACACAAAGCCTTTATAAGTTGTATCTGCTAACTCACCAGCTTTATATCTTGCCACTTTCCCATTTTTTTTCTCTGTCCATACTGAACTACTTAGAGGTCTTAAAAAATACCTTGCTCTCTTGCTTTTCCATTCTGTTGTACAAACTCCAGACCTTGCTTTGGAATACTGTTCTCCTTCCTGTCCTGTTTCTCAGATTTCAGGGTTCATCTCAGGCACAACTTCTCCTTAACTCCTCTAGTCTAGCTTAGATACCTTCAAGTACCCAGTGCTCACTTATATTAGAATGCATTGTTATCATCACTTAATGGAATGAAGGAAAAATAATTTACAACATTGTGGCATAGTGGTTTTTGATTAGTGTAGTCTAGATTCACTTTCTGATTCTGTCATTTGCTGGCCCAAAGACCTATGAGATGCTGACTATCTCATAGTATTGTTTTGAGTATTAAATGAAATAACACATGTAAAACATTTAGCACTTTGTCTGATATTTACAGCAAATGTTGATGTTCAGTAAATGTTACCTATCATTATTATGATTATGCTGATCGTTGTTTAATAATAAAATGAGCTGCCTTGTGATGGAGTCTGTATCACTACAGGTATTCATTTAGTGACCAGATGTATGTTTCCTGGAACAATAAAAGGGATTCATAAGATAGGGAATTGGATTTGCCATCATCCTGTCCAAAGTCCCATATCATCCTCCCCTATCAAAATCTTTTCAAAGTCTGTATGTATCACCTTTAACACATCATAGCCAAAAGTAGCCTCTTCCTCTACAGTACTTTCATAATAATAGACATCATGCTATTTATCAAACATTGCTTTTTATAGTAAGCATACATAGTCATAAAATGGGAACTTTAGACAGTCACCTAGTATAATGTATGACACATAGTAAGCAATAGTAAATGATAGATTCCTCCTTTCCTTAACCTGTTATTAGAACTTTATTCCACAGGTATTGAAAATTTGGTAATTCCAAATTATCATCAAAATATGTATCAAAATATTGATAATTTTTAGTCCACAAGTGATTTGACTGTAGCAGTGATTTATGGAGATTGATGGGATAGTAAGTTGCAGAATGGTTTGGAATGGGGACACCTAAGAAGAAAGATGTGTCAGAGAGCTGGTTCAATCTTCGTACCTCATTCATCACTTCCCAGTTCATATTTGAGAAGGAATATAGTTAGGTAGGTCATCTGATGAATGTGAATAAGGTCATCACAGTCAAGCAGTTCAGAATTTTTCTAGCAGGAACAGAGAGTTTGTAGTTGAGAAGATGTGTGGTTTTTTTCCCCACACTCCTTCTATACATGCAACTATTTGTAGAATGACACTATATTCTATGAACCATTGCACCTATATGATCAAAGACACAAATGAGAGAATGTTGTACTTTTAAATATATATAGGAATTAATAAATCTAGGGACTTAACTGGATACCTTTATGTTCTAGGTGTTCTCATATGTGTTATTTCATCTGGTTTTTCACAGTAACTCTGGTAAATGATGTTATTTCTATTTAACAGATTAGAGTAATGAAACTTGGAGGCTAAATCATTCATTAGCCTCCATTATAATCATTAATTATCATTATAATCATTCATTATCATTACTCATAATGGGCAAAAAAAGAAAAAAAAAGAGAGAGAGAGAGAAAGAAAAGGTGACAGGGGGGTTGGGTAATGGAGTGGGTTTCTACAACCCAAGTCTCCAGACTATAAGTTTAATATTCTAATGTTTCATTTTGCCACTGCTGTGGTGGGATAGCTGAAGGTGTATGCTCATCTCTGTCACATGTGAACCTGAAGGTGGGTGAGGCAAGTGTGGTATCCACACATTATCAGCACATGTCCATTTGCACCTCAGTATTTGTTAATATAGAAGTATACACACACACACACACACACACACACACTCCCAACTAACCTTTCTGAAAAGAGGAAAAGGTAAATTACTGTCTAAACCCTAGTATTAACTATAGGAAAGGGAGACATAGGTGATCTTCATGCTCATAATTCTCAAATGATTAGCTACTCATTTTATACCTACCCTAAACTGCTAAATCTAAATTATCAGCAGGAAGTAAACCTATCAGTTTCTTTTTTTTTAATGTTTATTTTTTATTTATTTTTGAGAGAGTGAGAGTGAGTGAGTGTTTGGGGAGAGGCAGAGAGAGAGGGAGACACAGAATCTGAAGCAGGCTTCAGGCTCCAAGCTGTCAGCACAGAGCCTGATGTGGGGCTTGAACTCACGAACCATGAGATCATGATCCAGGCCGAAGTCGGACACTTAACCGACTGAGCCACCCAGGTGCCCCCTGACTATCAATTTCTTTAGCCCAAAGCTTCTCACATTTTGATGAGCCTATAGGTCACCCAGGGATCTTGTTAACATGAGGATTCTAGTACAGTAGGATTGGGATAGGAGCTGAAAGTTCGCGTTTCCAATTGCTGAGGAGATGCGAATGTTGTTGGGTTTGCACCTTTGGCATATAGTTGCAGAATTTTTATTGTCCTAAATCCATAATTATTTATATAGAGTTGCAGTTGTATACACACTGTGTTCTCTGCTTTTTTTACACATTAGTTTTATCCTTATTTCCGGCATAATTTTCATAATTATGGTTTTTAATTACTATATAAACTGAAGATTTGTTATAACATTATTGGGGATTTACATCTATTTTTAGTTATTTTGCCATTCTAGATAATGCTGCCTTGAATTCCTCTGGGCGTATAGGTTTTTGCTGTTTAATTATTTCCCTAAGATAAATTCCCAGGAGTAGTTTCTTGGTCAAAGGGTAAGAATATCTTTCTTGCTTAATGGGTACAGAATTTCAGTTTTGCAAGATGAAAGAGTTCTAGAGATTGATGATGATGCTTGCACAAGAATGTGAATGTAATGTCACTTAACTGTACACTTAAACATGGTTAAGATGGCAAATTTTATGCTGTATGTACTTTACCACAATTAAAAATGTTTTGAAATAGGGGCACCTGGGTGGCTCAGTCAATTAATGTGAGACTTCGGTTCAAGTCATGATCTCACAGTTTCTGGGTTTAAGCCCCATATCGGGCCTTCTGCTATTTGCACGGAGCCTGTTTCGGATCCTCTGTCTCACTCTTTCTCTGCCCCTTTGCTGCTCTCTCTCTCTCTACCCCTCCCCTGCTCGCTCTCTCTCTCTCTCTCTCTCTCAAAAATAAATAAAACGTTAAAAAAATGTTTTAAAATAAAAAGGTGATTCCCCACCCCACCCCCCATAAAAAACATTTTGTATTTTGTTGCATAATAAATCGTTTGGCCTTTTAGAAGAAATAGCCTAATTACAGCGCCACCAACATGTTTATCTCACTTGTAACAGTATGCAGTATTTTGTGGTTTCTTTTTTTTTTTTAATTGTTTTAATGTATATTTATTTTTTGAGAGAGAGGGAGACAGACAGAGCATGAGCAGAGGAGGGGCAGAGAGAGAGGGAGACACAGAATCTGAAGCAGGCTCCAGGCTCTGAGCTGTCAGCACGGAGCCCAAAGTGGGGCTGAAACTCACAGATTGCAAGATCATGACCTGAGCCGAAGTCGGACGCTCAACTAACTCAGCCACCCAGGCACCGCTAGTTCATAGTTTCTGGAAATGTTTGCTAAATCATAAAATGATTATTCAAGGTTGCCTTAATTTGCATTTTATTTCTGTTCTGGCTTAACATTTGATTTTGTGGATTTTTTTTTACTATTTGTATTTTCCTCTTATGTGAAATGTACATTTATGTCATTGGCCCTTGTTTCTATTAGGACATTGATCATTTTCTTTAGATTTAATACAACCCTTTCTGTTGTATGTTATAATATTTTAAGTAAATATTTCTTCTAGTCTTTGTTGTCTTTTTAATTCAGATTTAAGAAATGAGTAATGCTATGATTTTACATCCTACAGGTAAACTATGGAAAAGTTTGTAATGACAGTAGAAAAGCATTGAAATTCACTGTCTCCGATGGCTGCAGTTCAGAATTTGTTTTCGTGCCATATGGTAGCACCATTGCTGTTTATACAATTTACTCAGGAGAACAGATAACTATGCTTAAGGGACATTATAAAAGTGTTGACTGCTGTGTATTTCAGTCTCATTTCCAGGTAAGAATGTTACTTAAGGGAATTTAAAATGTTCAGTTAGCTAGCTTGCTAGGCTAGTTGTATATAAAAAAGTAAATTGTCATTTCAGTCTGAGGAATTATACTTTTAATCCACATTTGAACTAGGGTTTATGTAATAGAGGATAATATAGGATAAATTTTTAGATAGTATGGGATATTTGTATGAGTCAATATAATATTGTGCAACTTGACTGAAATAAGTCTTTTCTTCTGCATATGGGCTCCATTTATTTGGCAGATGAAAATCTCTAGCAAATTAAAATAATGTCTTACAGGCAGTCTTTTGGGAAAAGCTGTAATACTACGTGTCTAATCGCAAAATATAGTTTTTGTATCTTGATTTATGTATATGTGAATCTGTCTCAGATTTTATTTTCTGCCGGGGGCTAGTCAGATTCCTTTTGAGTTGATGCAATTTACATAATTTCTTAAATACCTATGCTTAAAAACCTATGGATGTTTGTTTTAACATCCTGACCTTTTTCTTTCATTTTACCAAGGAATCAGGTTATTTTTTTCAGAGAATATTTGCGCAGATTTCCTCCTGTGTTCCTTTAAGTGAGTCTCTTATAGAGCAAGAATATTGGTATTTTCCCTATTTTGTAGGTAAAGAAATTGAGGCTCATGAGAATTAAATACTGATATAATGAACATTATGGATTATTAGAGCTAGGAAGGATTTTATCACCTGGTAAAGCTCTTAATCGTTTATTCATTACTTAATTTGTGTCTGACACAGTGCTTATTTTTCAGCCAGCACACATCAGTATGCCAATAGCCAGTATTAAAATATTCAAATACATATCTTACTGTTTGTTAAAGAGCTGTTGCACCAAGCCCCCTAGGTGGCCTCTAGCTTCACCACCTCTCCTGAGGCCTCCTAGATTATACCTCAGCCCAGCAACTAACAGGGACCTTCAGGACCCTGCTCTCACTCTATGGCTATTATCTCTTCTGATTGGTCAGTATCCTGATGTAAGAGTTAAATATTTTTACTTTTTTATTTTTTTATTTTTAATTTACATCAAAGTTAGTTAGCATATAGTGCAATGTTTTTAGGAGTAGATTCGAGTGATTCATCCCCAATGTATAACACCCAGTGCTCATCCCAACAAGTGTCTACCTTAATGTCCCTTACCCATTTAGCCCATCCCCTCCACCTACAGCCCCTCCAGCAACCCTGTTTGTTCTCTGTATTTAAGAGTCTCTTATGTTTTGTCTCCCTCCCTGTTTTTATATTCTTTTTGCTTCCCTTCCCTAATGTTCATCTGTTTTATATCTTAAATTCCTCATATGAGTGAAGTCATATGATATTTGTCTTTCTCTGACTTATTTCACTTTTCATAATACCCTCTAGTTCCATTCGCATTGTTGCAAATGGTGAGATTTCATTCTTTTTGATTTCCAAGTAATACTCCATTGTGTGTGTGTGTGTGTGTGTATATATATATATATATATATATATATATATATATACCACATCTTCTTTATCCATTCATTTGCTGATGGAAATTTGGACTCTTTCCATACTTTGGCTTTTGTCATTAGTGCTGCTCTAATTTAGTTTTACTTCTGAGAGAAGACTAAAACACCAGAGAAGTGACATGACTTGCCCCAAGCTGCAAGTAATTATTCATAGAGCATGATTATCTATTCAAAGAAATTCTTAGAATACTATACCTCTGTTCTTGTGCAGAGCCACATAGAGATACAGCTAAGATTTTAAACTGGGTATCCTGACTATAAATTATTGCTTTCCGCCAAATCAGAACTTCCTAACAGGTGTGCCTATAATGGACTAGAAGTGTGCCAAGATACTGATGCCCACCAGTTCCTGGGATAGCTGAGACAAGCTGGGACACCCAGGAACCTGAGGCAAGTTGCCTCCTAATACCATTTCTGTAGGCGTTGCGCACTCCTATTTGAATCATTGCACCATGTCAGAAAGCTTCCAACTCTTATCCCATTATATCTATTATGATTTTTGAAAAGGAAAATAAGTCTCAAAAATAAAATAGGATAATACTTTGCATCTATTTAGCATCAGAACCCTTTTCCAAATTAAATATTATACAGAATTTACTATCTGAAGACAAAATTGATATTTATAGTAATTCGATCATAACTATAAAAATCTAACAAGATATATGTAACATCAAAATAGATAATGATAATAACGGATTTTACCCACTGACTAAAATAGGAATCCATGAACCCATTCAGGTATAAGTAAGTAAACTAATAAATTGGAAGTCTAATGAGGAGTGGGATATTGCCATAGTCCCAGAGTACCTCCCTGCAAAATATTAATTGCAAAGATAAAATGTGTACTTTTATCTTGAAGAAGCCTGACATATATTACCTTAATTAAATAATCAAAATTAGTAACCCAGTTACATGATATTCCTTCTATGATAGTACTGACAAAGCTGCATCACCTGAATTTAAGCATGAGGAAACAAGAAAATTTGAAGGACATTCCACAAAATAACTGGTGTGTATCTTCAAATTTGTCAATGCCAGGAAAGCCAATGGGGAGAGTGAAGAACTATTCCAGACTGAAGGAAAGTTAGAAGACATCACAACCAAGTGTAGCATGTGATTTTAATCTGGACCCTTCTGCTATAAAGGACATTTATTCAGACAATTGGTGAAACTTGAAAGGAGTCTAAGAATTAGCTGGCAGTAATACATGGTGAATTTTTATATTTTGCTGGATACATTGTAATTGTATAGGAGAATCTCTTTATTCAAAGGAAATATATACTCAACTGTTGAGGATTGACAGGACTGGTTGTCAAGTTAGTCTCACATGTTGAGTTTTTTTTTTTAATCTAATTTCCCAAATGAATACCTACACTTATCCCCAAAACTTCAGTATTTCAAATTTTTTCCATTTAATTGAAGTCTTTATTAGTCATTCTAATTTAAGTGCTATCTCTTGTAAGCTCTCTTCTTTGAACATCTACAGAATTTCCTTTGTACCAGTGTGGCAATACTTAACAACATATTGCCTTGTAAACTTATCTGACCAAGTTACCTTAGAGATATGTGTGTGTGTGTGTGTGTGTGTGTGTGTGAGTGTGTGTGTGTGTGTGTGTGTGTGTGTGTGTGTGTGTATCTTGCCTTCTCAGAAAATTAAATTGATCAAGGGCACTGAACATTTGAAAATATCTTTGCATCATCCACAATTAGTGTAACTATATATTCTAGATTTAACAATGCAGTCTATAGAATTTTGTTCCCTTTGGGAAGTTTGATAATGTACAGCTAAATCTAATTTACTTTAGTATTTTTACATTTATATTTCCTATAATAATTTTATTATCTTATTTTCCTTTTATCTAGAAACTTTCCTCTTTTTTTAGAAAAATATTAATTGTATCATGCTTCAAATAGTTTTTGAGATGAACAATAATAAAAAAAATAATTGCACCAGCAGAGCAGGAAAAAAGTTTACTATTAGAAATGTTTGCATAATTGGGATAGGACTTCTTCCACCACCGTTCCCTTTTTAAAATTTTTTCAGGGTTACTTCAATGAAAAATCAAAGCATACCTGTTGGAAGGTCCATCTAGTTTTTTCCCTCACACTATGACTCTTTGGTTTATATCCTCCTTTTGCCTGTTGATACTGAATATTTGCCCATGTTGTTAAATGTTCTTAAAAAGCAAATGTAATGGAGGAAGAACAAATATTGTTAAAATGTCAATACTACCCAAAGCAATCTACATATTCAGTGCAATGCCTATCAAAATAACACCAGCATTCTTCACACAGCTAGAACAAACAATCCTAAAATTTGTATGGAACCAGAAAAGACCTTGAATAGCCAAAGCAATCTTGAAAAAGAAAACCAAAGCAGGAGGCATTACAATCCCGGACTTCAAGCTATACTATAAAGCTGTAATCATCAAGACAGTATGGTACTGGCACAAGAACAGACACTCAGATCAATAGAACAGAATAGAGAACCCAGAAATGGACCCAGAAACCTATAGCCAACTAATCTTTGACAAAGCAGGAAAGAATATCCAATGTAATAAAGACAGTCTCTTCAGCAAATGATGCTGGGAAAACTGGACAGTGACATGCAGAAGAATGAACCTGGACCACTTTCTTACACCATTCACAAAAATAAACTCAAAATGGATGAAAGACCTCAATGTAAGACAGGAAGCCATCAAAATCCTCGAGGAGAAAACAGGCAAAAGCCTCTTTGATCTTGGCCACAGCAACTTCTTACTCAACTTACTCAACTTCTTGCCTCTTGTCTCCGGAGGTAAGGGAAACAAAAGCAAAAATGAACTACTGGGACCTCATCAAAATAAAAAGCTTCTGCACATTGAAGGAAACAATCAGCAAAACTAAAAGGCAACCGACAGAATGGGAGAAGATATTTGCAAATGACGTATCAGATAAAGGGTTAGTATCCAAAATCTGTAAAGAACTTATCAAATTCAACACCCAAAAAACAAAGAATCCAGTGAAGAAATGGGCAAAAGACATGAATAGACACTTCTCCAAAGAAGACATTCAGATGGCCAACTGACACATGAAAAAATGCTCAACATCACTCATCATCAGGGAAATACAAATGGAAACCACAATGAGATACCACCTGACACCTGTCAGAATGGCTAACATTAACAACTCAGGCAACAACAGATGTTGGTGAATGTGGAGAAAGAGGATCTCTTTTGCATTGTTGGTGGGAATGCAAGCTGGTGCAGCCACTCTGGAAAACAGTATGGAGGTTACTCAAAAAACTAAAAATAGAACTACCCTACGACCCAGCAATTGCACTACTAGGTATTTATCCACGGGATACAGGTGTGTTGTTTCGAAGGGACACGTGCACCCAGTGTTTATAGTAGCACTATCAACAATAGCCAAAGTATGGAAAGGGCCCAAATGCCCATCGATGAATGAATGGATAAAGAAGATGTGGTGTGTGTGTGTGTGTGTATATATCTATATATATACACACACAATGGAGTATTATTCAGCAATCAAAAAGAATGAAATCTTGCCATTTGCAACTACGTGGATGGAACTGGAGGGTATTATGCTAAGTGAAATTAGTCAGAGAAAGACAAAAACCATATGACTTCACTCATATGAGGACTTTAAGAGACAAAACAGATGAACATAAGGGAAGGGAAACAAAAATAATATAAAAACAGGGAGAGGGACAAAACATAAGAGACTCATAAATATGGAGAACAAACAGAGGGTTACTGGAGGGGGTATGGGAAGGGGGATGGGCTAAATGGGTAAGGGGTGTTAAGGAATCTACTCCTAAAATCATTGTTGCGCTATATGCTAACTAATTTGGATGTAAATTAAAAAAAATAAAAGCAAATGTAATGGTTATATAATATCCCATCTTATGAATGCAACATAAATTTATATATAAACCGTTACCCTACTCTTGGACATTTATTTCCATATTTTGTTATTTAAATATAATACTGCTAATATCCTTGAGTTTCATGCATGTCTTTGGCATGACTTCTTAGAAACACATACAGGGGAATCCGGGTGGCTCAGTCAGTTAAGCGACTGACTTCGGCTCAGGTCATGATCTCGCAGTTTGTGAGTTCAAGCCCTGCGTTGGGCTCTGTGCTGACAGCTCGGAGCTGGAGCCTGCTTTGGATTCTGTGTCTCCCTCTTCTCCTCATGCTCTGTCTCTCTCTGACTCTCAAAAATAAATAAATGTTTAAAAAAATTTAGAAATGCATACAAAAACTTTTGACATGTATTGAGATTCCCTTCTCCAAAAAGATCATGCCAATTTATACCATCTTTATATGAGAGTATCTATTTCACTGCCCCATAGGAATGTTTTTAGTACTAGCAATATGACATTCCTTAAATTCTTAAATTTTTTTTAATGTTTTTATTTATTTTTGAGTGAGAGAAAGCATGAGAAGGGGAGGGGCATAAAGAGAGGGAGACACAGAATCAGAAGCAGGCTCCAGGCTCTGAGCTGTCAGCACAGATCCCAACATGGAGCTCAAACTCATGAACCATGAGGTAATGACCTGAGCCAAAGTTGGATGCTTAACCCACTGAGCCACCCAGGCGCCCCATTCTTTAAGTTCTTTTGGGGAAGGGAATGAACATTGTTCAGGCGTGTGTAAACAGCATATTCATAAAGACATTGACAGACTGTGCATCAGCCCAAGCTTTCCCTTATAAAAGAAACTTCTCAATAAGCATGGCATATGGTTCTTAAAGCTCTTCTGTTGAACAGTAGCCAGTTAGGCAGCTAAATAATGAGCTAAATAATATTTTTTGTGAACTTCTGGCCTATTAGCTAGAAACTCATATGGTTTCTTTGTTGATGTCCTTATTAAAATTCATTTGTTAGCAGAGAAGGACAAACTCTTAATTCCATTTTTTTTCCTCTTTCTACTCTGACACTTGAAATAAATGAATACTATGATTGATAAAAACCACTAGGTTGTTGAATCTTCTTGTGAAATTTTCACATTAGCAAGCTCTGACATATCCTAACAATATTTTAAAATACAGAACACGGCTTTACTGCATCTTAAGTAAGCAAACAAAGGGCATCAGCTCACTTTCTTTGGGGAGTAGAAATACAATTAATCTAAATGGTCTTACGTAAGAATTAATTATTTAAATGATGTAGTTCATTTCAGATTGGCACCAGCTTTAAATTGACCCACAATCACGTTTCCTTTCTGTGTTACAGGAACTTTATAGTGGTAGCAGAGACTGCAATATACTTGCTTGGGTTCCATCCTTATATGAACCAGTTCCTGATAATGATGAGGTAAGTCATATTTATACAACTTATACAGTGACTTGTAAATCATAAAGAAGGTGGTTTTATTAATTTAGTTCATATGAGAGAGACTTTTAAGGTATTTCTTGCTGTTTTCAGACTGTGAAAATAATTTCCTGTTATAACACATTTGGAAAATCCAGAAAAATATTGAAAGAATGACATAAATTTCTAAAATTGAATTACTATTAGAACTTTCATTTATTTCATTGTTTTTTTCCCCTATGCATATGTGTTTTTTTTTTAAACATAGTTAATATACTTGGACATAGGACTTGGCATTCTACTTCACTCAATAATGAGTCTTTTTTCCATGTCATTAATAACTCTTTGTAAATTTTTTTTAATAATATAGCATGCTTTCATCTATATATAACAATTTACTTAAATATTTACATATTAGGATACATTTCTTTTAATAATTATAAACAAATCAAGGTAAATATCTGTTCATAAATTGTTTATATTTCTGATTGCTTATTTGGATAAATTCCTAGAAGTAGATTTTATGTCTTGAGTTACCATATACAACATTTTTAAGCCTCTTTATTCACACTTTCAAATTTTACCAATTTACACTCCTAAGAGCAGTCTGTTAGTAGTATAAATTGGTATAAATATGACCTATGATCATGGGAATAAAATGTAGTAGGTAGGGATGCCTAGATGGCACAGTCGATTAAGCCTCCAACTCTTGATCTTGGCTCAGGTCATGATCTCACAGTTCATGAGTTGAAGACCCACATCATGCTCTGCACCGATGGTGTGGAATCTGCTTGGGATTTTTCTATGTTCACTTCAACCCCTATGTCACATAAGCCCCTCCCCCACTTGTGTGCATACACATGTGCATGCTCTCTCTTTCTCTAAATAAAGTAATTAACTTTTTAAAAATGCAGTACGTAAACAAAGATGAATAGGACATGCTCCCTGGTCTTAGGTAGTAGCTTCTGTATTTTTTTTACTCTGTATTACGCTGTCCAAAAGTGATATCTTTCCCACCAAAGATTCTTTTACTAAGCACTGTTAATCATCCCTGTTTATCTTAAGTTTTAGGATATAAGAAGTCAGATATCTAAAGCCAACATTTATGTATATAATGTTTTAAAGATTAAAATATAAATAATTCAGTTAGAAACACCTTGACTTAATCTTACCAAGTCATAGTATAAAAACAAAGCATCCTAAATGGAGATGAAAGTTATTGATAGAGCAAGTTTAAAATTCTGAAAATATCTTTCATATATTTAGTTCCTTTATGAAAACATGACTCTCCAAAATCACATAGAAATGAGTTTTTATGGGGGTAGTTGATGCCATTTAGCAGCTATTGAAAAATATATTTCATACCTAAATTTGCAACTGCTTTGGTTACTGCAGTGGAAAGCCTGTGAATTATTTTCTTTTGGCCCTAATCCAAATGAAAGAGAAGAAAAATACAATGATGAATCTTCAAGCACCTGGCCAAATGCTGTATGGATATTGTCAGATTTCACCACATGTCTAATTTGGTTTATTATGGCTTTGATTAGTTTTAGTGTACAGCTGCTTTTAAATGACTGGATGCTCTTCTGTAGCAAGCTTATATGGCCAAATACTTTGGTTTAGCCATTTATTTTGCATTATTTAATTGCTGTGTCCTGCTGTTTGGGAATTACTGTGTACATTAAATGCAAGTTAAAACACTACAGCCTATGTTAGGAAGTATAACAATCATTTACCAAATGAAAACAATAAAAATAAATTAAACCTATGACTTACATATGGAGAAAGGATATTAGAAGAAAACTAAATTGCTTAATTTATGAAGGTAGTCTTTGCCTCTGGTGGCTTATTTATTTCTTACTGTGTAGTTGTAGTGATAGTTTGAACTCCTCATCTAGAAGGATTTTTGCATATGGGAAATTAAACTGAAGTAGGAAAGCAAATAGAGATTCCCGAAAAACAAGTTAGCCTTATATTTAAGTTTTAGAGCAATAAAACCTTGTCTTTTAAAATCTGTTTATATGCTTTAAGGTAGACATCATTTTCATAAAATGGTATGTCTAAGATTATTTTCACAAAACTTTAGTTCAAAAGATTCCTGTGAATGTAGGTAGCACATGACTGTGATCATGATGCAGATCCCAGGAGAAGTCCATCTTCACCAAACCCTACTCCTCACATGTGTATTTACTATTTAACTCATATTTTTAAGTGTTTGTATCTCAGATATCAAATAAATGATGCTGCAGTTTCCAAGAAATGTGCAGTAATATGCTTCAAAACAGAACACAGACACACATACATACACACACACTCAATTAGTCTTCAGTTTTAGGTAAACTAATAATAATATTGGTAACTGGGTTTGAATCCCTGTTTTGCCATCCATTATGGATCAGGGACAGGTTTACGATATCACCAAATACCAGAATCATGAAGCAGATTGTTCTTCAGTTTCCTTTCAAATCCACCCTTGAGATTAGATTTATTTCCCTATCAACCAACATATTAGAGGTATTTCTTCTGATATCCAAAATAGAGGAGGAATTTAGCTACCATAAGAAATTGGAGGGCATTGGGTAATAGAAACAGGTTTTATGATCTTAAGCATAGATTAATGTATTATTTAAGTGGCAGATTGTTTTTTTTATATTCTGAGTACTCTGCCTTCCTTTTGTCCTCTTCCTGAAACTTGGTCATGGTCAAGGCAAGCCTATATAACTCCTAACCATTTTTCCATGCCTGAGACCTATAAGGTGGCTACATTATAGTTTAAATCTGACCTCTCATCAAGAATCATACTTTATTTTTTTAAGTTTGTTTGTTTGTTTGCTTATTTATTTATTTTTTTAATATAATTTATTGTCAAGTTAGCTAACGTACAGTGCATACAGTGTATTCTCGGTTTTGGGGGTAGATTCCCGTAATTCATCACTTCCATACAACATCCAGTGCTCATCCCAACAAATGCCCTCCTCAGTGCTCATTACACATTTTCCCCTCTCCTTACCCCCACTCCATCAACCCTCAGTTTGTTCTCTGTATTTAAGAGTCTCTTATGGTTTACCTTCCTTCCTCTCTGTAACTATTTTTTCCCCTTCCCCCAAGGTCTTCTGTTAAGTTTCTCAAGTTCCACATATGAGTGAAAACATATGATCTATTTCTTTCTCTGACTGACTTATTTCACTTAGCATAATACCCTCTAGTTCCATCCACATTGTCGCAAATGGCAGGATTTCATTCTTTCTCATTGCCAAGTAGTATTCCATTGTATATATAAACCATGTCTTCTTTATCCATTCATCGGTTGATGCACATTTGGGCTCTTTCCATAATTTGGCTATTGTTGAAAGTGCTGCTATAAACACTGGGGTACATCTGCCCCTGTGAATCAGCACTCCTGTGTCCTTTGGATAAATTCCTGGTAGTGCTATTGCTAGGTCATAGGGTAGATCTATTTTTAATTTTTTGAGGAACCTTCATACTCTTTTCCAGTGCAGCTGCACCAGTTTGCATTCACACCAAAAGTGCAAGAGGGTTAGCCTTTCTCCACATCCTAGCCAACATCTGTTGTTTCCTGAGTTGTTAATTTTCGCCCCCTGACCAGTGTGAGGTGGTATCTCAATGTGGTTTTGATTTGAATTTCCCTGATGATGAGTGATGTTGAGTATCTTTTCATATGTCTGTTTGCCATCTGGATGTCTTCTTTGGAAAAGTGTCTATTCATGTCTCCTGCCCATTTCTTCACTGGATTATTTGTTTTTTGGGTGTTGAGTTTGGTAAATTCTTTATAGATTTTGGATACTAGCCCTTTATCTGATATGTCATTTGCAAATATTTTCTCCCATTCCATCAGTTGCCTTTTAGTTTCGTTAATTGTTTCCTTTGCAGTGCAGAAGCTTTTCGTCTTGATGAGGTCCCAATAGTTCATTTTTGCTTTTATTTCCCTTGCTTTTGGAGACGTGTCGAGCAAGAAATTGCTGCAGCTGAGGTCAAAGAGGTTGTTGCCTGCTTTCTTCTCTAGGGTTTTGGTGGTTTCGTCTCACATTTAGGTCTTTTATCCATTTTGAGTTTATTTTTGTGCATGGTGTAAGAAAGTGGTCCAATTTCTCTTCTGCATGTTGCTGTCCAGTTCTCCCAGCACCATTTGTTAAAGAGACTGTCTTTTTTCCATTGGATATTCTTTCCTGCTTTGTCAAAGATTAGTTGGCCGTACACTTGTGGGTCCAATTCTGGGTTCTCTATTCTGTTCCATTGGTCTATGTGTTTTTGTGCCAATACTATACTGTCTTGATGATTACAGCTTTGTAGTAGAGGCTGAAGTCTGGGATTGTGATGCCTCCCATTTTGGTTTTCTTTTTCAACATTACTTTGGCTATTCAGGGTCTTCTCTGGTTCCATACAAATTTTAGAATTGTTTGTTCTAGCTTTGAGAAGAATGCCGGTGCAATTTTGATTGGGATTGCAATGAATGTGTAGATTGCTTTGTGTAGTATTGACATTTTAACAATATTTGTTCTTCCAATCCATGATCATGGAATGTTTTTCCATATCTTTGTGTATTCAGTTTCTTTCATAAGTTTTCCATAGTTTTCAGCATACATATCTTTTACATCTTTGGTTAGGTTTATTCCTAGGTATTTTATGGTTCTTGGTACAATTGTAAATGGGATCGATTTCTTGATTTCTCTGTTATTTCATTATTGGTATATAGAAATGCAACTGATTTCTGTACATTGATTTTGTATTTTGGGGTGCCTGGGTGGCTCAGTTGGTTAAGCATCCAAGTTCAGCTTAGGTCATGATCTCACAGTTCGTGAGTTCGAGCCCCGGGTGGGGTTCTGTGCTATAAACTCAGAACCTGGAGCCTGCTTTGGATTTTGTGTCTCTCCTTCTCTATCTGCCCTTCCCCTGCTCACACTATATCTCTCTCTATCGAAAAGAAATAAACATTTAAAAAAAAATTTTTAAAGAATCTTACTTTATTTTGATAGTCACACAGTACATAGATGTTTTATTTACCACTTTGTAGATATATACAGTTGACCCTAAACAATCAGGGGGATTCAGATACTGACACACACCCCCATGCAATTAAAAATCCTTATGTAACTTTTGAGCCCTTCATAGCTTATCTACTAATAGACAACTGTTGATCGGAAGCCTTACCCATAACATAAAACGGTCAGTTAACATGTATTTTGTATATGTATAATAAACTGTATTTTTACAATAAAGTAAGCTAGAGAAAATAAAATGCTTTTAAGAAAATCATAAGGAAGAGAAAATACATTTACAATATTGTACTGTATGAGGCACCTGGGTGGCTTAGTCAGTTGAGCATCTGACTCTTGATTTTAGCTCAGGTCATGATCTCATGGTTCATGAGTTTGAATCCCACATTGGGCTCCACACTGACAGTGCAGAGCCTGCTTGGAACTCTCTCTCTCTCTTGCTCTCCTTCTCTGCCCCTCCCATGCACTGTCTCAAAATAAACTAAAAAAACAGAACAATTCTGTACTGTATTTATCCAAAAAAATCTGCATGTAAGTGGACTTACATAGTTCAAAGTCCTGTTTTTCAGGGGTGACTATAAAATCACTTGCTGACATAGACAGCCCTGTACTCTGTCTGTAGAGGATTTTCAGTAATGACCAATAAGAAATTTAGAATATATCAAGGTGTATATGGGGTAGATGTAAGGTTTGGTTTTCTTCTCCTTTCCCATTATTTGGACCTGGACTAGATCCACTCTAAATCATGGTTTTCTATCTCCATAACATTTACAACGATCTGTCAGTAGAACAGGCAACCTGGTGAGGTTGAGGTGGATATGTTCAAGCATGGAAAGGATGTCCACTAGCAGATGTTATAGAGAAAACTTAAATAATAGATGGTAGCTATACTGCATCTGTGAGTCAACAATAATATGGGTACCATATCTATATACAACATTTCTACTATAGCTTTTAATTACAAGTGTGTCTTATTTGTGATGTTTCTAGCAATAAAATGTAACTGTAATGATAGTACTGTAATGCATTTATATTATCCTTTACTACTATAAACAGTAAAATTTATAGTATTTGTGTATTAGTACAGTATTTATCAAAATTGATCAGTATTTCATTTCAATTTTCACATAATTATTTTCACTTCTTTGTTCACTGTAATAACAATAACTTACAATAAAATGTAATTTTGCATCTCTCTTGAGTCTTCAAATGAAATTTAAATATCTAATAAGTTATATCTTGGGCTTCCATAGTAGAGTTAGGAGGCATGACCTTTGTGTGACTTATCCACTAAGGGACATTTTGGGGACATATCTAAGGCAGAGTTAAAGACTTCTAAAGATAGAGTAGGGGAGAAGAAATCACCTAACCCCCAAGGACAATACATCTTTATTTTTTAAATTTTAGTTCCAGTATAGTTAACATACAGTGTTATGTTAGTTTCAGGTGTACAACATAGTGATTCAACAATTCTATATATTCCTCATTGCTCATCATGATAAGTGTACTTTTAATCCCCTTCACCTATTTCACCCATCCCTGCATCCACCTCTCCTCTGGTAACCATCACTTTGTTCTCTATAGTTAAGAGATATACATCTTTAAATTAACACTCACTAAACAACCTAACTTAATAGTTAAATTATAAACCTAGGAAGATAGGAAATTCAGTGAACATTTGTATGAAAAAATAAATGAACAGACTTCAGTGTGTTACAATCATTGACTGCATATCAGTGGACTGCTGATAGATAGCTGAGGTTTGGCAATAGTTTTTTTATCTGGACATTTGAGATATAATGGAATTTTGTTTATACAACTAAGTGATGATAGCCAACATAAGGTTTAATAATGGTGACAATAGCAAACATTAGGTTTAGTAATAGATTCTGATCTATAGCTTTAACAGCCATAAAGAATACTTAAATTAATATGTCATTTTCTAACTATCCTGACTGATACTTGGGGAATTTACTGGAAATGCTCACTTTTCTACTGTTATCATTGTTTAAATTATAAGATTCTAAGTCATCATATCAAAAAGGTGATGAGCATGCTTAGACACAGGGGTTGCTCTTAACATAAAACATTGCTGTATGTTGTACAAGGCACTATCTCAAATTATTTAAGAGTAGCCTTGGTGCTAATACATTATTGGGTTTGGGGTCTGAACACACTTGTAGCAAATGTAAAAGCTGCAGAATAAGACACAAATTTGGTTCATAATACCCAGATACTCAAAAACAATGAGACCTTCTTAAAGCCCTTGAGCCATTTGCCCCAGAATAGGAAGTTTGCTATTGAAAAACTTTCTTCACGGGGCACCTGTGTTACTCAGTCAAGCTTCCAAGTTTGGCTCAGGTCATGATCTCACGGTTCGTGAGTTCGAGCCCCGCATCAGTCTCTGTGCTGATAGCTTGGAGCCTGGAGCCTGCTTCAGATTCTGTGTCTCCCTCTCTCTCCACCCCTCCCCTGCTCACTCTCTCAAAAATAAATAAACATTAAAAAAAATAAAAACAAAAACAAAAACTTTCCTCAGAAAGTGAATTGATTTGAGATTTCACAGATAATTAATATTCCTCTAATTGCTGATTACTTTTATTAGGTACAACTCTAAACTTATAAGAATACTGTGATGTTTTGTTGTTTTATTTTATATATATATATATATATATATATATATATATATATATATATATATTTATATTTTTTTTTTTTTGAATGAGAGAGAAAGAGCAAGCACAAGTGGGGGAGGTACAGAGAGAGAAGGAGAGAGAGAGAGAATCCCAAGCATGCTCTGCACTGTCAGCAGAGCCCTACTCATGGCTCAGTCTCACAAACCATGAGCTCATGATCTGAGCCAAAATCAAGAGTCATATGCTTAACCAACTGAGCCACCTAGGCACCCCTGTTTTGTTGTTTTAAATAAACACCATCCAAATGCATGTTATCTTGAAAAGAAAACTCCCTGGAAAACCTATATGCCGATGACAAATATGTTACCATTTTTGACACATTTTTCATATACTTCTGAGCTACTTTACCAGCTATCTAAACAAACAAACAAACAAACAAACAAACAAACAAACGTCACTACTTAATAACTTTGGTCTTCGGACCAAAGATGGTGTTACTTAGTTTGATGAACATCTTATTCCCCTTATATGGATATTTGCTTATTTGTAAAGTCAAGTCCACTTAAATAATAACAAGTTGCCAACATTAATATCTTGGGCTATCAGGTCAGACTGTAGACCTGAGTCCATTCTTAGCATCCATTAACATGGATGTTAATGTGCTGTCTTCTTCACATAATTCCAAAGACGTGCAGAAACATAGCAGCATCATGGTATATACATAAATGCATTTATGTATATGTTTGTAAGGTGACTACTTTGAAGGAAACACAGATAATTTGTATAAATTCTGGCCTATTTAAAATGAAGCTACATTGCATTACATTGTATGTGGGGTGTTTCTTGTAGCAAATGTAAAAGCTGTAGAATAAGACACAAATTTGGTTCATAATGCCCACATACATTGTATTTTATTTTAAATGAACAATTTTATTTACTTTCAAAATACTGTAATTGCTTTTCATTTGATATATTTCATAACTATTGTGAGCTTAAAATTATGAGGTAAGACAATCAAATTTTCCTTTTCCTTCCCTTTTTTAGCCTACAACCAAATCACAGTTAAATCCAGCATTTGAAGATGCATGGAGCAGCAGTGATGAGGAAGGATGACCATCAATCCTGAGTACCTCTGTGTCTCTGTTGATGAAACTTTTAAAATGCGACTGTTTTGTGTGGGTATTGTTTTCTTCTTAACTGTCCAGTGACAGCTAAATTATCATTAAAATTGGAATTTCTTTTTTAATTTAAAAAGAAGTCTTCCTCTAAGCCACAAATAACTGTATTGCTTCTTTCTAGTTCCATAAATATACATGCTCCTTATAAATAATTCAAATGACTTTTGAATAGTCACCTGGAACCATATCACCCTAAGGTAACTACTACTAACATTTTGGTGGCCATTCTTCCATGCATCTTTTTATAACATAATTTTACATAATAGGATGTTTGGCATGTTGTTGCTGTCATGGAAGTTCCTCTCCTCCCACATGAGCATCTCTCTCCCCATCCCTGACGACAGTCCACATTATTAACCAAGTATGTGTGTGTGTTCTTTCACATTTTACAATCCTATATGGACCTATATAGATATAGATGGGGAAGTATTTTTATTTTGCAAAAATGGAATGTATACAGTTCTGTCTTGATTTTGTTTCCAGTTAAAGCTCATAGGAGTCCTTGTTATTTGGTATAAATAGGCATTTGTCTATATTTTTGTTGTTTTCTGTATTCCTTATACTCTGGCCTTTGGGGCCTTGATCCTGGTGACACTGCCCTCTCCCAAGACTAGCTAATTCCTAGGGATAACACAGGACTCCCTTGGGAGCCTGCCTTTCATACACAAACCAACCAATCCAGAGTCCATATCCCCAACCCTCATACACCAAGGCAATATTCTCCCTGCCCTAATTCACCCTAGGGCCACCCTTGTATGCCACGGTCTACTGAAATTATTCAAACTATCCAACACTAAACTTGGTGTACCTACCCTGCCTCACTCAATCCTTCCCACAAAAATTCCAGTAAAGGTTTTGACCCATTCTTTGCCCTTCCCTTTGAGAGGAGGCCTCCTGACCAATCCTGGCCCTTCTCCTGTGGCCCTGCATAGCATGGTGTGCCAGGTCTCCTGGTTTTAGGGATTCGTGAGTATAAACTTCTTCCATCATGACCATCTTCTCTGTGTCTATATATCTTACCATACCTGCTGAGAACAAATCCCACGTAAAAATCTTAACACAGTTGGCACAACAAGCTGGGTGATTTGACACCAAATGGAAATGATATGCCCTCAAACTGCTCTTGGCTTAAAACTATATCTAACAGTCAGTAGCCCCTGCCTGAAAGGGCACCCCTGATTTTGGTGCACTTGCAGCTTGGTGGCTTCTGCATTGCGTTGTTTTTTCGTTGTTGGGTATTGCCCTGATATCCCAATCTAAAGGGAGCACTTGATATATTTCCCCACGTTGGTGGACCACCCGGAGTCCAGGACAGAAAGTTCCCTCCGAAGGGGATTAGGGGTGACCACCCTCCCAGTGCCATGGGAGTTGAATCCATTGACTGGGTAGCACTGACCAGCAGTGAGGCCATCTGAGTCATGGAGATGGAAGTACCTAGTGTCTAGGGCATAATCGTCTGCATCCACTTGCTGCTGTCTTAAGTGAGTTGTTCCTGTAACCACTGGGTTGTAAGAGGTCCCATCTCTGGAATTCTATAAATATACACTGTTTAATGAAAAGGGGAGAGGGGCGCCTGGGTGGCTCGGTCGGTTAAGCGTCCGACTTCGGCTCAGGTCATGATCTTGCGGTCCGTGAGTTCGAGCCCCGCGTCGGGCTCTGTGCTGACAGCTCAGAGCCTGGAGCCTGTTTCAGATTCTGTGTCTCCCTCTCTCTGACCCTCCCCCGTTCATGCTCTGTCTCTCTCTGTCTCAAAAATAAATAAACGTTAAAAAAAAAAAAATTAAAAAAAAAAAAAAAGAAAAGGGGGAGGAAAGGAAAGCTCTTAAGAGATTCTGCTTATCAGCATGCAAAGCATCTCATGCTCAAAACAAAAAAAATGTTACAGGTAAAGTTGATGCCACCATTGTTCTCCAAGATGTGGACTGTAGCTCCTCTAAGGTTGATTGGGACGTCCTGGACAAGGGCGCTGCGGCTCACAACAGACACCACTCAAGACCACCGGGAGCTTATTGGACAACATTTAGAAGATTTAAAAAAAGAAAGAAAGAGAAAAAATTGAGCTGCCTAGAAATACAAGTCCTTCTAAAGGATTCTGTTTTTTAAAAGGTGGGAGTGTGAGGCAAGGACTGATTACTCTGTGCACTGGGCCATCCCAGGGAAAAGTTGCTTAGAGATACCTGGGCCCAGCTTTTCCTCTTATCAGCCAGAAAAAGAAAGTGAAAACTGAATCTTCAGAGGGCAAAAGCCTGAAAAAGGGAGAAAACAAAGGAAAAATGACTGCCACTATAGGTATCACAAGCCCAGGGGAAAAAAACAGGGACTTTCAGTCTTAGATACTGAGCAAATACCAGTCTAGCAAACACAGTGCTGGTCCTAAATTACTTACTGATATAAAAACAAAAGCAAGAGGCGCCTGGATGGCTCAGTCGGTTAAGCATCCAACTCTTGATTTCGTCTCACATCATGATCTCATGATTCATGGGTTCGAGCCCCACATCTAGCTCTATGCTGACAGTGCAGAGCCTGCTTGGGATTCTCTCTCTCACTGTCTCTCTCTCTGCCCCTACCCCACTCACTTGGGCATGCTCTCTCTCTCAAAATAAATAAACTAAAAAAAAAAATTTTTAACAAAAAAAGGCCCTTAAATACAAGCAGAGAAAGTGAAAGGTAATTAAATAATATATACATATATAATAATAAAACAAAGTTTTATAATCCAATTGGAAATCTAAAATTTATATACTAAGATTAATATACTGAAGAATTTATATAACAAAAATATAAAGAGGTCACCTTATGATGGGTTACTATAAGCATTAGTGTTGTGGTCTCATCTATTGGTCTCCCCATACCCAATACTAAATATTAGGATTACTGATTCTATTCAAATACTGGTAAATATTTTGCTCTTATAGAGTTGGTCAGTGTGTTCTGTTTAGTGCCTATTTCAACAACCTCTCAGCTGTAGTTTGCTGCCACCATACAGGGACATAAGGAGTCTTTTCCAGGCTACCCATAAGGTACCTCCAGAGCTTTTCCGTTGCATACAATCTGTAGACCAGATCTCAACTGCATCCGCCTTTTTCCAGGAGCACAGATACGACCTTACATTAATGGCATCCTCTTCCAAGGAGACTCATTTGATACATTCATTTAGGATATACATTCCAACATTTAGTACTTTTGGCGTTCTAATAGCAACATATTCTTTACTTATAGATTTTACTTCCAAATTAAAATCAACAGGGACTCCCATTAGTGCTCTCAAGGACTCCACTAAAGGCAACCTCTTGTCATGCCTCCAGGAGTCTCTGTACCTTTAGGATATCCATAAGCTGCCCAAGGGCTTCTGATGCAAGAAACTGCCCCTCTTAGCCTTGTACTATACTTCATTAAAACAACAAATAAATATATGCAGGTATGTCTGGGAAATAGAGGCTCTCGTAGACCTGTTACCTTTCATACCCAGCAGCCTGTTACTCTTTAGGTCATGGAAACGGCACACTGGAAACTCGGTATAGCTACCAAGGCCTCCTTAAGATAAGATGGAGCCAAACCTGGGCTGTCTGGTATAATGCACCTGCAGGAGAAGGTGGCTGCCCCTATCCTCAGTCCTTTGCCAGATGCCATGGTGTTGGAGAGTGCTACCCCTCCCCTAGACCATTTGACCACCTGGGAAGACAGTTGGGATTAACTGAATGAACAGCAATGGGCACTGCTACCTGTCATACATGATGGAATCAGCGGATATTGCTGCTTTTCATCTCTTGGCCAAGATGTCCGTAATAAAGGACAGGACCCAAGAAACAACACAGTTGGCCAAACTTCATGCAGTCATCTTAGTGCTGGATGTCCTAGCCAATCAGTAGTTTCATCTTCACATTAGTTATAAACTTTTGGGCCATTGCCTAAAAATTGTCCCTTTCAGGGAGAAACAAGCAAACTCTAGGACTCTCTTGCTTCACAGCCAAAATCTAAATCAATTACACATCTCCAGCTGTATTAAGGTCACAATACAATGCCTTGCCCAGACACTCCATATTACCTTAGGAGTTATAGACACTACTTATAATAAGCAAGCTGTGCATTTTACTCCCCAAAATATGCAATGCTAGTCTTTTGGAAAAGGTATTCAATAGAACTTTCATGTCCCTTCTTGGTCCCAGATAGCTGGTTTGATTGGGAGATATAACGGCCTTCTCAAATAACTCCTTTTCAAATTCCATTCAGGTAAATGGACCCCTGAAGGGTCTCTTTCTTGCTCAAGAGTTTATTCTCCTCTTCATTCAAGACCCTTCGGCCAAATTACACCTCACACCAGCTTAGAAAACTTTTCCATTGCCCTTTCCTATATTTAAAGGGAGATGTGTCTTGCCTCCATGTATATAAACATTTCATTATTTATGAGGCCCTTTTTATAATGTCTTTGCCTATCTTTATAAATTTTTTATCATTCTCCTATCCCAGAAAGGCCAAAGGCCATTTCAAGGGCGCGTACTCTTCTGGGACCCATTAACCAGATTGCATGGACCAGAGAGCTGTTCATCTAATATGTGACTCATTTGAGCCTAAACTTCTACCAGAAAACAAAAACTGTGTCAACTGTTGACTGTTTACTGTTCACTGTTGGTCTTAGATCACTGTTCTGCATGATTTCATTAATTTCATTAATTAACCACAATCTGGAGGTCCAAATTCTCTAAATAAGCCATTGTTTCAACCAAACATGGCAAATGTTGAGACCCACATCACATCAAGTGAGTACCCCCTTGGAAAGGATACCCCATTCCACATCCTAGATAGTATTGCCCCAGTCCAAGACCTCACTCTTGGGAGATGACTTCATATCGGGCACTAAAACCTTGGCCTCAGCAGTGCCAATGGGCTGCCTCTCTTAAGGCAAAAATTGGACACAGGATATTTTTGCTTCCTTTAATAGTAGGGATCCCATGATGTTTATGAGCTTACTGTCTGCTTAGCCCATGATCCAGCCATGTTCTTTGTTCCCTGCTACTCCCACCCTCCCATGCCCATAGAGAAATCTTGTCAATGTTACTACTGTCTGTGCCATTCTAAATATTAATGGACATCATTGCTTTCCCCAGAGGCACCTGCCTCATATCAGTAAAAATCCTTCAACCCTCTGGGAAGAGGATCACATACTTACCAAGACTTTTTCTTTCTCTCACTTTGCATCTCCCACCATGACCAACACAGCCATTCTTTTCCCCTTGGTTACACACGATATCACAAATCTTTACATACACTTTACTAACATACCATTTAATCATACTAATCATACCCTGCACCATACTAATCATACCCTGCAACAAAATAACTGCTGGACCTGCCATATATATATATATATATATATATATATATATACACACACATGCGCACACACACACATGATATAGATATAGGTATATGCTTTTATAGATAAAAGTATAGATCTCATACTTTTAACATACTTTACAACTCCACCAAGATACTGTTAGAGACCACAAGAATTTCAGATCAATTTTCTTAGCCAATGCCACATAAATAGGACATATATTTAAGGGCTGGCCAACAAGGACTCTTTAAACCTCAACTTGTGTTCCTCCTTTCTACTAGCATAGTAAAGTGTTTTCTACACTGTTGAGAGCAACTTACACTGTAGCCTCCACTAGCATCACCTCTAAGTTCCTTGATAATGATGCCAAAGCATCACAAGGCAACTGTATTGATTATATTTTCTTACTTTCTTCATTCTTGATACTCTGGCATTTGTAGCATTCCTGACGACATTGCCACTTACAAGACTAATTCCCGCAGACAGCAAATGACTGACTCCCCTGGGAATGAGTCTTTGATACACAAACCAATGATTCCACAGTCCATGCCCTCAAGCATCTCCTTTATCAAACTCAAACACCAATGCAGTATTCCTACTGCCCTAAATCACCCCTGGGTCAGGAAGCAGATGACTAGGAACCACCCCAATAGCCCAGAGACCACCAAAATTATTCAAACTATCTAATCCTAAATTTATTCACCGTACCTACCTGCCTTATCCATTCCTTCCCACAAAACCCTAGCAAAGGCTTTGGGCTATGCTCTGCCCTCCCTCTCTGCCTCCTGACTTGCCATGGTCCTTCTCCATCTGGCACTGCATGGCATGGTGTGCCTTGCCCCCTCATTCTAGGGATCTGTGTGTATATACTTTCTCCTTCATAACAATCATTTCCATGTCTGTGTGTCTTAGAACAAATCCCAGGTGCAAAGTTTAACACACTAAGTGATTCTTGTATGTTCCATCTTGTGAACGTACCACAGTTTTTTTCAGCCATTCCCCTACTTAGGGACACATGTATAGTACTAGAGATTGTGAACTGCACTATATTTTCCTTAGGTGATGTATTGAATGATATCTGTAGTTACAAAATATCTTCTTTTCCTCTAGCAGAGGAAATGATCGTTTTGCAGGCTGTAGGATTCTTGGGTGGCAACCCTTTTCTTTCTTTAGTGTGCAATTATTATGTCCACTTCTAGATCCTATTATTGTAAGTGAGAACTCCAAAACCACTTTGTTTTCCCTTTGTAGGGAACTCATTATAGCTAGAAGCTTGTCATCTGTGAGATTTTCTTTCTCCTTATCCTTAGAGTACTTTAATTGTATCAAGATATCTGATAAGTCTTCCCCTGCCTTCCTACCACTTCTTTTTTTTTTTTTAATAACATTTATTTTATTTTGAGAGAGAAAGAACGCTAGCAGGGGAGGGGCAGAGAGAGAGAAAGGGAGACGCAGCATCTGAAGCAGGCTCCAGTCTCTGAGATGTCAGCACAGAGTCTGATGCAAGGCTCGAACTCATGAGCTGTGAGATCATGACCTGAGCCGAAGTTGGACTTTCAGTCAACTGAGCCACCCAGATGCCCACTTCCTGGACCTCTTACAAGCTTTTCCATCGAAAGCCTCAATCCTTTTTTCAGCTCAGGGATATTTTCTTCTAATATTTGTTTAGTTGTTGCTTCTCCTCCCTTTTTTTCCCCTTCTCTAAATTACCTAGTTGCATATAAAGTCTACTTTGATCTTTCCTTCATAATCTTTTCCTTCCTGCTTGCCCTTAAAAAAAAAAATCCTAGAACAGTGCCTGACACATAGTAGGTGCTCAGTAAATATTTGCTTTGTTATTTCTGTTGTTTACTTGGAGATTTTGCACTTAATTTTTGAGGTCATTAATTCAGGCCTGACTGTAATCATTCAAAAGAGGCTTTTAAATTATTGCTTTGTATTCTTCTCCACCTTAAACCTTTGTTTTGTTCTGTTTTTTAACATTTGCGGAATATATTGGAAAAATAATGAAAGCTTCATGGAGGCTTCCACTTGAAACTTTTGTTTCATTCCATTGATATTTGTCCAGACTTTATTGACAGTAGATATCAATGACCCTATTACAAAAGTACTTAGACTTCTCTCTGAGGCCTTTTACATTTCACAACGTGACTTTCCACCATGTCCTGGCTAACAGTATGTGTATTTTGGATATGGAGGGTGCTTGTATCATACCATGTTTCAAAAAATACTTAACCTGATTGTTCACTTCCCTCAAACTGATCCCACTTTTAACTGAAGTCATTCCTGTTACACACATGAAATGCCTAGTTTTAAAAAACAGAAATAATAAATGCACATGTTTTATTGACAGAGCCCTAAACCTATGTTTAATAGCAAGCCCGAAAATAGCATCAGAGATAAGCTGTTACACTTTCTATTAAGCCTTTTCTTTATAATTAAGGAAACACTGTAGTGGAAAACACACACACACACACACACACACACACAAAAGAAACCTTTTTAACTGAAGCATTCTGTTCGGTTTATATGAAAAAGCTCCATTTAAAATAAAAATCTTTGTTTTTTTTAACGTTTGTTTATTTTTGAGAGAAAGTGAGAGTACAAGCGGGAGAGGAGCAGAGAGAGGGGGACAGAGGATCTGAAGTGGGCTCCGTTCTGACAGCAAAGGGCTCCAACTCGCAAAGATGCCTTCCAGACATCAAAAATGACTATAGCTAACAGGGTAGTATTTGTATCTTTTATAGCTGTATTCTCATTGGTGGTGGTGTGGACTATAAATGATTTAATCTTTTCGTGTCACTTCGTACTTTAAGTCCTTTCACCCCCAGCTTCAGCGTGCTAAGAAATGTTATACCTGGTTAAACTTATATCTGCAAGTGGTAGTTTCTATGCAGGATGCAATTTCTGCTGCAGTCAATCTTTATATAAACCCATCTTTGGCAACAGTTTTGCATGCCATTTTTTTTTAACCTAATACATTTTACACCATTAACACTACTATAATTCCAGTCCTTGTTTGCAGTCCACTAAGTTTTTCATCAAGTTAAGTTTGCCATTAACACGTCTTGGCTATTTGCTATTCTGGTCATACTTCTTACTGTGGTTTGTTTCGTAACCGCTTCTTCAGTCATGTAAATTTAATACAGTGTGCATTAATAGTTGGTATGCAGTATTTATCACAGAAGAATAGTCCACTTCCACAGTGACAGACATATGCTCTCCTACTACTCTTACAACACATGGCTGTATCAGTCTTTCATCTTCTCCCTCTTAGTGGAGAGAAGAACAGTGTGATGTAATGATAAATGGTAACACCTGGGTATTGTTAGGAAGACATTCAGTGGTGGTGGCAATTGTGGAAACCTGAGAACACCTGCCCAATGGCAGCAGCTTTTATGAATTAGGATTAGATTTGCCTGAAAGCCCAAAATAGCGTAGCTTAAATAAAATATAAATCCATTACTTTTGATAGAAGTCCAGGGAAGCAGTCTTCAGTTAGTATGCTGGTTCCAAGGTCATCAGGAAACTAGGCACTTTCTATCTGCTTTCATAACCTTTATCTTCAGCTTCCCCCTTGCAATTCCACATGAATTACAAGGCGCCCCAAAATATATCTATATTTTGTCACGCTTCTGTTGAAGCTATCAAGTGATTCAGTGGTTGCTTTAGCAGCTTATAAACTAAAATTTAAACAATGTAGAGGGGCGACTGGGTGGCTCAGTCGGTTGAGCTTCCGACTTCAGCTCAGGTCATGATCTCACTATTCGTGAGAGATTCGAGCCCCACATTGGGCTCTGTGCTAACAGCTCAGAGCCTGGGGCCTGGTTCGGATTCTGTGTCTTCCTCCCTCTCTGCCCCTTCCTGATCACGCTCAGTCTCTCTCTGTCTATCTCTCAAAAATAAACATTACAAACCAAACCAAACAAACAAACAAAAACACAACAAAATGTATGCACCATTTTATATTCTCAGTAATGTATGAGAATTCTAATTTCAATTTCTCCACATTCTTGCCACCATTTGTTATTGTCTGTCCTTTTTATTACAGCCATCTTAGTGGGTGGGAAGTGGTATCTCAAAGCTCCTTTTAAACCACAAGTCTTGATGGCCAGGAAGATGGCCATGTAGGAGGACACAGGGCTTACCTCCTCCTGTTGATCCCTTAGATTCGACACACATCTGCCTAAATAACCCATAAAATCGCCAGAAGACTAGCAGAACTGACTCTCCGGAGCCAAGCGTAGACAAGAGGCCCACGGAAGAGGGTAGGAAGGGCAAAGAGGCGGTGCGTGCCACGCGGACTGGCGGGAGTGAGCTGGAGGGGTGGAGGGGCAGCCCGCCTGGCAAGGCGGAATTCCCGAGTCTGGTTTGCAAAAGTGGAGGGGCTGGACTCTGTGAGTTTGACAGCCGGCGGGACTTAGCATCTGGAATGTTAAAAGTCAACAGCTCTGCTCTCAGAGAGCAGGGAGGGCGAGAGGACGTGGGGAGGGAGAATTGTGGAGCCCCAGAAGACAGAGCTCAGCTCAGAGGGGGAAACAAAGGTGCTGGGAAGTGCCATCTCCCTCTCCCATCCCCCAGCCGAAACCCCAAAGGGAACCAGTTCCTGTCAGCAAACTTCCTTGCACCATGCAAATGCCCAACACTGTGCTTCTGGGGATCCATCCCTCCATCGAGTCTGCCTCGCTCCTGGTGCTGCTGGGCCCCTCCCACAGGGGACCGCCTGATGACAAAGCGAGCTAAGTCTGCCCTCCCACCCCTGTGCACCTTGTGGATCCACCCCAGCTAATATGCCGGATCCCATGGGAGCAGCACCACAAGGCTGGCAGTGTGCAAGTAGCTCAGACAGGGGCTCCACAGTGAGTCCTGCCCCTGGGAGAGGGGAAGATAAGGTACACACCAGTCTGGCTGTGACCCCAGTGGTGGGCTGGGGACAGACATTGGATCTGACTGCAACCCGCCCACCAACACAAGTTACTCCAGACAGCACAGGGGAAGTGCCCTGCAGTTTGGAGTCACCCTAGGGACTACCCAAAATGATGAAATGGAAGAATTCTCCTCAAAAGAAACTCCAGGAAGTAGCGACACTAAATTGATCAAAAACGATTTAAGCAATATAACGGAACAAGAATTTAGAGTAATAGTCATAAAATTAATCATTGGGCTTGAAAAAAGCATAAAGGACAGCAGAGATTCTATTGCTACAGGGATCAAGGGACTAAGAAATAGACATGAGGAGCAAAAAAATGCTATAAATGAGGTGCAAAATAAAATGGAGGCAACCACAGCTCAGATTGAAGAGGCAGAGGAGAGAATAGGTGAATTAGGAGATAAAATTATGGAAAAAGAGGAAGCTGAGAAAAAGAGAGATAAAAAATCCAGGACTATGAGGGGAGAATTAGAGAACTAAGTGATGCAATCAAATGGAACAATATCCGTATAATAGGAACTCCAGAAGAGGAAGAGAGAGAGAAAGGGGCTGAAGGTGTACTTGAACAAATCATAGCTGAGAACTTCCCTGATCTGGGGGGAAAGAAACAGGCTTTGAAATCCAAGAGGTACAGAGAACTCCCTTCAGATGTAACTTGAATCAATCTTCTGCAAGACCTATCATAGTGAAACTGGCAAAATACAAGGATAAAGAGAAAATTCTGAAAGCAGCTAGGGATAAACATGCTCTAAAATATAAAGGGAGACCCATAAGACTAGTGGCAGACCCATGTACTGAAACTTGACAGGCCAAAAAGGAATGGCAGGAAATCTTCAATGTGATGAACAGAAAAAAACATGCAACCAAGAATCCTCTATCCAGAAAGTCTGTCATTCAGAATAGAAGGAGAAACAAATGTTTTCCTAAACAAACAAAAACTGAAGGAATTCATCACCACTAAACCAGCCCTACAAGAGATCCTAAGGGGGACTCTGTGAGTGAAATGTTGCAAGGACCACAAAGTACCAGAGACATCACTACAAGCATGAAACCTACAGACATCACAATGACTCTAAACCCGTATCTTTCTATAATAACATTGAATGTAAATGGACTAAACGCTCCAACCAAAAGACATAGGGTATCAGAATGGATAAAAAAACAAGACCCATCTATTTTCTGTCTACAAGAGACTCATTTTAGACCTGAGGACACCTTCAGATTGAAAGTGAGGGGATGGAGAACTATCTATCATGGTACTGGTAGTCAAAAGAAAGCTGAAGTAGCCATACTTATACCACACAAACTAGACTTTAAATTAAAGGCTGTAACAAGAGATGAGGAAGGGCATTATATAATAATTACAGGGTCTACCATCAGGAATACCTAACAATTATAAATGCCTTTGCACCCAATACGGGAGCCCCCAATATATAAAACAATCACAAACATAAGCAACCTTATTGATAAGAATGTGGTAATTGCAGGGGACTTTAATACTCCACTTACAACAATGGATAGATCATCAAGACCCAGGATCAATAAAGAAACAAGGGCCTTGAATGATACACTGGATCAGATGGACTTGACAGATATATATAGAACTCTGCATCCCAAAGCAACAGAATATACTTTCTTCTCAAGTGCACATGGAACATTCTCCAAGATAGATCACATACTGGGTCACAAAATAGCCCTTAACAAGTATAAAAGAATTGAGATCATACCATGCACACTTTCAGACCACAATGCTATGAAACTTGAAATCAACCACAGGAAAAAGTCTGGAAAACCTCCCCAAAAGCATGGAGGTTAAAGAACACACTGCTAAATAATGAATGGGTCAACCAGACAATTACAGAGGAAATTAAAAAAAATATATGGAAACAAATGAAAATGAAAATACAACAATCCAAATGCTTTGGGATGCAGTGAAGGCAGTCCTGAGAGGAAAATACATTGCAATCCAGGCCTATCTCAAGAAACAAGAAAAATCCCAAATACAAAATCTAACAGCACACCTAAAGGAACTAGAAGCAGAATAGCAAAGACACCCCCAATCCAGCAGAAGAAGAGAAATAATAAAGATCAGAGCAGAAATAAACAATATAGAATCTAAAAAAACTGTAGAGCAGATCAGTGAAACCAAGAGTTGGTTTTTTGAAAAAATAAACAAAATTGATAAACCTCTAGTGAGGCTTCTCAAAAAGTAAAGGGAGAAGGCCCAAAAAAGAAAATCGTGAATGAAAATGGAATGATTAAAACCAATCCCTCAGAAATACAAGCAATTATCAGGGAATACTATGAAAAATTATATGCCAACAAATTGGACAACCTGGATGAAATGGACAAATTCCTAAACACCCACACATTTCCAAAACTCAAACAGGAAGAAATAGAAAATTTGAACAGACCCATAACCAGTGAAGAAATTGAATCAGTTATCAAAAAATCTCCCAACAAATAAGAGTCCAGGATCGGATGGCTTCCCTAGGGAATTCTACCAGACATTTAAAGCAGAGATAATACCTATCCTTCTCAAGCTGTTCCAAAAAATAGAAAGGGAAGGAAAACTTCCAGACTCATAATATGAAGCCAGCATTACTTTGATTCCCAAACCACACAGAGACCCAGCAAAAAAAGAGAACTACAAGCCAATATCCCTGATGAATATGGATGCAAAAATTCTCAACAAGATACTAGCAAATCGAATTCAACAGGATATAAAAAGAAATATTCACCATGATCAAGTGGGATTCATTCCTGGGTGCAGGGCTGGTTCAACATTTGCAAATCAATCAACGTGATACATTACATTAATAAAAGAACCATATGATGCTGTCCATCGATGCAGAAAAAGCATTTGACAAAATTCAGCATACTTTCTTGATAAAAACCCTCGAGAAAGTCGGGATAGAAGGAACATACTTAAAAATCATAAAAGCCATTTATGAAAAGCCCACAGCTAATATCATCCTCAATGGGGAAAAACTGGAGCATTCCCCCTGAGATCAGGAACATGACAGGGATGTCCACTCTCACCACTGTTGTTTAACATAGCGTTGGAAGTCCTAGCATCAGCAATCAGACAACAAAAGGAAATCAAAGGCATCAAAATTGGCAAAGATGAAGTCAAGCTTTCACTTTTTGCAGATGACATGATATTATACATGGAAAACCTGACAGACTCCACCAAAAGTCTTCTAGAACTGACACATGAATTCAGCAAAGTCGCAGGATACAAAATTAATGTACAGAAATCAGTTGCATTCTTATACACTAATAATGAAGCAACAGAAAGACAAATAAAGAAACTGATCCCATTCACAATTACACCAAGAAGCATAAAACACCTAGGAATAAACCTAACCAAAGATGTACAAGATCTGTATGCTGAAAACGATAGAAAGCTTATGAAGGAAATTGAAGAAGATACAAAGAAATGGAGAAACATTCCATGCTTATGGATTGAAAGAATAAGTATTGTTAAAATGTCAATATTACCCAAAGCTATCTACACATTCAATGCAATCCCAATCAAAATTGCACCAGCATTCTTCTCGAAACTAGAACAAGCAATTATAAAATTTGTATGGAACCACAAAAGACCCCTAATAGCCAAAGTAATACTGAAGAAGAAGACCAAAGCAGGAGGCATCACAATCCCAGACTTTACCCTCTAGTACAAAGCTGTCATCATCAAGATAGCATGGTATTGGCACAAAAACAGACACATAGACCAATGGAATAGAATAGAGACTCCAGAATTGGACCCACAAAAGTATGGCCAACTAATCCTTGACAAAGCAGGAAAGAATATCCAATGGAAAAAAGACAGTCTCTTTAACAAATGGTGCTGGGAGAACTGGACAGCAACATGCATAAGAATGAAACCAGACCATTTTCTTACACCATTCACAAAAATAAACTCAACATGGATAAAGGACCTGACTGTGAGACAGGAAACCATCAAAACCCTAGAGGCGAAAGCAGGAAAAACCTCTCTGACCTCAGTTGCAGCAATTTCTTGACACATCTCTAAAGGCAAGGGAATTAAAAGCAAAAATGAACTATTGGGACCTCATGAAAATAAAAAGCTTCTACACTGCAAACAAAACAATCAAGAAAACTAAAAGACAACCGACGGAATGGGAAAAGATATTTGCAAATGACATATCAGTCAAAGGGCTAGTATCCAAAATCTATAAAGAACTCACCAAACTCCACACCCGAAAAACAAATAAGCCTGTGAAGAAATGGGCAGAAAACACGAAGAGATACTTCTCTAAAGAAGATATCCAGATGGCCAACAGGCACATGAAAAGATGCTCAACGTCACTCCTCATCAGGGAAATACAAATCTAAACCACACTGAGATACCACCTCATGCCAGTCAGAGTGGCTAAAATGAACAAATCAGGAGACTATAGATGCTGGCAAGGATGTGGAGGAACGGGAACCCTCTTGCACTGTTGGTGGGAATGCAAACTGGTGCAGCTGCTCTGGAAAACTGTGTGGAGGTTCCTCAAAAAATTAAAAGTAGATCTACCCTATGACTCAACAATAGCACTGCTAGGAATTTACCCAAGGGACACAGGAGTGCTGATGCATAGGGCACTTGTACCCCAATGTTGATAGCAGCACTTTCAACAATAGCCAAATTATGGAAAGAGCCTAAATGTACATCAAATGATGAATGGATAAAGAAATTATGGTTTACATACACAATGGAATACTACTTGGCAATGAGAAAGAATGAAATATGGCCTTTTGTAGCAACGTGGGTGGAACTGGAGAGCGTGATGCTAAGTGAAATAAGTCATACAGAGAAAGACAGATACCATATGTTTTCACTCTTAGGTGGATCCTGAGAAACTTAAAAGAAGACCATGAGGGAGGGGAAGGGGAAAAAAAAAGTTAGAGAGGGAGGGAGTCAAACCATAAGAGACTCTTAAAAACTGAGAATAAACTGAGGGTTGATGGGGGGTGGGAGGGAGGGGAAAGTGGGTGATAGGCATTGAGGAGGGCATCTGTTGGGATAAGCACAGGGTGTTGTATGGAAACCAATTTGACAATAAATTTCATATTAAAAAAAAGAAATAGGGAAATGTGTGTAGCTAGATCAGAACAGGCAAAAGGGAGAGTGTTAGGAGAGGACAGAGAGGTAATGAGCAGAGGTAGCATACTGCCAAAGAAATTACCAAGTGTTCTCCAGCAAATACCAAGAGAAGCCTAAGGAAGAGGTAACCATTTCCTGCAATTCTTACTAAATCAATATTTAAATTTCAAGGCTATTTGAATCAAAAGCCTACCATGGACTTTCCCTGGATGGGGGAAGGGGGGAAGCTGCTCTTAAAATTGACAAATGTTAATCTGTGTAAACAGTACTTACAACAGTACCTGGCACGTACTGCGGTGTGTTAGCTATTGATATGAACACCGCAAGACTGCAAACAATCTCAGTGTTTATTGATAGGAAACTGGTTAAATAAATTATGGTTGACTCACAATATAGAAGTAAAAGATGAAGAAATAAGTTTTCTATGAAAGTATCTCAAGACATACTGTTTAGTGGGAAAAAACAGGTACAGAGCAATGTGTACAGGATTTAATATTTGTATTAAAAATAAGAGAAACAAGAATAAGCTTTTTAAAAACCTTTCTTGTAAATCTATAGAAGTATATCAGAAAGGCATGGATGGGAGAAGTGGAGGAAGATTTTTCATTGTATGCCTTTTTGATATAAAGTCATGTGAATGTATTACCTGTTAAAAAATAAAAATTTTAAAGCAATTTCAGGTAGATTAAAAATGGAAATTTAATAAGAAAAATCCTAAATTTTAGAAAACAAAAATAAGTATATTTATGACATCAGAAAAAGGCAAAATGCACAAAGCATAGGGAAAGTATTGATCAATTTGACTACATTAAGTAATTTTAAACTTAAAGGGGTGCCTGGGTGGCTCAGTTGGTTGAGCCTGCCAATTCGTCTCAGGTCATGTCTCATGGGTTCGAGCCCCATGTCAGGCTTCATTCTGAGGGTGCAGAGCCAGCCTCAGATTCTCTGTCTCCCTCCCTCTCTACTCTTCCCCTGCGCTCACTCTCTCTCTCTCTCTCTCTCTCTCTCTCTCTCTCTCTCTCTCTCTCTCAAAATAAAATAAATAAACATTAAAAAATTTTTAACTTGGGGCACCTGGGTGGCTTAGTGGGTTAAGCGTCCAACTTCAACTCAGGTCATGATCTCATGGCTGGTGAGTTGGAGCCCTGCGTCAGGCTCTGTGCTGACAGTTCAGAGCCTGGAGCCTGCTTCGGATTCCGTCTCCTTCTCTCTGCCCCTCCCCCACTCATGCTGGCTCTCTCTCTCTCTCTCTCTCTCTCTCTCTTTTTCTCTCTCTCTCTCAAGACTAAATAAACATTCCAATTTTTTTAAATTTTAACCTTATGAACAATAAAAATCCTCATATAATTAAAATATAACCCTTAGACTGAGAAAAAATATTGTAAAACATAACTGACAAAATTAGCACAGATTAACAAGAACAATATAAATAACTCCATGCAAAAATAAGCAAATGACACGAAAAAGCAATTCAGAGAAGACATCTCAATGATTAAAAAATATGAAAAGATGTTTAGTATCACTAGTAAACCTGAAAATGTATATTAAAACAACATACCCACCAGACTGGCAAAAACATAAGGTCTAACAAAATGGGACGGTGACAAGTATTTGGGAAAATGTGAATGATTCTATAATGTGGTGGGAGTGTGAATTAGCACCACTTAGGAAAGTAAGTCAGAGTTCTCAACTGCAAGCAAAAGAAACTAAATGGCTAATTTAGACAGAAAACGTGTTTGTTTATTGAAAAAATATTGAGAAGTTTACAGATTTCCACAAAACTTGGATAAACAGGTTTGGAAAAATTAGGAACAAAGGAATACTCTGCTGACAATCCAGAGCTAATTTCATGCCAGTGAACCAGCCTGGGGAGCCATGCATGCCTCTAGCATGCACAATTTCTTGTGTCACTAGCTTCAATGTCAGCAATCTGAGTGGGGGCAGGGAGCGGGGGCTATGTGCTTGGCCCAGCTTCAGTTACAGCCCTGCTCTAGCCACCCAAGGGGCTAGCAAACTATCACACACTTCAGCTTCTGTAATGGGAGGCGAGCTCTCCCTCCTATGAAGTCCTACAATAGGAACTTCCTCAAATATAGGGAAGAAGGTTCAGAGTCAAGGCAGCCAAAAAGTACCAAATGTCTTTAGAAGAGAACAATCTACTCCATGACTACTAATTCCATTTCTAAGTGTAAACCCTACACATTTTTCTACATGTATACAAGAAAATATTTACTCATATATCCATTGCCACATTGTCTCCATAAGGGAAAAATGGGAAGGAACCCAAATTCATTCATTAGCAAGTAAATGGATAAATGGTTTACTCATACAATAGAATACTATATAGTAATTAAATGAACAAGATCTATATGTATCAACATGAATAAATCCTTGAAGAAAGTGGTGACTAAAGAACACATTTACAGAAGAATATACAGTATGATACTATTTACATAAAATATAACCACATATAAAATTATAGTAAATATTTAGAAATGTATGTAATAAAATTATAAATACATGCAGGAATGATACATAGCTACTTTAGCACATACTTTTGGGAAAAAGAAAGGGGTTAGGGTAGGTTTTTTTTTTAAGTTTTTTTTAGGTTTATTTATTTATGTTCACGGTGGGGGGGGGGCAGAAAGAGAGGGAGAGGAGTGGGGCAGGGGGTGGGGGGGAGATTGGATCTCACAAACCTTGAGATCATGAGCCACCCAGGCACCTCTAGGGTAATTTTAACTATAACATTTAATCCTTTTTAAAAAAGCAAATTTGGGGCGCCTGGGTGGTTCACTTGGTTAAGTGTCCAACTCTTGATTTTGGCTCCGGTCATGATCCCAGCATTGTGGGATGGAGCCCTGGCTTGGGCTCTGCACCAAGCATGGAGCCTGTTTGAGATTCTCTCTCTCTCTCTCTCTCTCTCCCTCTGCCTCTCTCTCCCATTTGTGCTCTTTCTCTTTCTCAAAATAAATAAAATGAAAAAAGTTTTTAAGGCAAATTTGGAAAATATTAATATTGGCATAGTGAACAGTGCCAGTTTTACCCAGATCCTCTTTGATCCCTTAGTGACCTCAGTAAATCAGTTATACACAACTTTCGGTCTCACGTCTGCCTCTGGGGAACCTGATAAGACCATCTATGAATACAAGCTCCTAACTCCTCCAACATATGTCCATAACTCTACCCTCCCTTCGTTACTTATGGGTGAATGTGTATGTTCAGATCTAAGGTCAAATTCTCTACCTGCATACCAAATCCCAGCCCTCTCACATATTCAAGGACATCACTGCAAGAGTTGTCTTCTTTCTAGTTTTACCAGGTTTGCCTTCTTTACTAAAATTTTCCAAAGAATACAAACATACTGTAAATGCCACTATCTTTAATGACAACAACCAACAAAAATTCTCTAGATCCAATTCCACTTCCTTCCATTACTCCATGTCTTTGCTCCTTTATACCACAAAAATCTTTGATAAAATTGTCTAAATTTGTTATCTCCAATTTCTCTCTTCCCACTTACTCTTGAAACTCATTCAATTCAGATTTTCATTCCTTCCATTCCTCCAAACCTGTTCTTGTCATGGTCACCAATGATTTTCATCTTGCTAAATCAGCAGTCAATTTCTGGTCCTCAGTTCACAGCATTGGACACAGTTGATCACTTCCTCCATATTGAAACACTTTCTTCTTTGTTATAATACAAATTTGGATTGTTGTTTAGCAACTACTCATTTTCTTCATCCTTCTACTGTGGGGATTCCTTTTTAAAGTTTCGGTCAGAGGACATGACACTTTATGTGGAAAACCCAAAAGATTCCACCAAAAAACTGCTAGAACTGATATATGAATTCCGCAAAGTCATAGGACATAAAATCAACGTACAGAAATCTATGACATTTCTATACACCAATAATGAAGCTACTGAAAGAGAAATCAAGGAATGGATCCCATTTACAATTGCACCAAAAACTAAAATACATAGCAATAAACTAAACGAAAGAGGTGAAAATCTATACACTGAAAACTATAGAAAACTTATGAAAGAAATTGAAGAAGACACCAAAAAAATGGAAAAATATTCCATGCTCATAATTGCAAGAACAAATACTATTAAAATGTCAATACTACCCAAAGCAATCTACATATTCAATGCAATCGCTATCAAAATAACACCAGCATTCTTCACAGAGCTAAAACAAACAATCCTAAAATTTGTATGGAACCATAAAAGACCCTGAATAGCCAAAGCAATCCTGAAACAGAAAACCAAGGCTGGAGGCATCACACTCCCAGACTTCAAGATGTACTATGAAGCTGTAATCATCAAGACAGGATGGTACTGGTACAGAAACAGGCACTCGGGTCAATGGAACAGAATAGAGAACCCAGAAGTGGACCCACAAACGTATGGCCAACTAATCTTTGACAAAGCAGAAAAGACTATCCAATGGAAAAAAGACAGTCTCTTCAGCAAATGGTGTTGGGAAAACTGGACAGCGACATGTAGAAGAATGAACCTGGACCACTGTCTTACACCATATGCAAAAATAAACTCAAAATGGATTAAAGACCTCAATGTAAGACAGGAAGCCATCAAAATCCTCGAGGAGAAAACAGCCAACAACCTCTTTAACCTCGGTCGCCGCAACTTTTTACTCAACATGTCTTTGGAGGCAAGGGAAACAAAAGCAAAAAGTGAATTATCATAAAGATAAAAAGTTCTGCATGGCGAAGGAAACAATCAATAAAACTAAAAGGCAACTGGTGGAATGGGAGAAGATATTTGCAAATGACATATCAGATAAAGGGTTAGTATCCAAAATCTATAAAGAACTTAACAAAACTACACCCAAAAAACAATCCAGTGAAGAAATGGGCAAACAGGTGCCTAACAAACACATGGAAAAAAAATGCTCAACATCACTCATCATCAGGGAAATGCAAATCAAACCACAATGAGATACCGCCTCACACCTGTCAGAATGGCTCATATTAACAACTCAGGCAACAAGAGATGTTGGCAAGGATGCGGAGAAAGAGGAACCCTTTTGCACCGCTGGTGGGAATGTAAACTGGTGCAGCCACTCTGGAAAACAGTATGGAGTTTCCTCAAAAAATTAAAACTAGTTGGGGCGCCTGGGTGGCGCAGTCGGTTAAGCGTCCGACTTCAGCCAGGTCACGATCTCGCGGTCCGTGAGTTCAAGCCCCGCGTCAGGCTCTGGGCTGATGGCTCAGAGCCTGGAGCCTCTTTCCGATTCTGTGTCTCCCTCTCTCTCTGCCCCTCCCCCATTTATGCTCTGTCTCTCTCTGTCCCAAAAATAAATAAACGTTGGAAAAAAAAAAAAAACTAGAACTACCCTACGACCCACCAATTGCATTACTAGGTATTTATCCAAAGGATACAGGTGCGCTGTTTTAAAAGGACAGACACATGGACCCCAATGTTTATAGCAGCACTATCGACAATAGCCCAAGTATGGAAAGAGCCCAAATGTCCATTGATGGATGAATGGATAAAGAAGAGATATACACCACATCTTCTTTATCCATTCATCAGTCCATGTGTATATATGTGTGTGTGTGTGTGTGTGTGTGTGTGTGTGTGTATACGAATATTACTCGGCAATCAAAACGAATGAAAGCTTGCCATTTGCAACAACATGGATGGAACTAGAGTGTATTATGCTAAGCAAAATTAGTAAGTCTGAGAAAGACAGTTATCATATGATTTCACTTATATGGGGGAATTTAAGGGACAAAACAGGCGAACATAAGGGAGGCGAAGCAAAAATAATATAAAAACAGGGAGGGGCACAAACCATAAGACATTCTTAAATAAAGACAACAAACTGAAGGTTTCTGGAGGGGTTGTGGGTGGGGAATGGGCTAAATTGGTAAGGGGCATTAAGGAAGACACTTGTTGGGATGAGCACTGGGTGCTATATGTAGGGGATGAACCACTGGATTCTATTCCCGAAATCATTATTGCACTATATGCTAACTAACTTGGATGTAAAATTAAACAAATAATTAAAAATAAATAAATAAATAAATAAATAAATAAATAAATAAATAAATACCTGAACAAATTGAAAAGTCAACGAATCTTTTTAGATCTGTAAAAGAAATGGAATCACATGGCAAACTGCTGCCCCTAAAATTGGAGAGACAGGCAGATACAATCACAATCACAACTTATCAGAGCAGACAAGCCACAGACTGGCAGAAAATGTTTGCAAAAACATATCTTATAAAGGACTGTTACCTGAAACATAAAAAGAACTCTTAAAACTCAACAAAAAGAAAATAATCTGTTTAAAAGTTGGACGAATACTTTAATAAGTACCCTACTGAAGAAGATACACAGATGGCAAATAAGCATATGAAAAATGTTCCATGCCATATGTCATCAAAAAGAAATAAAAATTAAAAGAGCAATGAGATACCATCACACACTTATTAGAATGGCCAGAATCCAGAAGACTGACAACACCAAATGTTGATGAGGCTATGGAGTAACAGGAACTCTCATTCATTGCTGGTTAGAATGCAAAATGACACTTTGAAAGACAGTTTGATAGTTTTTTACAAAACTGAACATACCCCTACCAGAAATCGTGCTCCTTGGTATTTACCGAAAGGAGTTGATACTAATGTTCACACAAAACCTTGCACATGGATGTGTATAGAAGCTTTATTCATAATTGCTAAAACTTGGAAGTAACCAAGATGTCCTTCAATGAGTGAATGGGTAAATAAACTGTGGCATATCCAGATGGATTATTATTCTGTTCTAAAGAAAAAAAGAGCTATCAAGTCATGAAAAGACATGAGAGGAAATTTAAATACACCTTATTAAGTGAAAGAAGCCAACCTGAAAGGCTACCTACTGTATGATTCCAACTATATGGCATTCTGGAAAAGGCAAAATTATGGGGAATAGTAAAAAGATCAGTGGTTGTCAGTGGTTAAGGAGAAGGCAAGGATGAATAGGTGGAGCACAAAGATTTTTAGAGCAGTGAAACTACTCCGTATGATACTATATTGTGTATACATGTCCTTATACATTTGTACAAACCCATAGAATATACATACCAAAAGTAAACACAAATGTAAACTATGAACTTTAGGTACTAACATCTGTCAGTGTAAGCTCATCCACTGTAACAAATGTATCCCTCTTGAGGGGATATGGGAGAGGCTATGCATGAGTGGGGACAGGAGGTGGATGGGAAATTTCTACCTTCTGCTCAATTTTGCTCAATACTGCTGTGACATAAAAGTGCTCTAAAAAAATAAAATAAAATAAAATTTCAGTCAGGGGATGTCACTTCTTTACTAAAAAATGCTTCCCTTAACTCTTTGACCTCATTTATTACTAATGTCCTCACTTATCCCATTTCAACCACTCTGGCCTCCTTCCTATTCTGCGAACATGAATATCTCAGGCACCCTCATACCTCAGGGCCTTTAGCCTTGCTGTTCTACTGACTAGAATGCTGTTACCAAGGTAAACACACAGGCTGGTCACCTCACCTCCTTAAAATTTGGACTCAAATGCCTCCTTCCATTGAAGCCTTCCCTAACCGCTTTATCTTCAAATCCCCTCCTCTTTCCCTCTTAATTTTTCTTCATCACAGTTATCATAACATGAACACTACATATT
The DNA here is from genome assembly GCF_022837055.1 of Prionailurus viverrinus. NCBI lineage: Eukaryota > Metazoa > Chordata > Mammalia > Carnivora > Felidae > Prionailurus > Prionailurus viverrinus. The sequence continues at coordinate 129,338,738 of NC_062561.1, read as the reverse complement.
TTATTTATCATCTACAGTCTCCAATTAGAATGAATGTACATTCTACAAGAAGAGAGGATATTTTTCCGTGTGTTATCCTGTGTGTTGAATCTTCAGGGCGTGGAATGTAGCAGTACTCAATAAACATCTGTTAAATGAAAGAATCTGTTTGACATTCTACATATTTGAAGTTTCATAAATATATACAGATATTTAGAGAAAGACTATCTAGAAAGATAGACTCAAAGGGAAATACAATTAAGCAACTGTCTCCAATTCACAAAGGAATTTTACAAATCTACTAAACTATATTTATTCATGTTTTTATTATGAAAGCAGAGTTTTTCTACAAAGAGGGAAAAATCTTCAGTTCCCTTGACTTCAACATTCTCAAGCTCAGCTTGAGCTTTCATGTGTTTTGCGTTCCTTTCAACGGTTACTATGTGGGTTCTCAACATTTTACATAAAACATTCAAAACCTCTTGTTCAATGCAAGATTAGGGTTAGTCATGGAAGGCAAACTTGCTACGTAAGGAAAATATGCTTCTGGCCCACTGAATGTTCTCCTTACCCAATATACCTGGTGGTCTGTATCCTTTGTCGATTCAATTCTTGAAACTTACAGCACAAACAGACCAGCTTGGCTCAGGACTGCAACCTGTCAGGCTATGTTTCAGGTTTCTAGAAGACAACTCAATTCCGGTTCATGGTTTTGCCTAACTTCTTCCCACTCCTCCTATTTTGCCTCCCAGCTACCAATGTCCCGATCCCAAAACTCAACAAAGGTTAAGAAGATCGTAACTAGACACAAGGCCAGACAAGTTAAAAAATAATTGAGCGCGCATACACACGCCCTGCATTCTCCTCATCTCACTCCCCAAGCCCACAGCGGCGGATAAGGAGAAACCAGTTTGCTAGACTTTGTTCTTTGCAGTGACTAATCAGGAAAAAAGTTAATTTAGATTATATATTTGCTCCCCACTGCTCTAAAAACCCCCTCAACTCCCCAATATTTGCAGCAATTTTTGCCAGTTTCTTACTAAGCAGGGATGGAGTTGACCCAAATTGGGCTTCTCGCCGTGGTGGCCTCCATTTTAAATAGGAGTTGACCCTCCCAATAGCTTTTTCAGGAGCGGGGATTCCTTCTTTTCTCCCTCTCTCCACTCCAGCCTGACCGGGACCAGGTTTCCTCTTCTCACATTTTTCTACAACTCATTCCTGAGTCATGCATGACGACAACTTTCACACTATTTATGTCACGCCTCGAGATGACCTCAAGGGATGGCATCGGTGCTCAAAAAGAAACATAACAGTCCAGAGGCCAGAACCCGTACTCCAAAGTGGCCCGCGGGGCTCCGAGGGTCTGGGCGCTGAGGCGGGCGGAGGCGGGGCGCTCGTTCCCGGATGGCGGCTGGCTCCTCCTTCCCGCCCCTCGCGGGTACCTGGCGGCTGCGGGCGGGGGCGGTGCTGCGTGGCGTCACGCGGCGGGGTGGGAGAGCGGGCAGGTGACATCCCGGCGGCCTCCTCCCCTTTTCCAGCTCTGTCGGCGGCCGGAGCAGCAGGGGCCGCTGTGAGGAGCTCTGCGCTCGCGCCGCCGCCCGCCGCCGCCCTCTGCTCCCGCGCGCGCCTTGCCGCTTCGGCTCCGCTCTCCGTGGGGTGAGTGCCGGACTCCCAGCCCCTGCGCTGGGACCAAACTTTTCCGGGGTGCGGAGAAGAGATGGGGGAAGGGAGAGAGACCCCGCCGGCAGGAGTCCGGAGCAGCCGGATGGAGGAACCTGGGCGCAGCGCGCGGCGGCGGGATCCGGGTGCGGGAAACCCGGGAGCGTGGCCAGGCCCTCCCCGGGCTGTGTGCAGGCGCTTCGGAAGTTCTCGAACCGCGGCCTGTGGGCGCAGAGAGAAGGCCCTTCCCGCGGGAGGGCGGGGCCGCCGCGCTCACCTGCGCGCTCCCTGGGAGCCCCCCGCCGCCCCGGCATCCCAGAGGGCCGGTGCTCCCGGGCCGCCCCAGGGCTCTGAGCCTCCCCGAGCGCTCCCTGCGGGCGGGGACCCTGGTGCTCCGGGCGGGAGGGCAAAGGTGCTCGCCCCTGGGACTGGAGGAACCTCCTCGACCTTGGCCACCGAGGTCACTTTCCCAGCTCCGGGCTCTGACCTCCCTAGCCGCAGCCCCCCCCCCCGCCCCCCCCATTACCGGAATTCCCGAGCCCCTTTCTTACTGGTTCCTTCCCGTCTGGGGCGCTTTTGTGTCCTTGAGGTCGGAATGAACTTGGGGGGGGGGGGTGCTGCTCTCGCAGCGGGGAGCTGCCTCTTTGGCTCTCTGAGCTGCACGGTGTCCCAGCGACTGCTGCTGGTTGAGGAGGGTGATGACTACTGAGCCATAGAACAGGTCGTGCTGGAGATGGAGATGGGAAAGCCTGTTGTTTCATCTTCCAGGGTATCGTTGGTTGGGAAATTGCCCGCCCCGCCTCCCCCCCATCAGCCAGCGCTGATTCAAAGTTACCAGATGCCGAGCGAGCGCTCCTTCGAGCTCCTGGGGAGCCGGGACAGGAAGGGTCCGGTCTTACACCTGTCCACCTCCCTGTGTGGTAGGAGAAACAAGTCCCACTCCCACTCAAGAATAGTTTTGGCGAGCCAAACCTTTCCCCTCTTGCTGAGCTATCCCCTCAGAAAGCATTTTCACTTAACCCTATGCTCACAGGTTACTTTTTGTTTCACAGCTCGATTTTTTTGTTTAACCGCCGTGGAAGAATCATCCATACTTTGTGATTGCCTTTGCCTTCTTACTGCTCACTTGCTTATTAATTCCCTTACTTTGTAATTCCTGCTCCTACTGCTGGCCAGAAATTGTTGTCCCCGAGGTCGCTGAGGACTAGAAAAAAATCTTTTCCCCTCAACGGCAGACATTTATCGAGTGTTTTTGTGCCAGGCACTGTTCTGAAAACTTTCATTAACTCTTAATCCTCACCACAATCCTGTGAGGTAAAATTATTATGTTATCTCACTTTATGGATGAGGGAATGTATACTTGGTATCTTGCTCAAGGACTCTCAAGTAGCAGGAGAGGATTCCAACTCCGGGGCTCAGGACCAGCACTGGGGCCCTTAACCACTGTGCCTACTGCTTCGCCTAGAATTCCTTTCTTCCTCCTTATTTCCTGAAGTCCTGAGCTCCTTGAAGCATCACTGATCAGGTTCTCAGTCTCACATTCCCTCTTGCATGACTTTGGACTAGTTTAGGTTCTTTTTTATTTTATTTATCATTATTATCATTATTTTTTTTAGAGATTTCACAGAACCTTGTTACTTCAGTTATCGCCTCTAGTTAGCTGCCTTAAGATTCTGTGCTTTCCATATCTTACTCAGTTTTAGAGTAGCATCTGTCAGTTTATATTGTAATATTCCTTGTGGACTTGCCCTGTTTTGCCTCAAAGCATTTCTAGTTAACATCATTTATGTCACGGGCCCCATATCCTAGTCACTCAGGTGCAAAATTCAGCAGTCCTGTCTCATATCACCTCTCTCCCAATCATGATGTATCTCTTCAACTTCTACAATGTCTCTTCCTTCTAGCTTTCATCGAACCTTACCCCCTCCCCAGCCCTTCTTCCCTAGTCTCCTCCTTCACGACCTCTGAACACTCATTCATCACTTATCATATGTCACTTTCTCCAGTTGGGTATCTTCTCTTATAAATGTTCCACATCCACAAAAAATATTGTAAGCAGCTTAGGACATTAAATATTCAGGCCTTACAATTAGTAGTTACTTGCTAAATGTTTGCCACATATGATGCAATGTGAATTACGGTAGCACACAGGTGGGCCAGGTTTTACAGGGTGTGAAGAAGCTTACATTGGTAGACATGGAGGAGCTGGCAAGCATCCTGGAGGGGGAGGAAACCTTCTGGTGACTTAGTTGCTGCAGCTAGGAGGAACCCAGTTATCCTGAGTAAGCACTACAGTTAGAAGTGTGGAAGTAGGACCATATCCGCAGAGAATGATGAATCCTATTCTTAGCAAAACAAGACAGGAACCAACCACAGTAAATTACAAAAAAAAAAAAAAAAAGTCATCTTTATTGTAAAATATAACACATACCTAAAAATGCATAAAACATAAGTGAGATTACCACAGTAGACATATTTAGCAGTAGAATGACTGTCTTATTCTGGTAGGAGATATGATGGTAGTGGGATGAGACTGCAGACATGCCTAATAGGAACCTGTTCCCAAAACTTCTGTATAAGGTAATGTGAGCCTGAACTATTCCCAAGAGGAACTGTTTGGAAAGAGTTGGCTGTGCCTACATAGGTTTGAGGTGAGAAGACAAAACCAAGAAGGTACCTAAATGGTAAGAAAAGGGAACCAATGAGAGTTTTGAGCCACTGAGCATAATTCTACCAAAATGGATATTTTGTGATTTTTGCCTTTGTTTCTCTCCATGTTTTCTATGCATGTTTTCCTACATCATAGTACATGTATATTTTTAGTATTCTTTGATTTTAATGTAATACCTAGTAAGCATTTTTCATCTTATCCGATTTCCCAAATTCCTATTGTTTGTGTCATATTCTAGCAACTGTAATGTGATTTCATAAATTAATCCTCTATTGTTGAACAGGTGCACTAAACAACACTTATAAATGTAAGTTGTAGCAATACTTACTTTGGCAGATATGTCACTTTATAAACTGGAGTTTGTTTGTTTATGTCAGACATTGGAATGTATGTAAAAGAAAACCCATGTCCTCAGATAATTTGTAGTTGAATGGAAGAAATAGGACTTTCCCAAGTATGTTAACTGGTTATTCTTCTTGGTGTCCTATGTGTGCAAACATCAGTTTTAGGATATGTTAGAATGTTGTTTACCAAACAAGTAACTTTGGAGACTCTGTATATGTATTAGTGTATTAAATTGAGAACTAACCTTGAATTTCAGTACAACACGTCATAGAGCATGCAAAGAAGCATGCCATGAATACATTTTGAGAGCGGACTGTATCTCACATGTGTTTCTGAGATACTCATCCAATTTGGACCACTCACAAGTTATGAAAAAGTTGAAAACTAATGCAAATTTGGCACTTTATAAGACTGGTCTTCTAAAAAAAAGTTGAGATTTCTAATTATTCCTAATTTACTTAAATATATTAAAAGCGCACATGTTATTACATTGGGAAGTAAAACTATCCATTTAGTTAATGATAGAAGTAGCCACACCATCATAAATGTTTCTAAACAGGCTATTATTCAGATGCACTAAGTTACTGTATAACGTATAACATAAGTCTGCCAGGTGAAAGGCAGATTTTCATCTCTCTTGAGAAGCAGCCTCACAGCCCTCAAACAACAGCTACCTACCTTCTTTGTCCTCTCTAATACAAGGTAATAGAGATAAATCTGGCCCAAAGTAGGGAGTTTCAGAAGTTGTGTGTTCAGTAAACATTTAAATGAGCGTCAGTTTTGTGTCAGGCAAGGTGATCAGCAGAATGCTAAAGCCAGGCCAGGTCTGTGTGAGATGCAGAGAGGCAAACAGTTCCAGTACAGTGTGAAAAACTGTGACAAACACAGAGTGTTGGAGAAGTCACATGGAGGAAGGCAGACAAAATCATGCTCCTGAGCTAAAAGAAGGAAGAGTGTTAGGGCAGCAGAGAAATGAGATGAAGGCAGGAAATCACATTCAGGCTGAGAGAATGCAGATGCTGTGCTGAAATTGGAAATACTATAAAACAGCTGCAGAGGAGTGTATGAGGTGAGGTGAGGTTGCTAAGAGCCTTGTTGGACCTGAAGGATTTGGAGTTTATCCTAAAATCAGTGGGGAGCCATTGAAAATGTTCAAGGAAGTGAGGGACCTGTTCACATTTGAATTTTAAAAGCATCCCTCTGGCTTTTGCAACTTCACCTTTCTGAAAGCTCTCCTCCTCCCCCTGTTGGAGGCTTTATCTCTCTTCTCTACCTGATTGCTATCTCGTAGCTCATTTCTCTTTGGAAAGGACAGCCACCAACATTGTTTCCGCTTGATATCTTGCTTATGTTCTGTTTGCATAACAATTTTGGAACAGAAAGTAAGCTTTCATCGGTGTCCTTGTGCTGCATGTTTATAAAATACCCAATCTTGCAGTTCAGTTTTAAATCTTTTATTGCCAGTTACGAGATGAAACGTTTTGGCATCTTTTAGGTATCAGTAATAGTTGCAGCAAAGCACTTTTCATGCATTTGCTCATGAATCCTCTGAAGCTGGCAAGATCTGCACCATAATTCTCATAGTATACATGAGTGCAGGAGAGTAAAGAAAGGTACTCAGTATACACTGTTGGAAGTATGCAGCCAGGATTTGAACCCAAGTAAAATTACAATGTTTAGCTTCTTCCCACTTTGCATATTGACTCTGTGGATTGCTATTTTAGAGGGTACATGAGACAGTAGAGTTCTGATATCATATGGTACTTTGGTGAGGGCATAAGTGCAATCACAAAGAAAAACCTGATTTAGACTTTCTGGGTCAGTGGTAGAAGAGAAAACTAGAGAAAGAGGGTTGACTAGTAGCTGCTCATTTAAATACAGCCTGTCCTCCTTCCTGTCCCAGCTTTCTGGGTTTTGTCTTAATAACACCTTTGTGATTTTTTTGTTTATTATAATCAAATGACAGAACAGGGACAGTGAAGGCTGCTCATATTTATTATTATATTATTATTATTTTATTTTTAGAGAGAGTGTGTACATAAGCAGGGAAGAGGGGCAGAGAAAGAGAGAGAATCTTAAGCAGGCTCCATGCTCAGCATTGAGGCTGATGTGGGGCTTGATCCCATGACACTGGGATCATGACCTGAGCCAAAAGCAAGAGTCAGACATTCAACCGACTGAACCACCCAGGAGCCCCTAAAGGGTGCTCATATTTAAGGATGACTTAACCCTAGGTCTGTCCAAGGGCTTCTCTGCCCAATCCCCTTCTTGCTTGTCTTTTTCTTGCCTTCTCTCGGCAGGTGGTGCTGTGTTGGATTCTGTGGGTTAAAAAGATTTGTATCTCAGAAACAAATAAACTAATGCTGATCTCACATTTTAATCCCTCTGATGTTTTTCATTCAGTTATCTAGAAGGCACATGCTTATACCTTCAGTCTCTGAAATTCTAACAGGTGTGTTTTTAACTTGAAGCAAGGTGGGAAGCAGAAGTAACATTCCTAGTAAACCAGAGTCCAGATACTGATTATTCAGTAGGGTGAGTTCCTGAGTAAATGTAGAGTGGAAGTTGAAAAATAAAGCTGCAGGAACTACTAATCATTGTTTAAAGGGAGGGAAAAAAATGTCTAGTAGATATATTTAACATTAAGTATAGTTAATATTTCTTTAAAAATACTAGGTTGAACGTAGGCACTTGCCATTGCTCTAGGTAAAAGAGTTAGATATTGGCAATTGCATATAGTTTATCCTAATACAAAGACAATCCTCTTAACATCTAACCATTTGAGCCAATCGGCCAAGCCTACACTCTTCATTTTCCCAGAAAGTAGGTTGATTGCAGCGTGTTCATTTCTACAACTGCTGGGTTACTGGCTCAACAGTATTTATCATAAGCCTGTTGGTGGCAGTTATACGTGTTATTATGATTAGATCATTTAAATATCAATAATAGTCGTGTAAATCTATGAAACATGAGTGCAAAAGAAGAGTATTGGTTTCTGTGAAAGGAATGTTGAATTGTTTAAAAAAAAATTTTTTTTAATGTTTATTTTAGAGAGAGAGACAGAGTGTGAGCAGAGGGAGGGGCAGAGAGAGGGAGACACAGAATCTGAAGCGGGTTCCAGGCTCGGAGGTGTCAGCACAGAGCCTGATGTGGAGCTTGAACTCACGAATTGTGAGATCATGACTTGAGCCGAAGTTGGAGGCTTAATGGACTGAGCCACCCAGGTGCCCGGGAATGTTGAATTCTTTAGAAAGAGTCCATAAAAGTGAGAGACTAAAAAAGTGGGCAGAAAAACTATTAAAAAATTGGAGAGAAAATTATGAAAATTTGGAAGAAAATATCCTGACCTTGCTTTACAAGTTTGTTTTGCTGTTTTGTCTTTGTTTTTTAGTTCTCAATCTACTTAGGAAATTAAAACTAGAAATTGTAGAAAATAAATTCTGAGTGTAGTTAATATAATAAAAATATTGGGGAGGAATTCTTCAAGGAAAATCTTGGAATTATTTGGGAAATTGGGGAATTAATGCATATTTTTATGTGTTAAGGTAAAGTAAATATGGTGTGTATATAATTTTTTGATTCTTGAAACAACTTTTTTTTATTAACTAACCAGAACCAGTCAAAACTGCTGATGCTGTTAGTCTAACTGTAATAGTTTATGCTGTAGGATGGTGAGTAGTCAGAAGTTTTGCCTCTGTAGAGGTTCTTTGGGCCTACTACATTACCAAAGTAAAACTTTGCCATTGGGAATGTAAAAAGCAGGGCACATATAGATTTTTTTCTTTGCTTACCATATTATGCTAATGGCATATAACTCATACTATTTTGAGTTAGGCTTTTAGCAGCCCTATAGCATTTAAGTTTGTATGAGTAATGTGAACCAATATATAGAACCTAGAGCTGATTTCCACCTCCCTTAAGTGACTGCCATAAAAATTGAAAGCAAAAACTGGACAAAAAGAAAAAAAACATAGTATAGGATTAGCTAGTTTGTTAAATTTAATAAATTTCGTAGTGCTGCTGATCTGAAAGTTGGATTAGGTGAGGTGTAACTTATTCTAGATTCAAATACCAGTTATGGCAGTATAGTAATTATTTTCTTCTGAAGTATTACAAGTTAGTGAAAAAAGACCAAACTTAAATGCAAAAAAATAAAAGTATGGCATTTATTGACTATTTGGTATATGCCAGGCATTGTAAAACATTTTCTGTATGCCTTATCTCATGTAATCTGGACAGCAGCCCTACCAGGAAGGTCATTTTGTTCTCATTTTCTAGACAAGGAGACTCATGCCATATCAGAGTTATGCAATGTGTCCAGAGTCATGTGGTTAGTAACAGAACTGGGAATCCAATCCAGTTTAGTCTGAACTCTAGCACTCATATGCCTCTGCTCTTACCACTTAATAAGGTAGTACTTTTCATCTGAATTTCTAATATAGGGGTTTTGTTGTTTTGTGGTTTTGGTAAGCCCTTTATTGGAGGGGTGATTCTAGACATGATCAACAGAGAGAGGGGGAGGAGGTAGCTAGGATAGAATGTGTTGGTCAAGATGCTGCTCCTGCCACTGTGGGCAGCTGGGCTTCCCTCAGGGCAGGATACACCTCAGAGTTGTCTTGGCACCTATGGGGAGGAGGTGGAACCTTTATTGGCACATGAGCATGGAGATAATTTCTTAATGACATGTTGAAGTGTTTTAACCTGGAAAGGACCTTAGAGATCATTTAGGCTTCCTCTTTGATAGATGAGGAAACTGGGGCCCATTGAAGCCAAGTTGTTTCGCCAAGGCCACTAGCTGATTTATCATCCTGGAAGTGGAAACACCTTCTCCTGATCAGAGTCCAGGTGCTTTTATAGCTTAGTAATTATTTTTCTTTGTTAGCCCTAACTCTGATTGGCAATTGCATATAGTTTATCCTAATACAAAGACAATCCTCATGACATCTAACCTTTTGAGCCAATCAGCTGAGTCTACACTCTTTATTTCCCCAGAAAGCAGGCTGCCTTTACTACTGAATTTTGAAGTTCTTAAATTGCCCCACCCCATCTTTGTCTGCAAGTAACAACACTGATTATTCCCTACACTTTACTGTAGAATATGAACAGGGCCAGTATTATGTTTCCCCTGTGTTACATGAGGGAAACCTGAAACTCAAACAATATAATGTTGTCCTCAGGCCTGTGTGTGTTAAAACCTGACCCTGAACTATGACTGAAAATGTAAAAGAAGAAAAATACATTATCTTAGCAAAGATGACTAAACCTTCCTGGCCAAGCCCTGTTGTCTTATCTAACAATCCCTTCCTGTCCTCATTCTCTTTCCTTAGCCCAAGTCCACGCCCTTTAGGTGGCTGCCTGACAGTCTCAGGGAAGTAGGCATCTGTGGGGCTGGGTAGGGGTGGAATGAGTTGTGCCCATTGCTTTGCTGGGCACCCCCTGAAAAATCTGCCGAGTCCCAACCTTTGGCCTTTCATCAGCAGACAGAGGAAGGGCTGTTGTTAGTCATCTTCTTATTAACAGGCAAGCATGGACTACAGCAGCTGCTGTTCCTCCTCCTCCTGCCTCTTTGCTTTTATATGTCATGAAAAACTTTTCGCATGCATCATCTCAGCCCTTATTGCAACCCTGTGTGATGTGGGCTTTTAACTGAATTTTAGAAACCAGAAATCTGAGGCTCTGAGAAATTCAAGTGATTTTTGCCAAGGTCACTTGGGTGGCAAGTGGTAAACCTGGATCTGTAATACAGATAATCTAACTATACATCCTGCCACTTGCTGTATTTGGCCTTCGAGTCTAAAAGACACGAGTCTTTTCTCGTGTTTAGAAAAATAGCATGGAAGAGAGCAGATAATATGCTTAGGAAATAGGACAGTTGCAAAGTTTGCATGAGATAATGTATAATTTACATTCCACTTTTTTCCAAAAAAGATTTGAAGTTTTCACAATAAGTACCTGAAGACCCAAGCCTACAAGGGGAAAATGTAGGTAATGTAGTTGTGATAAACAGAACACTAAATTTTAACTGTTAGCTGGGAGCTCATATTGAAAAAATAAGAAAATGTTTCCACAACTCTAATGGTTTAGTTTTTTTGAAACAATAAAACAAAAATGTTGTAAGGTAATATTTTTCCCAGAAATGAATTGTAGAAGGCATTTATCACATTGGTGTTATAAAGAGGATCTTGAATAACTCCATTTATAATACTTGCAATAACAGTTTTGCTAAAGATGCAAAGATATTTTTTACATTAGTACTGGCTCTTGATAACTCATTTATTATGGATGTTAATGAAGGTAAACTGTTCGAAAGTATTTCTTCAAAGTCTTGAGGGCTGGACTAATAAGGTCTAGATTCTCATAGTGATAGACAATAGCAACTCACACAAGGTAGAGCAGGGCATCTTAGCCTGCTGGTCCATGGATGGAATTCAGAAAGTCCATAACTCTCTCAAACATCAAACTTGTTTGTGCATATGTAATCTTCAGGAACATGGCCCATAGCACTGTAGTCTCACAGGATAAAAGCTACTGATTTAGGAAAGACATGAAGTAATACATGTAAAATGCTTGCTAAAATTTAACTGTGTGCATGGAAAAGTATTAGCCTTTAATGTTAATGTTGGAATTAAGCATATAATGTTGGCATGAACCAACTGTGTAGACTTTATCCGTGTTACAAGGATGCAATTAGTACAGACCGAAAAAAGATATCATCTCCTGCATGTATGGTAGTTTTCATTTCTCTTGTCCTAGTTCTCTAGGAAAAAAAGGCTTCTATTTATTTATGAATTGAATGTTACCTATTTGCTTGGGCTAGACACTGGAGATGTAAAAATCTAGAAGTCATCTCCTTTCCTTATTTCTGTCTTTATCTTATGCCCACATCCAAATTAGCAGCAATTGTGTCAGCTATGTGCACAAAATGTATCCTCAATCTATCTACTTCAATAAACTCCTAATCCTACTGTCTCACTACAATCAATTTTTTACCAGGCAACCAAGTTAATTTTTAAAAACATAAGTCAGATCATGTCACTGCTTTGCTTAAAAGCCTCTGATGAGAGTTTTCAGTTTTGCAAGATGTGGAATTCTAGAGGTAGTTGGTGGCTGTGGTTGCAGAACAATAGGAATGTACTAAATACTGCTGAGCAATACGCCTAAAAAAGGCTAGGATGGTAAAGCTTCTGTTATGTGTATTTTCCCATAATTTTAAAAAAGGAAAAGAAATAGTTTACTGCAACAACAACAAATAAGCCTCTGATGGTTTCCCTAGATGGACCTAGAATAAAACCCCTGCTCTTTAATTTAGGCCTCAAGACCTTATGTATCTACTTCCCCAAGGCATCCAGCATTTCTCTCTTCCTTGTGCTCTGCTTTCTGTTCCTCTGACTTAAACTAAGTTTGTTCCTGCCTCTAGGCCTTTGCCTTTGTTGTCCCCTCCAGGACCACTGTCCCTTCATATCTACTCAGGTGTTCTAGATCTTTCTAACTACCCTTGTACTGTTAACAGCCCTCTGTCCTCGGTGACCCTGTCATATCACTCTGTTTTGTTTCGTTTTCTTCAGAACTTTTGTCACTATTTGTCTTATTTATGTTTGTGTCTGTCTTTGTTTATTTGTGTGTCTTCCCATACAAGTTAACTGCATGAGAATAGAGATGTTGGTGTATCTTTGGTGTGGAGAAGGGTGCTTGGCACATAGTAGGTGCTCAAATATTTATTGAATAAATGAATGGAGACATGAGCCCTTCCTCCAGTGACCTTGTAGTTTCTGATACTGACTCTCAGTCTGAGTTAGAGAACTGTGAGCAAGGTCTTTGAGAGCCTCTCAGCTAGGTCTCACATAGAGGATGGGCAACTAGTTCTGCACCAAATAAAGTGATGTGCAGATGGAAGAGGAGAGAATGATGTCGGGGGCAAAAAAGTCAAAACCACATAAACTGTTTTCTCTCATTCAAGGATAAAGAGAAACTTTCCCTGTCTTCTATCTCCATCTTCACCTAAAAAACAAAAACAAAAACCAACACCAGCAAAAGAGGAGAAAACAAAACAAAAATACAGCTATGTATCAGTATCCAGGCAAGAACCCTACCCAAGCCAAGCTTAAAATGAAAATTGTGTACAATATTGTATATCACATTCTCAGAAATGCCCAGTTCCTCTGGACCGTTTGCTCTTAGAGTGTCCATTATGAGCACTCAGTTGTAGGAGTCAATAAGATGGTCTTGCCAAAAAATGAGTCCATAATCTTACCAGTCTATCATTCCAGAATTATCTTCTTTAGGATGCACTTCCCAAGTGGCCATAAAAATGTTGCTTTGCCATCATACTGTCAAACTACAGGATATTTTATAGATAACTGGAGTTTCATGTTCATGTTTTTGATTCATATTTTTCATGGTAAACATAGACTATAGAGATTTATGATATAGACAGATTTTCAGTGCCTGATGTGAAAAATAATACTTTCATATAATCAGAAAAATCAGATTATTTTCTGACTATGAAAAAGTGTATGCAGATTTTAGAAGTTGGGAAATGAAACAAAAACTTGTAACAGAAAACCCATCACCTGTAATACCACCAAGCAGAAATTATTCTTGCGAACATTTTAATAAATTGCTTTGCGGCTTCTTAAAGGCCATTTTTAAAATGTGGTTGAAATTTTTCTTGAGGAAAAAAGTTGAGAACTGTTTAGATGAAGAACAAGAATCATCTAGCATACTTTTAATAAAAACCTTTACAAGCATTTGCAACATGGAAATTTTATTTCTTCCTTTAAAAAAAACCTCATTTATAAAAGGAGAGAACAATATAATGAACTGGATGTACACATCACCCAGGCTCATGGCTAATCTTACTTCATTTGTGAATATTTCAGTTTATCTTCAAAAGATAAGAACTTAACAATGACTACAGTACAATTATCACACCATTGTAATAAAATAAACAATTGTTATCCTCTTAAAGGTGCAAAACTTTTAAAGAAAAGGCAAAATCTTGAGTGTCTCTGAATAATTTATTCCTGTTTCAGTTATTGCGAAGGTGTGTCAGAGAGGAGAATTCAGGGAACAGCAAGAAAATCGTCTTGACTAAGAGAGAGTAGTTGATCAGGAATCAGAGTATGAGGGGAGAGTAAAGGGTAAATGAAGTCCAGTTAAGTCCATAAGTACGAATTACAGCTTGGTTCAACACGACATTATAAATTACTGGAGGGTTCTGAAAAGAGAAAAGACCTGGTCACAGTGCTTTGAGCTGGGCAGTTCAGGTCGCTGGCTTGTGACACTGTCAGATGTGAAATAGACGAAGTTGGCCCATCAAGCAGGACAGAGCCTAGATGGGCATGTGCCTGTATGAATGGAAAGGACTGAGAAGGGCAGAGGAATGAAGGAAAAGCGGAGAAGAAGGTCTGGATGAGCGAAAGATAGAGGGCAAGGTTTGAAGCCTGGAAGCATGGGTGGATTGTGGTGCCAAAACTTGTCTTGCAGAAACTGGGTTGGGAAATGCTTTGTTTGAGATTCTGGACATTTCTTTATTTCTCTTCATTGGTAATCATTGCAGGTGAGGTGAACAAACTACATGCTCATTTACTTTGAGGCTTTTAACCAAGGTGGCCTCTTCTAGGTAATTACTTTATGAAGGGGCAGTTAGAATTTGTACTTGTGAAATATTTCAAAGATCAGGTGGTTAAAACTCATAATGGTAGATAAAGCCGGAAGAACTAGAATTTTTCCCTTGCCTCTCTCCTCCCCCACCAGAAGGAGACTCCATGGAAATTATTTAAGTATCTTGTGTATAACTAATTAGAAAGAAAAGTCTTTCTTTGTTTGCTTAGAAATATGTTTGTAAATATTCACCAAGACCACTATTATAGGAAAGTCATTGTTTTAATCTTGTATTATCTGTAATTTCTGTTTGCTGATGCTGAGCTATTGTTCGAAAAGGCCATAAATAGAGAGGCCCACACCAAGACAAGATTGAACTAAGCTATGTTTTTCTATCCAGATAAATAGTGGGGGGAAATGTTTGTGTAAGTTGTTGCTTCCAGAATCTTTCATATCAAAATTATTTAACTTAAACATTAAGTAATGGTATTTAGCAGCACTATTCTTTACTACAAATATACTTTACATATATTTTGCATTAAATCAATATGTCTACTAGCCTAGAAATGTAACTTCATTTTCCTTGGGAAAATCTTTTATTTGATTAAAATAACCAAATTATAGATTTCATTTTCAGTTGGAAATAATCTTTTGCAGACCCAGGATAAATACAAATCCTGTCCTAAATCTGTGTTAGTTTTTAATTTGTTAAACAAGACTGAGACCTTAATAATAATCATTTTCTTAGAATTGAATGAAGAAGGTCACATAAATACAGAACAGTATGCTAACCCAGAAGGCATTTATCAGGAAGTTTTGATCCTAAAATGCTATTGAAAACAGTAAGAAAGCAGAGCAATCATACCTGAGCAGAGAAAACTGTCCTGAAGTCCATTGAGTAAACTTCTGTTTGATCTTTAGAGAGAGCCTCTGGTGTTTAATCATATTCTTTTTCGCATTATTTTACATAGTCTAACATTATTGGTTATTTTATTTCCCCTCCCATAGCAGATTAGGGACAGTAAATTAGAATAAGTAGGATCTTATAGCAATGGGAATGCTGGTGACAAGCCAAGTGTGATGGCTAACAAGGGAGGGGACAGGAAATCTATTAAAAGCAGATGCAGGTATTTG
Source organism: Prionailurus viverrinus (assembly GCF_022837055.1). Classification (NCBI taxonomy): domain Eukaryota; kingdom Metazoa; phylum Chordata; class Mammalia; order Carnivora; family Felidae; genus Prionailurus; species Prionailurus viverrinus. The sequence goes on along the minus strand of NC_062561.1, from coordinate 129,323,347 downwards.
AAATGCCTGGAAGTTTGGAACTTTTTACTGTAGGCAAAGGTCATACCTTCAGCCCCAGTAGTCACAGAGCATACTGTTGTGATACCCCTGCTCTCAGTAATATCTTTGAATTATCCAGGAAAGTTCAGTTTATAAGATGATTGAAATCTTTCAAAAAATGTTTTACTTTTTTTTTTCACAAGTACTTTTTAAAGTGGTTGCACCTAGGGGTTAGCATTTCTGTTATATAAAATATATACTTCTGTGGAACACTCATTCCAGTGGGTAAGACTGCATAAATGAATTGTACCCATAAATAGAAAGTGAGGATGAATTAATTTAATCTTACTATTAGTTACTTTTCTTATCCACAATTTTCTTTGAGGGCCACTTATTTTTCTTCCTCTTATGGGCCTATCTGTATATTTTATGGATGTGTATTATTATATATTTTATAATACTTTCCCTGTGTTCAAATATATAATGGAAAAGACTCGTATGATTATTGTGTTCTCTAGGATTCATCAATCCACATGACCTACCCACCCACCTCTGGATACCATCTCCCTCCACTTTTGGGGCTCCTGTCGTATTTCTCTTCCCACCCGGGCTGAATCTGTTATTGCAAATTCTGGTTTGTCTCAAAGGCAAGATATTTGAGACCAGGTGATTCCCACTCTTCCTCTCTTTCTTGTAATTATTGCTTACTGCTTAAAAGAGAAACCCCTTACTGGGTATTACAGCCTTTCTATTGTTTCCTACTGTCAACCACACTTTCATCTCTGTCTTTTATCGTTTAAACTGTGTTCCATCGTGTTCACAAATGCTTTTCTATCCTCAGTCCCATCACCTTCCAAACATGACTGAATGTGGCTCTTTCCTCCCACCCCTTTCTGTACACTACTTACGAGAAGTTTCATCCATTCATCCACTGAACAATATTTGACTGTCTGCCACATCTCAGGTACTGTTTTGGTGCTAGAGAGGCAGCAATGCACAAAATGGATAAAGATCCCTGCCTTTGAGGAACTTATATTCTAGGGTGTTATGGAGGGTGTGGGGAATGATACAGAAAGCAAATAAATAAAGAATATTGGTGGAATATATAAAAATAATGTTAAAAAAGTGCTGTGGAGAAAAATAAAGCAATAAAGATAGTTTAGATGTGTTAGTGCGGTGCTGAAGGTGACATTTTAGCAGAGAGCTGAAGGGAGTGAAGCCACAGCCATGGCAGATTATCTTCAGGAAGAGAATTCCAGGGGCGCCTGGGTGGCTCAGGCGGTTGAGCGTCCAACTTTGGTTCAGGTCACCATCTCATGATTTGTGAGTTGGATCCCCGCATCGGGCTCCCTGCTTTTAGCACACAGTCTGCTTTGGCTCCTCTCTCCCTCTCTCTCTCTCTGTACCTCCCCTGCTTACGCTCTCTCTCTCTCAAAAATAAAAATAAACGTTAAAAAAAACATTAGAGAGAGAGAGAGAGAGAATTCCAGGTGGTGGGGATAACGGTTTCAAATGCTTTGAGGCCAGAGCATTCTTGATGTGTGCAAGGAATGCTAAGGAGCCACACCCAATGTGGCTAAAGCTAAGAGAAGTGGGAAGGAGGAAAAGTTAGAGAGGTAGTCAGGGCCCAGATTATGGAGGGCCTTATAGCCCGTTGCAAGAATTTGGACTTTTACTGGCATGAGGTAGAAAGACATTGCCATGTTTTAGGCAGAGAAGTGATATGAGTTGGGTATTTTTTATTTTGTTTTTTTCTCCAGTGTGAAGAATACATTGACTGAGGACAAAGGTGAAATCAGGAAGATCAGTTAGGAGGCTATTGCAGTAAATCAGATAAGAATGACAGTGGTTTGGGCCACTACTGGAGTGAAAAGTGGTTGGATTCTAGAATATATTTAGAACATAGAACTGTCAGGATCTGCCGACGGGTTTGATGTAGAGGTGAGAGAAATGGAGGCTTTCTATCATATTGAAAGGTACATGTCTAAGGTGGACTGGCCAGAATTCCCCTGTCTTCTCCTTGCCACGTTTGAATGAAACTGTTACTTTTCCACTTCTATGATAAAATAAAACAAAACTCTCCTTTTCTGAATGTCTCCCTCTCAGGCTTTGTGCTCTCTGCCTTTGCTAAGGCACTTTGTTCATTGTTTTCCTCTTCAGTTCTACAATGCACTGTGGACTTTGGCATCTGATTAGTCTACTTTTCTATCCCCACACCTACTCTTGCTCTGGGAAGCTGCAAAATCCTTTTTGATGCCAGTGTGTGAGTATGTCAAAGTTCCTTGTCTGACCCAACTGTGATAACCTCTTCAACACTGTTACCACCTGCTTTCATTACCATTCTCTGAGCCGTATCACATGAACACGTGGTGAGAAGAAATTACTATCCCGTCTTCCAACCGCATTGTCACTCTCTTCAGCTCTTTTTATTTTTTCAATATGAAATTTACTGTCAAGTTGGTTTCCATACAACACCCAGTGCTCAGCCCAACAGGTGCCCTCCTCAACACCCATCACCCACCCTCCCCTCCCTCCCACCCCCCATCAGCCCTCAGTTTATTCTCAGTCTCTTATGGTTTGCTTCCCTCCCTTTTTTTCCTTCCCCTCCTCCATTGTCTTCTGTTAATTTCCTCTTCATGTCTTTTACACCGCCCTCTCTTCACACTCAGAAGGACCTTAGTTTTTTCTCAGTTTGTGAGCAATATACTTGTTTCACTTTCATTTGTATCTGGCAAAGCACCAACTTCAAATTAAATCTCCAGTGGTCCTCCGCACATATACTCAGGTAGCTGAACAGTATTGCAGAAAATTGGGTGAAATGGTGACTCTGCCAATTCATGATTTCCAGTCTCAGCTTCACTCAGACCAACATTATTTAATCCTTCCACTCAGTGACTCTCAACCTTGACTGCATAACAGAATCCTTTGGGAACTTTAAAAAAAGCCAATGCCTTGGCTGCCAAGGCTTATGAAATTGGAAATTTTGGAGTGGAACTCAAACATCAGTATTTCTTTTTATTTTATTTTTTTTAATGTTTATTTATTTTTGAGAGACAGAGACAGACAGACCACGAGCAGGGGAGGGGCAGAGAGAGAGACGGAGACACAGAATCCAAAGTAGACTCGAGGCTCTGAGCTGTCAGCACAGAGTCCGACGTAGAACTGTGAGTTCATGACTGGAGGCGAAGTCAAATTATTAACTGACTGAGCCACCCAGGTGCCCCACCAATTATCAGTATTTCTTAATGTTCAGGTGATTCCATTGTGCAACTACGATTGAGAAGAGTTGCTTGAAATTTGCCCTTGAAGGATTTTCATTTTTCCATTCCTCTCAAAAGGTATCCTGATCTTCCCATACTCTCCAAAACTATTCCACCAAACCCTATTTTCTAAATTCTTGGCCTCACCTCCTACTTTGCTAGAAAAATTAAAGCTTTTGTTGCTGAATCTCTTTTAATTTTTTGGCCCCATTTAGTCAAGTTAACATTTAATTAGGTCCTAGTTTGTGCCAGGCATTATGCTAGACCTTGAGTATAGAGTGGTGAACAGGACAAATACAGCCCATACCTTCCTGGAGTTTACAGTTTAGTGCTGCGTATAGATAAATTAGGCAGTTACAGTACATGGTAAATGCTATGGTGAGGCAATAAGGTATTATTGGAACTCATAGGTATGGCCCTAATCCAGACGCAGGCCCTGAGAAAGACTTTCTTCTGTCTTATTAAACTCCTAACATCTTGCCCTCCTTTTTCTTTCCCCTTCTTGGAGAATGAGGTGGCACCCTGCTCCATTAGAGGAAGAGCACCATCTCATATCTGTCTCCATTCTCTCCATTTCTCCTCCAGACCTTCATTGGTTGTTCTTCCTTGTTTCTCTCTGTTGTTTCTTCCTCTCACTCTAAACTTACTTAAGGTTTTACCAAAATGATACAGCTGGATTTTATATCTTCTTGTCTCTTTTTTTTTTTTTTTTCAAACAGGCCTCTTGAGAGTGGCCTATCCAGTGTCTTCTGTTACTCACCAGCTTTCGTATTTTGGTTTCTGCATCATCAGTCAGCTTTATCGTAAAGTCACAGGGGCTTCCAGTTTGACTTAAGTTGGTGGAGACCATTCAACTCTGTCATACTGGACCTCTCTATGCATATGGCTATTTGTCACCGTTTCTTCTTCAGAATTTTCTCCACATTTCTGTCTGTGATTCTGCATGTACTAATTTCTTGTGATGTCTTCTTCCTTGTAAGATTCCTTCCCTCAGCCTACCACTTATAAAGGATGGTATTCTCCATTGGTTTGTCTTTACACCACTGTTTTTCTTCATTCATCCATTACTGTGGTTTTAATCACCGTCTAGATGTGAAAGCTTTCAGAATCTGTATCTTCCACCTTGAAATTTTTCCCAAATGCCTTTTGGGCATCTCTACCTGAATATTCCATAGGTTTGTCACATTGAAATTTACCAATCCTTTGCCCTTTAAACCTGTTCCTCTTTCTGTGCTCCTAATCTCATCTGTGTTGCAACCATAGACGTTTGTCACTCAAACCAAACCAGAAACTTTAGTCATGTTACCTTGTCCCTTAATCCTGTGTAGTTAATCACTTAACCCTTCCTGTGTTGCCTCATAAATATTTCTTGACTTCATGTCTATGACACTGCACATCACCCAACTATCTTTACCCTTGTTGAAGCCTTTAAGCATTTCTCATTGGGATGATTGTAATGAAATCCTAGTTGGTGTCCCTACACTTATGCTCACCCCCTTACATTCATCATTTATACAGCTAGGCCACTATACTGGTTTGAAACCCATCAGGGGCTCCCTCTGCCTATAGGTGAGGCTAGGACACTGCAGTAAGGGGTTGCTTTTGGGATAAGCTTTAGGGGACCAGGGTGGTAAGACATTGGCAGAACTGCCTGGTTGAGTTCCCTTACTTAATTATGCTTCTGCATAATCTTTCACTTTTGAAAGTTTTCTTTTGCCTATGCAACATCTTTTCTCACTATTCCTCATCAGCACTTCTTTCTCAGTGCATTTTCCCATTCTGGTACCTCAAAGTGCTCAATTCCTCCCCATACTAAAAGCAACTTAGATATCATGCTTTCAGAAGGTCTTCTTATCATTCATGTCTTTATTTATTCACTGATGTTTATCAGACACCTGCATTTTTAGGCAGCCAATAGCATATCGGAAGGTGAGAGATGAGAACATGCCTGAGTGCATTAGAGCAGTGCTTTTCATACTGTCTGTGGTGGTGGACCAATTGGGTTTTTTGTTTTTTTCACTCTCTCATGAACCAATAAGTGGTCTTGTTGCATGTGATTAAAATGCAATCTGTACCACATGTGACTCACCGCACAAACTCAACAACACCCAAACTGGTCTACATCTTGTTTAACCAGTGTCACATACTTGCATGTCACAGCAATGTCCAATTGCCATAAAAAATTTTAAACACTTATACTTGATTTCTGAACTTAGCTTGATTCAGACAGGTAATACACCATTTGTTCATTAGCACCAGTCCACAGGCTACCTTTGAGTAGCATTGCTCTTGAGGGTTGCTGTAGATGTCATGGTGGAAGAGGGGACAGCTTACAACAGGGGTACAGAAGAGACTGGACACTTTCCCTGAATGGTTGAGCTGTAAGGGAGGAGAGATCCTATTAGAGGAGGGCAAAATCTTAAAAAATGAGATCTGCTTACCAGCTATGGCTTTTTAGCCATGAGGAAAAATTGGGGCATAGAGGGCAGCTGGAGCAGCCTGGTTCTGGCAAGTCTAGAGTAGTAGGCACATAGTGCAAAGAGGCTACTATAAGGTAAGAGATGAGACTGGAGTCAGGGGTTAATTTGGTTACTTCAGCAAATACTTTCGAAGGATCTTCATAGCAGATCCTTCCTAGGCTCTGGGATTGGAAGCCAAGGAGAGACTTTTTGCCGTAGTAGGGCTTAAAAAGGTTGCTAAGGATAACCAAGGAGTTAGACTGATACTTGCAACGCATCTCGAAGGATTTTTGAGCTGGCACACAGTATGATGAATTTAATCCTTAGAGGGTTGGCTCATGTGGATGGTGGGAAATAGATGGCTACTGAATCAGGAGAGTTAGTTGGGAGGTAAGTGATCCAGGTAAGATATGATAAGTATCAGGAAGGTGCAATCAGGGGTTGAAGGAAGTAGTTGGGGTGAGGAAAAGAGACAGGACTTTTATGGGAAATATTATTAGGGTGGTATATATCACAGATCTTGAGGGGTCAGTGGAGTTTGGGATGGCTTGCAATTTCTGACTTGTTATGAGGTTGATAGTATAATTCATTGGGGAAGGGCTTTTTGGATGGTTAAGGGATTACAGAAGTGGTAAGTAAACTGTCTGAGGCCAGTTAGAGGCCTGCTCTCTGTATTCCTGTAGTGTGTTGTGCTAACCTCTATCATTGTGTAGGTCAGTGGGTTTCTGTATTTGTGAGCTCTTTGAGAACCTGTACCCACTTTTCTATCCTAAACACGTGGCACAGGGCCTAACATGTAGAAGAGGCTCAACAAATCATTCTTAAACTGAAAAGAAAGGTAGTGTATTAGTATCCTATTGCTGCCATAACAAATCACACACTTAGTGGATTAAAATAACACAAATTAAAACTCATGTTGTTTATTTATTCTTTTGGTCAGATGTCCCGGTTGGCAAGGTTGATTGCTCTACTTTGTGTTTTACAAGGTGCTGGCCATCTGGACTTTTATCAGAAGGCTCTAGAATGAATCTATTTCCAGACTCATTCAGGTTGCTGGCAGAATGCAGTTCTTTTTGGTTGTAGGACTGAAGTCCCTATGTCCTTGCTGGCTGTCAGCTAGAGGATGCCCTTAGGGGCATCTCTCCAGTCCTCGAACATGGGCCTCTACATCTCAGAGCCAGCAATGGTGCATTGAATTCTCATGTTTCGAATCTCTTTACCTTCCTCTTCTGCCATGTCTCTTGACTTTCTCTTCTTGCAGCCAGAGACAGTTCTCTAGTTGTAAGGGCTCCTGTAATTACATTGGGCCTACCTGGATAATCCAGGATAATCTTCCTACTTTAAGGTCTGTGACCTTAATTCTATCTATAGAGTCCCTTTTGCAATGTAACACAGTCACACATTCCAAGGATTAAGCCATGAAGTTTTCATGGGGTTGGGGGTGAGCATTGTTTTGCTGACCACATAAGTAATTATCCAGCAAATCATGTAGGGATCTTGATCATGGTTCTTAAATACTGATGCATTCTGACACCTCTTATTTGTACAGGGAAGCACAAGGAGAGTAAGACTTGCCTAATGACAGAAGGAAATAGGAGCAGAGGTAGATCACAGCCTACAGCTTCTATTTTTTTTATTCTAACCACTTATCTATCTATCTATCTATCCTATCTATCCCATCCATTCATCCTTTCACTCATTCATTTATTCATTCTTTCATTCGTAAACATTTGAGTATGTGCTTTATTTCAAGGGTCTATACTAATTTGGGACATGAGGAAGAAAGTGAGCTACCGATGACTTTGGCTTGTATTGATGATGTTACTGTCCCTATTTAGTGAATAATCTCTTTTTAGTATGATGTAGCTTCAGGCTTGTACCAAGGACTCAGCAAATGTGTATACTTGTGATCATTACTGCTTAGTTTATTCCCTTCTATGTGTGGCCATAAAATTTAGGAAACAATAAATATATATTATTAGTATTTTAATTTTTAACTTTATTCAAATAAGTAACCAGTGTTATCAGTTTCTTACCGATTTTTCCAGAAATATTCTATGCATATAATAAAGAAATGTTTATCTTGTACTTGGCATTAATTATATATTCTAGTAACTATTTCATGACGGATAGGTTAAGGTACTTAATTCTTTTTTTATAACTGTATATTATTCCCTGGTATGAAACCAGCTTGTTACAAGTCTCATGTTGGTGGACATTTGGATAGTTTCTACTTCTTTTGCTATTAAAAGATTCTTGTAAAAAATCTTATACATGCGCTTTTCACACAGATGCATACATACAGAACTTATGCTTTGCAGCAGTTATTGTCTAATGACAGAGATTGTACCAGTTCCCATTCCCTCCATCAATGTATGCAAGTAACTACTGTTTTTGTACACCTTGGCTAAAAAATATGTCGTTGAACTTTATGGTCTTTACCAATCTTATCAGTAAAAAGTGATATTTCTGTTTCTCTAGCTTAAATGTGCATTTGTCCCATGACTGAGTAAGGTTGGTCATCTTTTTTTGTATGTATTTTAAAGCTATTTCTTTCATTTTCTATAAACTGTTCATATCTTTTATCCATTTCTCTATTGGATTGTTGGCTTTTTTATTAATTTATTGGCAGTGCATATATTAAGGAAATTAGCTTATAAGATGCATGTATTTTGGGATATGAAATAGGATATAAGGTGTACATATTTTTTCTTTGATTTTTCTTTTGATTTTGTATGCTTAGGCTTTTGACGTGCATAAACAGTTAATTGTAGGTGAGCATGTTTAATTAATCTTAACATCTTTGTCTTCTGTGCTTTGTGTCATCATGGTAAAGGCCTTCTTTATTTCAGTATTACAAAGTAATTAGCTCAGGTTTCTGCAAGTATTTTTTTTTAACTTTTTATTTTGAAATAATTATAGATGCACAGGAACCTATAATGTTAGTACAGAGAGATTCTGTGTATTCTCTTTATTCAGATCCCCCAACCAGCAGGTATTTTTATGGTTTTATTTTTTATATTTAAATTGTTAATGATTCTGAAATTTATTTTGGTATAAGATTATATATGATTATAAGATTAGATATGAATTCCACTTTCTTTTCCCCTTGGTTACCTGTTTGCTCTAACATTATTTATTGAATACTCTATATTTTGTCCAGTAATTTAAAATTCATATGTACCAATCATGTGCTAAATTCCTAAGTGTACTGGTTAGGTTTTGAAACATTAAAGTGTCACAACTTGCAGAGAAGCTGAAATGTCATTGTATATTTTCCTAAGAGCTACGTGTTGAGACAGCTGGGGCCAGCCCTCTTTCAAAATCCTATTATGGTGTCTGGAATTGTGTTTGTGGTGTTGTGGGTTGTACTAGGGTACAGGTAAATAACCTTCAGGTTTGCGTCTTAGTTTACTGTTCCCAGTCTGTAAAGGTAAAGCCTTTACCCAATGTAGTGCCTAAGGTTAACCATGCCATTGATTAATACTTACAAAACCTTTTATTCTTTATTATTAAAAAAAAATTTTTTTTAATTTATTTCTGAGATAGAGAAACACAGAATCTAAAGCAGGCTCCAGGCTCCGAGCTGTCAGCACTGAGCCTGACGCGGGGCTTGAACCCACGAACTGTGAGATCATGACTTGAGCCAAAGTCAGACGCTCAACCGACTGAGCTACCCAGGCACCCCATTACTTACAAAACCTTTTAGACGGACTATATTGTCCTCATTTAGTAAATAGGAAATAGAGATTCAGAAAGATTAAAAATTGCCCCAGACCTCAGGTGTTAGATAAGGTTGGCAGAGCTCAGACAGGTTCTCACCTTGCAATTGGTATTATTACACAGTATTCCAGGACATGCCTCAGATCTGCTCGAGATACCTCTTCACTCCATTGATCTGAGATAAAAACTACTGTAACTTCTGGGCTAGGACATAACTCTCCTATTCCATCTCTGCTTTAGCAAACCTGAAGGCTTTCTGCATTTTTAGCTCCTGTTTTTCAGTGCAAAGTTTAGGCAAAAACATGATTTTTCCAAGGTTTTTCTGACTTCAGTCTGAAGAATGCTAAAGGAAAAATACAATACTCATTTGCCTATATAGTTTTCTGAATTTAAAGAGTAGATTTAGATAATTCTTAAATTCTTTCCCAGCTCTATGATTCTAGATACTTGTTCTTTATCTTGCTAGTATTTTTCATAGTTTTATGTTCTCATATAGTGGGGAGTGAACAAAGCATTTAAAGAATGACAAGTATTTTCTGTGGGTTATTTAGAGGGGAAACATGTTAGAATTCTTTAATCCAATTAGAAATCACGTTCTTTTAGGAGAAGTCATATAGGCTGGTTATTGTATTATATAAAAGTTCTCTTAATTTTAGTTCATTACATTAGCTTGCTGGCATATATTTATTTTTTAAAAATATTTTAATGTTTATTTATTTTTGAGAGTGGGGGGAGGGGCCGAGAGAGAAGGGGACAGAGGATCTGAAGTGGGGTGTGCTCAGTCAGCAGCAAGCCTTATGCAGAGCTTGAACTCAAACTGTGAGATCAAGACCTGATTCAACAGAGACGAAGTCGGGCACTTAACCAACTGAGCCATCCAGATGTCTGCCCCAGCAGCATATATTTAAAGGCCACCACTTAAAATTCTGTATGTGCTTTGGGTCTAAGGCTATCACTTCACACAGGTCCTCTCATTTCCTTTTAGCTGCAGTGTTGTCTGTGTGGTGCTCTTCATGAGATCGGAGTTTTAGAAGTAAAGCTTCCGGCTCTGAACTTTCCACTTACTGTTAAGAAATATTGCTATGGCAAAGTAAATTCTTCCAGATAACTTTGCCCACTTGTCTTTGAAGCTGTGTCTGGGGTCTCCATGAACAGCCCTCAAACTGGCCACCTTGGAGATCTAGATTCATAAGTCATTTGGTGTGTTTGGAGGGGAGAAATACATTCTTAGGGCCTAAGTGAGTTAATGGAAGGCCAGCCACACTCAGGAAACTGATTCATAAACTAGAATCCCCCCAGTCATTCATTTATAATTGGTTATATCTGTAGACAAAGCAAAGACTGAGCAAAGTTGCAAGCAGGTAATTCTGCTTAGCAGATCCAGGTCTAGGTGAGAAAATTGGTAAAATGAAAGCAAAAAGAGCTCGACTAATCCTGTTCTCCTCTCTAGAGATCGATCATTCTGTCTTTTAAAACCTTCATTTACAACACCTTTCTGTGCAGTGCTAGAAAATTCTGGTGACTAACTTTGTTTTTGAGATTTTATTTTAAAAAACAATTTTTTTTAACGTTTATTTATTTTTGAGACAGAGAGAGACAGAGCATGAATGGGGGAGGGGCAGAGAGAGAGGGAGACACAGAATATGAAACAGGCTCCAGGCTCTGAGCGGTCAGCACAGAGCCCGACGCGGGGCTCGAACTCACGGACCGTGAGATCATGACCTGAGCCAAAGTCGGACACTTAACCGACTGAGCCTCCCAGGCGCCCCTGTTTTTGAGATTTTAAAGGGACTTCTTCCTCAGTTTGCATTCAGTTTCATATCACCTTCTGTAATTTTAACAGAACTATCACAGTGTACTAAAGTTTACTCACCACATAAATTTTAAATGGTTTCTTTTATATGAAGGGTAGCATCTAATTGTTAACAATAGGCAGGCTGGCTTTGTTTCCTCATCTATCGGTGGACAGACCTCTTCATGCAAAGACTTTCAGCTCTGTGTTAACCTGTCTGTGAGGGTGGGTGGTTGACACTTCTAGATTTTGTTACTGAATTTGGAGATTTGTCCCAGTGGGGGACTTGAACTTTTTTTCCTTGAGTCTACCTTTATTCTTTTTGACACTTTTCCATATGGTGGACTGGGGAGATTAGCAGTAAGGAGAACTACAAGCCATCTCAGGTGTAAAAGTCTCAGCTTGATTAGATTGTGTTAACTTTCTCTTATTAGAAATCCCCAAGTTACATTTCTGCAGGATACATCAGCCTTGCTCCTACTTACCCTTTCAGTGACCAGCTCAGACATGACTTCCTCCAGGAAGACTTTCTTTATCTCTGTCCATGATTCAAGCTCTAGACTGGAGTAAGTGCCCTCTCCTAAAAGCACTTAAGGCTCATTGCTCTTGTAAAGCATATGTTATATAACTGTGTACTTGTATATGAACTCCAAGAGGGCAAGAACTCTGTCTAGTCTACATTTTAAAAATAGCTTCATTGAGATATAATTCATGTACCACACAATCCACGCATTCAAAGTATACAATTTAGTGGTTGTCTGGTCCACTCTTGAATCTCCAGCATAGGGCCAACTTTGGGGTTAACAAATGTTGGTTGATTGGCTAAGTCTTTTTTGCCATCTTGCCTCTCTTACCACCCTCCACACTAGAAGGCCACATGCTCTAGTAGATGAACACAGACTAGAGTCCTATTGAATTTTGAACAGCTGCCCTGCAGCATAATAACTGTGTGCTAAGGAACAAGTTATTTAACTTCTCTGGGCTTCAGTTTACTTCTCTGTGACATAGAAGATAATGATATGTCTTTCATAGTGTTGCTATGAGGATTAACTAGATCATATGAATGAAACACCTAGAGTAATACTTGACACAGAGCCCTGGATGGGTGGGCACTCTTATTATTCCCTTGGGTAACTTGGGTAGGAACTGGCTGTCCCTTGCCTCAGGAAATAGAGGCAGCATCTGATTTCAGATCTGCCTGGTTGTGCTGCCTGTGTTAAGTTAGATCAGCTCCCTTTGTTTCTTCAAGAAACCTCCCTCCACACAAGATCTGTTAATACCTCTTCACTTTTTGAGCAATAATCCAAGACTTCTGAGGTTTGATAAGAAAGCTGATTGTCATTTGTGGTTCTGTTTCTTACTCATGAATTCCTACTTTTTTTTTAAGTTTATTTCTTTATTTTGAGAGAGCACGAGCGAGCAGGAAAGGGTCAGAGAGAGAGAAGGGGGTGGGGGGAAAGAGAATCCCAAGCAGGCTCCATGCTGTATGTCAGTGCAGAACCCAATGTGGGTTTTGATTCCATGAACTATGGAAACATGACCTGAAGCAAAATCAAGAGTTGGACACTTAACCTACTGAGCCACCCAGGTGCTGCCTCATGAATTCCTACTTAAGCTTTAATCACCTGTTTCACATATTTGCTTGCATCTATTAACTCATTATTAAGATGGTATTCTTGGGGCGCCTGGGTGGCGCAGTCGGTTAAGCGTCCGACTTCAGCCAGGTCACGATCTCGCAGTCCGGGAGTTCAAGCCCCGCGTCGGGCTCTGGGCTGATGGCTCAGAGCCTGGAGCCTGTTTCCGATTCTGTGTCTCCCTCTCTCTCTGCCCCTTCCCCGTTCATGCTCTGTCTCTCTCTGTCCCAAAAATAAATAAACGTTGAAAAAAAAAATTTTTTTTAAAAAATAAATAAATAAAATGGTATTCTTTCCAGGAGTCCCACCTTAAAACTTAAATCAAGATAGCTTTTGGGAGTGCCTGGGTGGCCCAGTAGGTTGAGTGTCCAACTCTTGATTTCGGCTCAGGTCATCATCCCATGGTCATGGGATTGAGCTTCACGTCAGGCTGCTTAAGATTCTCTCACTCACTCACTCACTCTCACCTCCCTCTTCTGCCCCTCTGCCCTTCTCCCCTAAGTGCACTCTCTGTCTAAAATAAAAATTAAAAAAAAAGATTTTTAATTGCAAAATCTGTGTCTCCCTCAATCTCTGCTCCAGGTTGGGCCGGGTTGATTTGGGCAAGGGAGAAAAGTCTTTCTGACCTTTGTCCGAGAGAAGGTCTGCTTTGCTTAGTGCAGCCTGTTGCTGCCTTGCTTTTGAACCTCTTGGCTAATTTATGAAAGCAGAGGAACTGCTTTCATCTGAGGCACACAGTGGCAAAGTTCCCATGGCAGGAAGTGTTCATACAAATCTCATCCATAGTGATTACAAGAGAAATGGTATTTTGTTTTACTTGTTGGTGCTTTCTTGTGCTACCGTGATTGAGTCAGTGTTTTTATTTGAGAGCTAATGCTCTAAGACAAATGTGACACACTCACTCTTAGGGATCTTTATTATTCAGCTGCAATCTGCCTGTCCAGTTGAGCTGCTGCTTCCCCTTCTTATAAATCCTCATGTGGTACAACTGGGTCTGTGAACAAGCACCGCTTGAAGTTTGCAAGTCCCCAGTTTATGTAAGTAGAAAAAGTGTGATAGGAAGAAAACCAAATAGTTGGTGACTTTGGGTGTGGGGAGGGGTGGGGAGGGACAGGTGGGAGATAAAAGAAAAAAATGGGGAAAAAAAAGAGGTTTTTAATATCAAAGAGTAGAAGAGAGTGGTGGGAAGTAAAGTTGAAAGGGGAGAATGGAGTCAGATAATGGAGCTAAGAACTTGGGCCTAAAGTGATTTATAATAGGGCATCCTGGGGGAGAAGAAGGTAAAAGTGATATGTTAGGGTGATTTTTTTTCTGGTAATAATATTAGCCATAAGCAGGAATTTAAAGGAAATAAGAGTGTAGGCAGGAGTTTTCCAGGCTTAGTTGCAGTAATATAGGTGTGCAGTGGGGTTCTAGTTGTTAGTAGTGAGAATGATGGAGAAAGTTTTCATCTAAGAAAACTCAGAGAATTTGTAACAGCTCACAGGTTAGAGGCAAAAAAGCAGAGTCAAAGATGATTGTAATGTTTTGGATCAGAAGAAAAGTCAAGCCACTAACATCGGTGTTGGGTAAAGAAGCCAGTTGGTGGAAGGAGTTGGGCAAGTTAAGTTCCTTTTGAGATTAGTTAGGTTTTGTGTGGCAGTGGAGTGTCCAAGTTACAGTGTTTATTGGCAGTTGGGAATGGTCGAGTCTGGCATAGGTACAAGATGTGGATTCAGAGTATAGATCTGGGAGTTGTTACTATAATAGTAGGAGCAAGTAGATGCAAAGACAAAAAAAATTACTGGTACATATTGAGGGAGAAACCCCCAGTGCGGGAGTATGAAGAAGAAACCCAGCAGAATAAAACAATTAAGAGCTTACAGATGGAAAGAGATGAGGCCAGTTAGAAGAATGCTATGTTCTGAAAGCCAAAGTCAGGGCTTCACCAACAAGTCTTTTTTAAAGGGCTTCTCTATTACTGTATTTTTTGATTCATCTCTATATTGACTTGATTTTGTCATCATAAAGTTTTTTCAAGAAAGCTGATGGATGTTATATACCCTGTGTTCTTCCATTCTTGAGGAGGTATTTCTGCTGCCTTTGTACTTGAGCAAGATCTTAGTTAGGTATAATATTCCTGGGTTATACTTTGTTTCTTTAAAAATTTTGTGTTAATTCACTTACCATTGAATTTTGCTTTAGAAAAGTGTGATGCAGCTTAAGTTTCTTCTCTCTTGTATGTAATTTACTTTTGGAGGGATTTTAAAATCTTTTAAATTTATATTCAGTAAATTAACTCTTTTTACATTCAGTAAATTCACTGTGTTTTGCTTGATAGTTCTACAAGTTTTGACTCATAGAATCATGTAACCACCATCAGAGTTAAGATACAGGTATTTCCATCACCCTAAAACATTTCTTTGTACGGTGCTTTGTAATCAACCCTTCTTCCGAACTCCATACCCCGGTAACCACTGATATGGTCTGTATTTATAGCTTTGCTTTATTCAGAATGTTGTAAGTGGAATCATATAGTATATAGTTTTTTGAGTCTGGCTTACTTCAGTTAGCATAAACATATTTGAGATTCGTCTATGTTGTAAATATCACGAGTCCCTTTGCTTTTTTTGCTGAGTAGCATTTCATTGAAAGGATATACCACAGTTTGCTTATCCATGTATTAATTGAGGAACTTGGGTTGTTTACAGTTTGGGGTGATTATGAATAAAGTCACTATAGATATTTGTATATAGGTTTTTGTGTGAATATTTTCTAGATATATTTAATTTACCTTCTGTAAAGATTCTTCCTCCACATAAGATCATATTCTGATGTACTAGGTGTTTGCACTTCAGCATATGAATTTTGAGGGGATACAATTCAATGCATAACACTTGAGTATTTTCTCAAACCACAAATTTTGTCTGCTACATGCCAGACATTAGTCTAGGCACTGGGAATACAAAGATAATGAAGCTCAGTTTCTTCCTTTATGATTAATGGAAAGATAAGAATTAATTACAGGCATCTGCAATACTATGCAATAAGTACTGTTAAAGATGAGACAGATTATTATGAGAACACCTCCGTGAGACCTAACCCTGACTGATTAAATCAGGGATTACATCAGAGGAAATGATGTTCATGCTGGATCCTTCCCAATAGGATACACTAGTTGCCTAATTGTTCTTCCTACTTCCAAACCACACCCTCAGTTACCCAGCCCTGGACTCTACCACCCAGTTAATCTTCCCAAGCACCACTTTGGTTAGGACATTCCCTGGTTGAGAAACCTCTCAACAGAACTAACTACTCAAGAATTCTTTATCCTGACTTTTGGTGCCTTCACAATCAATACCACCATTGGAATCTACCTTTCCTGTTTTGGTATTTATTTTGTTAACTTCCTTAATTCTATGCATTAACAAAAAAGACTAACAAACATTTTTGAAACACACGAGGAGCTTTTCTATAATTTCATACAAAGGCAGGATTTGTTTTGTTTTCTACTATATCACTGGCACCTAAAATGGTGAATATTGGTTGATATATATGCACCCAACATATGAGCACCAAAATATATACAACAAATATTAATGGACCAAAAGGGAGAAAATGACAGCAATACAATAATAGTAGGGGATTTTAACATCCCACTTCATC
Source organism: Prionailurus viverrinus (assembly GCF_022837055.1). Classification (NCBI taxonomy): domain Eukaryota; kingdom Metazoa; phylum Chordata; class Mammalia; order Carnivora; family Felidae; genus Prionailurus; species Prionailurus viverrinus. Next base: position 129,306,855 of record NC_062561.1, on the reverse strand, counting down.
AATGGATAGATTAGACAGAAAATTATTAAGGAAATATCAGCTTTAAATGACACATTAGACCAGGTGGACTTAATAGATATATGCAGAGCATTCCATCCAAAAGCAGCAGAATTTACATTCTTCTTGTGTATATATGGAATATTTCCAGGACATATCATATGGTAGGCCACAAAATAAGTCTCAGTAAATTCTAGAAGATTGAAATCATATCAAGCATCTTTTCTGACCACAATGGTATGAAACTTGAAGTCAGTTATTAGAAGAAAACAGGAAAACTACAAATACACAGAGATTAAACAACATGTTACTGAACAATTACTAAGTGATAGAAGAAATCAAAGAAATTTAAAAAAAAACAACAACACCTAGAATGAAAACAAAAACACAACCTACCGAAATGTATGGGACACAGCCAAAGCACTTCTATGAGGGAAGTCTATAGTGATACAGGCCTACCTCAGGAAACAAGAAAATCTCAAACAACTTAACTTTATACTGTAAGGAAATAGAAAAAGAACAGATGAACTCCAGAGTTAGTAGAAGGAAGAAAATGATAAAGATCAGAGTGGAAATAAATGAAATAGAGACTAAAAAGGCAAAAAAGGTCAATGGAACTAAGAGTTGGTTCTTTGAAAAGATAATCAACATTGAAAAACTTTTAACTAGATTCACCACGAAGAGATTGTGCAAATTAGTCATAAATGAAAAAGAAGTCACAACTCATACCATAGAAATACAAAGGACCATAAGAGACTATTATGAATGATATATACCAGCAAATCGGACAGCCTAGAAGAGATAAGTTCCTAGACATTTACAAGCTTCCAAGACTGAATCAGGGAGAAATAGAAAATCTTAAAAGACTAATTGCTAGTAAGGATATTGAATCAATAACCAGAAACCTTGAAATAGACAAAAGTCCAGGACCAGACACCTTCACTGGTGAATTCTACCAAACATTCAAAAAAGACTTAGTACCTATCCTTCTCTAACTCTTCCAGAAAATTGAAAAGGAGGGAAAGCTTCCAACCTTATTTCACACGGCCAGCATTACCCTGATACCCAAGCCAGACATGGATATTATAGGTTAATGTCGCTTATAAACCTAGATGCAAAAATTGTCAGTAAAATATTAGCAAACTAAATTCAACAATACATTAAAATAATCATACACTATGATCAAGTGGAATTTATTACAAGGATGAAAAGATGGTTCAACATCCACAAGTCAATCAATGCAATACACCATATTAACAAAATGAAAAGTAAAAATTATATGATCATTTCCATAGACAAAAAGCATTTGACAAAATTCAACATCCATTTATGATAAAAACTGTTTTAAAAATTTTTTTTTAACTTTTTTTTAAATTTATTTTTGGGACAGAGAGAGACAGGGCATGAACGGGGGAGGGGCAGAGAGAGAGGGAGACACAGAATCGGAAGCAGGCTCTAGGCTCTGAGCCATCAGCCCAGAGCCCGACACGGGGCTCGAACTCACGGACCATGAGATCGTGACCTGGCTGAAGTCAGACGCTTAACCGACTGAGCCATCCAGGCGCCCCTATGATAAAAACTTAATGAAGTGAGTATAGAGAGAACATACCTTAACATCTAAAAGCTATATATTAAAAACCCATAGCTAATATCATACTTAACAGTGACTAGCTGAAAGGTTTTCCTTTAAATAACAAGACGAGGATGCTTACTATACCCACTTTATTCATCATAGTATTGAAAGTCCTAGCCACATCAACTAGTCAAGAAAAATAAATAAAAAGTATCCGAATTGGAAAGGAAGAAGTAAAATTGCCACTCTTTGCAGATGACATGATACTTATTTATAGAAAACCCCAAAGACTCAACCAAAAATCTGTTATAACTAATAAATAAAATTCAGTAAAATTGCAGGATACAAAATTAACGTGCAAAAATCTGTTGCATTTCTATACACTGATAACAAAGTATCAGAAAGAGAAATCAAGAAAATGATACAATTATAACCGCATAAAAAAAAAAAGTCAGAATAAATTTGACCAAGGAGGTGAAAGAGCTGTAAACTAAAAAGTGTAAGACATTGATGAAAGAAATTGAAGCAGATACAATTAAATGGAAAGATAGGATATGTTCATGGATTGGAAGAATTTACATTTCCAAACTGTCTTATGACCCAAAGCAATCTAGGGATTCAGTGCAATCACTATCAAAATTCCAATGACATTTTTCACAAAACTAGAGCAAATAATTATATTTGTATGGAACCACAAAAGACCCTGAATAGCCAAAACAATGCAGAAAGAACAAAGCCAGAGGTACCACACTGTCTGATTACAAACTATTCTACAAAGCCATAGTATTGAAAACTGTATGGTATTGGCATAAAAACAGACACAAGGATCAACAAGACAGAATAGAGAGCCCAGAAATAAATCCACATATACATGGTCAAAGGAGCCAAGGATATATGGTGGGGAAAGGACTGTGTCTTCAATTAATGGTGTTGGGAAAACTGGATAGTTGCATGCAAAAGAATGAAACTGGACCACTGTATTACACCATATACAAAAATCAATTCAAAATGGTTTCAAGTCTTGAATGTAAGACTTAAAACCAAAATCCTCCTAGAAGAAAACATATAGGCAAAAGCTCCTTGACATTAGTCTTAACAATGTTTGCTTTGGATCTGACTCCAAAGACAAGAGAAACAAAAGCAAAAGTAAACAAATAGGACTACATCAAACCAAAGAGCTTCTGCAGAGTAAAGGAAACTATCAACAAAATGAAAAGGCAACCCACCGAATGGGAGAAGATATTTGCAAATGATATATCTGATTAGAGATTAATATACAAAATGTGTAAAGAACTCATACAACTCAGTGAAAAAAAAAAAGGAACAGTCCAATTAAAAAATGGGCAGAGTATCTGAATAAACATTTTTCCAAAGAAGACACACAGATGACCAACAGATACAAGAAAAGATACTCAACATTACTAATCATCAAGAAAATGCGATATAAAACCACAGTGAGATATCACCTTACATCTATCAGAACGGTTATCATCAAAAAGACAAGAAATAACAAGTTTTGGCCTGGATGTGAAGAAAAGGAAACCCTTGAGTAAATTGGTTCAGCCACTGTTGAAAACGTTCCTCAAAAAATTAAAAATAGAACTACAAAATGATCCAACAATTCTACTGGGTATTGATCTGAAGAAAACAAAAACACTAATTCAAAAAGATACATGTTGATTGCTGCATTATTTGTCACTCTGTTGGACATCAAAGACTAATATAATATCATATGTCAGTGATACCACAATAAGTAAAAATCATATTCAGTAAAAACATCTGAGATACGGAAAAAGAAGATGGGTGTGTGTGTGTGTGTGTGTGTGTAGCTTGAGAGTATTATTCTAAGTGAAGTAAGTCAGGCACAGAAAAACAAATACTGCATGATATCACTTATATGTGGAATCTAAAATACAAAACAAAACGCAGACTTAAAGGTACGGAAAAAAGATTGGTCACTGCCAGAGGGGAGGGGGATTGGGCGTGTGAAATGGGTGAAGGCTATTAAGAGGTACAAACTTTGTTTATAAAATAAGTCATAGGGATGTAATGTAGAGCATGGGGAATAGAGTCAATAGCATTGTATTAACTTTGTAAGGTGACTGATAGTAACTAGATTTATTGTGGAAACTATTACACAACATATACAAGTGTCATATCACTGTGTTGTACACCTGCAATGAATATAATGTATGTCAATTATACTTTAATAAATAAAAATCAATCATCTCCAGCAAAAGTAATAAAAGCGATAATACTGAGTAAGTAAATAAATGAATGAATTTTCCCTTGGAGGGCTCTCTGCTTGCAATGCATGTCTGTCTTCTCTCCCAGGTGCACACGTTTTTGCTTATTGAAATTTTATTCTTAAAGCCCAGCTCGTGTATCCTCCCCTCCATTATACCTTTCTTCCTGGTCACATGTGCCAGAAGTGAACCTTCATTCCTAAAAGCTGTAGTACTCTCTGTGAACTATTTGTGTGACCCTGTGTCCTGCTTTGCATTTTGGATATCTATGTAGGCATTTATTTTTCCTGTCAAATCGAAAGTCGTTTGAATTGAGGGACCATATTTTAAAAATAATATTGTATCCTGCTCAGCACTTCCTTGCAGAGCAACAAATGCTCAAAAAATACCTTGTGTTTGAAGAGAAAATGAATGGGAGGAGTATTACATTCATTGGAAGAAAAGTGGAGAAGGCATAAGTGAGGGGATCTTTGGTTTGGCCCTCTTGCTTTGCCATTTATTTATTTATTTAGAGCATTTAAAAAAATTTTTGAATGTTTATTTGAGAGAGGGAGACAGACAGAATGTGAGCAGGGGAGGGGCAGAGAGAGAGGGAGACACAGAATCTGAAGCAGGCTTCAGGCCCTCAGCTGTCAGCACAGAGCCCGATGTGGGGCTTGAACCCATGAACTGTGAGATTATGACCTGAGCTGAAGTTGGATGCTTAACCAACTGAGCCATCCAGGCACCCTGAGCTTACAGCATTTTAAAATTCATCCAGCAGATATTTATTGAGCACCTATTTTACTCAGGGCATTGTTCTAGGATTTAGGTTACAAGTAGGAATTGAGCTGTCCTGGAGGTATACCTCACTTCTTCTGACAGAGAAGCAAGTCCTATTCATCCTGGTGGTCACTTTCATCTGTACAATTTTTCAGATGCTTTTCTCAGACTTACCACATTTCCTGGAATCTTTCCATAAGTTGAGGAAGTCCAAGGGCAGGGTTCCTGTCTTCCTCGTCCTGCTCCCTACTGCATTGGACTGTGTTTTATACCTGCTAATGATTTAAGCAGGCCCTTATTTACCCTAAATGTTCTCTGAGTCTTCTCTAAACTTGCTTCATGTTTCCAGTGTTAAATGCTGAAGTGGGACCAAAGTCTTGGCAAGGATACTGATTGCTCTGCTAAGAGTAGCAGTAAGCATAATAAATAGCATGTTTAGCATTGCGCTGTGTTTACATGACTTGTTTCCTAGTGGAGCCTCTTGCTGGTTTCTAGGAGTCCTTCATTTCTAACAAGTTGTTGTATTAACATGTTGAAGTTGTTGAATGAACATCTCAACAAGTTTGTCTGCTTCTCTGCTCAAACTTATGAGTACTGATAATGTTGCAGAGCTCAAGCCAAACAGAAATGTAATCTTAATTAGTCTGTTGGGTCATGCATATATAGTGTTATATTTTCCAGAGACCTCTGATATTAAGGAAAAGTGAAGAAGTGAAAGTCAATGAAAGAGTGGAATAGTAAGGAATGGAGTAGATGGCACAGTTACTTGTTTTGAGGTCCTGCTTGACGTGGAAATGACAATTCTTAAATCTGATTGAAGGACAGTCCTGAGTCTATCCTATAGAGAGAATGTTAATATGCACTCCCATGTCATGGGTACTGGAGGGGAGAAGTGCTCATTTTATTTAAATTTGTGTATACCAGCCAGAAAAATGTCAGTTTGTGGAAGTGGTGTAGCATTTCCAAGTGTGAGTTCAATCCTATGTTGTCTTGTGTTCATGAATTTATAATGTACCACCTATATCATCAAAGAGACTGTGGCACAAGATAATTCTAAATAGATATATTGAAAGTCTCAGATGCTGCAAAACATGCTTAACTTACTAACCATGTCTTAATTAAACACACACACAAAAGTCAAGATTAGTTTATCCTGAGCACATATCACCAGGACACGCAGCACTTGGGTGGATGGTCTCACTGTCAAGAGCTTCAGTTCATATTGGAAATGTCACTACAGAGGAATCGCTTTCAGCCACAGTTTCAGCAGACATCGTTTCTCAAAGCTAACCCCCTTTCTTATTTGTGGAGAAACCACTCTTCTCTCATTTCAGGCTCCTCCTTCCTCTCCGAAGCCATGTGCTTCCCCATGTCCCTGTGGGGTTGCGGTACCAGGTACCCTAAAGAAACCCCTGCAGTCCCAATCCTTTCTCAATGCATGGCTTAGATGTTGGCAGGTGGTGCAGTCCTGGGAAGGGACATTTAAAGAACTTCTGGGGAGCCCTGGGAAGGGTTTTGGAGCTCCTGAAAAAGAGACACATTGGAAGAGACCCTTTGGTCTCGATGAAGGTGTATGAGAACATAATTGGAATGAGTGCCACCATCTTTTTCCACAAAAATGACAAAACAGAAATTAACCCAGAAGACATTTCCCTGCCTTTAGACCTCTTTTTCTGTAACTTACCCTCTTACTGTTTAAGCCACTTTGAGTTGAGCATTCTCTTGCAGACAGAAACTTTTTTCCTGATACTATAACATTTCTACTTGCAAAACAGAAAGCTAGGTGGTTAGTTCCTGTATTTGATATTTTTGGTCACTTTTGTTTGCCTAAAAGACAAGGCTTATATTCTAATTTTCTGTAATTTACTAAAACCTAAGATGTGGCAATGATTTTCTCTTTGGCACATGTTTGGGAGCTTCAAGCTTATTTTGCTCTCAGAATATGAGGCTACTTTCTTTATATCTTGGGTGTATGTGCTGATTAAGAGATCCCCCACATTTCACATCTCTTATGGATGTTTTGCATCAGTAGAGAAAACATTCCAGTATTGATTGCGTCTCCTGTTGCTGCCCTTCTTGACCCAGATATCTTATCATATCCTGGTCACGTTCATGAACTGAATCCTCTGTCACAAATTTTATGCTCTTGCCTTAAAATTTGTCGTGTCTGCCATTGGTTTATGCAGCATTAAGAAAGGTTCCCAAACCTGGCCCATCACCATAATCTCCCCATATATACTAATTGAATCCAGATCTCTCTCCAGGTAATTCTCATTATCAACCAGGTCTGGCAACCACCGATATAAGGGATACAGAAAGGGAGAAAATTGTAATGACTTCATTCTATACCTAAAGTAAATGTTTCCAAACCTCAGCTGACAAAGACAGCTATGTAAGAAGAAAATTTTATTACTTTGTATCTTAATTTTTATTTTTTAGTACAGCTTTCTTTATTCTTTTGGGTGTCAGGAACCTAGTTCAACCAACTCTAAATATGACCACCGCTCTCTGTACCCCTCAGCAAGTTAGAACAAGCGTATGTGATACCAAGTTACTTGGAAGGAGGAGCCCTTTAGTCCTCAGTGTCCTTTGTCTACATTGCCATCCCACGAGGTACTGGGGTCCCATCGAGTCTCTGGCCACTTGTCCCTGCAGGTCTGTGTTGTTGCTAGCGCATGACAACTTCATTTTCTACAGCTCTTGTGCTGTTCTTCTGGGTCTGTTGAGGGTGCTCAGAAATGTTTATGCTGCTCCTGCTCCACTCCAGAGTAAGAGAAGCTCTCTATGCCTTCCAAGGCCCCATCAACCACCTGTTCCCTTTCTACGTGGGCACCTGAGCCTGACCACTCCTGCTCTCGGTTCCCGAAATCCTACCTGGTACCTTGCCAGGGTTCCTTGCCCTTCTTGTTGAGATCTGCACTAAATGCTTTCTCTCCAACTCTTCCTCAGTCAAGCCTGAAACATGCTCTTCTGTGCTAGGAGGCTTGGAAACCCCAGATGTTTCCTCTTCAATCTCTGTTTATGTCCTTTGGTTCTTCTGTATGGCTAAGTGCCTCCACCTCAGTAACTCAAAAGCTAGGATAAAACTTTCTGTCCTTTTGCTTTCTGCTGTTCTGTTTCACTCCCAAGACAGTTTATACAACATAGTTATTCAATAGACATGGCAAAAAAGTGGGGGGAGTGATAAAGGAAATCCCAAAGAAAAAAATAAGTGTGTGTGTGTGTGTGTGTGTGTGTGTGTGTGTGTGCATGTGTGTAACATTAAAATGAAATGCAAAATCCTGTATGGTAGGTGTGTCAAATGTATTTTTACTTCTACAGTGTGTGTGTTAATTAACAATATTTAAAATCTGTCATTTGAAATCATTTTTCACTGAGTCTGTTTCACATTATAAATTTACTTTTAATTGGAGTTCATAGTAGATGATAGAGAAAAAGGATTTGAACTAATATGCTGGAATGTACACATAGAAATGAGTGTTTCCTGTAAAACAGCCATCTCAGGCTACTATACATTTATTCCACTAATTTTTCTTTTCAAATTGTCTTCATGTTACAAACCTATAAGTTGAAAATGTTAGTAGTAAATTATGATTAAAGCTACTCCATTGCCCCCTTTCCCACCCCACTTATTAAGGTGGAATTCAGCTTCATCCATTTACGTTCAGAACCATTCTTAAGTTCTGATTGGTTATGAACTTGATTTTTCTGAAGTAGTAGACAAAGATTTTTCTCCCTTAAAGTCATTTAAATGAAATTCTGAAAAACTCTGACATCAGTTTGTAAAGAAAAGTTCAAAAATTGTTTTGAATGGCAGCGTCACTGAAATAAATGTATTGTTGCTAAAGTGGTAATTCTGAAGCAAACTACTATTATTTGGATGAATCATTGTTTTGTTGGTAGTTTAATTCAAATCAGTGATTCTCAGGGTGCCTGGGTGGCTCAGTCAGTTAAGCATCTGACTTCTGCTCAGATCATGATCTTGCAGTTCATGAGTTTGAGCCCCACATAGGGCTCTGTGCTGACAGCTCAGAGACTGGAGCCTGCATTGGATTCTGTGTCTCCCTCTCTCTCTACCCCTCCCCCGCTGTGGGAGTTTTCTCTCTCTCTCTCTCTCTCTCTCTCTCTCTCTCTCTCTCTCTCTCTCTCAAAAGTAAATAAACAACAAAATAAGTAAAGTAGTGGTTCTTAACTGGGGATTGGCAATTTGGCAAGTCCTGGAAACATTTTGGTTGTCTCAACTGGGAAGGAGGTGTTCCTGGCATGGGAATGCCATGGTTGGTGCTAAATATCCTGCAGTGCCCAGGACAGCTTCCCACAGCTAAGAATTGTCTGTCCCAAAATGTTAGTACAACCAAGGTTGAGAAACCCAGGTTTAAACAAACAAATTATTATTTTACAGTCATTTCTCACATTTTAATATGCGTAAAAGTTTCTGATCCCCTTCCTCCAGCCTCAGTCTTACTAAACTGTTGGGATGGAGCAGACTCAGGCACCCTTCTGTCCAGCACTGAGACTCACAACCTCTTTAAGGAAGGCTTTCTTTCTGCTTACGTACAGAGGATAGGGGTGGGGTGGGGGAACTGGATCCAGGGAGGAAACAGATGGGGAGGGGAATACACAGGAAACACAGATTAGTATCTAGGTGGAAGTTTCCCTAGCAGTCTTTGAATTCTTCATGAGATTTTTGCTTCTTATCTCAGCATTTTTTCTTCCTAAGATAACAGGAGCAGAGACTGCATGTGAACTCTGGTTTTCCAGAGTCATTACTCAGAGAGAGGCTGTGTGACACTTTCACCCGAAGACCGTTAAGCACCGCATGTGCTGAGATCCTGATGCCGCCTGGTTCTGATTCACTGCAGAACTTCCCCTGTCCCCTTCTAATGAGTCGGGCTTGAGTGCCTTTTCCTTTTGCTTTCCAGGCTGGCTCTGCTCTCCTCCCTTGTAACACTGGCTGCCTTTGAAGGCACGTTTCCCTCACCAGTTCTCCAATGAGCAATTATGATTTCTATGGAATAACTTGATTTGCCCTGTCCCTCTCTCCTCCCTGCTTTGTACAGAGGTAAAGTTTCAAACCTCCTCAGTATGAGGCCAGATGTGGCTTTCCACAGGAAGGTCAGCTATTTTGTTGTTTACCCTACTGTCCTCATTTCCATCATAGATCCCATCTGTATGCTGGTACCTTACTATATCTCCTTTTGTGTCTTCAAGCAGCATGTGTGGCTAGCCAGATCTCTTCTTGCAGGTTTGTCCCTGATGGTCTGATTTCGAAAGCAAAGATCATTGGGAAGGCCAGAACCTCCCAAACATCCAAGAGAAATGGAAAACCATAAGGCCTTGTTTATGGATCTTAGACACACCTTAGGAAAGCCATATGCTGACTCTGCCACTCCTTTCCCTCAGAGAAGGTGTCCCCTACATATTTTACAGGGTTTGGCTAATTCTCTACATGGGAGAGTTTACCTGGAAATGGTGGACCATGGTTTTAGATTTCTGGATTCCTGATAGGTACTTCCTATCACAGGCAGCTCTCTGGTCCCATTCTCATCTGGGTGAATTCCACCAAGAAGTTCTCTCAGATGAGTTCCCCCTTATGATTGAGCCAAATGTATGAGGTGATCAGATACCTCAAGCATCCCCTCTTGGTTCTGGTGTTATATTCATGCTGCACTGACATAAGCAGCTTGTGGCTTTGGATAGTCTCCAGGTAAGCTGCTGGAGGGAAGGGTCTTCTGTTGGCAGCAGCCACATTTCTCACATTTGAACTTGACATCTTTTTTTTTTTAACGTTTATTTTTGAGAGAGAGAGAGAAAGAGAGAGAGAGAGAGAGAGACAGAGCATGAGCCAAGAAGGGGCAGAGAGAGAGGGTGACACAGAATCTGAAGCAGGCTCCAGGCTCTGAGCTGTCAGCACAGAGCCCAATGCAGGGCTCGAACCCATGAATCGCGAGATCATGACCTGAGCTGAAGTCGGACGCCCCATCAACTGAGCCACCCAGGCGCCCTGAACTTGACATCTTTAATGGAGGCCTTAAGAAGCTAGTCTGGGTAGTTTCAAGTCCCTTCTTTACCAAATACCCCAGTCACCATGTGATACTGTCAAAAACAAGGAGTGGAATTCATGGGTCGGTGGTAGGCAGTGGTATTCCAGCACCAGTCCTCCATCAACAAGTTCCTGTTTCCTACCATATAATTTTGAGGCCTTTGGGGGTGGGCCTCTCCTATATCCCTTGTCTCTTCCACCCTTACTGGTGGCGTGGTCACTTGTGTACCATTTATGAGCTTTAAGTCTCTGCTTCACCTACATGAGAACCTTAATTTTTGTGGCATCACTAGCCCTGAAATGCTATGCCATTGAGCATTTTATTTTATTTTTATTTAAAAAAAATATTTAATGTTTATTTTTGAGAGAGAGAGAGAGAGAGAGAGCGCACACACACGTGCAAGTGGGGGAGGGGCAGAGAGAGGGAGACACAGAAGCTGAAGGAGCTCCAGGCTCTGAGCTGTCAGCCCAGAGCCCGATGTGGAGCTCGAACCCATGAACTGAGAGATCATGACCTGAGCTGATGTTGGATGCTTAACTGAGCCACCCAGGTACCCCTGTTTTATTTTTATTTTAGAGAGTGAATGGGGGAGAAGGGAAGAGGGAGAGAGAATCTTAAGCAGGCTCTATGCTCAGCATAGAGTCCCATATAGGGCTGGGTCCCACAACCCTGGAATCATGACCTGAGCCGAAATCAAGAGTTGGATGCTCAACTGAATGAGCCACTCAGGCGCCCCAACTGAGCATTTTAAATTGGTTATTAAGGTCTCAGTTATGCTGTCAGCTAGAAGATACCTCTGTACCTTCACCACCTAGAGTAAGTTTCTTCTCATCTCTATGTTGTTGTCCAACAATCAAGTGTCCATGCTAAATCATAGTATGATTAGGGGTAGTGGGGAGAGATGCCTGAGTCTAGTCTAGGAGTAGCACTATATCTTTTGCAGGACAACCTAGGCTGCCCCAAATTCAGTTGTTAACAGTTTTCTTGACCAGTCCCTACAATGTAATGTTGGCATCCAGTCTATCACTGTCCAGCTTAGAAGATTCTCAGCTGCTTCTTGTCACTTCCAGCAAGCGAAAAGATCAGGTTTTCTTTTCATGCCCCATCCTTACACAATTTTGCACATCCCTTATCTGCTGGTGGGCCCACTTGTTGGATGTCAAGTTACCTACAAGGAAAGGATCAGTGAGCGAGTCCACACTCCAGGAATTTGGGCTAATGGATCCCTTTCTTACCCCACCAGTCCCCTCCATCTACTACCTGTTTGGAGAAAACATCTGCTTCTGCTGCTCCTTCCCATCTACTGTGAGTTGCTTCTCTGAGTACCTTCCTATCTCCCTTCATCTCAGTCTTATGTCGTGTTCGGGATTAGAGAAACCAGCTCTGTTTACTGCCTGTGAATATTTCTGACCTGCCTCAGAGTCTAGTTTCTTGAGTTTTTGTGCTTCAGTGAGAGGAGAGGAGAATATCCTGTGTAGAATCAGTGAGGAAAAAACAAAGAGGAGGAAGAAATTACACAGAAAACAGAAATGTAACCTCACCATATGCCATATATAATTAGAATCTTTTACTCGGGTTTTGAGTAATTTAGACAGCATCATTTGGGCACTTAATCATGAGAATAATAGCTTGAGGTCTGTTTTATCGGTGGTTAAGGTGGACAGGCAGGTAGCTTTTAGCATGATCTGATACGCTCTTACCAAAACAGTTGGAAAACATCAAGGGAAGAAGCATTATAATCTGTGACATACCAGCTTTTAAAATGAAAGTAGTAGAGTTTTCTCTAGATTTATCGCATAAAATGGCATTCAACTCTAATAGATAACGAGTTTGGCCAGATAAGGGACAACTTATCTCTGCAACTAATGATGTCTGACTTTGATTAAATGTTCATTCTTTATCAGATTCTGTGCTCTAAACTTAACAAAAAGGCATAATCTCGTATGGTCCTCAAAACTAACTCTGAGTTAGTTTATCTTGGCAGGTTGTAGAATCACCATATTACAGATTAGGACATTGAGCTTTCAGTTTTCCCAGAATCACACAGCTATTAAGTGGTGGGATTCAAACGAAGCCTTTTGTGACCCTAGAGCCCCTGCTTCTGACCCCACATCATACCTTCATTATGGAAACGATCCATAGGAAAGCAAGAGTCCAGGCTGACTCCAGCAAGACTCTGGCATTACCACAGCCAATCTTGAGTCTGAATTCAGCTCAAGGAGACAGAATGTGTCAAAGCCAGGCTGAGATACTTCCCTGAACTTGGAGAGATCCTCTGGAGGGGACGAACCCTTGAGGAAGTAAGATAAAAATCTCTCTTTGGTGTATATGTGCATTTGTGTGTGGATGTTTAAGTAGTAATGTCCCAGCAAAGATATGGCTGATCCTATTCTTTTTTTTCTTTAAAATATTTCAATTCTTTATTTTTGGATAAGTAATATATTAACATTAGTTTAAAACTACAGTATGAGATCTACCTACTATCCCTGCACCCCAGTTTGTACCATTCCCTTACCCATGGATATCTTTTTACAGTCTGTTTTGTGCTAAAATAAATAAATGCAAACTTGTATTCTCATTCCTTCCTTTTTAATGTAAAAGTTAGTCATTTAAAAATTATGTACCTTCCTTTGCTTTTTTTCACATAGACATTTATCTTGGATATCTTTCCATATCAGCACATGGAGCACTTCCTCATTCTTACTTACAATAGCATAATATTTCATGGTTTAGATGCATTATGATTTATTAACCAGTCTGCTTTTAATAGGCACTTGGCTTGTTTCTAGTCTTTTGCTGTTACTAACTGATGCAATGAATAACCTTGAATATATGTCATTCTGTACATGTGCATGTGTATCGGTAGGATGAGTTTCTAGGAGTAGCATTGCTAGGATAAAAGATACACATTTATAGTTAGTGCCAAATTGCCATTACTAAGGGTTATGCTCATTTGCAATCCGACCAGCACTGTATGAGTTTGCCACAGTCCTGTCAACACATTTTTGGATTTTGGCCAATCTGATTGATAAAAATGTTTGGACTTTGGTCCATCCGCTATGATAAAATATTGTAGATTTCCTATCTGTTTAAAATTAAACAACTTTTCATATGTTTAAGAGCCATTTGTATTTCTTTTCCAATGAAATTTGCCCATGTTTTTCTTGACTTCTAGGTCTTTTTCTTATCAATTTCTTGGAACTCTTTATTAAGGAGAGTAGCATTTGTGTATGAACTGGACATATTTTTTTCCTGTTGGCCATTTTTTACTTTTTACTTTTTACTTTTTTCCTCTTGATTTTCATGTGGCTAAATTTGTTAGTCTTCTCTTATATCTTTTGGATTTTAAGTCAAAGTTAGAAACTCCTTTCCCACTCCAAGGTGAGAAAAGTGTTCTTTTTTGCCATCTAGTACTTTCATGGTTCTGTTTTTCTTATTTAAATCTTTGATCTACTTGGAGTTTATCTTGGTTTATAGTATAATGTTTGGACTCAACTTAGTTTTTTTCTAGATGGCCATCTAGTTCTATCACACCATTTTAAAAAATGGTTTTATTTATTTTTGAGAGAGAGGGAGAGAGAGACAGAGAGCATGAGCAGCGGAGGGGCAGAGAGAGAGACACACACACACAGAATCTGAAGCAGGCTTTAGGCTCGGAGCTGTCAGCACAGAGCCTGATGTGGGGCTTGAACTTGTGAACTGTGAGATTAGACCTGAACCGAAGTCGGACGCTTAACCCACTCGTCCACCCAGGTGGTCTTATCACACCATTTTTTGAAGAACTGCTGGCAATTCAGTGCCCATTGGTTTGAGATGCTACCATTATCATATACCATATGTCTTAAAATATATTTATATATTTTGTATTTGTATTTGTAATATATTTGTATATATATTTATATATTTTGTGTATATATGTACATATATATTCTAAAATGGATTTATTTCAGAATGCTAGAAGAAAGTTTGAATTTTCCTGTTGCAGGCATAATGGATTTCTTTTTTTATCATGATAAAATTTACATAATGTAAAATTTACCATTTTAACCATTTTTAAGTGTAAAGTTCAGTCGCATTAAGTACAGTTACATTGTTGTGCAACTGTCACCACCATCCATCTCCAGAGCTATTTCATTTTCCCACTTTATGACTTTGAATCAAATACACTGTTCATTTGATAACACACCATCCACTTGTAAGATGTATGCTAATTATAGAGAAGTTAAAATGTGGGAAAGTGTACATCTGAGAATTTACAAAATACCGTTCTAAATTCTTAACGGTATTTGATGTATTCTTGGATGTTCTGCTCTGTTCTATTGGTTTGCTTCTTCATGTGCCAGTGTCACACTTTAATTATTAAAGATTTAGAATATCTTTTAATACATAATAGAGCTAGTTTCCCATCACTTATCCCTTTCTTTTTTCTTTTCTTTTCTTTCTCTTTCTTTCTTTCTTTCTTTCTTTCTTTCTTTCTTTCTTTCTTTCTCTTCCTTCCTTCCTTCCTTCCTTCCTTCCTTCCTTCCTTCCTTCCTTTCCAGAAGACTTTTTTTCCAACTATTCTTATCTTTCTGTCAAGATAAAGGAGGCAGCTTTTCCTTGGTTGTTGTGGATCTTCTTTCCTTCCTCTTTCTACCTGTATTCCACTTAAATTGTAAAGGCTTGCATATAGAAGACCTTATTATGCCTGAAGATCACCTGTAAGTTTTGGATCAGAGTAGCTTCTCTGAAGGTTTGTGTATCTTCTTGACTTTCTTCTACTAGGTTTTTATTTCAGAATTGCCATGGGAGGTACAGTCCTTTTCTGATCTGTGTGGTTTCAATAAAAGGGAGATACGCTTATGAAAGTTCTTAGAATCATTTATTCATTTTATGTCTTTTACCTAGAATGTCAGCCTTTTTCAGCAAAGTAAGCATTGTTCTTATAATGGTGAAAAATCTTAAATGTTTGCCACTGTATCAGGGTTTAATGTGATTCACTAATGCATTTACCCTCAGTACAAGTTTGTTGTTTTGCCAAGTATTCCTATTAAATATTTAGCATTTATAATATTGTTATATTAGAATTTGGTTTTATTTGCATTTATAGATCATAAACTCATTTCTCTTTTATTGTACTGAAGAACCCATTGTAAGAGCCAGTAAATCCTGTGGAAAATGGCCTTCAGTGATCTTACTTCGAGGACTGTGCGTCTTTATGATAATTGGATCAAAGATGCTGGTAAGTAACCAAATTTCCTACTTAAGGAACATCTTTCTTTTTCATATCAGATTCCTATATTTCATAGGATTTTAGTGAAACAGAATGAGAGACTACAACTTAATACTCCCTTGTAGACACTTCAAATATTGATTTGTATTATTAGTTAATGAAACGGAAGTGTCACTGTTCTCATTACAAATATGTACAAAGAGCTACACAGATGTTTATTTATAATAATGTTTATAATAATGAAAATAGCTTTAATATCCAGTGAAAGAAATTGGTTAATAAATGATGGTACATTCCAACTCAGTAATCATTAAAACTGATTTTTGAAGCACAGTGCTCTTAGCTTGATTCTGCCCTAATGCTCCTAAGGGAAATAGCACTTAATGCCATTAATGATAAATCTTGAATCGGAGGGCCTGCACCCTCAGGGATGTATCAGAAAGGGCAGGGAATTTTCTTAGGGCAATCTCTGAGTAATACTGAAGTGTCTGCCTTCTTGTTTTGCACATTTTAAAAAATAAAAATCAATGTTCCAGAAGAACGTTTAGTGCCAATTCAAGTTTAAATATGTTAAATGAAAAACAGGTTATAAAACATCAGTACATTTCTTTTGTGAGAACACTTGTTTCTGTGTGATGGGATTATGGGTAGTTTCTATTTACTTATCTATGTTTTATTTATTTATTTTTATTTTATTTATTTTGAGAGAGACAGAGTGGGAGAGGGACAGAGAGAGAGGGAAATAGAATCCCAAGCAGGCTCGCCGCGCTGCCAGTGCAGAGCCTGATGCAGTCCTTGAACTCAAAAACCTCAAGATTATGACCTGAGTTGAAACCAAAAGTCGGACGCTTAACCAACTGAGCCACCCAGATGCCCCTACTTATCTATGTTTTATACTGCACAAATGTGTGTTGCTTTTATAACCATCACAAAGCATTTAAAAAATATAACAAAGGCAAAACAACTTTTAAATAAACAAGCAATCGGAGTGTGGTAGAGCTGAGTTGGACCTAGGCATCTTCAAAGAACTAACTCCTCACATTAGAATGTAAGACACTGAAGCTCAGAGATGTGACCTTCCTGAGACTGTGGTTAGTTGTTAGCAGAAAAGACTAGAGCTTTTGTTTTCTGATTTTGATTGGTATTCTGGTATTTCACATTTGAATTATTTTACACGTATTCACCACCATCACTACTTTAGATTAGTTCTTCCTTATCCAGAAATCACATGTTCACCAAATGCAGGAAGAAAAAGTGTGACCTCTTGGCATTTAGCGCAACTGGAATTATTTTCTAATTCATGCGGATTTCAGCAAAGATACACTCTCATGATTGCCATCTTTCTCAGGAGACTGCTAAAGACCAATTTTATTTCACTAAAAAAGGTCTCAACAGATTTGCCCTTGAAGAACTCCAAGGGTTTTTTTAGTATCCTATAAATAGAGCAGCTTCAATCTGGCAGGGGGATGGAGAATGATTATTTCCATATTTCTTCCTTTTTTTTCTTTAGTTTTTCAGTGAATATAATGATTTTGAGAACACACAGATTTCTTGAGAGGTTATGCTTCTCTGAAAATTTACAGTAGTTCTCATACATTCAGTATTTAAGTTCTAATTTTTTGTCTCGTTCTAACGGCTTTCACTTTTATTTGTTTTATATTTTTAAAAATATTAATATTTTCATTGCTTTTCAAAGTAAAGGTGTACCTTGCTACCCAAAATCTCATGATTTGAACTTGGGAGCCAAATAGATTTGGGTATATTTTTTGAAATGGACCCATCTGGAAGCACAAGTTTCTTGCTATCCAAGTCTTGCTATTCACTATACCAAATGCAAGAGCTCAAAAGATTCAGATAATCAATATCCTAATTCAAGAGCCAAATCAATTTAGATAATGACTAATACCTGTATACTGCTAGAAGTATAAAAGGTTTTTAAATGAACTGCTTCTGAATTCCACTTCCACTTTTATCCATGGAATGACTTTTTTTTTTTTTAATGTTTATTTATTTTTGAAACAAAGAGAGACAGAGCATGAACGGGGAGGGTCAGAGAGAGAGGGAGACACAGAATCCAAAGCAGGCTCCAGGCTCTGAGCTGTCAGCACAGAACCCGACGCGGGGCTCGAACTCACGGACCGTGAGATCATGACCTGAGCCGAAGTTGGCTGACCTGAGCCGAAGCTCAACCGACTGAGCCACCCAGGCGCCCCGGAGTGACTCTTTTTTATTAGGAATACTTACATTGAAAAGCCGACTAGTATGAGAATAAAGGATATGAGTAATATGTAATAATAAAGTAATATGAGAATAAAGAATGATAAAGGGCTGGAAGTGGTTAGGGAGAGAGGAGAGAGGATTTAGGGATGTATAATGAGAAGACCTAGATTTAAGTTCTACTTCACTGGACAGGCTATGTGGTCTTGAACAAATGATTGTCTGTGTTAAATAGATGTTTCTTTTCTAGCAAAACAGAGGTGAGAATGGTACCTATGAGCTACCAGACAATATACATGAAAGTGCTCTGTTACTTAGGAAGTATCTCAGCATAAATGGTGGTGGTGTTACAGATGACGGAAAGACTACTTTCCTCTGAAAATACTTTTAATGTAGCATATGCTTTTTTTAAATATCTCTTCCTATTTTTTTTAACTCAGGGACTAGAGGGTTAAAATGTTTTGTGTTAGATTTACAACTTTGTGAGAACACTATCAGGTGTAACGGGAGAGGTTTTTGCTTCTGCTTAGTGTGATATTGATCTCGGAGAGCCATTAGAAATCACTCCTGGCCATCTCAGTCCAGTTTTACTTTGCTTGCCCTGGGAAGGTCTGAACCCATGATCAAGGGCCAAGAATTTCAAATGTATTCTTGGCATTGGCCCTATTCCTGAGTAGCATTCGGGAAACCTACTGTTATTCTTTGGTTTTCTGATTGCTAGGGAAGTGGTGATACTGCATAGTTATTTCATGTGGAAAATTCCACAGCTACAGATTTAAATATGACTTAATTAACACTAAGCTGTAAGAGGATTTATGGTGATTCTTAGACACGAAATGTCAAATTTTGAAATAATGTTCTAGTAGCATTTGGGACCATAGAAAAATGGAAACTTTTTAATGTTTTAGAAGTAATTTTCCTTGTGTTTGGTTAGTAACAATGGCTTTTCAAACCTAGTTATGATCTTTTTACAAGAAGACGGAGTATGAATAAGGTTGCTGCCATTCGGAACCTTTAGTATTTCACTACATGCTGGAGGCACATGTTTGCTTTTCCTTCCAACTTCTTCATCTTGTTGGTGCTTTGAATTTTAAAGGGTGTACTTGAGCTAGTACATGCTATTTAAGAAGAGAATACTCTCTTACAAGTAGTTGATGGAAAAGCTCATTAAAATTCTATGTATGTGGCACTTCTACTTTCCCTGTACTCTCTCTCTCTGGAACACTCTTTGAAAAAATATTGTTAGCCTAGCAATAAGTCAGAACTGTGGTAATCACTGGGGTATGGATTTCAGACAACCTGCCTTCCTATCCTCTTATTTCATCTTGGCTCTCTTTACTTATGACACTTAAATCCAGCCCTGATGCCAAATAGAAGGTACATGAAACACTCTTCCCCTCAGCCTCTTGTCTGCGGGGAAAACAGAGCTCAATTCACCCCTGAACCTTTTATAATTTGTGGGATCACAGTGAGTCTTTATCATAGACTTTAAATTTAGTCTGATCACAGCCTTTAAATGTCATCAAGCAGTCCCCTCTACAACTCCCTAAACAAGTCACCATCTGTACGTGATTTATAGACATCTTGTCGTGGGGAGCCCCTACCTCACAGGGACGTGGGCTTCCTATCTAGAAAGGTATAACCATCATTGAGAAAGAAGGCAGGAAAAATGAACAGTTGTCAGTGTTAACAATAACCAGAGTCATGAACATCATATTAAAGACTTTGACTTTTATTTGCTCAGTAGGGAGAGCTGATTGAAGCAGAGGAATAATCTGAACAGAGCTGTACTTTTAGAAAGTGAACTTGGCAGTTGTATGGAAGACAAGATGTAGCAAATTGGATCCAGGGCAGGGAAACCACATAAAAGACCACTACAGAGCACGTAGTAAGGGATGCTGAGGCCATAGGTGTAGGTTAAAGAAGCACTAAACCTTTGGTTCTTTTTTGTTTGTTTGTTTATTTTTGAGGGAGAGACAGACACAGAGTGTGAGCAGAGGAGGGGCAGAGAGAGAAGGAGACACAGAACCAGAAGCAGGCTCCAGGCTCTGAGCTGTCAGCACAGAGCCTGATGTGGGGCTCGAACTCACGAGCTATGAGATCATGACCTTAGCCGAAGTTGGACGCCCAACTGACTGAGCCACCCAGGTGCTCCTGAACCCTTGGTTCTTAACTCTGACAGTTCATAATGGTCACCTCAGCAGCTTATGGATGCCTGGGACCCCATGCCCTAGGATTCTGATGCAGTTCGGTCAGGGTCATTTTTTTGACCATTTGATTTTTAAATCCTGCAGAGGTGATTCTGCTATGCTGAAAGAATTGATATGTGTTGTAATAATAGCAATGCATAATTACTGAGCCCTTATGTTGTGCTAGGCTCTTTACATATAGGCTCTTTACATACTCACTAAATCCCCTATGAGTTACATGCTGCTTTATGCCCAATTCACATATGAGGGAAGTAAGCACGGAAAAGTGAAGTCAGTGGCCCCAGATCACACGAGTCAGTGGGAAAGCCCAGGGTCAGAACCCAGGCCCGCTCACTCCAAAACTCACTGAAAATAGGATTTTAAAACCCCCAAACTTGGTATATTGTCTTATGAAAATAGCATGAAATTAGCTAGTTTTTGTTAAAAGATACAATGGTATTTTTAAATTTACAAAATGTGAAAGTTACACGTAGGATATTGATAGAAGGTATATGATTAAAATGTTAAATTACAGGAAAAAATTATTCATTTTAAAGTGTTTTTCTATTTTTTTCCTGCTTCCTGAGCCAGCCCAGCATGCTTTTCCTGGCTTGTTTTCTTTCTACTGCTACCAAAGGAAAACAGAAAGATGATGTCATTTGATATTTTTCCCCCTGATGTGTCAATAAAAGAATAAAATAAAATATATCTTTAGTTCAGGAATTCCTTTACCGACACACAAAAAACCCTAGTTTTCAGTCATGCCTACGATGTCTTAAGAACAGCAACATTTTAAATGGCTTAAAGAAAAAGGCAAAAAGTGAAAATCATCCATACTGTTACCATCCAAAGACGATAATATTAATGTCCTACCAGTGGTCTTCTTTGGTACTAGTTTTCAGTCTTCATTTCATTGGAGATAAAAACTAGACATATTCCTGTGGCTTACAATGCTCCTCTAAGCTTCAGATTATCCACTGACAGGAAAAATTCAACAAAGTTTGAGCAGTTCTGATTCTGTCCGTTAAGTCCCCATTTGTGTGACAACTTTTATTTATGGAGACTTCCCTGGTGAGTTACAGGCCTGTGGCTAGCATTCCTCATGGCCGTTTACACTGCACGTGGTACCCGGATGTTTGGGGAACTTGTTGAAGAGAAGGATGGTCACTAACAGAAGCGACAACACACTAACACACTAACACAGCACATCAGCGATTTTAATTTTAATTTTAAGAACTTTAAGGTTTAATTTAAGATTTTAATTTTAAGACTTTGTGTTTTTATGAATGTCTTTCAGCAAACTTTTGTTGAATTTCTATCTTGTGTAGGATACTTGACTGAAATTGTTCCTGCTGAGAGCATCAGTGACTTCCTTTTATTAAATCCAGTATCACTTTTCAGTCTACATTTTACTTTGTCTCTCTGCTTCATTTTATCCTTTGACTCCTTCCAAAGATTAACTCTTCCCTTGGCCTCCAGATAGCCTACTTCTCTGGTTCTCCTTCCGCCTCTCTGGCCACTCCTCATTCTTTTTTATAGTTTTCTCATGTACCATTCCTCCTGTGAAGATTGAGTCCTCAAGATTCTGACTTGAATCACTGAGGCTTCTTACTCTATGCTCTTTCCTCAGCCACTTGCATGGCTCTATGGTTCATCTTTTATGTGATAATGACCCCCAATAGTACATCCTTGGCCCAGATCTCTCTCCTAATTCCAGATCCAAATATCCAGGTGCCTTTGGAGGTCTCCATAGAAATGTTCTAGGGGTGCCTGGGTGGCTCAGTTGGTTAAGTGCCTGACTATTGGTTTTGGCTCAGGTCATGATCTCACAGTTCATGAGTCCAAGCCCCATGTCAGGCTCTGTGCTGAAAGCTCAGAGCCTGGAGCCTGCTTCGGATTCTGTGTCTCCCCTTCTCTCTCTCTGCCCTTCCCCACCTCAAAAATAAATTAACATTAAAAAAAATTTTTTTTAAGAAAAAAAAAATATTTTCAGGGGTGCCTGTGTGGCTCAGTTGGTTAAGTGTCCAACTCTTGATTTCATTTTAAGTCGTGATCTCCTGGTTGGTGAGATCCAGCCCTACATCTGGCTGTGTGTGGACAGATGTGGTGCCTGCTTGGGATTCTCTCTTTCCCTCTGTATTTCTGCCCCATCCCTCCCTCTCTCTCTCTCAAAATAAATAAATAAACTTTAGAAAATATTTAAAAAAATAAAAATATTTTCAGACATCAAAATATAGCCATAATGTTATAATTACATTGAAATAAAACATCATCATCATCAAGAATTCAACCAGTATTTATATTTTGCCAATTATCTCATAAGAGTATCCTTTTTAAATGTTCATTTATTTTTGAGAAAGAGAGACAGAGTATGAGCAGGGGAGGGGCAGAAAGACACACACACACACACACAGATTCTGAAGCAGGCTCCAGGCTCTGAGCTGTCAGCACAGAGCCCGATGTGGGGCTCGAACTCACAAGCCGTGTTAGATCATGACCTGAGCTGAAGTCAGACGGTCAACGGACTGAGCCACCCAGGTGCCCCTTTTAAGGTATTTTTAACTGCTAGTTTGGTCACTTTTTATACTTGAGGCATTAAAATAATTACTCAAATTATTTATCCTGTAATAATAGCTCGTATTAGAAATAATAATAACAAGTTTGACTTTAATGTTTTTTTTTTTCCTTTTCTACTTGAACAACATTTTAAATATATTAAGAATGCTTAGGGGCGCCTGGGTGGTGCAGTCGGTTAAGCGTCCGACTTCAGCCAGGTCGCGATCTCGTGGTCCGTGAGTTCGAGCCCCACGTCGGGCTCTGGGCTGATGGCTCAGAGCCTGGAGCCTGTTTCCGATTCTGTGTCTCCCTCTCTCTCTGCCCCTCCCCCGTTCGTGCTCTGTCTCTCTCTGTCCCAAAAATAAAATAGAACGTTGAAAAAAAAATTAAAAAAAAAAAAAAAAAGAATGCTTAGATTATATCAATTTTTCTATCAGTCTATATATATATTGATCCTTTTTTTGTGGTCAATTGGTGTTAAGAAACTTGTGGGACAAGTCTGACATTTTTTCATTTTAAGGTTTGTTGCTTCTTTCATCATACTTATAGAAATTTTGTTTATCCTTGCAATACAAGAACTGTACATACATCTGTATTTGTTTATTCATTAGTATTTACTTCCTGATACATGGTAAGTATTTTGACATAAAGATTAGTTTTGATTTTCATTTTTTCAGAAAAATATTTTATGATCTATTTGAATATTTTTCTGTTTTTCTCCTGTTCAGGAATACCTGCTATTTTTGCAAGTCCACTGTTGATTTGGCATATATATTTTTTTCTCAAATGCTTTTAAAAAATTTCATTATTGAAGTATAATTGACATACACTGTTATATTAGTTTTAGATATACAGGATATTAATTCAGCAGTTCTTTACATTACACTCACCATGATAAGAGTGGTTACCATCTGTCACCATTATAGCATTATTAACTATATTCCCTGTGCTGAAATTTTTATCTCCAAAGCACATTTTATCTTGAGTTGCAGTGTTTTAAAAAAATGTTTATTTATTTTGAGAGAGAGAGCACATGAGTGGGAGAAAGGCAAACAGAGAGGGAGAGAGAGAATCCCAGGCAGGCTCCATGCTGTCAGCATAGAGCCCAGTGTGGGGCTCGATCTTAGAAACTGTGAGATTATGACCTGAGCCAAAGTCAGGAGTCTGATGCCTAACTGATTGAGACACCCAGGTGCCCCTCAAGTTGCAATTTTTAACTGATCTAATTCTCCTGGTCTAGAATGAGCAGTGACCAGGTGAATTTCTCTTTACATGGTTATGAGGCCAATATAGTTCCCCCCCCCCCCCAAATGTCAGGTTAGTTAGCCTATTTTGGACACCTAGACTCACACTTTAAGTAGATAACGCTAAGGTCCCTTTCAGTTCTCTGATTCTGTGATACGGAATATATGGAAATGTCCCAGTTTCCTTGGGGAAAGAAGAAAGTCAAGAAACAGCAAACACAAACATATTTTTATATATAAAAGAATATCTGGGTGGAGAAACTCTAAAATGTTGCTAGTGGTTATAGATGGATGGTGGAACTTTGCTGCATGTCCTCTGTTCCCCAGATCTACTCTGTATCCTGTGCTGGACCGTGAGGAACACAGTAGACTATATCCACAGGCTTACTCTCCTACCATCTGGTTCTGGTTGGTTTCAACCAATGGAGAACCCCAGGAAACTAGAAAGAGAGAGAGAGGAGAGTGGTATTGAGATGTTAATTCCCCAGTCACTTCCATAGTTGCCTTATGTTGGCCCATTCCCTCCACTGAAGGTCACAGCTCCTCTTCTGGAGGGCTTGTCCATTTGACTCCTGGGTTCTGGTAACCACTACCTGCCTCCCTTTGCCCTTTGAGGCCTGTGGTGGTAACAGCCCTACTCTTTTTACTCTTCAGTAGGAGCCCTACTCCTAGCCCTTACTCTTAGGCTTCCAAAGACAGTAGTGATCATTGACCAAATAGTCTGCTGTCAACATTAGGATCTAGGTGCTTGTTTAAGAAATGCTGGTTGCTGTCAGTTATTTCTTGGCTCAATGAATGTGCACTTACATTTTGTTTTTAGATCCAAGAGTTGAAGACTGGCTCCTCATGTCCTCACCTCTGCCACAAACCATCATCCTGGGATTCTATGTCTATTTTGTCACTTCTCTAGGACCAAAGCTCATGGAGAATCGAAAACCCTTTGAACTCAAGAAAGCGATGATAACGTACAATTTTTCCATAGTGCTGTTTTCTATGTATATGTGTTATGAGGCAAGTGTCTTCAAGTATTCCTAATGGGAGAATTTTGCCTGAGTCTTCCTGTTTTTCTGTCATTATATGTCTTGTTATAATTATAGTGATGATTCTTTGAGATTTAAGGAATTTTAGAAATTTAGCTCACTAGAGCAGGTATTTGCCAAAAAAAATTGTTATGTATAGACTGGGTATAGAGGATCTCAATATACTCTACCTCACAAGTAGTGAGAAAAATTAACATTAAGTTTGGGGACTTGCACATACTTAGTCTTAATAGATGATTGAATGAATCCATATGTGTTAGTTTTCAGGAAACTCATACATGGAGAAATTAAGTAACTTACTCAAAGTAGCATAGCTACTGTAGTATTAGTGGAGGACCAATATTTGAATCCAGGTCTGTCTGACATCAGGAGCTCATCCTGACTCTGTAATGAGTTACCATCACCATGGTAGGAAGCTCTGATGAGCTGTAAGATGGTAGACTGTTTAGGTTTGATTTAGATGGGCCTTGTAGGGACAGGGAATTTAGACTCCTACAAAGCAGTACCTGAGGGAGTCTGTCCCTTAATTGTTACTTTGTTAATAAGAGAGATGAGGATCTTCCAGGACCCAAGAGTAGACTCATGGTTTCTCTCTCACCCACTCTGCTATTAACAACCTTCACCCAGCCTCACTTACCTGCTTTTCTGTGATTCCTTGCTTCTTTTCTAATACTGGCAGTCTCCCTCATCCTCTACTCCTTAGTTACTTCTTTGCAGCATAGCCTATGCTTCCACAGAACTGGAACTCTCTAGGGCCCACCATGACCCCTCTGGCCCCTCTTGACACCATGACCTCTGCACATGCATCCCTCCTACCTGATTCCTGCTGCGAATCCACCTGATTGAGTCACCTTAAATCTGCTGGAGCCTCATTACCGGCCTCCCTGCAGTCTGGACTTACCTTGCTACCTTCTATTTCTTCTACTTTATTACCAAAATTAACTACAAGCTACCTTACTGTCCCTTCCGGATCATGAATAACTGAAAGGGAAAGAGTAATAGAGGTGGTCTAACCAGGTTATGAGAGATGGGAAATAACCTGTAGAGCCTATAAGAGAGTGACCTAGTAGCCAGGAGACCAGGGACCAGTTAGTACCAGTTATGCTACTAACCAGCTGCCTCATTTTTTTTTTTTTTCAACGTTTATTTATTTTTGGGACAGAGAGAGACAGAGCATGAACGGGGGAGGGGCAGAGAGAGAGGGAGACACAGAATCGGAAACAGGCTCCAGGCTCTGAGCCATCAGCCCAGAGCCCGACGCGGGGCTCGAACTCCCGGACCGCGAGATCGTGACCTGGCTGAAGTCGGATGCTTAACCGACTGTGCCACCCAGGCGCCCCCAGCTGCTTCATTTTGAGCAAGTTACTTAACCTCTCCAGGCCTTAGTTCTCCTGTTTTATAGAGTCAGGATTAAACCAGATTGTCTCTCAGGTCCCTTTATGCTCTGTGTCTGATTGTGCCATTCAATGTGATATCCCCAAATACATTTCTCAGGAAGTAATTAAATTATAGCCAGTAAGTTTGGTTTCCTGTTTTAACAATTGCAATGTAAAAGAAGTTTTGAAAATATCTGAATTTGGCAGTTTCTATCTCCCATTAATCACTCATACTAGAGTTACTTATGTGCCAATTTTGGGGTTTATTACCTGCCAAATGAACATTATCACTCGTTCTTCTTAATTGCCTGAAATATAGACATATATGTCAGAAGTTTTGTAGACTGTTAAAATGTTCTTAATCTTAATATCAGGAAGGCGTTAGGCTTCACTCTGTCTTTAAACAAAGACCTTTGACAGCTGGTCAGGATGTCATCTCCAGAACACCGAACACATGGTTTACTGGGTGTAGCACAATTGCATTAGGTCTACAGAGGAAACACCTCCACTAGGGATGTTAGGGAAAATATGAACAAGGTGAAAGGGAAGTACACCAGACTAAAGGATCCCACGTGTCTTATCGTGTAGTGATGGTTTTGAATGTGCTAATTACTTGGCACCAGTCAGACATTAATAGAGAGACACTGGTGAAGACCACCCAGGAGCCCATGTCACAGGGTTTCTCTTGTCCAGCTCCGTGTTTATTTGGGGTAGGGTATGGTGGAGAGCCAGCATCCCCATTAAGTAAGTGGACTTTCAGTTTTACTTGCATCAGTTAGAAGATAGTCTGAATGGAAGAGAATATGACACTCACTGACAGATCAGGATTTTGTACAACAGAATTAGCTGTTTTTCCACCACATTCCATTGTTCCCTTGAGGAAAAACTTATTGACTTGTTTTTGTAAGTTATTTTTCTCACTCTTAAAATATGTCTTATACTTTTGTGAATCTTAAGATAATCTGTTTTTAAGATTTCGCAATTGACCAAGTTAAGAGTGAGATTAAATATCTTATGAATTAAGCTCGGAGTTGATATCAGAAAAGGATGGTATGATTTTGAACACCACAATCTAAACAGTTGTTTTAGCTCCTTTGTTTCTTTTTGTTTTTTACCATTAAAATATCATTCTGCTAATGCCTCATAAACTTTTGCCTTTAAAAATTAATTTATCGGGGCGCCTGGGTGGCGCAGTCAGTTAAGCGTCCGACTTCAGCCAGGTCACGATCTTGCGGTCCGTGAGTTCGAGCCCCGTGTCAGGCTCTGGGCTGATGGCTCGGAACCTGGAGCCTGTTTCCAATTCTGTGTCTGCCTCTCTCTCTGCCCCTCCCCCGTTCATGCTCTGTCTCTCTCTGTCCCAAAAATAAAATAAAAACGTTGAAAAAAAAAGAAAAAAAAATTAAAAAAAAAAATAAAAATTAATTTATGATAAAGTTTTCATTTTAGCTTTAATAGTAACTAAAAGTAGAAATTTAAAATGTGCATTAATGGCAGAAAATGATGTAACCATTATACTGAAAAAGAAGGCATTTATTATACTGAAGAAGAAGATGCTGGCACTTGAGAGAATAGGATGTCAGAGATGAGCTGATCATATTGTGAGGATACTAAGTTAAGCCAACCATTTATATGTGCATTAATTTAAAATTAGAGCCCTTGGATGAGCACTGGGTGTTGTATGGAAACCAATTTGACAATAAATTTCATATATTAAAAAAAAACATACTAGAAAAAATAAAATAAAATTAGAGCCCTTAGCTTTTCATTTTCAGATACTGTTTCATTTTTTAAAATTTTATTAAAGTTTTTATTTGAATCAGATAGTGTTTTAAAAGAACTTCCCACCATCATACTAAAAGAATGTCCATATAAATCTTTGAATTGAGGTTCAGATAACAACAATAGGCTTTTTCTTCCCACCACTAGTCTATGATTCCTTAGTGGGTGTGCTGGAATTAAGGCATGCCAAATTGCACTCTCACTGATAACATTTTCCTCTCTTACTTGTTATGTGAATCCAAAGATGAACTGATCTCTGAGTCTTGTGTTTCATCAATCTTGATTTTAAGACCCACAGACTACCCCTTCACATTATACCCACTAGTAAAGGACAGGAAAATGCAGTTATGGCAACGCTCTTATGAGTACCGTGAGGAATCTTGGTTTGCCTATGTATTTTATTGACTAATTGAGAAGACTGGAAATCACCAGAAAGGACTGTTTTCAGACCCACTTGTTCCCTTCAGAGTACACAAATATACTAATGGGCATATATAGATGTACACACATGTACATATACTGACATATACCTACCAGTATTTGCTGTTGAGGCAAAACACTCCCAATGTTTTATTCTCCACCATATCAGAATAATCATCCTAAGAAATGGACACTTGAATATGAACACAGTTGATAGAAATAATAGATGACTGTACAATTTTGAAAATTCTTGTTGCTTTGACTATCAATTGAGTTGCTAGTTCTAACTGTTCTAGCCTGGCTTTCCCACTGACCTGAATGCTGGCTCAGCTGAGAATGTGGTGAGGAGGCACAATCAAAACTACCTTCATTATAGCTGTTGAGCAAATGCTTCCTTCTTTAATATGCATGTGGTCTCTTACAGTTTGTGATGTCTGGCTGGGGTACAGGTTATTCATTTCGATGTGAAATTGTTGACTACTCACAGTCACCTTTAGCACTGAGGGTAAGTTTCTCTTTGGAATATCTTGTAACTCAAATGTTAAAACTTCTGAGATTCTATTTTTTAACACTTAATGTGAACTCAGAAGAAGTAAATGACTCATCTGTCAGATTATATGTATTGAGAGAAAACTAAAAGTTATCAGAAAGAATCAAATGAAATCAGGTGTGTAGTTTTCTGTTTAATGAAAATTGGTACTTTTATTTTTTAACTTCCTGGACTTAAAAACAAATTCATATCTGGTTCCTCAAAAAAAGTAAAAATATAATTCCCATATGATCTGGCAATTCCATTTCTGGGTGTATACCTAAAAGAATTGAACACAGGGACTCAGGTATCTGTACTCCCCTGTCCATAGCAGCATTATTAACATGTCCACGGACAGATGAATGGACAAAGAAAACATGGCATATACATACAATGGGATATTATTCAGCCTTAGCAAAGATGGAAATTCTGACACATGCTATAACATGGATGAGCCTTGAGGGCATTATGCTAAGTGAAATAATCAAGGCACGAAAGGATAAATACCGTATGATTCTATTACATGTGGTGCCTAGAGTAGTCCAATTCAGAGACAGAAAGTAAAATGGTAGTTTTCTGGACCCATGAGTGGGAGGGGAGATCTTACTTATTAACAGGTACAGAGTCTCAGTTTTGCAAGATGAAAAGAATTCTCTGGATGGATGGTGGTATTGGTTGAGCAACAAAGTGAATGTACTAACTGCCACCAAGCTGAACACTTAAAAATGGTTAAGATGGTAAATTTGGTTATGTGTATTTTGCCAAATTAAAAAAATAAAATTTTCCTCTGTATAAAAATAAGATAAATTTGTATCTTTGTGTGTTTCTGCAGATGGTACGCACCTGTTGGCTTTATTACTTCTCCAAATTTATTGAGCTATTAGATACTGTGAGTATGTGGTCACCACATTTGGTAAATGTTTGATGTCTCAATGGAAGCAATAAACTGCTAGAGTTCAGTTGTTGTCTGATAACTTTGGTTATCTCTGTACTTCAGGCAGAACTCCTATTATCTCTTACCTTTTATTATCAGTAATTTTAGAGAATAGATAGGATAAGCTTTTTTTTTTTTCTGGTCTTTTGCAAACTCCAAAAGGTTTTTTTATGTATCTACTGCCTGATTAGGATAAGCACGTAACTGTCATATACATTGCAAAACTGTGTATCTTTATGGAGATGGATGACAGGTGTTTTGGGAAGCAAGCTCAGGAATCAAAGAGCAGAAAACATTTTACCTTGGGTTCTGCCAGTGTAAAGCAAAGCACTCTGTCATCCATATTCCTTTAAGAGGATAAATGCTTCATAATTCTTAAACATAAATTAGGATATCATCCCTGGGGTATCAGTAATTTTGGTAATATCAAAACTATCTCCAGCTGCCGTTCTGAAGTTCATGCTTACTAGGTGTTCTCTCTTCCCACATAAGATCCTTTGAAGATCAGCTCTGAATTTGGATGACTGGGCTCTGGGAGAAGCAAGTCCCATGGAGTAGGGTACATGATGAGAGGAGAATGCTGTGTACTTCTGTTTTCAGAGTAGCTTAGGAAAGCTGGATATTTATCATATCTTTGGGATATGTGGGTCTTAGTTATCTGGAACCAGTTCTGTCTGTCTAAGACAGACAAGTGTGTTCTATCTTCAGAGTACATACAAATATGTTTCTTGTAGCAAATCTCAACATGCTTCACCTTCTCACCTGAACAATCACATAATGTTGGAATTGGAAAGGACTTTAGTGAGCATAGCATACAGTAGTTCTCAAACTTGGGCACGCATTAGAATTGCCTAGAGGGCTTGTTAAAAACACAGATGCCTGCACCCCGCCTCTAGAGTTTCTGATTTGCTAGGTCCTATGTTGGCCTCAAGAATTGCATTTCTTTTAAGTACTCAGGTGATGTTATTGCTGTTGGCCTAGGGTCCACACTTTGAGACCTCTACTGTAGTTCAGTGGTTCTCAGCCTTCATGAGGCTGAGGCAAGAGGATTAACTGCATTAGAAAACAACAACAACAACAACAACAACAACAACAACAACAACAAAAACCTGGGTCCCACCTCCAGAGATTTGGTGCCAGATGGTCTATAGTTAGAAACCAGGCATGGTGTTTTTGAAAAGCTTCTTGGACATTGGCATATACAGCCAGGGTTGAGAACCTCTAATCTGGTTCAGAGCCCTCAATCTGAAAGTAAATTGAAGCCAGGAAGGTAAGTAATTTCCCCAGAGGAATGCTGCTACTGTCTGGGGTCAGGGTCCCAGATAGCTGGTTTGGGGCTTTTCCGTTGCACCATGCTGCCTTCTTCCATGTGCATAATAAGCAAATGCTTCTCGGCCTCATTTTTTCTGCTTTGCATGTTCTCAGTTCCACGTTCCGCAAAAAAACTGTTGGTGCCTCTGTGTTCTTCCCTGAACCACATTTTTCAAATACTACTATGGATACTTATTTTGTGCTGCTCTGTTTAGTCTGTATTTAGAAGTCTGACTCACTACTGGTATTCTGAATTTTCAGTATTTTTTGAACATTTAATTCTGCTCTCGAATTTAAATTTCCCCCTGCTTTTGCCTGCCTTTTCTCCTCTTTGTTTGTAGAGTTTCTGCAAACCGCGGGTGCATTCAATCTGGATGGTGCCTTTGCTGCTCTTCTCATTTTTCCTAGGCTACTTTTTTTTTCTCCATCCTGTTTCTATAAAACCCCTCAAGTTTTTCCCTTTTCATCTTTATCTACTAATAATATGCTAACTTTTGATTTGTTGCAAGTCCTCTTTCAGTTTGCTTAATCCCTTATCTAAATTAGTAGGAAGTGTCTTAAGAATTGAGACTCTCTGCTTTCCCATGTACTTCAAAATCCACATGGATGTTTTCCTGCCAATAATAATTCTTTCAATATTCTTTGGCTATGTTCTTCACTTTCCATTTTTGATTTTAAAATCTGCATTCAATTTCTTTAACACCTTTTTATTGATTCTCCCATGACTAGGCATCATACCAAAGTTCCTTCATACTAATGAGCTTTTGAGCTACCCCTTGGAGAATCAGCTGCTTCTGTGAGCATTCTCTAAGGCAGCTCTTTCAGTGCAAGTGATGATGGGAAATAGTTTGTACTTTGCCAATATTTTTGTAACAGTAGATATATCATTGCATGATTTTATATGAACTTGATTTTTTTAAAATTATTTCAGATCTTTTTTGTTCTGCGTAAGAAAAATAGCCAAGTGACTTTCCTGCATGTCTTCCATCATACCATCATGCCATGGACCTGGTGGTTTGGAGTCAAATTTGCTGCAGGTAGCCAAGGGAGATTCGGGATCATGTGTAATGAGCGATTACATTTTTGTATATTGTAAACACAAATTCTGTCCTGAAATGTGATTTAGAAGAAACTCAAAACATCAAAGAATTAATTTGTTCAGACTTCTGACTTTCATTATTACCTGAAACATAAACTTTTAACCTAGATCCCTCCTCCACCCTCCCCTCTTTAGATACACATGACTTTTAGGTATAGTCTTCTACTCATATCCTTTAGTTGTTTTGTTTGGGTTTTACTCTTTCCCCAGATAGTTCTTTTAAATGTCATTAACTAAATAAAAACCAAAAAAAATGGTACAAGCTTTAATTTCATAGATATATAGATAAATACTCCTAATTGTTTCCAGGAAGTTAGAATGTTGATCTCAAGTTCTAGTCTTTTTTGCATTCACATTTCATCCCCTACCAATTCTGTAAAGATGTGTCAAATTGTGGTTGTCTAAACTTTGTTAAATATCCCACCATATTAAAGGATATTATTTTGATATTTTTTGAAGTTAAAAGTACTTTAAAACAAAAGCTTGGCAAACAGATTCTTGTTCATTTGGTTTTCATTTTATGCTTCTGAACATCTAGAATCGGAAAAAACAGATTGAGTAATTTTACCCTCTCATAAAGTATTAAATAAATGATACCCCCAAGGATATACACGTATTAGCAAAAATTGGTTGGGAGATTTATTTACGTGAGTTTAGTAAATTTAAGAAGTCTTTGAGTTAGATAATACTTTAAAATTTCTGCAAATAGCTCACCTCTATTATGCATTCTGACTTTGTATGACTAAAAAGAGAAACCACAATTGAGGAACTCTTCTTTGAGTTTTAGAGTCTGTAGGCATAGGGAAAAATCTGCATATCTTGTAACAGGAGAGGGTATGAATAAGCTAGTGGCATGAAAGAGATACCAGAACCTAGAGAAGCCAGAAGGCTGTCTCTACTATGGCCTTTGGGCATCAGATTTTCCAATATGTGAAGTATTTCCTTGCCCCAAACTGGCATTTATGTGTCACAAATTTTTAAAAAGTTAAAGTCACTGTTTTTCCTTATAATGTATGTAAAAATGTAACTCATTATAATAAGATAGTCTCTTCTGTGTCCATTTCATAAATCAAGGATAGCTATATTACTTAGTCTCCATTATTATACTTAACTTCATATGTTTTTGTTTTCTCTCACATGCATATCAGTTCTTTGAATAGGATTTTCATTGACATTTCATTTGTGTTGGCCAAAAATTAAAAAATACCATCCATTAATAAAATGGTTATGAATTCTTGTGTATATATAATTGCGAAATTCAAGTGATATCAAGGGACATTTAGCTCATCTTCTCTTTTCAGCAGTTTGACTCCAAAATTATCAGAAATAGGTATTTATTTTATTTTAAAGTATGCTAGCAAAAGTTCTTTCACACCCTTATAATTTATTTATGCAGATTTCTTCTCTGAGACTAGAATGTTACATCACAACACTGAAAAATAAATATAAATTTAAAAAAGATTGGGAGGAAGTACCTCAAAATACAGTGATTTAGAAATAGTGCACAAAAAGTGGTTTCCCTCTCCACCTTTATCCTTCTCTGTTTTTTCTAAATTGAATATCTATTGGTTCTATAATGGAGAAAATGGACTTTATTTGAAGAACAGAGTTGAGCAGTTTTTTTCCTAGATTATCTAGAGTGATTTTTTTTGAATTTTTAAAAAAATAATTATTTAAATCCAAGTTAGTTAACATATAGTGTAATACTGATTTCAGGAGTAGAATTGAGTGATTCATCACCTACATAGAACACCCAGGCTCATCCCAACAAGTGTCCTCCTTAATGTCCATCACCCATTTATCCTAACTCCCCACTCAGCACCCGTCCAGCAATCCTCAGTTTGTTCTCTGTATTTAAGAGTCTCTTATGGTTTGCCTCCCTCTCTCTTTTTATCTTATTTTTCCTTCCCTTCTCTTATGTTCATGTTTTGTTTCTTAAATTCCACATATGAGTGAAATCATATGATATTTATCTTTCTCTGACTAACTTATTTCGCTTTAGGATAATACATTCTAGTTCCATCTAGGTTGTTAAAAGTGGCTGGGGCGCCTGGGTGGCGCAGTCGGTTAAGCATCCGACTTCAGCCAGGTCACGATCTCGCGGTCCGGGAGTTCGAGCCCCGCGTCGGGCTCTGGGCTGATGGCTTAGAGTCTGGAGCCAGTTTCCGATTCTGTGTCTCCCTCTCTCTCTGACCCTCCCCCGTTCATGCTCTGTCTCTCTCTGTCCCAAAAATAAATAAACGTTGAAAAAAAAAAATTAAAAAAAAAAGTGGCAAGATTTCATTCTTTTTGATTGCCAAGTAATATTTTGGTGTGTGTGTGTGTGTATATATATATGTATATATATATACACACACACACATATATACATACACACACACACACACATACACACACCACATCTTTACCCATTCATTAGTTGGTGGATATTTGGGCTCTTTCCATAATTGAGCTGTTGTTGATAGTGCTGCTATAAACATTGGGGTGCATGTGCCCCTTCGAATTAGCATTTTTTTTATCCTTTGGATAAATACCTCTAGTAGTACAATTGCTGGGTTATAGGGTAGTTTTATTTTTAATTTTTTGAGCAACCTCCATACTGTTTTTCAGAGTGGCTGCACCAGTTTGCATTCCCACCAGCAGTGTAAGTGTTCCCCTTTCTCCACATCCTTGCCAACATCTGTTGTTTCCTGAGTTGTTAATTTTAGCCATGCTGACAGGTGTCAGGTGGTATCTCATTGTGGTTTTGATTTGTATTTCCCTGATGATGAGTGATGTGGAACATCTTTGCACATGTCTGTTAGCCATCTGGATATCTTCTTTCAAAAAGCGTGTGTTCGTGTCTTTTGCACATTTCTTCACTGGATTATTTGAGTTTGATAAATTCTTTATAGATTTTGGATACTAACCCTTTATCTGATATGTCATTTGCAAATATCTCCTCCCATTCTGTCTGTTGCCTTTTACTTTTGTTGATTGTTTCCTTCGCTGTACAGAAGCTTTTTATCTTGATGAGGTCCCAATAGTTCATTTTTGCTTTTGTTTCCCTTGCCTCTGGAGACATGTCTAGTAAGAAGTTGCTGCAGCCAAGGTCAAAGAGGTTGTTTTCTCCTCTGGGATTTTGGTGGTTTTGTGTCTTACATTTAGGTCTTTTATCCATTTTGAGTTTATTTTTGTGTATGGTGTAAGAAAAGGGTTTCAGATTCATTCTGCATGTCGCCGTCCAGTTTCCCCACTACCATTTGCTGAAGAGACTGTCTTTTTTCCATTGGATATTCTTACCTGCATTGTCAAAGATTAGTCAGCCATACATTTGTAGGTCCATTTCTGGCTTCTCTGTTCTGTTCCTTTGATCTGTGTTTCTGTTTTTGTGCCATTACATACCGTCTTGATGATTACAGCTTTGTAATATAGCTTGAAGTCCAGAATTACGATGCCTCCAGCTTTAGTTTTCTTTTTTTTAGTATTACTTTGGCTATTTGGGACCTTTTCTTGTTCCATCCAAATTTTGGAATTGTTTGTTCTAGCTCTGCGAAGAATGTTGGGTTTTTTTGATAGGGATGGCATTGACTACGTAGATTGCTTTGAGTAGTATCGACATTTTAACAATATTTGTTCTTCCAATCCATGAGCGTGGAATGTTTTTACAGTTCTTTGTGTCTTCTACAATTTCTTTCATAAGCTTTCTGTAGTTTTCAACGTATAGATCTTTTACCTCTTTAGTTAAGTTTATTTCTAGTTATTTTATGGTTTTGGTGCTATTGTAATTGAGATCGATTCCTTGATTTCTCCTTCTGCTACATTATTTGTGTATAGAAATGTCATAGATTTCTGCACATTGGTTTTATATCCTGCTACTTTGCTGAATTTGTATATTAGTTCTAGCAGTTTTTTGGGTGAGCCCTTTTCTAAAGTGTATCTTTGAAGGGGAGCCTGGGTGGCTAAGTCCGTTAAGCGTCCGACTTCGGCTCAAGTCATGATCTCACATTTCATGAGTTCAAGCCCTGCATCGGGCTCTGTGCTGACAGCTCAGAGCCTAGAACCTGCTTCGGATTCTGTGTCTCCCCCTCTCTCTGCCCCTCCCCTGCTTGTGCTCTCTCTCTCAAAAAAATGAATCAATGTTAAAAAAATGAACAAATAAATAACAAATCACAGATTTTTTAAAAAGTGTATCTTTGAGTCCATTGATAGACTTCCATTTCTAAACAAGTATTGCTTTTGATAATGAAATTTTAAAAAAGAAATTCCTGTTTTTCAATGTTACCCTATTTATGGACATTGAACACTTTGTAGTGGGTTCGTTGTCCACACCTTAATCCCCCTTCTGCTTTACAAAATGCAAATACTTTCTTCTTACATTCCCTAAGTTGGCATTTCCATTCAGTCTTGCATGTGGAATTTAGTAAACACTTGTACACCTATACCTACTTAGTGACAAGTACAGTGATAAGAGCTGAGATACTTCCAGAAATGTGGTTTGGCATTGACTTTCATTCCTAGAATGAAACTGTTCAGTTTAAACTGTTCTTTCAAAAACTTGAGCACAGCTGATCTCTATCTAGTATTTAATTTCCTGTTTGCCTGTTGTACACTTTTCTGGCATAACAGCAATCCAACTTTTCTTTGGAATATGATAAAACGTTTCTCTGGCAGGTTTTTATATTCATTATGCACATATTCCCTTCCAGAGATATGGAGAGCTGTGATAATTACCCAGGTGATTCCTTTATTTTTCTAATCCAAAGGAATAAAATGTGATGGCACTAATTGTAATTCATTGAGATGTTAGCTTTTCAAAACTATTGTTGTAAAGAAGAAAGCAAGCTTAGAAAATACTTTATTAGGAAAGCCTTCCAAGAAAATAAGTTAATTGTGATGGCTGATTTTGATGAGTAACCGTTACTAAACACTGTTAATTACGTTAGTGCTTTATTAAATTCCTGTCCATGGGATCCTCATTTTAGGACATTTAAATGGTGAAAGATTCTGAATGGAAAATAGTCTTCTAACAAAAAATGGGAGAGGCGTCTTAATGAGAAAGGCTCTGATGTAGATTGTTAATCAAAGGTGAAATAGGTTTCCTGTGTGTTTGTATAACCAGGAGACACAAATGGAATTGAGAAGTATTTGTCATATGCCTGTTAAGCAGCTTGACTCCTAACCTATCAGAAATAGACAACTATTATATTTTTAAATCACCTCAGAAAAGGTGTTTTCACACCACTATAATTTATTTATTCAAGTTTATTTTGGGAAAAAAGACTAACCTAAATGTAAATAATAAAAGGTGGGAGGTTGTTGATAAGCTGCATTAATTCAGTTTCTTCTGACTTGAAATTTATGATAATTAGGGGCGCCTGGGTGGCGCAGTCGGTTAAGCGTCCGACTTCAGCCAGGTCACGATCTCGCGGTCCGTGAGTTCAAGCCCCGTGTCAGGCTCTGGGCTGATGGCTCGGAGCCTGGAGCCTGTTTCCGATTCTGTGTCTCCCTCTCTCTCTGCCCCTCCCCCGTTCATGCTCTGTCTCTCTCTGTCCCAAAAATAAATAAAAAACGTTGAAAAAAAAATTTAAAAAAAAATTTTATGATAATTAAAGAATTGGCTGAAATTTTATTTACTCTAGTAAGGGAAAGTTTATGAAGCATAGTATAGCAGAAATGAGGCATGGGGGAAGTATTTAAATTACTCAAAAATATTTATTTTATTTAAAAAAGGTTAAAGGAATACTTTAGCAGTGGTAGTATCCAGAAGTATCTAAAATTTCTGTGATTATGAGTGATTATTAAGTCATTAGTTTCTACTATGCAACAATTTTTGTTTTGCTTTAAAATTTCTGGAATACATAATGCTTATGAATTTGGTCCTTTTTCTAATGTAATTGTTCCACATTTGTGAGGTTTTGTTTTATTTCTGGAATTAAAGAATACTGGAATAGGGGCACATAAATGGCTCAGTTGATTAAGTGCCTGATTCTTGGTTTTGGCTCAGGTCATCATCTCACAGTTTGTTGGTTCAAGCCCCACGTGAGGCTCTGCACTATCAGTGCAGAACCTGCTTGGGATTCTCTATATCCCTCTCTCTCTTTCTTTCTGCCCCTCCCCCATTCATGCTGTCTCTGTTTCTCTCGAAAACAAACTAAAAAAAAAAAAAGTAATGGAATAAAGAGTGGAATATTTTCGAGAAAAATTTAAATCTCAGATCAGCATCACTAAGCTGAATCAGGCTATACATAAAGAATGCAGCTTCTTCTAGATGGTCCGTCTTAGGAAAGATGCCAGGGAAGAGTGTTTTTTTCATTTTTTGCCCCTACTATCAGCTCATCACCTTGTTACCCCTTCCACTACTACAGGTCCAGCTAAAGACAATTGAAATGATCTTTGCTTCTGTTCTCCAAGGATTTTTTGCTTCAACTCTAACTTGAATAGGACCAGTAGGAGATATAGTGGTTAGAAGAAGAAAACCAAGATAAGAAGGCACAATTGATAATAATCAAATGGAAGCGGTAATCAAAGATGACTTAACAATTAATAAATGTTTATTTTGGAAAAACAATTATTTTTAAATAACTAAGGCAAACCTAGCTTAGCCTACTGATGAAAGCCAGTGGTTTTACTGCCAAAGTTTTGTAGCACAGGAGAATGGGTTGTGATGAATTCATACAGTGTAATACTATAGTACTGCACAGAAGTAAGAAAGCAAACTACTAATATACATAGCAACATGGATAAATTCTTAAAAACATTATGTTGATTGAAAGAAAGTAGGCTTGGGGCACCTGGGTGGCTCGGTCGGTTAAACGTCCGACTTCAGCTCAGGTCATGATCTCATGGCTTGTGAGTTTGAGCCCCGTGTCGGGCTCTGTGCTGACAGCTCGGAACCTGGAGTCTGTTTAGGATTCCATGTCTCCTTCTCTCTCTGCCCCTAACCCACTCGCATTCTGTCTCTGTCTCTCTCAAAAATAAATAAATATTAAAAAAAAGAAAGTAGTCTCAAAATATGTTGTATAATTCTATTTATATGAAGTTTAATAAAAGGCAGAACTATAGTTTTAGCATAAAGGTTACTTTGGGAGGGGTATATTCTTGGAAGGGGGACATAGGAATGTATGTGATGTTGGAAATAGTCTATCTAGACTTTGGTGATGGTTATGTGGGGTGTATACCTATGTAAAAAAATCATCAAATTATACACTTAAGATTAATGTATTTGTGTACATATGTCAACCCTCACTAAAAAAATGAATTTGATTACTATTATTTAGCATATGCCACATTAAAAAAGTAACACAACTTAATTTGTTAAAGTATATCCAAATTATAAGACCATCTTAAGGTTAACATATAACAATAGACATGCTAATTTATTTTTAAAGTTTTGCATCTTGTATTTTACTGAATGAATGTATTATCCAGTTCCCTCTAATTTAGTAGCTGTTTAACAAGATTTATGTTTTGGATGCATTTCTTTCTACTAAAATTAAAGAAATATTTATTCTAAAAATCTCAATTTAGACAAAATGAGTCTCATTTTAAGGAACAGTGCCCCCATTTTATAATAATTTTATTTTTCAGGTGGTTTGGGAACTTTCCATGCCTTTCTAAATACAGCTGTACATGTAGTTATGTATTCATACTATGGGCTATCTGCATTGGGACCAGCCTTCCAGAAGTATTTGTGGTGGAAAAAATATTTGACATCATTACAGCTTGTGAGTAATTAATTTTATTTAAAATCAGATACAAAACTAAATTGCAGTCATTCCTCTTCCCTATGAATCAGGATAGTAACTAAATAAAGAACAAAAGTTACAAAACAATAGGGATATAGTGTGTCTGGCTCCTATATTGCATCCC
Organism: Prionailurus viverrinus; assembly: GCF_022837055.1. Classification (NCBI taxonomy): domain Eukaryota; kingdom Metazoa; phylum Chordata; class Mammalia; order Carnivora; family Felidae; genus Prionailurus; species Prionailurus viverrinus. The sequence goes on along the minus strand of NC_062561.1, from coordinate 129,266,476 downwards.
GTCCTTATCCTTTTCCTGTAGTTTAAACTTTTGTCAAGAACTGTGTTGCAAATGAAGTGTATCTGGTAGCCGAGAAGCTCAGTTGAACCATAATGTGTATCTTTATGCCATCTTTATACTATTTCTGCTTTTATATTAAATAAAGATAGTTATGATCAAGATAATCTCAGTTATTTGAACCACAGTAGGCATAATATTAAATTAGAAGTTAGAAATTCCATATTCTAGATCTAAATGACTTTGAGGGAGGGAATGTAACTTTGAGAGCATTAAAGATGTAGAGTGACGGTATAATAAATATACTGACAAAGTTGACAACACTCTAAATAACCAAGTATAAGGAAGTAGTGAAATAAATTATTTTAATTCTTACTTTGGGATATTATGATATCAAGAAAATTATTCACAATTTTTTTCTTTTTAAGAATTTTTTTCTGACTGTAAAGTAATATATGCTCATTGCAGACAAATTAAAACATCTAAATAGCTTGTTTTTTCTATACTTATATATGTACACTTGTGTAATTTGCATTATACTGCGTATACAACTTTATATTGGGCTTTTTGCACTTAACATTACTCTTAAATGTTGTAAAAAATGTTTAATAATGGGGCAAACTATTCATATAGAAAAAAGAATAGACATTTGTTTATTACTATTTCAAACATGTTGGTTATACACAAACACACCTACATCGAATGTTGAGGGTGTCACTTAAGCTTCCTAAGGTTTCATCTTCTTGTCTGAAAAATGAGAGGGATACCTACTGCACAGGAATGTCATAAAAGTTCATTCAGATAAGGCAAGGAAAGTTGATGATGATAATAAAAGAAACTGTGTGAAGATCTTAACGATGGTTACAACTGGATAGTTTATAGGTAATTGTTATTTATTTGTATGGATAAACGTTTACTTTTCTAAAATTCCCTCAGAACTCATGTTGCCTTTTAATCAGGAGAAGAAAGCTATCCAAAAAATCTGAACATTAGCCTGGAAGTGTTCCTCTTTAGACTGTGTATAATATTCTGGGACAAAGAGCCCTTGGGCGTCACTAGAACGGTGATCAGTAATGTTTCACTCCTTACAGATTTTCTCCTGCCATTGGCAGGATATATTTTTATCTATGACTGTGGATGACAGGTGGAAGATATAAGGACTCAGAGATGCTTTGGCTCCTACAAAATTGCTGGGGCTGTAATTAGAATGTTTGTAGTTCCCCAAAATTGAAATACCTTGTCCAACAGCAAGACAGAATATTTGAATTGAAATTATTTTAGAAATAGTAAGACCATAAGATAGTGGTTCCTTGTGCATTTCCTCAGTCGAGGACTCAAGTCAGAGACGTGCCAAGAAAACCTGCTCTGATGGTCCCTCCTCTGGGTACAAAAGGCCTCTTGCACCTCACAGCTCCAGGGCATTTACATGGGGCCCCGCTCGAGTTATAGAGTTTGGCAGGACTGCATAGTGGTTCCCAATTCCAGTCTGGATTCTGACACTGTCCTACCCACTCTCACATCCATGGAGGACAGATGGATTTAAAGATAAAATTCCCTACCCAGCAGTACGCTAGATGTGGTTAGAGAGTGTTTAAATGTAAGCAGCCAAAGAATGCATTAGATAATTGCTCCATTGTGACTTCATATCTGAATAATATTTCTCATTCTTTCATCTCTTAGGCCCAGTTCATTATTGTCACTATCCACATAGGCCAGTTCTTTTTCATGGAGGATTGCAAGTACCAGTTTCCAGTCTTTCTGTACATCATTATGAGTTATGGGTGCATCTTTCTGCTGCTCTTTCTCCATTTTTGGTACCGTGCTTACACCAAAGGTCAGAGGCTGCCCAAAACTGTGAAAAATGGAGTCTGCAAAAACAAAGACCACTGAAATGCAAACACAACACGAATCTATGAATGAGACTGGTATCTTATTTCCCTTGACAATCAAGAGCTATTTCCATGTGAAGTGCATTTTGTATATTTTTCAAAACCAAGAGCTTGTATTTTTATGATAAGTTATTGGGGTTTCTGATATTTGAGAGCCCAAATATCCCAGATAACAGACCTCTGATAATTAGAGCCTAAAGCAGGCGGTTTTTCAGCAGCTTTTAAATCTAATCTAAAGGTTTTATTTAATACATTTTGTTATAGTGAAAGGAGGATATGAAACAGTATAGTACTTTTCAAAGAAGTCCGGTATAGATGAGAAATATCGTTAGATATTTTGAGCATGGACAGAGATCTATGCCATACAATAGATTCCTTCTGCCAGGTCTGAAAACCTCTAACTGTGGGCGCTGGCTTTGTTGCTTGTTGATTATATTCAGAAGAGTATATATACCCTGGAGTTAAACTCCCATTCTAAAGAGCTAACACTGGTGAACATGACGTGAATTTTTGATAAGTCGTTATTTCATACCACTAACAATTTTTAATGGATCTCTTTGGAAGCTGCCACCAGTTTTGCTGATAGGACTTCACACAGCACTTTTGTTGTATCAACTGTTCAAAAGCAACAGTAATTTTGGTTAGTACATTGATGCACTTGACACTAAGTTTACGTTAATATTTTGAAAACAAGGTGATTTGTTCTGTGGCTTGATGAACACTGTGCTATTACTGTTTTGCAGTTAACTTTATATATTTCTGGAAAGAGGTGAAATACTTCTGGAAAAGTATTCTGTAGTTCAATGGGAAAAATCGGTTTTCTGTTGTATTGTAATGTCACTTTCTCATGTTGTCCTGGTTTAAAGGATCATCTTGGTTAAATGTGTATTGGTTAGATGTGTGAACGTTCACATCATTGGCACACTGCAGGTACCCTTAATCATAAGTGATTTTAGACCACCTGTTATTCCCAGTTTCCAGAGATGGGTTGCAGTCATGAGTAAAGAAGCCCGAGGCAAATGGTGGCACAGAAGTTCTCCAGGGAATTTTTGGTTCTGGAGGCTTTCTTAATAGAGAAAGAGAACTTGTTTAATAGTTGTTATAGATACAGTGCATGGGAAAATGTTTCCCAGAAGTATGAATTCTTCAATAGCCTGGGTTTCTTTTTTTTCAAACCTATAAACTCTATAATGAAGACCTGAAATTCATTTTGCCTACGTTTGTTTCTTCACAGATATTACTTCCTAAAATTCTCTTGTTCTTACTTTTTCTTGGTGGCAAACCCAAACTACTGGTCGATAGAGTTTTGCCCCAGAAACAATGATATTTGCACGTTTCTGAATTTCTCCCTATTTTTTCTTTTTTGTTATATTTATAGTTGAATTTGAAGGACTGCCTATGCCTGTATGACTTTAAACAATTAGTACTTATGGGATGGGCCTCAGTTGTGTAACACAGTGCTAGCATTGTACAGCAAACCTGAATTTTTCCTCACTGTAAGCTCCTGTAGTTCAGTTTGTCCCCCCAGGCCACTAATCTATACCATGGCCTCTTCTCTTAAACTTGCCAGGTTTACACTTGCCTTTAAATGACCTTTACTGATTTCACTTGCTTTTAATTTGAGAAGATGAGAGCTGATAAATGGGGGAAATAACTTATTTTTCTTAAATAAAGAACAAAGGACAGAAAGCAGAGCTAAAGGAGCAGCTATAATTTATTTCTCTGAGGGCCTCAGGATTCCTTCAGTGTTTTCCTGTTTGGACTCTTCATATCCAACCTGTGCTAAAAAGAGACCATGTAGTAGGTACTGTTACACATGCACACAATTCCCAAGGACCCAAGAAGGGAAAAGACCAAAAGGAAGCACAAATACAAGACGAAACAGGAGAGTTTGGTTTTCATAATACTTTCCATCCTGCATTGTACAACCTCTCCTAACCTGCCTATAGTCTTTAAAATGTTTGACTTGCCAGAGACCTAACAGCAACATGTGTTGGAACTGGGTTCTAAATTATGAGAATAGAAGTGGAGAGCTGGGATGTTACATGAAGAGAAATCACAGCTAGCAGAAGTATCCTCCATGGAAACATCAGTAGGTCAAAATGAGTATCACTGGATATAGGATTTGCATGGACAATGTTTTATTAAAGTGCTCTGTAGGTCACATAGAGTTTCTTTTGGGGTTTCATCCACTTTTCAAGACTTCATTGCCTTTGGGTTTACTTACCTAACAAATAAAGAGGCCAGTTACAAAATCTGGCTTATGACATGAAGCTCTATGAATCCTTGAAAACCTATGTCTGTATTATAAATCAATACAAATACATAATTTTAAATATCTATTTACAGCCTAAATGGAGTTGAATTCTTAATTAAGTGGACTACATTGTACCTAAATTATAAAATTATGAGTTTAAATTTTCTCAGTTATCTCTCATTTCTGTCAAATTGTTAAAGACTATGGAAAATTCTGTGGATCTTGTCAAAGTTTGTGCATGTGTGTGTGTCTTTTATTTTGGAATTTAAATGCATATGTTTGCATGGGAAGATGGTTTTATTCCTGAATATTCATTTAACCAAAGCATTTTACACATTGGTTGCCCACTTGCTATATTCAGAGCCTCTGCTAGATATGAGAGTGATACAAAGATGCCTCTGACATAGTTGGAGCCTCCTGAAACTTATAGACTGATGGAGAAAATTATGTAACCAGGCAGCTAGGTGCCATATGAATGAAAGTTGCTCACTTAGAAAGCAGGGGAGGCTACATGAAGGAATTAGAACTTGGGTTGTGTGTTTAAGGTGTACAGATTGCAAAATGGGTGGTGGGTTAGTGGGCAAGGTATTATAAGTAAAAAGAAGTAACAAATCAACCTGACACAAACAAAGAAAAACAGCAAGAACAAAAGCATGGCCCCAGGTAAGGAAAGTGTAGGGAATGGCTAAAAGACCAAAGCAGAGGAGGATTTTTTGCAGGTGAACAGAGAGATGAGTCCAGAAAGGGAAACGAGGTCAGAGCTTGGGGCCCACGTGGCTGTGACATCTGGGCTTGATTCTCCAGGATAATGAGAGCATTCAGTGTTTTTTGAGGGAGGTGAGGTTTAATCAGAGTGGTACCTTAAGAGTTATCTGGTGGGGCAGGGTGGAGTGGCAGCTTTAGATGCTAAGGAGAGAGATAAATTGGTTGATTAAGGGTGAGGGGAGGATAGCCAGCATGTGTGACCAGAAAGAAAGGCAGATGTGAGAGAGCTTTTGAAGGGAGAGTTTCATCTAGGCTGACCATGGATGGATGGGTAGCAGGATCCAAGGAAGCTGTGTGGTGTTGTGGAAAGCGGTCTGAAACTGAAGCCATGGGGCATGGATGTTAGGTGCCAAGTGACCTTGGAGAAGCCAGTTAACCTCTCTCAGCTTCTGTTTCTTCATCTGTAAAACGATAGTACAAGTTCTCCTTGCTGGATTATTGTGTGGCTTAAATGAAGCAATGTATTTAAAAGCCCTTTGTAGTAATTGATAAAAATAAGACCATAAGCAGAGAGAATACTAACTGAGCAGGCTTAAATGGGGAGGAAAGCAAAGTGAGTCCCTAGCTCAAAAGAGCACAGAGGTCACATTTCTCTCTACTTCAGGTGGAGTAAGGTATGTGATGATTGGGGAGGGGATGAGATAAAGGGATTGAGGTAAAATTCTTTTTTTTTAATTTTCAAAAAATGTTTATTTTTAAGAGAGAGAGAGCAAGTTGGTCAGGGGAAGAGAGAGAGGGGGCAGAGGATCTGAAGCAAGCCTGACGATGGGCTCAAACTCATGAACCATGAGATCATGACCTCAGCTGAACTCAGATGCTCAGCTGACTTCACCCAGGAGCCCCTTTTTTTTCTTTTAAGGAAGCAGAATAATCATGTTTCTTTATTCTAGGGATGACGTGAAGAGTGAAAATGCATAAACTATGGGGAATGGATGTGCTTAGGGATAGATACAGATTTCAAATACTTCCCAACCTCCAGGAGAGCCCTGCTGGAGACCATACACTTGTAGTGGTCCCAATTTGCATAATTGTGTTAGCCCATAATCATGTAGGCATGGAGAAGACTTGGATTGACCAAGGTAGGGATTGCAAGAAAGATGCAGCAGGACAAGGGAGGAGGTTGGGAATGCCAGCAAGAATGGATACAGTGATGCATTATGAGAGCAGAGTGAGGCTGTCAAGGGACAGTGGTGCTTACCAAACTCCTTATATGTATCATGCAATAAGAACCTCATAATATCCCTATAAGTTAGATACAATGAGGTAGCTACACATACGGAAATTGATGCTTATACCATTTACGTAAATTGCCCAAGATCAGGAAATTATTGGGTGGTAGAGCTGGGTGTCAAACCAACTCTCTTTGATTTCAAAACTCTTAACCATCGTGCTGTATGGCCAAGAAAGGCTGATGGAATAAGGGAGTGAACGGATTTGTAAGTTTAACTAGGAATGATGAAAACCTAAAAATAACAGTTCCTTAAACAAGAGAGATGTGCTTTCTCATATAAGGTTCCAGAGATAGGCAGTTAAAGTTGGATTAGTTGTATTATAATATCTGAGACCCAGGAGATTTTTGTCTTGCAGTTCTGCCATATGGGCTTCCTTTCCCATAGTCCCCTCATCCAAAATGGATGTTGGAACCCTCAATTAATATACATATAACCAGCCATTAATATACATTTCAGCCAGCATGAAGGAGGAAGAGGATAAGAGAAGGAATGTTCTCTCCATCTAAGACCTATAACGAAAGTGATACATCACTGGCCAGAATTGCCACATGGGTCACATGTAACAGAAAGAAATCTGGGAAATATACTCTTTATCTTAGGCGACTCCATCTAAAGTCAGAGATTCTACATCTCTGGAAGAAGGAGGTGAATGGGCATAGTGGGGGCTGTAGTCTGTGGTCAGCATTTCAAACTGTGGAGTAGTACTGTATAGCTCTGGAAGTGAGTGGCTGATACAGAATGGGTATGATGGTTATTGGAACTGAACGGACTGATGAAGTGTTAGACATGGTGGTGGATGGTTTGACTACATGAATGTTGAAAGGCCTCAGAATGATGAAGAATCTTGGAATGAAAAACTAGCCAGATGATAAAGTGTTCTGAATGTGAGTATATGGCCAAGAAGACAGTAGATGACAATAATGAGAAAAGCAAATGAGCAGTAGCCTCAAAAGCCTCAAGATCTGGGCTTGTGTATGAATGGGGTTCTTTTTAAAAATTAATTTTAGGGGTACCTGGGTGGCTCAGCTGGTTAAGCGTCCAACTTCAGCTCAGGTCATGATCTTGTGATCTGTGGGTTCGAGCCCTGCATCTGGCTCTGTGCTGACAGCTCGGAGCCTGGAGCCTGCTTCGGATTCTATGTCTCCCTCTCTCTTGGCCCCTCCCCTACTCACCCTCTGTGTCTCTCTCTCTCAAAAATAAATAAACATTAAAATAGTTAATTTTTCAAAAAACAAGAGTCCAGAGCCAGAGGGCTTTCCAGGGGAATTCTACCAAACATTTAAGGAAGAGGTAACACCTATTCTCTTGAAGCTGTTGCAAAAAATAGAAATGGAAGGAAAACTTCCAAACTCTTCCTATGAAGCCAGCATTACCTTGATTCCAAAACCAGACAGTGACCCCACTAAAAAGAACTCTAGACGAATTTCCCTGATGAACATGGATGCAAAAATCCTCAACAAGATATTAGCCAACCAGATCCAACAATACATTAAAAAAATTATTCACCACAACCAAGCAGGATTTATATCTGGGATCCAGGGCTGGTTCAATATCTGCAAATCAACGTGATTCATAACATCAATAAAAGAAAGGACAAGAACCATATGATCCTCTCAATAGATGCAGAGAAAGCATTTGACAAAATACAACATCCTTTCTTGATAAAACCCTCAAGAAAGTAGGGATAGGAGCATACCTCGAGATCATAAAAGCTATATATGAATGACCCAACGCTAATATCATCCTCAGTGGGGAAAAACTGAGAGCTTTCCCCCTAAGGTCAGGAACAAGACAGGGATGTCCACTCTCACCACTGTTATTCAACATAGTATTGGAAGTCTTAGCCTCTGCAATCAGACAACACAAAGAAATCAAAGGCATCCAAATCGGCCAGGAGGAGGTCAAACTTTCACTCTTCACAGATGACATGATACTCTATATGGAAAACCCAAAAGATTCCACCAAAAAACTGCTAGAATTGATTCATGAATTTGGCAAAGTGGCAGGATATAAAATCAATGCACAGAAATCGGTTGTGTTCCTATACATCAACAATGAAGCAACAGAAAGAGAAATCAAGGAATCAATCCCATTTACAGTTGCACAAAAAACCATAAAATACATAGGAATAAATCTAACCAAAGAATTGAAAAATCCATGCACTGAAAACTATAGAAAGTTTATGAAAGAAATTGAAGAAGGCACAAAAAAATGGAAAAAGATTCCATGCTCCTGGTTAGGAAGAACAAATATTGTTAAAATGTCAATACTACCCAAAGCAATCTACATATTCAATGCAATCCCTATCAGACTAACACCAGCATTCTTCACACAGCTAGAACAAATAATCCTAAAACTTGTATAGGACCAGAAAAGACCCTGAATAGCCAAAGCAATCTTGAAACAGAAATCCAAAGCAGGAGGCATCACAATCCCAGACTTCAAGCTATCCTACAAAGCTGTAATCATCAAGACAATATGGTACAAGAACAGACACTCAGATCAATAGAACAGAATAGAGAACCCAGAAATGGACCCACAAACATATGGCCAACTAATCTTTGACAAAGCAGAAAAGAATATCCAATGGAAAAAAAGTCTCTTCAGCAAGTGGTGCTGGGAAAACTGGATAGCGACATGCAGAAGAATGAACCAGGACCACTTTGTTACAGCATACACAAAAATAAACTCAAAATGGATGAAAGACCTCAATGTAAGACAGGAAGCCATCAAAATCCTCGAGGAGAAAGCAGGCAAAAACCTCTTTGATTTTGCCTGCAGCAACTTCTTACTCAACACGTCTCCAGAGGCAAGGGAAACAAAAGCAAAAGTGAATTACTGGGACCTCATCAAAATAAAAAGCGTCTGCACAGCAAAGGAAACAATAAGCAAAACTAAAAGGCTACCGACAGAATGGGAGAAGATATTTGCAAATGGCATATCAGATAAAGGGTTAGTATCCAAGATCTATAAAGAACTTATCAAACTCAACACCCAAAAAAACAATCCAGTGAAGAAATGGGCAAAAGACGTGAATAGACACTTCTCCAAGGTAGACATCCAGATGGCCAACAGACCCATGAAAAAATCCTCAACATCACTCATCATCAGGGAAATACAAATCAAAACCACAATGAGATAACATCTAACACCTGTCAGAATGGCTAACATTGACAAGTCAGGCAACAACATATGTTGGTGAGGATGCAGAGAAAGAGGATCTCTTTTGCATTATTGGTGGCAATGCAAGCTGGTGCAGCCACTCTGGAAAACAGTATGGAGGTTCCTCCAAAAACTAAAAATAGAACTACCCTATGACCCAGCAATTGCACTACTAGGCATTTATCCACAGGATACAGGTGTGCTGTTTCGAAGGTGCAAACATACACCCCCCATGTTTATAGCAGCACTATCAACAATAGCCAAAGTATGGAAAGAGCCTAAATGTCCATCGATGGATGAATGGATAAAGAAGAAGTGGTATATCTATACAATGGAGTATTACTTGGCAATCAGAAAGAATGGAATCTTGCCATTTGCAACTACATGGATGGAACTGGAGGGTATTATGCTAAGTGAAATTAGTCAGTCAGAGAAAGACAAAAATCATATGACTTCACTCATATGAGGACTTTAAGAGACAAGACGAATTAACATAAGGGAAGGGAAACAAAAGTAATATAAAAACAGGGAGGGGGCCAAAACAGAAGAGACTCATAAATATGGAGAACAAACTGAGGGTTGCTGGAGGGATTGGGGGAGGGGCTAAATGGGTAAGGGGCAGTAAGGAATCTACTCCTGAAATCATTGTTGCACGATATGCTAATTTGGATGTAAATTTTAAAAAAAGAATGAAACAAGTTTTTAAAAAGTTAATTTTAGAATAGTTCAGATTTACAGAAAAACTGAAGTTAGTGCAGAGAATTCCCATATATGCGCACCCAGTTTCCCCTCTTATTAGCATCTTACATATGTATAGTACATTTATTACATTTGATGGGCCAATATTGATACTGTATTATTGTCTAAAGTCCATACTTCATTCAGATTTCCTTAGTTTCTACCTAATATCCTTTTTCTTTCCCAGGATTCCATTTAGGATACCACTACATTTAGTTGTCTCCTTACGCTCATTTTGGCTGTCCTGGTTTCTCAGATGTTCCTTATTTTTGATGATCTTGACAGTTTGGGGGAATACTGGACAGGTATTTTGTAGGAAGTCCCTCAGTTGGAATGTATCTGATGTTTATCTCAAGATGAGATAGGGGTTATTAGTTTTTAGGAGGAAGACAATAGAGGTAAAGAAGTATCATTCTTATCACATCATGTCATGGGTACTTACTATCAATATGACTTTTCACTATTGACACTAACCTTGGTTACCTGGTTGAGGTAATGTTACTCTTCTTTTCTCCTTTTATATTGTATTTTTTGGAAGGGAGTCACTGTGCAGTCACACTTCAGGATCACACTTCAGTGCAAAGTATCTACACAAATTATTTGGAATTCTTCTGCCTAGTTGCCTTATGCAATGATTTATTCACATTAGCATGGATTTGTGAATATCTATTTTCTACTTTGGGATGTAATCTAATACTGCATTACTTATTGAATTGCTCAAATTCTTCCAGCTTTGGCCATTGAGCGTTCTTCTGGATGGCTCTATGTCATTTTGACATATTCCCACTTCCTTACCTTCTGGCACTGCTAGATGCCCCAAGCTCATCTTGCGTATTTCCTGCCCTAGTTCTACAGTCAGCCAATTCTCCCAGGGGTCTTGGTTACTTTTCCTGGGGAATGGTATTAGAAACCAAGAGCTGGCGCTAAGTGCGCTTGTTGCTACTGGAGCGTCATTGCTTCTAGGCCCTCTCAGATGACAGCAAGAAATTACATGTGTGTATACTAACATACACACATCCCTGTAAATATTTCTATATGTAACCATCTGTATATATATTAAGGAAAACATGAGTTCATATTGATATCCCCAATTCTAATCCATTACCACATGGATCATTCTAGCCTTTATCCCGCTTGATTCTCTGTAACTCCAACAGTAAAAAAAAAACCAAAAAACCTAGCTCTCACATCAGCCATCTATTTACTTAATAGTTCAATTCTAATATATGCATGTATATATATATATATGTATATATATATATATATATATATATGCACACATAGTGATTTCAGAATTGTTAACTCATACCACACTTTATCAACTAGAGTTCCTTTTGTTTTCCATTTACAGATCCCACTCATTTCCAAAATTACTTGGGTTAGCACTCTTCCCTGTCACCCTCTTCAATGAGGTTGTTTCATATATTTATAATACAGTTAGATTCTTTTGTTACCATTCAATATTCCTTCCTGGGACTCCCTCACTTTGTAAATGATTTTTTTTAATGTTTATTTATTTATTTTGAGAGAGAGAGAGAGAGCAGGGGAGAGGCAGAGGGAGAGGGAGAGAGAGATAATTTCAAGCTGTCAGTGCAGAACCTGATGCAGGGCTCGAACTCAGGAATGATGAGATCATGACCTGAGCCGAAATCAGGAGTCAGATGCTTAACCAACTGAGTCACCCAGGTGCCCCTCTAAATGATTTTTGCAATTTTTGCATCTTTTGAGTTTGACTCTGTGCTCTAAAGCTCTTGGAGATTTGACAAATGCGTGGTGTCATATAGTCAATATTACAGTATCATACAGAATAGTTTCACAGCCCTAAAAAAATCCTCTCTGCTTCACTAATTGAGCCTTTTGCCACCATAAGCCCCTATCCACTGACCTGTTCACCATCTCTATAGTTGTGCCTTTTCCAGAGTGTCATATAATTAAGGTGTTTTTTTTTTTAAGATGAGTTTAAGATTCACCTATGTTTTTCTTGTGTCTTGATACCCCATTCCTTTTTACTGGTCAATAATATTCCCTTGTCTGGAGAAACCTCAGTTATTTCATTTTTCTTTCTTTCTTTCTTTCTTTCTTTCTTTCTTTCTTTCTTTTTTTCTTTCTATCTATCTTTCTTTCTTTCTGTCTAGAGGGTAAGTGGGAGAGGGGTGGAGGGAGAGAGAGAGAACCTCAGGCAGGCTCCATGCTCAGTACAGAGCCCGATGAGGGCTCTATCCCATGGCCCTGGGATCCTGACCTGAGCTGAAATCAAGAGTCGGGTGCTTAACTCACTGCGCCACCCAGGCATCCCTGAACCACTGTTCTTTATCCACTCACCTATTGAAAGACATCTTGGTTGCTTCCATTTGGGGAGATTATTATTGAAGAAGCTGTAAACATTCATGTGCTGGTTTTTGTTTTCAAAATCAGGAGGATAGATATGCAGGAGCACAGTTGCCGGATTGTACAGTAAGACTATGTTTAGCCTTGCAAATAAAACTGCCAACATGTCTTCTCAGGTGACTGGACCATTTTGCAGTCCCACCAGCAACAAATGAGAGTTTCTGTTGCTCTACATGTTTACTAGAATTTTGTATTTTCAGGCTTTAGGGTTGTAGGCATTCTCATAGGTATGTTCTCATTGTTTTATCTCATTGTTTTATTGGGGTTTTTGTTTGTTTGTCTTTAAGTTTTTATGTAAATGCCAGTATAGTTAACATACGGTGTTATACGGTTCAGGTGTACAATACAGTGATTCAAGAGTCCCCTACAACACCTGGTGCTCATCACAACAGTGCCCTCCTTAATCCCCATCATGAAATCTTTACAGACCTTGTTAGTCCTCCTAGCAACACCTTCCTCTTTTGATTGCTATTGCACTGTACTACAGTTAACTAATACCCTAATAATATCTACCTTACTCAAACTCACTTACAGATTCCCAGTCTTTTCCTGTGATTAGGAAATCCAAAAGTCCTGAAACCCGAAGTCTGTAAGTTTGCAGCACACTTATTTGGTGGCCAAACCTGACTTGGGCGCCGAGAGACCATTTATCTTTTTATTCATCCACATAAAGTAACTATTAATATATTTCACTGCAGAAATAGGAATGTGTTTTTTTTTTAGTTTTTTTTTTTTTTTTTTACATTTTACTTATTTTTGAGAGAGAGAGAAAGACAGAGCACAAGTCGGGGAGAGGCAGAAAGAGAGGGAGACACAGAATCCGAAGAAGGCTCCAGGCTCCGAGCTGTCAGCACACAGCCCGACGTGGGGCTCGAACTCAAACCACGAGATCATGACCTAAGCTGAAGTCGGATGCTTAACCGACTGAGCCACCCAGGTGCCCCAATAGGAATGTGTTTGACTATGGGGTGCTGGCCGAACCCTGCTGTGATGTTAAATAATATGTGGTATATGTACAGCATAATCCTCTCAGAAACATCCTAGACTGCATTTAGTAATCCTCAGGGAATGGAGGTATTTTAATTTTCTAGGGACCCGTAGGGAATGGATCTGAAGAGGCAGAGGGATATCTTTGGCTCCTGAGAGCTCCCCTCATACAGAGCTCCTGAGAGGGGAACTTCACCTTCCTTCTGATAGTATTTCTGGAGAAGTGGTACTCCAAGAGAAATGGCTGCATGGGGCATTTGGTCAAACAGGGCCAGGAAGAGCCTGGACCCTAAGGTCCTAATGTAGAAAGGAGCTGTTGAATCCATGACGAGAGGGAGGAGGGTCCACAGACATCACAAGGGCCATCTCTAAAAGTCAGATGACAAAAGGCACATGTCCACCCCCACCTTCCCACTTCACAGCCCACCCTCCCATACCTGGAGAAAACTGGAAAGAACTGAGGGTATAGTTTCATTGGTTGAAATACATAAGACCAAACCAGTAAGGAAAAGTTCAGTGTTAGAAATTTGGACTATAATAAAAACAGTTTTATTTTTTGGAGTCATGAGTTTGTGGACTAAAAGTCATCTCTGACATATAGATGTAAAATTACATCTAGTCCTCACAGAGACGATTTTATTTTTGGTCTTCTTCTTTTTATTTTATTGAAATCAACTGCTCCGGGTCTCACTTCTTGGAGGTCTTTGAATCGTCATTGAAGCCTGAGGCTACTGATGGAAAACTCACCACAGTTGCTTCTGGTTTCTGTTAGTTCATCGCCCTGTGGTGTTCTGTGGATGGATTGCTTACATTATGGTACTTATCCGTGGGTTTTTCTCCACATGTGTACTGTGTGTCTCTCCAGCTTTCTTCTTTACACCATTTTGCAGGTGAATGGAGATAAATTCTTTCCACCATTCTCCTATTCACAGTAAGAGTAGTCACAGTTGCCAGGGGGGAAGCTTTAAGACTCTGATTTTAGGAGTATGAATCAGTTTCATGCCTACAGGCAAGGTAGCCTAGCATGGCAATTCCTCATTTAAAATACATTCCTTTTGTCATTATTTACTTCTTTCAGTGGAGAGCACTTTTCCGTAAAACCTCAATGTATTTTGTCCCAGTGAAATCAAACCAAGAGTTACTTTAAGGGAGTTACTTTAGCCTTTAATTAGAGTTACTTGAGCATTTAATTTCTTGTCCCTGGCTACAAGAGGGAAGGGAGTGTCTGTTGCTGCTGGATGGTAGTGGTGATGGTGATGGTGGTAGTGATGCGACGTGTGATTGTTTTTCATTTCTAGTGGCCTCCTTCCCCACCTGAGTAACTGCCTCTTGCTTCCTTCTTGGCTACTACTGACTATGAAGACTCTTCTTGGTGTCCTCGGGTGGAACGCATGCCTCTCCAAACTGAACGTAACTACTGCTTTCAGAATCTTTTGCTGAGCCAACCAGGCAGCCCTTTGTTGTCATTTCTTAATAGGCTCTGATACTTTAGGGTTGTAAGACCTGTACTACAATTAACTTTATCGTGTTTAAGTCACTATTGTGTGCTTGTATCATTTTTTTCCTTCCTTTTCTTTTCTCAGCTTTATGGAGGTATAATTGACAACTAGGAATTGTACGTTATTTAAGGTGTACAGCTTGATGTTTGTATACATTATGAAACGATCACCACCGTCAAGCCCATTAACATTTTATCTCACATAATAACTATTCTCTTACTTTTTTGTGGTAAGAACACTTAAGACCTACTTTCTTAGTAAATATCAAGTATAACATACAGTGCGGTTTAACTGTAGTCATCACACTGTGCATTAAATCTCTAGAACTTATTCATCTTGCATAATTGAAACTTTGTACCCTTTGACCAATACATCCCCATTCCCCACCACCCCAGCCCCATCCGCTGGCAACCACCATTCTACTTTCTGTTTCTATGGGTTTGACTATTTCAGATTCCACATTTAAGTGAGATGGTGCGGTATTTGTCTTTAAGTGTCTGGCTTATTTCACTTTGTATGATGTCCTCCAGGTTCATTCATGTTGTCACTAATGACAAGATTTCCTTCTTCTTCTTTTTTTTTTTTTTTATGGTTATTTAGTTTTGAGAGACAGAGTGCAAGTGAGGGAGGGGCAGAGAGAGAAGGAGACACAGAATCTGAAGCAGGCTCCAGACTCTGAGCTGTCAACACAGAGCCCAATGCAGGGCTCGAACTCACAGACTGCGAGATCATGACCTGAGCTGAAGTTGGATGCTTAACTGACTGAGCCACCCAGGTGCCCCGGATTTCCTTCTTTTTTAAGGCTCAATAACATTCCATTGTGTATACACATACCACATTTTCTTTATCCATTTGCCCATCCATGGACTCTTATGTTGTTTTTGTATCTTGGCTATTGTGAATAATGCAGCACTGAACACGAGGGTGCAGATAACTTGTCAAGATAATGATTCCACTTCCTTTGAATATATCCTCAGAAGTGGGATTGCTAGATCATAAGGTAGTTCTTTATAAATTTTTTGAGGAAACTCCATACTGTTTTCCATAATGACAGTAACAATTTATATTCCCATTGCATTGTGCAAGATGTGGATTTTCTCCATATCTTTGCCAACACAAATTATCTTTCATCTTTTTGATAACAGCCATTCTAACAAAAGTGCAGTGATATTGTTGGCCAGGACATAACTAGGGAAGTTACTGAAATCAGAGGGCTAAAAGCTATCAGCAGAGGGAGGAGAGGAAGAGACAAAAGCAGAGAAGGAATGTATTTTGTTTTGAAGAACCAACAGTTCCAGCCAAGCAGATGCCGAGCTAGGTCTTTTGCCTGATAACCCCTGTGAGGTGTTTTGCCTGATAGTCCCTTCTTACGAGAGCCAGTTTGAGCCAGATTGGAGCTGAGAACCTGCACGGAAGCCCCTCTGAGTTACCTTCAGCTCATGAAATTACCTTTTAGCTCATTATAATACTGAGAGATCCTCCTATGTGCAGGGCTTTCCACCATTTTCTGAACATACAATGTATGCAATAGAATATTGACATGGTAGGTATGCACAATTGAAACTTAGTTCCTCAGTAATAGAATAAGTTCCTTAATATATATGGAAGCTCCCTGCCACCACCCCGAATACACTGAATAAAAGTTTCCTGGACAAACTCCACAGGGAGACAGCACTTTGAGAGCTATACACACCCCACCCCCCACACCCAGGTCTCTTTACTTGTAACAAAGTAATAAAAGGGTTATTTGCTCTCAACGCCTCCTTAGGTTGTGGCCAATTTGATGCACCCCAAGTGGCAAACTTGAGTTCATTTACAGTATCTCATTGTGGGTTTGGCTGGAATAATTTTTATTTTCTCATTTGGGGATGAAAAAACCCCCTCATTTTTGTTAGTAAAAACAGTATCTTCCCATTTTAAGAATTTATACCCCAAGAAGCAAAGATTATCAAATTGCTAGAAATAATTTTTACTCAAACATTCTGCTTGAGGTGCCAAGGTTGCTCAGTTGGTTGAATGTCTTAACTCTTGACTTCAGCTCAGGTCATGATCTCACTGTTCCTGAGTTCAGACCCCGTGTTAGGCTCTGGGATCTGCACGGGCAGTGCAGAGATTGCTTGGGATTCTCTCTCCCTCTCTCTCTCTGCCCCTTTCCCACTCATGTGCTCTCTGTCTCTCTCTCAACATAAATAAATAAATAAATAAATAAATAAATAAATAAATAAATAAAATCATTCTAGTCTTTGCTTTATTTTTTTAAATGTTTATTTATTTTTGAGTGGGAGAGAGACAGTGTGCAAATGGGTGAGGTGCAGAGAGAAAGGGAGACACAGAAACTGAAGCAGGCTCCAAATTCTGAGCTGTCAGCACAGAGCCACCCAGGCACCCCTACCATTCTGGTCTTTAAACCATTAGTGTATTTAATCCAATCATATTATCAAGTTTTAATTTCTAAATTAATCTTTGGAAGGAATCTGATTCCTTTTTTTTAACGTCATATAGTAATTTCTACCTAATGTGGTTTTGTTCCCTTTCACAGGGTGATATAAAAAACAACATCTTTTTCTCCAACAACAACAAAAAAGGGAAACTTAGATATTATGTTATTAAATAAATTATATACATTTAAATACTTCTAGTTGCTTTGCCCTAAACTTTTAATAAAAAATCATGTCTCCAATACACTGAGATTGTAAAACTGAAGAATGAAACCTGCTAGTCTAAAATATTTCAGTAATGTCAGATTACAGAATGTTCTTAAATTAACTTTTTCAAATGCATTCTCGTAGGGGATATGTTTTCATGGCTGTACATACGCAGTTGGCAAACATACATAAGACAGTCTTATAACCAAAGGCAATATAGGCTAATATGGAAAAAGACGTGGAGTGTGCAGATAAATAACTCTTTACTGTGATACATGAAATGAGAGAATGGGACAGAGCATTACCATGGTTTATAAATGAGTGGGTGTGATTCTTCAGCTTTGTGAGGACTACATTTCAAATTCTTCCCCTCTAAGCAGTTGGTGATTGATAATGTATTGATCCTTCACAGTTTCTCCTTTCCTTAGGTTTAAAATAAAAGGAGAAAAAAAGTTGTTAAATGAGGCAGAAATGTGTGGTTTGTGTGTTTAGAGGTAGTAGACGAAAGAAGGGTCTGTGTATCTGCCTAGTTCGGGAAGCCTTTAAGGAGAAGAACACCAAGACAGGCCCATAATGATTTTCTTGTTAAGATGTCATACTTTTTTACCACGTTTACAGTGTGAAACTCCCAACACTCATTGACTGATTGTAACCTTGCACACAATGTGGAAAATTAGCAATTTTGTTCTAGTTTAAATACAGAGTGAGAAGAAACATAATTATTTCCATTGTTTTGGGGTTTTTTCTCCTAATCCTTCTTTTTTTAATTATTTTTAAATGTTTATTTATTTAGTGTTTATTTTTGAGAGTGCACATGCATGTGAGCAGGGGCGGGGCAGAGAGAGAGAGAGAGAAAGAGAGAGAGAGAGAGAGAGAGAGAGAGAATCTGAAGTGGGCTCTGTGCTGACAGCAGAGAGCCCAAAGCAGGGCTCAAACTCACAAACCGATCATGACCTGAGCCGAAGTAGGACTCTTTACCCACTGAGCCACCCAGATGCCCCCATGATTCTTTCATCTTAACAGTAAGACAGCAAAACAGAAACCTTTCATCCTATGACCCGAGCCAAAGTTGGATGCTTAACTGACTAAGCCACCCAGTTGCCCCTCCTAATTATTCTTTTAAATTATATTATTTTTTTCCCACCTCAATTTAAAAGGTAACATAGGCTAAGGTTAGAAAATGTGGAAAACACAAAAAGTGAAAAATCTACCATATTCTATTCATCAAAAGAAATCCACGATTAATATTTTGTTAGAAGTTTCAGGTAACTATTGGCAAGTAATGCTACATATCGATCAACTTCAAAGTCTCAGTAATTTATAACAACAAATATCTATTTTTTCCCACTCATGGGTCTGTGCATTGGTTGGACTGATTTTGGCTGGACTCAGTTGGATTTTGCTTCAAGCAACCGATGTGGGTTAGGTCCCCTTCATGGGATTTATTTTGGGGGCCCAAATAAGACTGAAGAGCTTGAAGGGCACTACAATTTTCTAGTGAGATGATATGGTGGGATGCATGTTGGGCTGGGGAACAGTGGGTGGGGCTGTAGATGAAACAACATTGGCCTTAAGTTGATCATTACTGAAACTGAGTTTATTATACTATTCTTTATACTCTCGTATATTTTTAAACTTTTACATAATAAAGAGCTAATTTATATCCAGGGTACTGCCTTTACTATTAGCAGTTTCTTTAAACCAATCTTTAATGTCTACACACTGTAGCAATAGTAGTATAGCAGTTATTGTTGTTATCTGGTAGCAAATACTGTATGTTAGGTATTTAATCTATAATCCTGTCATGGTCATGAGCTGCTCTTAAGATCAAAGGACCTATCAAAGGCCCAGCAACTTTTATTGAAGCTCCTGACTTGTTATATTTGTATGATTCATTGTATTTTACAGTAATAGATACGGACAAATCTGTGGAAAGCATTTTAATAGTGGACCCACCAGGATCACCACACGAGCCACTCTGCCTGCCACGTCTCCCTGGAATAATCATACCCAAAGCAATTACATGGTTTGTTTACTCATACCCCATCTGCCACCTGTGTATTTACTATAGAATCCCAAAGTTTATTGGCACTATAACTAGCCATGCCACTCTCCTGTTAAACTTCAAGAGAACCCCTGTTAGTGGGCACTGGGCAAAAGAAGGGCCCTCTGCCTCTGACCCAACCCTCCTCCATCTACTACTGCGTCCAAGAAGAGAACAAGTCCTCAGTGAGGGGTTTCATCACACTCTCTTCCAGTCTGAGCTCTAAGGAACTCACAGCCAGTAGGGCCATATCTTCTTTCTCACACATGCACAGTCCTACAGGGCATCTTCTTTGTCATCAAACATTATGGTAATGTCCCACAGACATAGGGCATTTCCACGGATAGGAAACTCAGCCTTAAGATCTAGAATGATCTGCTTCCAAATCCTATCAGGACTTCACCCATAAGAATAACTCTACCAGTGGCAGGGAGTCTGGGTGGTTCAGTCAGTTAAGCAACCGACTTCAGGTCATGATCTCATGGTTCATGGGCTCGAGCCCTATGTTGAGCTCTGTGCTGACGGTGTGTTGCCTGGAGCCTGCTTCGGATTCTGTGTCTCCCTTTTTCTCTGCCCCCTCTCTGTCTCAAAAATAAATAAATATTAAAAAAAAATAACTCTACCAGTGGAATGAAGAGTTCCTAGAAAGTTTGACTGGTTGCTGGATATTCTAAGTTCTTTGCTTTTTAAACACCTATAACCCCAACAAGTCTCCTACCAGACACAGGTGAATCAAGTCTTAATCAGTAGTTAAAGTTATTTAACGATTTGCAGTGCTAATAACTTAACTATTTGTTTAGGTTATCTACTGTTGCACAACAAACTGCCCCAAACTTGTGGCACTGAAAGACAACTAACCATTTGTTATGCTCTCAGATCAGGACAGGACACAACATGCATTGCTTATGTCTACTGTGATATCAGGGCCTCAGTAATGAAGACTTAAAAGGCTGGAATGTCTTGAACGGCTGAAGGTTGAAATCATCTGGAGGCTTTTTCTACATCTGGCATCTAGGCTGAGATGATTCCAAAGCTGGGCTCAGCTGGGACCATCATTCATGCACCAATATTTGACCTCCCACCAGCTTGGCTTTTCACAGAATGGCGGCTGGGGTTCAAGGGGGAGTACCCAGTGAAGGAATTTACATAGAATGAGCAGTCTAAGAAAACTGGGGCAAAGCTGTGAGACCCTTTAGGACCTAATTTCAGAAATCACTCAGTATCACTTCTGATCTATTAGTTGAAACTGTCACAAGCCTACCAGATTCACAAGAGGAGATTTAGAGCTCACCTCTTAATGGGAGGAATTTCAAAGTGCTTTGGGGCAAGTTTTAAAACCGAGACACAGAGGCACCTGGGTTACGTATCCTACTCCTTATTTCGGGTCAGGTCACAATCTCATGGTTTTGTGGGCTCTGCATGTGGTACTGCACAAAGCCTGCTGAGAGATTCTGGCTCCCTCTCTCTCTGCCCTTCCCCTGCTCATTCTCTCTCTCTCTTTCAAAATAAATAAATAAACTTAAAAAAATAACATTTAAAACCACCACATCGGTGTTCAGTGGATTCCAGCTCCAGTGGGAACTGCTGTGCCTTCAGAACTCCCCAGGTAAGGTGCTTTGCTACCGGCATGATAATAAATACATATGCAACTTACAACTCCCACCTGGCATTGCAGTCTTGAATAGAGCACTTTAGGAGTCTTGCCTTTTTTCCATAAAGGCCCCAGCATTCTTTTCTCTGAAACAAAATGTGTAGTTCATCCATCTCACTTGTGTTTTCAGAGCTTTTTAAGTGCTCAGTTTGAAATGCTAGAGCATTTCAAATGCATCATTGGTTTCGGCGTTATGGATGGAAATGTTTCCTCTGGCTGTCCAGCCTCCATTTTCTCACATTAAACGGATACGTCAGTTTGGGTTCTGGTCCTTGCAGAGCAGGACAGAAGCATTTTTGACACCCCTTCTGCTGTAGTAGCCACACAAGGTCCCTTCACTCTTTGTCCTCACAGAGGAAGTGACCAGAGAGCTAGACAGGGTTCCATCCTGTCTCCCCAGCCCCTGCTATCAATCCTTGGACATATTCATTGACTACTTCTGCTTCATCCCTGGCAACCTTCTTGTGCCCATCCTTTACCCACTTTTCTATTAATGTCTTTGTTTTTTTTTAAGGAAAGTCTCCTTTACATTAGCATAGCAGCGCTTGGCTTCCATTTGAAATGAAACATTTTTAAAGTTTTTTTTTTAACTTTCTTCTTGCATTTATTTTTCTTTTTTTATCTCCAATTTTCACAATAAACATATGCACTTTTAAAATTTTTAAAAGTAAACACACACCCATTAGGATGACTACTATTAAAAAAAATAACAGAAAATAACAGGGGTTGGTGAAGACAGAGAAATTGAACCTTGTGTGGCTGCTATGGAGAAAACGATGGTAGTTCCTCAAAAAAATTAAAAATGCAAGTACTGTATGATCCAGCAATTCCACCTTTAGGTATGTAATGAAAGGGACTCAGAGATATTTGTACACCCAGCATTTGCTACATTAGCCAAAAGGTGGAAGCAACCAAAGTGTGCATTGACCAATGGATGGGTAAACAAAATGTGGTCTATGGGCACAGTGGAAAATTACTCATCCTTAAAAAGGAAGGAAATTGTGACACATGCTATGACATGGATGAACTTGGAGGCCATTACAGTAGGTAACATAACCCAGTCACAAAACGACAAATACTGTGTTGTTCCACGTATATGATGTACTCAGAGTAGTCACATTCGTAGAGACTGGGGGTAGAAGGGTGGTTACCAGGGGCTGCGGGAAGGGGTAGTTGTTATTAATGGGTATGGAGTTGCACAATATAGTTGCACAACATTGTGAGTGTGCTTGACCTCTACTGAACTGTACCATCAGAATGGTGAAGACAGTGTCTTTTATGTTGCCTCCTTCCCATTTGCATTTACTATGTCTGTCAGATTTGGTGTCAGAGTTATGCTAGTGTTTTGAAAGGAGTTGGAAAGCTTTTAAAAAACCTTTATGACACTTTGAAATAGCTTATGAGTTGGATGTGGTTTTAAGGAATAATTCAGGTTATTCTCTGGCTCCCTTCCTCCCAGCTATGTCTGCTAACATTCATCTCTCACACATTCCCTGCCCCCACCTTACTATAGACTTCATTCCTTCCTGCTCTGCTTTCACCATTACCCCTGCTCTCTATTTCAAATCATTTCCACCGCTGGGACAGACCAGGTTTTTTTCATGATGCCACATCTTATGGTGGGAAAAGGGCAGATCCTATAGAGTAAGGGCTGGGTGTGGGAAGTCCTGTGCTCAGCCCTCCATTAACCTCTCATCCATCCTTTCCTCCTCCTCACAAAAGAGCCAAACAAGGGAGCCTGGGTGGCTCTGTCATATAAGCATCCAACTCTTGATTTTGGCTCACCTCGTGATCTCACAGTAGTGAGATGGAACCCCATATCCAGCTCCTTGCTGAGTGTGGAGCCTGCTTGAGATTCTCTCACTCTCTCTCTCTCTCTCTCTCTCTCTCTCTCTCTCTGCCCCTGCCCTGCTGTTGTGCGCACTCACATGTTCTCTCTCTCTCTTAATGAAAAAAAAAAAAGCCAAACAAATTTCTACCTCCTATCCCATCTCTTTCCCTTCCTCCAGAGACTTCCACCCTACTTGTGACGTATGTTCGGGTTTTGGGTTCTTGTACCTTTCTGTTCCTAAGCTCTTGCCGAGAGATCAACTCTGACCTCCCCTTTGTGTTTTCCCTACTGTATAAAAGAAAAGCAAGGAGCAGAGAGAGTGGGGGCTGGGAGGGAGATCTTAGGGAGGAGCCCATTAACTAGATTCCCCATTGTCTTTAGAAACTTTTAGAGAGCTGAACATGGGTGTGTGCTAGCTTCAGTGACAGGAAGTGACAGTGATGTTTCACAGCCACCACTCTATAACACATTACTTGGCAGCTCTCTATGCAGTCCTGCAAAGAGCCTGCCATCTGGAGGCTAACATGCATCCTTTCCCCCAGCCAATCTCTTCTGTATTAGCCATTATTCATTTGAAAGTGTAGATCTAATTATGCCTCTCTCCTGCTTAAGTCCTTTAATGGCGTCCCTTTATTTGGAATACGGTAAAGACTAAACCCTGTAACTTGCCCTGAGCTTCCTATGGAGTTAGCATCTGCCCAGTCTTCCAGCAACCCGGCTAGCCTCTTATCCTAGCTCTTGGCTGAATAAAGATCTCACACCCTTCTGTTTTCTCAAGTTCCTCCCTTAACCTGGGTCTGGAACCTACTTGACTGACAACCCCCCTTACCTTCTGCTACCACCATCACTACCCCCAACATTACACAAATCCCCTACCCTTGGACTGAATAACTGCTCTCCATTTTTCAGTTCATATGTTTAATGAAGCTTTCCCAACTACTCAGAGTATATCAGATTCCCTGTTGTACGCTTAGAACTCTAGAATCTTGTGCCTATATTTAGAGTGCTTATGGTATTTTTAAATATTTGTAGGGTCATCTGATGCATATTTGCCCTGCTCCCTAGACTGTGTGCTCCATTAAGCCCACGAATGTGTTTGTTTTGCTTCACATTTTATCATGGGTGCTTAGCATAACACTGTGAACAATAAGCATTAAAAAAATATTTTGAATCAACATAGAAATGTGAAGATAAGGTGTGAGTCTGTTCTTTATCACATTGGGTCATGTGTTGAGGTGTAGGGGGATTAATTCACAACACCACAAATTCTCCTGCAAACATGGAAATAGATGCAGGAATCAAGCAGGTAAAGATAAAAACATTACTGTTACTACTGAACAGAAATGGTATGATAAATGCCATCTCTACTTAAAAGGGATGTCGGCTTCTTGGAGAGATTGTTGATTTCATGTCTAGAGAAGGAAATATACAAAGTGAGCCTGAAGTGTCTTGCAGTAAAAATAAAGGCCCTTCCTAAAGGCTAATGGAGACATGTTGAAAGAACACAAGAGCTGGTTTCAAAAAGACAAATAACAATTATGAATCATAATTTGTCAAATAAGCAAAAATCCATTGGTCCATAATGATACTCAAAAAATCAAGAGGGGCGCCTGGGTGGCTCAGTCGGTTAAGCGTCTGACTTCAGCTCAGGTCGTGATCTCATGGTCAGTGAGTTTGAGCCCACATCCGGCACTGTGCTGACAGCTCGGAGCCTGGAGCCTGCTTCGGATTCTGTGTCTCCCTCTCCCTCTGCCCCTCCCCCGCTCATGCTCTGTCTCTCAAAAATGAATAAACATTAAAAAAAATATTTTTTTAATAAAAATTAAAAAAAATCAGGAAAGGGAAAAAAAGTAGGAAGTGGAGTAAAGGGGAGAAAAGCTCCTATTTATAGTGGACTGTCTGTTAAAAAATGTAGAAGGAATGGCAGAATTAGAAAATTGCTATTGGCAACCACCATTGTCATAACTGGTTATCAGTGGATGCTAAGACCATTGGGTATAAGTATGTTGGGAAACAGGATATTCATATGGTTTAATAGTATCATCCTGCAGATTATTTATTCTGTATAAAGTAAAAACATACCTTTAAAACAAAGAGTTCAGGTGGGTGCCACCTTAACTAAGTGATTAAACTCAGCATTGGAGACAATGGGGCAAACTGACTTTATGATCTTCCTGATGTGATACAACTGGAACCACACAACATCATCAACATGGTATTCTTGCTAAATATTTAAGTTGAATCTTAGGGAAGCATCATGACTTCTGGGGTATTCTGCAACATACTCTGGCTCTTTTAAATTTGTCAATGTCTTGTAAAAAGGAGGGAGATTATGCTAGATTATGGAGAGTAAAGAGACAAGTAAATGCAGTGTGAGGTCCTTAAAATAGGTATAAAAGAGATTTTGAGATGATTAGAAAAATTTACTTTTTTAAAAGTTTATTTATTTTGAGAAAGAGACATAGAAATCATGAGTGGGGGAGGGGTAGAGAGCGAGGGAGAGAGAAAGAATCCCAAGCAGGCTCCACACTGTCAGTGCAGAGCCCAATCCGGGGCCTGAACACACAAACCACAAGATCATGACCTGAGCTGAAATTGGATGCTTAACTGACTGAGCCATCCGGGTGCCCCCAGATAATTAGCAAAATTTAAATATGGATTGTAGATTAGGTAATATTAGTGTATCAGTGTTAAACTTCTTGAGGGTAAAAATGATATAATGGTTAAGTAGAAAAATGCCCTTGTTTTTGGGAGATACCTATTGAACTACGCAGCTTCAGCAGTGGGTGGGGAGAGGTGGCAAATGAAGCACAGCATTAACAATTAATGAAAGTGGGGGCACCTGGGTGGCTCAGGTGGTTAAGTGTCCAACTTCAGGTCATGATCTTGCGGTTCATGGGTTCGAATCCCACATTGGGCTCTGTGCTGACAGCTCAGAGCCTGGAGCCTGCTTCAGATTCTGTGTCTCCCTCTCTCTCTGCCCCTCCCCCATTTGCACTCTGTCTCTTTCTCTCTCAAAAATAAATAAACATTAAAAACTACTCCATTAAAAAAAACAATTAAAAGGGGCGCCTGGGTGGTTCAGTCAGTTAGGCATCGGGCTTCGGCTCAGGTCATGATCTCGCTGACCGTGAGTTCAAGCCCCGCGTCGGGCTCTGTGCTGACAGCTCAGAGCCTGGAGCCTGTTTCAGATTCTGTGTCTTCCTCTCTCTCTGACCCTCCTCCGTTCATGCTCTGTCTGTCCCCGTCTCAAAAATAAATAAACGTTAAAAAAATTAAAAAAAAAAAACAATGAATGTATGTGGAGAGTTATGGAGGTTGACGTTTTCCCAAATTAAAGCTGGGGAGGTAAATGTTCGAGGAAGATGGCTTCAAACCTGTTGACTAAGTGGGATTGCTGAAACTTCCTTATACCTAAATTAGATAGCCTTAACTTGTCGTTGTCACTTGTGCACAACCATAGGCTTCTCCCAGCTCCTGTTCCCTGTGCCCCTTGCCATAGGGCCTAACATTTAAAAAATTGATGTCTCCGAGTAGTAGAACAGATTTGGCACACTTTGTAGGCAGGCAGATCCCAAATCAAACCCAGCAGAGCCTGAGCCATGCTTGTTGTCTCACCTCCTGAACTCACTGCTCAGAGAAATTCCAAGGGCAGAAATATGGCTCTAGAGCAATGGTTCTCAAACTAGATTGTGCTTTATAAGCCCTTTACAGTCTGATGCCTGGGCCATTCGCAGAACAATTACAGCACAATCTGTGGAGGAGGAACCCAGGCATCAGTAGTTTTTGAAGCTCCCCAAGTGATTCCAATGTACAGACAAGCTTGAGAACAACTACCCTAAAGAAGTCTCTCTGTGTGGAAATCACATTAAGGCAAGGCTGGCAACACCAGTCAGAGAAGAAAAGCTCTCCACCAGGGGCCCTCAAGTTGTAATAGGATGCAGGCTCAGAAAGGGAAGAAAGTCTCCTGGGAGCTTACACAATCTAGAACCCTTGTGCCCATAACCATCCAGTCCCTACATTGCTGGAATCTCTATCCTTGGCCACAGGATTGCACAACTTTTGCAGCTATTTTGTAGACCTCATAGGATTTTCTGCATAGACAATCACATTGTCTACAAATAAAAACAGTTTTGCTAATTCTTTCTAATCTGGATCCTTTTTATTTTTTTCTTGCCTCATTACACTAGTTAGAATCTCCAGTACAATGTTGAATGAAACTGATGAGAGCAGACATCCTTGTCGTGCTGCTGATCTTAGGGACAAAGTGTTCACTCTTTCACCAGTAAGTATGATGTTAGCTGTAGGATGTTCATGGGTTCTTATCGCATTGAGAAACCTCCCTTTTATTCTCTGGTTTGTTGAGGTATGTGTGTGTGTGTTTAAATCAGGAATGGATGTTGGATATGGTCAAATGCTTTTTGTATTTTTTCTTTTCCCTTATCTTAAAAAAAGAACTTTTAAGAACAGAAATTGCAAACATAACAACAGTAGACAGAATAGTCATAGGGAGCCCTCATGTACCCATCATCCAGCTTGTTAGAAATGTAAAGTTCTCAGACTGCCAAAAAATCCTACAGGACAGAAACTCTGGGAGGAGGGTCCAGTAATCTGTGGCTCACCAAGTCCTCCAGGTGATTCTGAGGCATGCTAAAGTTCTATGTCCACTGCCGGGAAGAGTAAGGAGGCTTGGAAAAGATAACTACATGGCGATGATCACACCTAACATTTTAAACTGCAATTCCTGATTATCTTCAAGTATTTGCTCAGTGGTTCCAACTCCCAGTTGTCTCTTTTAAAATATTTTAGTTGTTATTATTTTTCCACTTGGTTGAATTATAATTCAAATAATGTCCACACACTGCAATTAGTTCATGTGTCTCTTAAATCTCTTGGGGTTGTCCCTCCACCCTCTGTTCTCCCCCTTCCTTTCAGTGGCAAACACCTGCTCATTACAGCCTCTCCCACATTCCAGATTTTGTTGGTTGCCACCTTCCATATTCTTCCATCCTCTGCATTGCCTGAAAATTGACAGTGGAGTAATAACAGTGAGGTGTGGCCAGGTTCAAGTTCTACTTGTAGCAGGGGTAGGGGGCAAGAATCCTTAGCAGATGGAATTGTGGTCCTTTTCCCTTTAAAAGCTCCTGGCCCAAACTGGGTTCTAGCTATCTGTACTGCAGTTCTGTGATTTTACTCCATGCTCTGCCTCAAGCCCATGTCCTTGTACCTCCTCTGTTCCCATCTCCTTGAGTTCTTTATTTTTCTGGCCCAGTTTGGAGACCTGACTTGACATTGCTTATGGACTTTATTGAACATTCCTTTAGGATGCTACTTCTGGTAATGTCAGCTTTGAGCATAGAACACATGGAAGGCACTCTCTCCTAGAGTGCTGCCCAGGCTCTCAGGACACCTCTTGGAGGGTCAACAGAACCTTACCAACAGCTGTCAGCTGGCCTGCGGGAGGGGGTCAGATTACAACATTTCTGTGGTCATTCCTCTCTTGTCCCTTCTCCCCAGAGCCGTTACTTTCTGGAGACCTGGAGTCAGGTCTGGCATCAGTATTTTCATTAGTTTTCAGTGTTCTGGTGTGTGGACAGCCTGGGGGGGGCCACTTCTTAGTGAACTCTGCGTAGATACTCTTCCGCCTACTCCCTCCTTGGAGCTGGAATCAAATCACTGTCCTGTTGTTAATTCCAGGAGTACCCCAATCTGAGATTTTTTAGAGAGAGCTACATAAGAAAATGCATTCAAACAGGTTTGAATGACTACAACGTTTCTGTTTAATTTTAAATGAACGGAGAAGTCTAAAAATGGTATATGTAGGGATGCCTGGGTGGCTCAGTAGGTTAGGCATCTGACTTCCGCGCAGGTCATGGTCTCGTGGTTGTGAGTTCAAGTCCTGCATTGGACTCTGTGCTGATAGGTCAGAGCCTAGAGCCTGTTTCGGATTCTGTCTCTCTCTCTTTCTGCCCCTCCCCCCCACTCATGCTCTGTGCCTCTGTCTCTGTCTCTCTGTCTGTCTCTCTCTCAAAAATAAATAAGGATTAAAAACTTAAAAAAAATAATATATCTAGTCAGGCTGGAAACCACTGTGTTTTATCCACTAAATAAAATCCTTTCATCTCTTCTCCCTCCACATTCATAGTTGGTTTTTGGGTTGCCATATAGATGGACTAAATTCCTACTAATTTGTGAGTTGACTCCTGTTCCCTCTTTGGTCTGGGATAAACTCCTTCTTGTTTCTTTTTTTTTCTTACACAGCAAAAGACCTGTGACTGTTATCCTTGGGGGTGGAGACCGGAGGTGGTGTGAGAATGTCTGCTCAGGCCATGTTCTGTTTCTGGATTGGAGTGCTTGTTACCAGGGTGTGTTCACTTCGTGAAAATTCCTCAAACTCTCTACAGATAATGTGCGTGTTTTTTGTCTATATATGTTACAATCCAGTGAAAAGTTGAGAGAAAGAAGGAAGGAAGAGAAGAAAGGAAGGAAAGAAGGAAGAAAGGGATCTGTGTCAGGAATGAACAAAAGAAAACTATGAAATAGAAAATAATCATCATTAGTAAGGACAAATGTTTAAAATCATTTTTTAAAAAATACATCCAAACCAGTTTCAGTTCCTTGTCCCTGAAAGAAAATAAGAGTGGCAATGTTGTAGGCAAACACAATAACCATTGTTGCCTTTGTAAGCCCTTCCAGATAGCTCAACAAGTACAGACACCCTGCCCCAACCCCCGCTCACAGACCTTCCTTGTTTGACAACAGCTTTTGCCACAGGATCTCATTTGCATCCCTGCTCCGGCTTAGTAATGCTCACCCTGTCCCACTTACTCTCTGGGCTCCTGTGTGTGTTTGTGGTCCACAGGCCCTGGCTACCAGGATTATCTGTTGCTGCTGCCAGAAGAGGAAATACCCCATTACATATCTTACCTTGCAGGATGCAACCCCTGCTACTACTTACAAGTGTCTGGCAGTGAGACCCGAAAGTAGTGTCTTCTGAAAGTTCTGCACATTATCCTTCTCTGTCTACTCTACTTTTATTTTTCCTTGGAAAATTGAGTTCTTTTTTGGCTATATTAACTACATTTGCTATTTCAGGGACCACTTGTGATGAATCTTTTTATTTTTTATTTATTTTATTTATTTTTTCTAAGTAGGCTCGGAGCCCAACACGGGGCTTGAACTCACCGCCCTGAGATCAAGACCTGAGCTGAGATCAAGAGTCAGATGCTTAACCCACTAAATCACCCAGGCTCCCCTGTGATGAATCTTTTAAAAATGCAGACGACGTCATCCTAGATTTTAGGTTTTTCTTAAAAGTGAGCTTAGGTGCTATGGTCAAGGCAATTGATCTACTGAAGCTGGAGTTTATCATTGGTCTCTTTGAGAGCTAGTCAAAAGTTCGGTAACATGTATTGATTTGCAATTCTGGTGAGGCTAAAACTGGAATCTGGTGCCTTTGGCAGCAAAATGGAAGAGAAGGTCTTTGATAGATGTCCAGAGCGTAAGCTTATAGACAGGGAACCAAGAATGGGGACATGCTCCAGGGAAGCCTGGGGAAATGATGTAAGTGAAGTGACAAGAGTGAGCAGAAAAGCCTAGATTCAGGGGTGAAACAGCAGGTTTGAGGGCCAAAGAAACAGGTCAGACAGAGTAGTAAGCCCAAAGGTCTGAATGGGACAGTGGAGAAGTCCTTTCTTCTCTCCATATTCTTCCTTCTTCTAAGTCCTCATTTACCTGTAGGGTTCCAACTTACCCAACTCTGTCTCTTCTGCCCTTTTGATTTAATATTTTCAACCATGAGTCATCTCTATTTGGATGTTTCACTGTCAGTCAAATGCTGCATGTCCAAACCCCAACTTCTTTTGGCCTTTGACATTTATGGCTTGGGTGAATTCTCAAAAACCAGTAGATATGTTCCCCATACCATGCATAAACATGAAGAGTCGAGAATGTCAGGGTCATATTGAGTGAGGGAATACCTACTCCTACCTAGGTGGTTACGTAGGCTCACTTACAATCTGGATGACATACTCTTGCACAGCAACCTCCAAGGGGAGTTTTATGGTTTTGCCTTATCAGAATTAAAAATCTGTACATGTCATGGATCTCTGGAGTCACTGGTAAAGAGTCAAACCATAAATACCTATGGAATATAGATACCTGGAGGTACTTCTGTGGGTAGAATCCATAAAACTGAATTTTAAACAAGCTACTTTGGTGGTTCTTATGAATAGTAAAGTCCCTTCTCTTTGTTCCTTCTTGCTTATGCAGACAAACCCTGTTTCATTGTGACCAACAATACAATCTTTCTGCCAGTCTTCCAGGTGTCATTTAGAGCCGTATGTGGCCTTTTCTTCTCCCTCATCCTTAGAGCTAACCGTTCACTAAGCACTGACATTTCCACTATCCCCTCTATTGCTGTGTAGTAGCTAGAACAAACATTTATTGAGAGCTTGTGTGTACAAGATGTATCAGTTACCTATTGTCAAATAAGAGAGTACTATACATTTAGCAATGAAACACACTCGTTTCTTAGCTTATGTTTAGTAGGTCAGAAGTCTGGAGTGAGGTGGCTGTGCTCTCTGTGCAGCGTATTAAGTGTCAGAAGCCTGAAGTCAAGACATCAGCCAGGCTTGGTTCCCTTGTGGAGGCTCTGGGAGGACATCTGCTTCCATGTTCATTCAGGGTGACAGAATTCTGTTCTACTTCCAATCTCTGACTTCTGCAACCAGCTTAGAGAAAACTCTCCTCTTAAAAGACTCGTGTCATTAAGTCAGGCTCATCTAGGTAATCTCCATGTTCCGAGGTCAACTGATTTGATATCATAGGCAAATTCCCTTTACAGCAGCACCTGGGTTAGTGCTGACAAAATGGGAGAAGTAGGCACATTGGGCCTGGGAATGTTCGAGACCATTTTGGAATCTGCCTACCATACAAGGGAAGCAGAATTCTCAGAAATCTGCATGTATTTCCTTAAGTAAGTCTTTCAATAGCCCTATGAAGCAGATACCACTGTTATTTCCAGTTTTTGGATTAGAAACTGACACACAGGAGTCTTGCCCAAGGCTACACAACTGTTTTCATAACACTCCACTGCTCTTGGATTTTCATGTCTATGTTCATTTGACTACCTTCTAAATGGCTTTCCTGTTTCCACAATCTTCCTCTTTGAAATTATGCAAGCCAGACCAATGCTAGTTAAAAAAATTTTTGCCACCAAGTGGCTTTCCTATATATAAAGAATCATACTTAGTTCTAGCAACAAAGAAGCATGGTTAATGTGCAAGAAACTGAACTTATACTCAAATATGAGAATCCATTCAGCTATATCCTTGGCAAAGGTTTTATTATGCTAACTTAGCACACAATTATGTAATTGTGAAGGGGCAGGAGGTGTGTGTGTGTGTGTGTGTGTGTGTGTGTGTGTGAGAGAGAGAGAGAGAGAGAGAGAGAGAGAGAGATTATAACACAAGGCATCAGGTATGGATTATGTCTAAGAAAAAAACAGTATAGTAGGTTCAGTAGCAAATTTTATAGGTTATATTGAAAATATAAAAGTTAGCTATTATATTGCAGAGTACATGCAATATAATTAAGACATCGACTTAGAGACAGAATGAATTGATCTTTAAGAGACAAATAACTTACAAAGTTTCATTTTAATTTGTTCATCCATTTATTCCTTCAGCAACTGTTTGTTGAATGGCACTATGTGCCAAGCACTGTATCAACCACATTTATTTATTGTTTTCTATTAGAGTGTTGCAAGCTTCCTAACTGGTTTTCCTGCTTCCACTCCACACCTACCCCCATTCCAGTCCATTACTCACACAGTGGGGAGAGTGATGCTTTAAAAAACCCACTGAGATATTGACACACTTTTAAAACTTTGTAATACATTTTCAACCAATTCAGAGTAAAATCCAAGTCCTGTGGCCCATAATGTGACCTCTCCTCTCTGTGTCCAAACTCATCTCCTCCCCTCTCCCTTTCACTCATTCCACTCCAGTGACACAGGCTTCCTTCCCATGTTCCCTGGGTGGACAAGCATGTGTCCACCTCATGCTTTCACACGGGCTATTATTCCATCATCTTAGAAGGTCTGCCCCCAGACAGCTAGTCTTTTGACTCAGATTGTTTACTCAGCTGTCACTTCGACAGAGAGAACTTCCCTGACCACTGGAGCCAAAATAGCATCCTTATCCCCTCACCCTCTCCTCTTTCTTCTTCTACTTTCCTTCCCAGCACTCAGTTATCCCTTGATATAGTATATATATTTTTAGGTATATAGTTGGCTTGCTGTCTCCTCCCACCCTAGGATGTCAGCCTCTGGACTTTGTTTTTTCTCGTGAAGTATTCCAGTGATTGGAAGAGTGTCTGGCACATAGTGGGAATTCATACATATTGAATAAGCGAATGAATGAATGTAAATCTCTATTTTTGTGGTATTTATTTTTTAAATGCTGAAATAAAAATATTATTTAACAGTTTCAATGAAATAGTATGGTTTTACATTTCCCATATATTTTTATCCTTTCTTTGCCACCCATATCCCCAAAGAATATGATGCCCTTATTAGTGAATAGTATTGATACAATTTCTGGGGGAACATTTCCCAGTAGAGTGATGACAGTACAGACCAATAAGTATGGAAATCAAGTCACGGATTTTGCAACTTTTAAGAACCTCAGCAAATGGACTGTCTTGATAGCTTAAATGCCAAGGAACACGACTGAATGGGGTTACAGCATAATCCAAATGGCTCAAGTCTAATATAAGCAGTGAACGACTTGGGTTTCAGCAGAGGAGTTCTTTCAAAACGACCCATCCAACCTGCCGGGAGACCTTTCAGGCAGCAGGAGGAATGAATGCGGCAGTCAGGAACCCTCTGGGCAGTGAGGGACTTGCTCCCAACCACTCCCTACTCAGTGATTGAGAAACACAATTTCCAAACCCACATTAAATATACTTGGTGCCTATGTTGCTTTTTGCTCCACAGCCTGGAATTTCCTAACGCCAGTGATAAGTTAGCTGGTGATGGTGAAATTGCCAATACTCACTGCACCTTATAAAGATGTTCTGAGGCTGAGTCAAAGTTTCTACAGGATCTTGATGGTGTCACACTTAAACGTGCCAGAGAAGAGTATGTAAGCAGTTTCCCAATTGTTTTTATGTGATGCTGAAAGACCGGTAGATTATCAGCAGCCCAATTTAAACTCCAGTCACAAAGACTGTGGCCTCTGATATGTAGATCATTTTGAAATATGTTTTTCCAGTAAAAGTAATTATCTTGTGTATGGCTCATGATGGACTCTTGGGAAAATGCTCAGGAGGCAGGGCATGACATTTTGTATCAGATTGCAGTTTACAACCACAGTGGCTGGTGACAAGTCCCGGATGGATAAGGTTCTGAAGTTACATTTCTTCTTTCTCTTGTGCCTCATTGGAATCCTTTCTGATAAGGATTCACTCAGTGGAGGCAAAAATTACCTTTATGCTATCTGTATTGTTTTTTCTGAATATAAAAGTAATACATACATGTCATCTCTGAATTTTTCTGGGCTTTCTAAAATGCAGCTAACTATATATCTAAAGGAGCAAATGGAGGAGGGGTGTCATGAAAGTGGGGGTTTGATCTTATCCCGGGTACTCACTGAGGTGACCAGATATGAACTTTTTTTTTTTCATATTTGAACTTTAAACTCCAGTTGTAGGTATAGAGTGGTAACCTCATTTTTCCTTTAACAATAGCAAATCAGACCAGCACTTCATAGGGGGAAAATTCTGAGCAGAAAAACAGCCCTCTGGCAAAAGACAGAAATTTTTAGGCTGATATAAAATATAGAATTCAAATTCAAGGGATAGACTATCAAAAGAAAAAATAGATGAATTGGCACTCTTCCTGCTCTTTTTTTTTTCATTAAAAAAAGTTTATTTATTTTGCAAGAAAAAGAGAGAGAGCGAGAGCAGGAGTGGGGTAAGCACAGAGAGAGGCAGAGAGAATTCCAAACAGGCTTAGCTGTCAGCGCAGAGCAGGACATAGCGCTCTATTCCATGACCCCGGGATTCTGACGGAAGCCCAAATCAACGAGTTCAGATCAAGAGTCCCACGCTTACCTGACTGAGCCATCCCCGCGCCTCCCCTCTCCGCCCCCCGACCCCTTTTCCCTCATTTTATTTATTTTAGAGAGAGAGAGCCAGCGGGGGAGAGGGGCAGAGGGAGAGAGAAAGAAAATCTTAAGCAGGCTCCACGCTCAGCACAAGCCTGATGCGGGCTCAATTCCACCATCCTGGGATCAGTACCTGAGCTGAAACCAAGAGTTGGATCCTTAACCTATTGAGCCACGCAGTCATCCCTGTTTCCAGCTCTTTACTGCTTCTAGGGGCTGTCGACACTCTTTGGGGTCAAGTGACCTTATCCAGTGTTTCAGTGTCCCTCCACTTGTAGATGCCGTTCACTCGCTTCATTTCACTGCCCACTTCTCCCAATCCTACTTAGTAGCACCTGCAGGTTCACTGTACGTATGGAATGCTGACTCGGATTTGTTCACAGTCCACGATTTCCATCACCGAATTATACACTCTTTATTGACCCTCTACCAAAGAAAGCGTAGGTATGCCGTTGTCTGAGGTCGGCCAGGTTCGCTCCAGTGCTAAACAGAGACACCCCGCACGGTCAGTGCACATCCTGGCGTGAGCCGGGTGGGATAAGGGAGGACAGCCGACTCGGTCCCCGGCCGGTCTGAGCTCACAGGAGACGCCAACACAGCCACCAGTCGCCTACCAGGCGGGGCCCCGCCCCCGCCCCTCAGTTCCCGTCACGTGTCTCCGTGTCGCCCAATCAGCGTCTGTAGCGCTTAGGCTCGCGATTCAAACTGCTGCGCCGCCAGCCTGCAGGGATCCGCGCAGGGGCGGCCGGCGCCGCCACTGCTTACCAGCTATGGAGCACCGCATTGTGGGGCCCGGCCCATACCGGGCCACCAAGCTGGTGAGTGACCATGCCGGGGCTGGGCGCAGCCGCCGGCCGCGTACTGGTCAATCCTCCCCTCTACAGGGCTGGCGGGGCCCGGGTTTGGAGGCGGGACATATTTCGGCCGGTGCGGACGGGCCCCACCGGAAAACCGGCCGTTTTCCGGGCGGTGCGCTAGGAAAGGCTTACCGGGTCTGGAGCTCAGCACGTCGTTGGGGTGCGTGCAGCTTCGTCCCCAGACGTCGGCCTGGTTCTCGGCAGTAAGTGACGCCTTCCGATATAAAGCATCCGAAACACTAGGGTGACCGTACCCCCCACCCCCTTTGTCCTCTGGAATCGAACGCCTGCTGCCGGGAGAGGAAGGACCCACCTCATCCGTAACCTCACGGCCACCCACCCTTTCTAACACTCACCCTTTGCCGCAATCCAGGCAGGGCGTGTCTCCGTCTTGAGTGTCTCGTGTGGTGACACTTGCGGTTCTTTCTAACGGTGCCCCCGGGATGGTGGTGGGTCTTAGCCGCTTTTCTGGCTCCCAGCGTTTCTGGTTCTGGCAGCACCGACCTAAATCAGCGGTTGACCCGAATGGTTGTGAAAGGGACTTTGCAGCCCCTGATGGTCCCGGATGCTGTCTTTTCTTCTGGGAGAAGAACTTTGGTGTTCAGGGCTCTTAGGTGTAGTTGATTTCTTTGTGACCTGGAGCAAGTAATTTTAGTGCTTTGCGTTTCAGAGGATTACTGTAATGGAGTAAGTGGTGACAATTTGTCAATGTCACTGGCAGGTTTTTAGAAGCTTTGTATGAAAGCCTGCTGATAATTTGGCAGGAAGGACATCGCTCCTTGGTCTGTTACCACTTCTGGCCACGTCTAACTTGGGAATTCGTTTCATTGTTCTCTGCCACCTAACGGATATCCAGGAAAAGGTAGGAACAGCACGGGAGGAATTATTGCACTCATCCTTGCAAACAATCTGTTTGTTACAGGCATTCATAATGATTCATTCATTAAAAAAAATTCAGCAAATATAAATTTAGAATTTC
Organism: Prionailurus viverrinus; assembly: GCF_022837055.1. Lineage (NCBI taxonomy): Eukaryota > Metazoa > Chordata > Mammalia > Carnivora > Felidae > Prionailurus > Prionailurus viverrinus. The sequence goes on along the minus strand of NC_062561.1, from coordinate 129,229,385 downwards.
CATTGGGCTAGCCTCTTAGAGGTGTGGATGGTGCTGACAGAGAACAGATAAGGGTTTTAAAAAATCGTGTTTTCATACCTGCTTCCACTTCACAATTGCTTCTACCATTTGAAACCATCTGGGGTCGGGGCTATTAGTAGGTCCATCTTTAGGGATGAGATATAGATTGTGCTTCATCAGGAACTTTGAAAAAGTTTACTGTCCTTTGTGGAGGGAAAAGACACATCCCTCTCTCCCCAGTTTATTCACAGTAGTTAGCAAGGGAAACAGAGAGGCTCAGGATCTTGGAGTAACTAGTTTTCATCCTTCCTGCTTTAGACTAAAACAAGTTACATCAGAATTGGAACTGTTTTTAATCTCATTCACTGAATTGTATGAATCACTACTTTTCTTGGATGCAGAGTACCTATGTAACAAGACACCGCTTCATTCTGAGTCACATTAAAATATTATCAAAGGAATTTATAAAGGAATGTGTTCTTTGTCCTCCAGAGGCTGTCATCCTCCAAGGAGTGATACACAGGTCAAGGTTAGCCAAGCCTGATCAAGTTAAGCAGAAAATTATGCGAATCATTAATGAAAGCACCTCAATTTTACCAGAATTTCCCAGGTAGTCAGTTCATTTGTCAGCTTTATTCTGTTTGAGATCCTTGATCCTAAACTAACATTTTGAAAGCCCAAAAAACATTAGCAAAATTTTTTTAAAAAGTGAGACTTTCTGATTTATCAGTCATCTCAGTCATCGTTACAGGTGCTTTCTCCCTCATTATAAAATGTATGTTTCCCCAAGCATAATTCACTTGTGTCTTACACCTCTTACCAGGTAAATCATGAAGTTTGTGACCAGTCCTCTCTTTACTTATTTATCCCAGCTCCCCTTTCCATCTCCCTCTCCCCACTTATCATTTTCCCCTTCTCCCAGCATCACCCTCAACCCAATCTTCAGGAAAAGCTTGGGAAAATCTGTTGGCATTCCAAGAGCAGACCATTACTTCCTCCTTTCATGCCTTGCTGTACTTTTTCAAACCATGTACAGCTTCATTTTCTAAAGCATCAAAGTCTTATCTGAAAATAACGTTTTATGGATTCGGTGAATTTTTTATGCCAAAAATCAGATGACAGATTCTAAGTCATTACATGATGAATGTGGAAGTTGATTAGCAACTTACTCATCTTCTTTGAAATAGCTTTCACTTTTGTAACCCACATACAAATACAGTTTACCCTTAAACAGTATGGGGGTTAGGAGTGCCCACCCATGTGCATTTGCAAATTGGGGGTGTTTGCTGGCTCAGTCAGAAGCATCTGACTTTGGCTTAGGTCATGATCTCATGGTTCCTGAGTTCGAACCTTACATTGGACTCTGCTGTCAGCACAGAACCCATTTCAGATTCTCTGCTCCCTCTCTCCCCTGCACCCCCAAAATAAAATAAACATTTTAAAAAAAGAAAAGCTGTGTATAACTTTTGACTCTCCTAAAACTTAAGTACTAACAGCTTACTATTCACCAGAAGTCTTACCAATAACATAAATAGTCAATAAACACATACAATAAAACCTTGGTTTGTGAGCATAATTTGTTCCGGAAACCTGCTTGTAATCCAAAGCACTTTATATCAAAGCGAATTGCCCCATAAGAAATAATGGAAATTCAGATGATTTATTCCACAACCCAAAAATATTCATATGAAAATGATGACAATCCTGTAATATAATACAAAATAATAAAGAAAATACAAAATATAAAGAAAAATAAACAAATGAACATGCACTTACCTTTGAAAACCTTCGTGGCTGGTGTGAGGGGGATGAGAGAGGAACGTTATGGTGTAGGACGACTTTCACTGTCATTAATGGAATCACTGCTATCTATTGGCTCAATGGAATTTTTTTCTGCATAGGGGCCATTGTATACACTCACATCGATGTTGACTACAGTCCAGTATTAATAAGCTCTTGTCATATACTGTATTTAATGAGACTGGCAATAAGGCAGCAGAGGATAGGGTCTGTATCTGCAGGCAGCCTAACCTAGAATGAAGCAAAGCATTCCTAAGCTTACTCTTGTATGGAAAAGCAAAGGACCGTCCATAGGTGCTTTGAAGTGACAAAAAATACACTGGTGCCACTTGTGGGCACCTTCCAGTGTTCTAAAAAATCATTGATTTCTGCTAATCACCGTGGCCTGAGACTGAGTGTCTGAGCATGGGAGATGATCACCCACAATCCCACAGAGAGAGAGAGAGAGAGAGAGAGAAGAACCATTGGGTCAGTTGTGATCATATGATGTTTGGCGTCATGTACAACTCATATTGCAAGACACCTCTCGTTTAAATTTATTAGAAATGTTTGCTCATCTTGTGGAACACTTGCAGAGCAAGTTACTTGTAATCCGGGTTTTACTGTATTGTGTATGTTTATGTATTATATACTGCATTCTTAGAATGAGCTAGAGAAAAAAGTTACTAAGAAAGTCATAAGGAAGAGAAGATACGTTTACAGTACTGTACTGTATTTATAGACCAAAATGTGTATAAGTGGACCCATGTATTTCAAACCCGTTGTTTAAGGGGCAACCATAGTTGATCATTTTAATAGAAATAATGAGGAGAAAGAAAACAGCTTTTTAAAAACTCCTCTATTATCTATGGATTCTTTGAACTTAATTCTGAGTTATTTATAGCATTTGAAGCAACTGTTAAACTTTAAAACACAGCTGTCATTGAATCTGAGAACTAGAATGGATGTGAATGATTGTCTAGTCCAGTCCCGCCATTCTGTTGAGACCTAAAGGGGTGAACTGACTCGATTAGGCCTGTCTTGTTAGTATGCGGCAAGTACAACTAGATCTAGAGTTTGGTTGTCTCTGCTCCCAGGTGCTATATCATTGTAGCACCATTATCACAATATTTTTGGTACTAAGAAGGAAGGAAATAGAATAAATATCCTGGAGAAAAGAACAGGAAGCACATTTCAACCCTCAGTGCTGTATTTTGTAGTTTGGCTCATGATGTGAAGCAAAAACAATTGTTTGATTCCTTATTTCAGATCCCTAGTTTAAGAGATAAATAAGTAAAACAAAAAAAGTCTTTTA